>NC_138551.1:75431652-76031652 GCF_964273705.1 Natrix helvetica | reverse complement strand
CTCACTGTCAGGAAATTTCTCCTCAGTTCTAAGTTGCTTCTCTCCTTGATCAGTTTCCACCCATTGCTTCTTGTTCTACCCTCAGGTGCTTTGGAGAATAGTTTGACTCCCTCTATATTTTTTGAATATATTTTGTATATTTAAAGCTGCTAATTAAGTATAATAAGGAGGTGCAGTGGCCTAGTGATTAAAACCTGGGCTTGTCAATGGGAAGGTTGGCAATTTGAGGCACAAATAACATGTAATGGGGTGAGCTCCTGCTCTTGCCCCAGTGCCTGTCAACCTAGCAGATTGAAAGCATGCCAATCCAGGTAGATCACGGGATCACAGAAGTATATTTGAACAACCCTGGCTCCCTCGGCTAAAAAACCGGAGATGAGCACTATCCCCCAGTGTCAGACACAGCTGGACAGGGGAAATCTTTACCTAATTAGATATATTACAGATTTAGTACATTTGAATAGCCTGTGATCACAATAAATTATTCAAGAAGCAAGGAATTCTTCCTATGGATTAGAATGCATGTATAGACCAACTTCCAAATGTGTATAGATAAAAAAAGTCCTACCAAAATAATGATCAGATAAGAGCAGTCAGAATCTGGGCCAAAAAAGTAATTTGATAAATCGTCTCAGACAAGCCCCTCCCTGTTTCACACTGGCATAAAGTGATGAATAAAAGTAGTACTGACTTACGTGACATTGGTTTCTTAGTCTGGGCTACCCTAGAGGGCTGACAGTTAAGAATGAGTGTTTAATTGAGTGCATGTTCGGTCATTTACTTGCTGCATGACAACAGTAAGTTTGAGAAACATAGCTGTAATACTATTCAAACTTTTCTGAAAGGAAGTCCCATTATGTAGAAGATGATTTTTTAAATTAAACATACAGTAAATAGAATAGTTTTGTCCATTAGACATTTGTGAGTGAGACAATTTTCCTATGACTTTTAGAGTATTTCCATTTTTCTTAAAAATGAAACATATTAGATAAACGATTTGAAATGTTTAAAAATGTTAAAATGTTACAACATATTACCAGCCCTCAGCTATTTTAAATATTAATATTAATGTTAAATTGTGCACCTTGTTTCTTTTATTTTTAATAGAGAAATTATTCCATAAACTTTTTATAACAATTTCAATATGACAACTTTGTATTCTCTTAATTGCTACCTATGCAAATAAGAAGTAGAAGTTAGACTTCCCTGTACAATAAACTGCCTCATTCCACATCAAGTTGTTGGTCTTTAGAAGTATTGTTGCTTGAAACATGACTCGAGTCTTTGAGTTGTCTTTATTATAACACTATCTGTGCAGACTATTTTATCTCCCTGGATATTGCAAAAATATATTGGAAACTTTTTAAGTACTACAGATGATCAAAAAACATATCTTGTATGCTTAAAATAGAAGAGGGTTGTATTTTAGTAATAACCCACAACATTTATTTTTCTTATACTTTGAATCCAATTTACTGAAGTTTTACTTAGGTGATATATAAGTTAAATGTGAATTTATACATCCTTTCTGTAAAAACCATCAAAGTGTAGAACAACCAATTGAAAAAGAGCAATTAAACAATGAGCTGCTTTTAAAAAACAGATTTAGAAAAGCGGATTAATGTATTTTGTATAATCTGCAAAATATTAAAATATACATACTTTTACAAAAGCATCCTAGAGTTGCCCCAAACACTGATATGGGTGGTATATAAATTTAATAAATACATAAATCATAACTTTAAAATGCTTTCCACGGTTTGGCATTTGTGAGTGTAAAGCTATTTCATGCACGCCCATGAAATTAGCCTTTGCAAGTAATAAATAGGATAGATATAAAATGAGACTTTTATTCTGTTTATCACAAGGATAAACTTAGAAGAATTCAACACATTTGCAGGCCATCCTGGCAGATTAGTCCATTGGATAATGAAGAATTGGAACATGCAATTGCACAACACCAATCATTTCTTAGATGGGAGATTTCTTAAGCCATTCAGGAGTTGGACCTTTGAAGTCAGATCAACAGTTTGATTTGAGATCAGATGAATAATTAGCACATAGTGCATCTCTTTTGACATCACAACATGGATATTTCAAAGGAAGTTCATTTGCTTCTGGAACAGATTCTGTTTTCTATTTTAAGGACTTGACCAGCATCACCTCCATCTTGTCTGTTTATGATCTCGGATTGTTTCATCCACATTCAGCCAGTTGTCAAGTTCAGGAATATCATTTGCTTCCTTAGTATTGAATGACAAAAGACCGTCTATTAGTGATACTGTTTTCCAAAATCTAAAATGACTATTTTAACTGTTTCATATAGCTAACAAATAATGTAGAAAATAAAACATAGTAGTTTCAAATAAGTATTTAACAAACATCTTCTGGATGTGATCAGACTCAGCAAATTACAAAAAATAGCAAAAAAAAACATTATTAATGGTAGTAAAAACATATTATTAACTGAAAGTCTAATTTGAAACATGTTCAGTATAGATGAAAGTCCACTTTCACCTTTACACATCTAGAGTAGCAATGCTACCAATACTCCATTTTTGTATTTTTCTATTCATGAATTGTCTTAATGGTACTCATAACAGGAAGTACCAACTTTTTTTTAACGTACCTTGAGACCCAGTATTGCGGTTTTATAGAATTGGGAATTATTTATATCAAATATTTTACTTCTAACATTTTCTTCCAGCCCATTTGCTTACGTGGATCCCTTACATTGTAATATGGCCTATTTGTACCTTGAACTACTCAAAGACTCCCTCAACGAGTATGCATATGCAGCAGAACTAGCTGACTTGAACTATGGTCTCCAAAATACCATCTATGGGATGTATGTAAGTACAAACATCAAGAAGACTCTTAAGAGTCTTAAATTTACTTCCAGGAATCAAACAATTTGATTTGCTGGAAACATTTTAAAAATGATTTTCCCAATTGCGGATCTAATTTTAAATTTCCTTTTTCAACCTTGATTTCTAATTTCTCATAATTTGGATTTTACATGAAATATTCTTAGTCTTCAAGATTCCCATTCATATTCAGATTTTTTCATTTCATTTTATATCATTCATTAAATTAATGAAATTAAATGAAATTTAGCCCAAATTGGAGTTCAGATTCTACTTCTTTCTTCCAGAAGTTAAATCGTTAATGTTAACAAGGAAATAAATTCCTTATTTTACATTAGTATTTCATTCCCAGAAATAATGGTTATGAGGCTGCATATACATACTCTTCAGTCATGTTTCTTCATCCATTATCATGTCACGAAGTATCAAAGCATCCTTTTTTTCTTTTTGTTAGTCGCTACCTTTATATTGACCCTCTCCATTGCAACATGACATACCTATTAATGAGGTTGTTGAAGGATGATTTAAAAGAGTATACATATGCAGCACGCCTCTCAGGTTTGAGCTATTTCATTGCATCAGCAATGAATGCAATACTTGTAAGTAAGATGGAGGAGTAGAAAGAAGTGAGATGGCTTGAGAGTTATGCACTTGGAAAACGCTTGCTTTTTTCAATATTTTTTGCATAACCAGCTACCAGTTCTGTATTTCTTGCATCTCTCTTATCTGGAAGTGTCTGGAAAAATATGCTTGGTTTAGCTATGATTGCAGTGCTTTTTTGTGGCCATATAGTGCTTTGTAAGACATTTCTAATTTGCATCCTTCTGTATTTAATATCCTGGAAAGTATTACTTTGACTTTTTTACATTATCAGTCTTTTAGATACTTTACATTAAAAATAAACAGTGGTGTTAGTCTAATATGTTTATTGAGGCACAAACATTTGCAGGGTAGAGTCTATTTTGTTAAACATTTCACTGAACTAAACACCACTAACTGCATTATTGGCTGTAGAAAAATTGCTTGTTAGGGTAACTTGAGTATTATAAATTGAGCTTATTTATTTTTACAAATAAAAATTTCTTATACAGTATATCATCAATACCTGAGATTTTTGGTCAAATATAAAATATCTGTTTTGTTTAACGTTTTAATTGTCACTTCTTTAAAGAGTTTAATGTTATTGTCTGAAGAAAAGATGTTTTGAAAGAAGTGTGTATTGTATAAATATTGTATAATGGAGTGTTAAAAATTGAGTAAAAAATTGGGTTCTCCAGTGCTCTTTGAGCTTAGTTATTTTCTTGCAGACATTTTATTTCCGGGCTAGGAAGCAATACAAAGAAGAATGGAGTATGCTGGCTGTTTGTAGCTTGCCCAAACACTTTTGCTGGGGTATATGATTTTTTCTTTGATGGTTTCTTGAATGGGATATTATTTCCTCCTTTACTGTTTATGTGGTGCTGTTTTCTGCTTATCTGCGTGTTGGTTGCTAGACAGCATGTGTTCTAGGCTGTTTGTGTCTGTTGAAGGCTGATATGGCTGAATACATAGCTTCCAAGTTTACCTTAATTAAAGAATAATCAAGGTGGAAGCATCCACTACAGATAGGGCAAGACACAATATATACAAACAGCCAGCAAACCTACTCCCCACTGGTGGGGTTTCCTAGCCTGGCAAAAAAATATACACCTCAGCACCAAAAAAACTTAGCTATTTGACCTTTAGCTATAATAGTCTCTTCTGTTGTAACTAAAATACAATTTAAACAACATCGTAGTTTCAGTTTAAACTTGAAATGCTGTACCTAGTATGGCAACCTGCATTCTAAACTACCGTATTTTTCAGAGTGTAAGATGCACCGGAGTATAAGACGCACCAAGATTTTGAAGAGGTACATTTTTAAAAAGGTTTTTGCACTCTGACGCTCTCCCAAACCCTCTGCAAGCCCCATTTTTTGTGAAAAATTGGGCATGGAGAGAGTTTGAGAGGCCTGCAAAGTGCTCCTGGCGGAGGGGGGGGTGGGCAAAAATGAGCAAAAAGCAGCCCGTTTTTCACAAAAATGGGCCCATTTTTTTTGCAAAAACTCAGGACATGCATAGGCTTTGGGAGGCTAGTAGAGTGCTTCTGGGGGCTGGGGGGAGGGAAATGAGCAAAAAACCAGCCTGTTTTTTGTGAAAATGGACCCGTTTTTTGCAAAAAACAGGCCATGCATAGGCTTGGGGGCTGGGGGACGGGAGGTAAAAACAAGCAAAAAACGCCCCAATTTTTTTGCTCATTTTTGCCCTCCCCAGTCCCCAAGAGCACTTTGCAGGCCTCCCAAACCTTCTGCGTGCCCTTTTTTGCGAAAAACAGGATGTGTGGAGGCGAGGTTTCGGGAGGCCAAAAATGCTGTATTCAGTGTATAAGACACACCCAGATTTTCACCATCTTTTTTGGGGGGGGGGGAAGGTGCGTCTTATACTCCAAAAATACGGTATTTTGCTTCAGCAGTGTTTCTGTATCTTATATTTTTGGATCACAAATGGATCAACAAAGATAAAATTGCTTCTTAATTCATCTACCATGTCATTTTCATTTTTTCTTGTATCATAAATATTCATTTTAAAATGTTATATTCAGAGACTGGAGCTGTGTTCTATTAAAAGGTATACTTCAGTTTTTATGCTTAATTATTTCTGTATTACAATATAACAGAGGATGTCCAACAGACTAAAAGAAGTAAACATCCATTCTTCACTTATGTATGCAAACACTGAATTATTCAGAGTGATGAGTAATGATAATATATATTATTAACATAATTTTAAATGACAGTGTTAAAATATTTATATGGTTTACAGTTAACCACTTTATGAAGTACCATAGTTTAGTAATCTGTCATATTCATGAATTAAGTATTCTGATACTCTGCTTTACCTTAATAAAAACCCTGTGAACTGTTCTGTGTTAGTAACATTGAGTGGAAAGTTTTTCTTTCATATTTTTCTGTAATAGTAAGGTAATAAATAATAAGAGTACTTTTAGTCTTTACTTGAAGGGAAAAAAACTAAGTTTGTTTACTCTTCTCTCAAACCATATCAACATCGTTTTTTAAAAAAATACTATTTCCCCCCCACAAACCAATTGCATACCACCACATTAAACTTTACTCTGCAACATGGTACAATGTATTTTCCATTGTAATCTAAATCCCACTATGTTTAACTCAAATTGTTTGCATTCAGAGAAGGAAACAAATCATCATAACATCATATATGTAATGCTGTGCAATTAAAGTTTAAATTGGATTTCTATTGATTGGAGGGAGAGAATTCCCCAATGTTGGTTGGTGCCTATTGCTCTTATTCGAGATCTTTTCTTTTAATAGATGGAAGGGATACTTAAAGTATACAACTACTTATGTATTCTCTTTGTGTAGCTTTCTGTAAAAGGTTATAATGACAAGCAACATATTCTGCTGAAGAAGATCATTGAGAAAATGGCTACCTTCGAGGTTGATGAAAAGCGGTTTGAAATTATCAAGGAGGCGGTAAGCCATCTGAAAAGTTTGATCCTATTAGAATGACAAACGCCCTATCTATGAAAAAAAAGAAAGGCATTAAACATGAATTGTTCTATTTCTGTGCCGTAAAAATGAACATTTGTTGAAAAGGGCAACAAATGGGTGGGCACAATGCATAATTCTAAACTAAAGTTAGAATCCTGAACACTTAATAGGGAATGATCTTCACTAATCAGTGACTTGAGTAGGCAATGTAAGCCTGTGACCCTTAGCCCTTCAGTTTGCAAAAGGCTAAGAATCCATGCTATAAATAAATGCTCACCATCTCATTTATTAGGGATGGATTTTTCACTCATTGCAGTGATTTCCTGATTCCTCAGCTACACCCTTTTGACTATTAAAAATGTCCAATTTTAGGGCTGTTTTATTAACCAATCTCCCTTCCTGGTTTCATGTCTTGATGAAGAAGGAACCATAGTTCCTTCTATATTTATTTGAATGCTTATTTTGAGTATGAAAGTGATTAAATCAGTGAAGTTTATTGAAAAACTACATTTTGCCTTGGCTTTTGTTTTTAATAGTATATGCGATCACTTAACAACTTTCGAGCTGAACAGCCACATGAGCATGCAATGTATTACCTTCGGCTCTTAATGACAGAAGTTGCATGGACCAAAAATGAATTAAAAGAAGCTTTAGATGGTAAGATTTTGCCAAATCTAAATTGCATGATTTCTATGTTATTTGGTAAGTTAATTTGGTTTACTTTAAAGGAAATATGCCCTAATATCTTGTGGAGTATTTGGACATTGTGATTGCTGTGAGGAGTTGTCCCTCCCTCCCTCCCTCCCTCCTCCTCCCTCTCTCTTATATGTACAACTTACATGAAGCATCCTTTCGTAAAGAACAATGTTTACATAAAGTGCACAGTGTAAATTATATAGTGGTAAGGTAGAAAGTAATAAAGGATGACATGTTTTGTGATGATTTACACGGATGTGAAAATAAGTCTACAGAAAACAATTTATGTATTTCAACAGATAATACAAATTCAAATTCAATTTTTAAAATAAATTTTCGATATTGGTGCCCATTTGTTTTTTACTTATTATTTAAATACAGTTTTCCTTTACAATTGGGATTGAAGTTTGCTTTACAATTGGGATTGAAGCTGTCCCCTTACTATGTGCAGGTGAAACTTGAAAAATTAGAATATTGTGAAAAGGTGCAATATTCCAGGCTCAAAGTGTCCCACTCTCAGCAGATAATTAAGCCATAACATCTGCAAAAGGTTCCTGAGCCTTTAAATGGTCTCTCAGTCTGGTTCAGTAGGAATCACAATCATGGGAAAGATTGCTGATATGACAGTTGTGCAGAAAACCATCATTGACACCCTCCATAAGGAGGGAAAGCCTAACAAGGTAATTGCAAAAGAAGTTGGATGTTCCCAAAGTGCTGTATCAAAGCACATTAATAGAAAGTGATGTGGAAGGGAAAAGTGTGGAAGAAAAAGGTGCACAAGCAGCAGGGATGACTGCAGCTTGGAGAGGATTGTCAGGAAAAGGCAATTTAAAAGTGTTGGGGACTTTCACAAGGAGTGGACTGAGGCTGGAGTCAGTGCATCAAGAGCCACCACACACAGATGGATTCTGGACATGGACTTCAAATGTCGCATTCCTCTTGTCAAGTTACTCCTGAACAACAAACAACGTCAAAAGCGTCTTACCTGGGCTAAAGAAAAACAGACCTGGTCTGTTGCTCAGTGGTCCAAAGTCCTCTTTTCTGATGAGAGCAAATTTGCATCTCATTTGGAAACCAAGGAACCAGAGTATGGAGAAAGAATGGAGAGGCATATACTTCAAGATGTTTGAAGTCCAGTGTGAAGTTTCCACAGTCTGTGTTGATTTGGGGAGCCATGTCATCTGCTGGTGTTGGTCCACTGTGCTTCATTAAATCCAGGGTCTACCAAGAGATTTTGGAGCACTTCATGCTTCCTTCTGCAGACGAGCTTTATGGGGATGCTGACTTCATTTTCCAGCAGGACTTGGCACCTGCCAACCCTGCCAAAAGCACCAAAACAAATCAATGACCGTAGGGTTACTGTGCTTGATTGGCCAGCAAACTTGCCTGACCTGAACCCTCTAGAGAATATGGGGCATTGCCAAGAGAAAGATGAGAGACATGAGACCGAACGATGCAGAAGAGCTGAAGGCCGTTATTGAAGCATCCTGGTCTTCCATAACACCTCAGCAGTGCCACAGGCTGATAGCTTCCATGCCAGGCCGCATTGAGGCAGTAATTGCTGCAAAAGGGGCCCAAACCAAATACTGAGTACATATGCATGCTTATACTTTTCAGAGGTCCAATATTGTTCTATGTACAATCCTTGTTTTATTGATTGCATGTAATATTCTAATTTTCTGAGATTGTGGATTTGGGGTTTTCATGAGTTGTAAGCCATAATCATCACAATTATGACAAATCACGGCTTGAACTATCTTGCTTTGCATGTAATGAGTCTATCTCATATATTAGTTTCACCTTTTAAGTTGCATTACTGGAATAAATGAACTTTTGCACGATATTCTAATTTTTTGAGTTTCACCTGTATAGGAAAAGAGTATAGAATCTACATGATAAACATGATTTACAAAATGTGATGATTTTCTCTTACTATCGCAACCCATATTCATCTTAGTATTAGACGCTTTGTGAGTTACAGTTTTATGAGGAAGAAAGACAGGATTTCCTTTGTAAAAGAATTGATCACATTTCTTTCTTTCCTCTACCTAGCTTGTGTTTAGTTTTGTTTTTCTACCTTTCCCACTATGCATGTCTATAATAATAGGAAGTTGGTGAATTTGGACTAAGCATATCATTTTTTGTCTGTTTATTGATGGCTGATTACTTTGGGTAAATTAATGAGTAGTTAAAGGTCTAAAACAGGTTCTATCAAAATGTGTGAAAAGATTGATATTAAAAGGCATATCCCACGGAATGCATTGCAGTATATCCATGTTTCCCCGAAAATAAGACAGGGTCTTATTTTCTTTTGACCCCCGAAATAAGCACTTGGCCTTATTTTCATGGAAGCCTTATTATTTTTGAGGTGCAGAAGGTAGCAAGTGTGGTCACCTCATGGCTGCTGCTGTGTTGCAATATTTTCAGGGAGGGCTTATTTTCAGGGGAGGGATTATTTTAGCGCATGCAATCAAAAGCCCAATTGGGCTTATTATCCGGGGAGGGCTTATTTTCAGGGAAACAGGGTAGTAAAAAGCATCCAGATAGAAATGTATGATTGGTTGCATAGTCATCCAGACTGGATTTGGCATTTTTGTCCACCTTCTGAGGGCTTAGATAGGAATGTGTCATTTAATAATATTAAAGATATGGTCTCGGGATGTAAGCTGTTCTAAATAAAGCTGCCTTTTGAGATTGTATAATGGTGATTTTGTCAATGCTGATTGTGTTCAAGTGGTGCTCTAGTTGTTTTGGTATTGTACTACAAGCATATATTAGTATTAGTACCGTGTTTCCCTGAAAATAAGACAGGGTCGTATTTTATTTTGACCCACAAAATATGGCCTTGGTCTTATTATCGAGGGTGGGGGAGGTGGGGGTCTTATTTGTGCCGGATGAGCGGCTGGCCGGCACTGCTCTGATGTGTCCTGTCACCGCCCTGTGTTGGGTTGGGCTTTCTTTGCGAGGGGGACAATTTGGGGAGTGAGAGAGTTAGGAAGCCTGGGTTGGCGTGGGGCAGTTTCTCCAGTGAAGCGTCTGATTCATCCCCAGGGGTGAGCGTTTTGCCTCCTCTCTGCCGCAGCTTGGAAGCTGCAGAGGAAGCCTGCCATGCCCGGCGAGGGGGGAAGAAGAGACGAAAAGAGAAGCCACGTCTCGCTCCACACCTCTCACGTCTCCTCCACCCCACCTGCCACCCCTCTCGCTAAAGAGACGGTGGGGAAGGGAAGCATCCTGGATTCTGTTAGCATTGGGGCAGGGTGGGAGGAGTTGGGCTGCGAGAAACGTGTCCTACCCGAGACTTGCAGCTCCGTCGTGTTTCTCGCTGTTTTGTCCAGGGAAGCACCCTGTAAAAAAAATCTCGCGAGTTCAACTTCCCTGGACAAAACAGAGAGAAACACGATGGAGCTGCAAGTCTCGGGTAGGACGCATGTCTCGCAGCCCAACTCCTCCCACCCCGCCCCAATGCTAACAGAATCCAGGATGCTTCGCTTCCCCACCATCTCTTTAGCGAGAGGGATGGCAGGTGGGGTGGAGGAGACGTGAGAGGTGTGGAGCGAGACGTGGCTCCTCTTGCTGTCACTTCTCCCTCTCCTCCCCGGGCATAGCAGGCTTCTGCAGCTTCCAAGCCAGGGCAGAGAGATGACAAAGGGTGAAACGTTCACCCCTGGGGATGAATCAGATGCTTCACTGGAGAAACGGACCCACACCAGCCCAGGCTTCCTAAATATCTTGCTCCCCAGATTGTCCGCCTTGCAAAGAAAGCCCAACCCGATGCAAATGCCGCCTCCAGCCACCTCTTCATCCTGGTGTAACTACGTTTTGAAAGGATGATCTGCGGGGGGGGGGATTTCCTGCACATTGGCAGCGGCGTCTCCTCACATGGCTTCTCCTGATGTCCCAGGTACGAAGCAACATCCCGTAAAGGAAGGCATGGAAATCCATACAACTGGGGATGTCAGAAGAAGCCTTGTGAGAAGACGCCGCTGCCAATGTGCAGGAAATCTCCTCCCCCTCCCACTTCAGATAGTCTTGTGGGCTGGCTGGTTAAGTCTTCAATGAACTTTGCTCTGCCTGTGTCTCTGCAGGCAGCAGTGTCGGCAGCATCTCCTTGCAGGTCTCATTCTTCCTTCTCTTTGGCTGATTCTCAAATATTTTGAAGCAAAACACTGCCAAGAGAAGGAAGTATCTCTTCTCCCTTCCTTGCCAAACTTTGCGTGTAGGCGTAATGTTTCACAAAGCTCCTTAATCCGCGGCTGCTGGCTCCCTCGCTTTGTGTTTTTTATACACATACCGACATACCCACCCTTCCTGGGAATGCCGTTTCCCACTCCCAAGATTCCGTTTCCAAGGAAAGAAGAGCGCTGGGCCCACACTGGACATTCCCCCCTGCCCTGACTCCTGTCAGCCTCAATTTTGCTCCTGAAACCCTGCGGGCCACTTCTCAGCTTGAGCTCAGCCGAAGGGCGGGGCTGAGGGCAAGGGCGAGATGAAGCTGATTGCTTCCCCTTTGCCTCCTCTCCCAAAAGCAGTCTCGGGCGCAACCACTTTTGCAGCAGGAGACTCAAACCGGCCTTCCAAAGGGTACTTTAGCAGCAGCTATCCACAATTTTTTTACCCTTATTTTGTCCCGATCCATGTGGCTCACTGGGCCACGTGGGTCGGGACGAAATAATGATTAAAAAATTGTGGATAACTGCTGCTAGAGTACCCTTTGGAAGGCCGTGCGAGGCGCGTGGGGTGCATCACTTGGCCTCCTGCTGCTTTTGTGGCTGTAATCGATGGCAAAAGTAGCCGCACTTGCTGGACGCCATGGCCTCAGCAGCACCCGCAAATCAGCTGTTTTTTGAATGGTAGCCGGATCGGCTCAACTGATCCAATTAAGGAGCCGAGAAGCACTGAGGTGACCAGGGAAGGGAAGGGCTTCCTCCTGTACTTGCCACGGCACCCTTTCACTAGGGCTTATTTTCAGGGGAGGGCGTATATTTACACCCATCTCAAAAACCAGGCAAAAACCAGGCATGGGCTTATTATTAGCAGGACAGGTCGTATTTTTGGGGAAACACGGTATTGTTACTATTGTAGTCTGCCTTTGTTTGGTACAATTCATGGCAGCATACGTAATGCTCTGGCCTACTATTTCCCCCACAACAACCCAGTCTAATGAGTTGGGCTGAATGAAAATGACTCAACTAAAGTCACCAGATGACCTTCATGCTTCAGGAAGCACTAGAACCCATGGTCTCTTAAGATTCCAGTCTAATACCTTAATCTCTACATCAAATGCTTGTCTGCGTCTGTCTGAGAGATAGTTGCAAAGGTGTGTAGGTGTGTACCTGTGTTGGCATGAATGTGCCAGAAATAAAGTAATAGCTGTAACATAGCATTGTTCATTTTTGTGCCTTCTAGACACATTATACTATCATTCTGATAATTCTCAATTTTGGTATTTGATACCCAACATAAATGAGATACCCTCAGATGTAGAAAGATATTTGTAACATACAGATATGTGCTAAAATATAATATCAAAATAACCAACATTTTTAATCACTGTTATGAAGATGTCAGGGCGTTATGTACCTTTCAAGAGTGCTACATTCTTTAGTCAGTAACAGCTTGGACTTTTGTCTTCAACCATCATGTAAATGACTAATTTTGAAGATGGGTGTGGGTTTAGTTTGATTGCACAGAAAGCTGTCTTTTTTTGCCTTTTACATATTGAAATCTGGGTCAAACCAGATATGAATTCTGAGCAAGGCATACTGTGAGCACAGCAAGATAGAGTGCAACATTTCCTAAATATGAATATATGTGAAGAAAACACTCACTGGTTTTTTTGTTGATTATTATATTTTTTTTCTTTCTACTTCCTAAGCTAAGAAATACATTGTATTTTAAGATAATGTGTTTTTCTCTCTCCTTCAAATGGAAAATGCATTTGATTTTAAATATCTACATATCTATTGTAGATGTCACTCTTCCTCGCCTCAAGGCCTTTATTTCACAACTGTTGTCACGGTTACATATTGAAGCACTTCTCCATGGCAATATAACAAAACAGGTTGGTTTTGATGTGCTTTGAATGATATTTATTACCTATTTTCCCCCAAATCTTAGTTTTTGTTAATTTTAAATAATAACCTTATTTTAGTGTATTACCTTAATGTTCAATATTGTAATATTAACAGTAAATGTATCATATCAATAAATTGGAGGATAGTTATATAGTATTGGCATACGGTACATATTTTGCAAAATGGGCATTATATGTTTCATGCTGAGGGTAGCTAACCAATTATTTTTGTTTTGCATCTTACACATGCTTTCATCTACGATAATTTGGATATGTGATAATTAGTTCTAATATTTCTGCAAAATCCATTCATTTGGACTGAAGTATATTACATTTAATAGGATTTATTTCCAAATATACACACAATTGAAATGTGAGGTGTTTCATCTCTTTTATAATAAAATTGTAATGTCAGACTATTTACCATTTCTCAGATTGGTGCCATATAATCTTAGTGTGCATCTTATTATATCTTCATTTTATTTAGTAATTTTTAAGTCACCTTCTCTTATAAATACTTTTGATTCGGAATTCATTTAGCCATTTTGTTGTTAGCTTTTCTGCATGGTGAAATAAAAGGCATTTTGGCATCCATCTGTCTGTATTACACTATCCCATTCACATGAAGCAAATAGGATCCAGGTATGAGGCTTAAGCATGCCAGCGCCTTAAGGAAATGTTAATTCAAATAAATATGCAAAGTGCTCTGTGCACAAAACTGGGAGAAACAGCGCAGTATAAAATGATACAGCTCATGCAAGTCAAGGAGGGTGAAGCAGGAAAACATTGACAGATTTACCATAAATGAAAAGGATGATGAACCAAAGAACAATTTCATCTTAAATTATTAAGAAGCTGAAAACAGAAACTAAGTATGCAATGACTGTGTAAATATTTTAAGCTTTTTACATTTTAAACAGCAGATACAATGAGGAATTCTCCCTTTTATTTCTGAATGCTGAGTAGCATTCATATGTATGGTTTCAGCTTTCAGATTTAACATTTGCAAGAGAGCGTCTCCTTTCTCATTCCTAGTTTTGCTGTTGCGGTCAAATCTGTTACCCTTCTGCTGTTGTCACAGACAGATGAAGAATGATCAGGCAGTGAATAAAATCTGCAATGAATTTCTTCTTTTTTCCAGGCTGCATTAGGAGTTATGCAAATGGTTGAAGACACGCTCATTGAGCATGCTCATACAAAACCTCTGCTTCCCAGCCAGCTAGTAAGATATAGGGAAGTACAGCTGCCTGATAGTAAGTGGTTTAGCTTATCAGCTATAAAATGCTTCATTTAAAGTTTCATAGTGTATATACTATAGCTTGCAATGAAGAAGGATAATTATGTCTTCAGCTATTTTTGTTTTTTAAAATTCGTTTAATTTCAAATTTGTGCTGCAGATATGTGAGAATCAACCCCATGATTTGCTCCCTTGAAAAAACCCTTAATCATCCTGCATTGGTATTTTCCCATTTTCCAATATTTTTGCAAATACAATTTCTAGCTGCTAACACATTCACAATCAAATATACTTCTGCAGTTTTATGTTTGTCTGTGCTTGTTTGTTTAAAAATAAAAATTTCTTCTTTAAAAAAAAAACCCTTAAACATGAGACTTATTCTTTCAGTAGTATAAGAGGGGATCCATCTTACTTAAACTGATAGTAGTGTATATTATAATAATAATAATAATAATAATAATAATAATAATAATAATAATAATAATAATAATAATAATAATAATAATAATAATAATAATAATAATTTTTATTTGATTAGCCGCAACCCTCTCCCGAAGGACTCGGGGCGGCGTACAATCAATATTGTAGTGGGGCAGTCACACTCATTTTGATAATGCACAGATTGAAACTGTTGTATACCTAGAGCTTCCTTGGCATTTGTTTGAAATGTTTGTGCATCTGATCAATTGATTCTACTAAAAGTGCAGTGGTTGTGTGCTTTTATTCCATACATAAAATAAAGGTGCATTTTTTAATCTGACACCTTGAGATGTGTTTAGACCACTGATTCTAGAATTGCAATCAGCCTGTCTTTTGTCAAGGTGCCTTGGAATTTTAAAACTGATTATATATTTAAGAAATGCCAGGTTGCACAAAACAAATAAATATATTTGACCTGGATATTTATATTAAATAATGTTCTACAGTGCTGTACTTTGCTAGCCTACACTAAATAGAACATAAGATTCTCCCTACAGACTAAATCCATTTCTTTTGCACACTCCTCACTTTTTTCTTAGGAGGATGGTTCGTCTATCAACAGAGGAATGAAGTTCATAATAATTGTGGAATAGAAATATATTATCAAACAGATATGCAAAGCACTTCGGAGAATATGTTTTTGGAGCTCTTCTGTCAAATTGTCTCAGAGCCTTGCTTTAATACTCTGCGCACTAAGGAACAACTAGGTGAGCTTTTGTTTATATGTGTCTCTGTTAAGATCACTATATATTTTAAATCAATTATTATAAGCTAATTTGCTGTTGCAACCTTTCATTAAGAATCCCACCTATAGCACAACAGGTGATTAAGAACAAATGATTGATAATCAGCTATTTAGGGCTGTGTGGTTTATTTACTTAACTGATTTTGCTGCCTTTGTGAGAACACAAAGTCTCAAAAACACTGTAAACTAAAATGTGATCATGTTTGGTTCTCAATAAAACTGAAAGAAATGGCGGGAAGCAGATTCTTCTGCAATGGATGCTTAGTCTAGAACTCACAATCTCCTGGGCTTTGAAATAAAAATAAAACATACTAAAAGCATAATAATTGAACCCCCAAAAATATCTGTAAAAATTACAACTTAATCTTAACTAGAGGGCAATCAGTTTGGGACTAACAAAATCTTTACAAGCACAACTTCTCTACAAGCTAGGCAATGCCATTGAGAAGCTCTCATTCAAACCAAGATTTATCACTTATGCCATATTTAATATCAAAAGAGGCTAATTAAATTTGAAGAATATTACAGTATATAACTCCAAAAGAGGCTACACATGGAGGGGAGAGGAATATTTTCAGTAGGGTGGAAAAATAGAGCTTAGATCCTGAGGTCTGAGCTTTGTTCCTGCAGCCTGCCAGAGCAGTTTACTTCTTGCAGTTTGCTCTTTTGCCCTGTTTGCTTAATGACTGAGGCAATCAATACAATACAATACAATAGTAGAGTTGGAAGGGACCTTGGAGGTCTTCTAGTCCAACCCCCTGCCTAGGCAGGAAACCCTATACCGTTTCAGACAGATGGCTATCCAGCATCTTCTTAAAGACTTCCAGTGTTGGGGCATTCACAACTTCTGGAGGCAAGCTGTTCCACTGATTAATTGTTCTAACTGTCAGGAAATTTCTCCTCAGTTCTAAGTTGCTTCTTTCCTTGATTAGTTTCCACCCATTGCTTCTGGTTCTACCCTCAGGTGCCTTGGAGAATAGTTTGACTCCCTCTTCTTTGTGGCAACCCCTGAGATATTGGAACACTGCTATCATGTCTCACCTAGTCCTTTCTCTTAAGCTAAACATACCCAGTTCCTGCACTTAACTGCCGTAATCACTTAACGGCCGTAACCAGGAGTGCTGGGATTACAGCAATTGAGTGAAGCAGTCCCATAGGTGTCTTGTTTAACAAATACTTTGCTCAGTGATCAAAATTCCAGTCCTTGTAGTGCAGTAGCTCTCCTCTTTGTTAATAAAGAGTCTTTAATGTAATACCAAATATTAACTGCTTGAAATAACACAAATACTGGTTGTATCCAGTGGGAAATCTTACTTGGCAAGGTAGGATGGGACGTGAAGGGTATGGAGGTTGGGTCTTTCTCAAAAAATTAAACGGTAGTATGAAACAAAGTTGAATTAGAAAAAGGTGTTTATGGAAATATTTTATTATTAGAGTTTTTTTTTAAATCCAGCCTTTATTACTTTGTCAGTGCAACAAACATACAAAATATTTCTTCCTCCTCCTATTTTCCCTCCACAACATTTTTTAACATCAATTATAAGTCAGAAGATCCTTCTATTATCAATGGTGGTTCTGGAAAACAGTCTAGAAGTACCATATTGTTTTGCCTCCAAATTCATACTTCTGCAGTAAATTTAGCTTGTCACAGTCAAACCACAGCTGATAATGATGCTGTGTGCTTCATTAAAAAAACCCAACTCCTACCAATATTTATAGAAAAAAAATTTAAATTATCAGTTGGAGCTCACATAAATGCAATCTCCCGTGCCACCATCTCACCAGAAGTCCAGTTAACAGTTTGATTTCAATAGCTATTAAAAGTTATGCTAAAATTCAATGTTAAATTAAAATTTTAATTAAAGGTCAGGATGCAAGAAAAGAATTTGAAGCCTTTTTTTTCTTGACAAAAGAATGGTAAGAGATTGCAATTGCTGATATGTTGACTCCTCTCCCACCCACCCCAGGTTACATTGTGTTCAGTGGTCCACGGAGGGCTAATGGTGTCCAAGGTCTGCGGTTCATCATCCAGTCAGAAAAGCCCCCACACTACTTAGAAAGCAGGGTTGAAGCCTTTTTAAAAACCATGGAGAAATCTATAGAAGAGATGTCTGAAGAAGCTTTCCAGAAACATATCCAGGCTTTAGCAATTCGTCGCCTTGACAAACCAAAGAAACTATCTGCCGAGTGTGCAAAGTATTGGAATGAAATCATTTCCCAGCAATATAACTTTGATAGAGGTAAGAATAAAAAACTAAGGTTACCATGAGCTAATTGGAAACAAGAATATTAGAGATCAACTGAAATCCCACCTTCCATGATCATTCCTATTATAGTTTTAAAATTAGCAACAGTCTCAACACTGGAATATGAGCCGTGGTGGCGCAGTGGTTAGAATGGAGTACTGCAAGCTATTTCTGCTGGCTGCCGGCTGCAGTTCGGCAATTCTCAATTCTCACCGGCTCAAGGTTGACTCAGCCTTCCATCCTTCTGAGGTGGGTAAATGAGGACCCATATTATTGGAAGCAACGTGCTGGCTCTGTAAACTGCTTAGAGAGGGCTGTAAAGCACTGTGAAATGGTATATAAGTGCTATTACTATTTTACCCTTTGAACATTTTGTACAATTCTGAATTATTACAGAAATCATGCAAGAGAGGATGATAAAAATATTTAGTGGCCTACAGCTTCCATACTGCAATTGAGGTGGTTTAGTATGGAATGAAGGATAAAGAGTGACAGGATTGAGGTTTATAAAATCATGCAGGGCATAGATAATGTGGATAGACTGGAGTATTACCAATGGAATACTTGTAGTCCAGGGCTTAACTTTGGGGTCCTTGGTACTGTCTGAGCTTAGTGGTTTTCTTGCAAATGTTTTATTGCCAAATTAGATAACATCAGATAGACTGAAGAGTTAGACTGAAGTGTTAAAATGCAAGGTTATCCATTTAAAACATTACATTCTTTGCCAGCAGTTATGGCAATGGGAGCCAGGTTGGATGATTTTAAAAGATTTGTTAGCCATGAAAACCTGCACACATCAAACTTGCATATTTTGTGCATACTAAATTTGTTAACTTTGTTCCAGATAACATTGAAGTGGCATATCTCAAAACCCTTACTAAGGATAATATAGTGCAGTTTTATAAGGTAAGTTGATCTAGGTTCCGGTTAAATTATTATTAAAAGACATATTTGTAATACTAAGATATAATGTACTTGTAAATAAATATACGGGAAACAACAAATACCAAACAATTTCATATTTTAATTATCTAATAATTGCCATTTAGATGTTAATAGATAAGGTTCTTAATAAATATTATACTGATTCTTTTAAGAGCTTTAACAAGCTATGCGGATTCTAGTAAAAGGTTAACTATTCAGCAAAGAAATCAATACAATACAATACAATACAATACAATACAATACAATACAATAGCAGAGTTGGAAGGGACCTTGGAGGTCTTCTAGTCAAACCCCCTGCCTAGGCAGGAAACCTTATACCGTTTCAGACAAACGGCTATCCAACATCTTCTTAAAGACTTCCAGTGTTGGGGCATTCACAACTTCTGGAGGCAAGCTGTTCCACTGATTAATTGTTCTCACTGTCAGCAAATTTCTCTCCAGTTCTAAGTTGCTTCTCTCCTTGATTAGTTTCCACCCATTGCTTCTTGTTCTACACTCTGGTGCCTTGGAGAATAGTTTGACTCCCTCTTCTTTGTGGCAACTCCTGAGATATTGGAACACGGCTATCATGTCTCCCCTAGTCCTTCTTTTCATTAAACTAGACATACCCAGTTCATTGAATTTCATTTTATTAGATAGTGCCCAATGTTCAAGTTTGTCAAGATCCTTCTGTATCTTTAGCCTGTCTCCTGGAGTATTGGCTAGTCCTGCTAGCTTGGTGTCATCTGCAAATTTGATGAGTTCCCCATTTATTCCCTCATCCAAATCATTGATGAAGATGTTGAAGAGTACTGGGCCTAAAACAGAGCCTTGGGGTACTCCACTGCATACTTCCCTCCATGTAGATGCAGTTCCATTGAGAACTACACATTGAGTGTGGTTGGTCAGCCCGTTATGAATCCATCTGGTGGTGATGCTGTCTAACCCACATTCTTCTACTTTATCTCTTAGTGTGACTTTGTTCTATTACTTGTATTTGCATAATGTTGAATTCCAATATTGCATGGTCACTTGCCCCCAGGGTTCCTGTGGCTTCAACACCTTCTATCATTTTCTCTTTGTTAGTGAGAATTAAGTCCAATGTGGCTGATCCCTTTGTTCCCTTCTCTACTATTTGGGAAACAAAGTTGTCTGCTAGGTTCGTTAGGGACCTGTTGGATCTTCCATTTGGTGCAGAGTTTGTTTCCCAGTTGATGTCAGGGTAGTTAAAATCCCCCATTATTATTGTGGTGTGCTTCCTACATACTTTAGTTAGCTGACTAGCAAAAAGTTCTTCTACTTCCTCTGTTTGGTTGGGTGGCCTGTAGTATAGATCTATGGCAATGTCATTCCTCCTCCCCCCCCCCAATCTTTAATATTGACCCAAATGCATTCAAGATAGTTCTCATCATTGTTGTGCTCTATTTCTGTAGAGATGTAGTTATTTCTTATATATAAAGCAACTCTACCTCCTCTTTTATTTGGTCTATTTCTTTTAAATAATTTAAATTCTTCTAGCTGTATGTTCCATTTGTGGGTTTCATCCCACCAAGTTTCTGTAATGGCAACAATATCTATCTGCCCTTATTTACTTGAATTTCTAATTTGCCTGTTTATTCCTCATACTCTGTGCATTACTGTATAGACATTTGAGTCCATTTTGATTGACCTTGTGTTTACTGTCTACATAACCTGTGTTATGCTTGACTGCCCCTATTTTCTTGCCACTTGTATGATTCATGCACATGATATGGCACGCACTATTAAATGCTTGGTTTTGCTTGACAGCAGGACTGATAATCCTACCTGCACAAACATCTATGTTACATGCACTGATAACCCTATGAATTTTAGATTGCTGGGGATAGAAATGTTCTATATCAATTAATTCTCTTTCCCTCTGTTCAGTTTAACAAATCTGTGAATTTAATGCCAAGTAACTGAGTCCCTTTCTTGGATTGGTGCAAACCATCTCTTTTGTACAGTTTTTCATTGGACCAGCTGCAGGCATCATCACTAACAAAACCAAAGCCTTCCCTTTTACACCACTCCTTTAGCCACACATTAAACTCTGCTACATGCTGGCCCTTCCCTTTTTGTTCCTTATATACTGATACAACCTCTGAAAAGATAACCCTACAACCTATACTACTAAGTTCATACCCCAAGCTCTGGAAATAATTCTTCACAGAAAGTACATCTTTTTGGGACAGATCATTTGTGCCAAGATGTATAATAGCATCAACGTCACAGTCCTTACTTGTATTCTTGACTATCTTAAGAATACGCCTCTTGTCTCTGCTGGCAATAGCACCTGGCAAACACCTGACCTCTTTTAAAACCTCCATATCATTGCTAAATTTACATCCCTTACGATTGAATCACCAACCAGAAGGTGACTTCTCTTTTTGCATAACTTGCTCTTTTTGTGCGACTGATGTGTGATAGCTGGTTCCCCATTTCGCCTTTCCGAAGAAATTTCTTCATTTTGGACCACGATCCCCTGCTTATTTGAGTCATCATTATCACAACCACCTTGACCTGTCTCTTTAGTGTCCCCATTAAGGTCAGCAAGGGCACTATATCTGTTATGCTGGGTCACAGCAAAAGCTTTGTGTTTATGGTTCACAGCTCTCACCCTGCCAGATCCCATGGTTGTCCAGACTGCTCTTCTCCTGCAGAATCTTTGCGGTAGAGGAGGCTGATAATGTGGCATCTCCATAGAGTGGAATGGCCGAATTGGACACCTAATTTCTGCTTGGAGAGTACAGATTAGAGATTCTAGATAGGTAATAGATTAGTAATTTGTTTACAAAGGGGACAGTATCCAAATTTGAAAAGAGTACTGCGAAAGACAGGTGCAAAACAGCCATTACATTGAACTAAGCCGGTCATTTTGAAATAAAATAAAATCACAATCTCAAGCACACTAATCCAGAACGTATTATTGCTATTTTGGTTTATAGATATGGGCCCCTACCTCAGTCTTCTTTGTCTCTCTGACTCCCCCCTTATATCCAGCAGCTCCAATCACCAGCCTCAGGAAGGTTCAAATGAAATGGAGTTAAAGGGCCCCTACCTCAGTCTCTTTGTCTCTCTGACTCCTCCCTTGTATCCAGCAGCTCCAATCACCAGCCACAGGAAGGTTCAAATGAAATGGAGTTAAAGGGCCCCTACCCTCAATCCTTTGTCATCCAATCAATATTGGATGACAATGTGTTGGTATATTCAGAATGCATTTTCTAAGCAAAGATTTGACAGAATGATGTAAAAATGACATGGAAATTATTTTTACTTTACATGTTCGTTTTTGTGATTTGCAGAGGTGCTACAGTACCTGTCCTGTGAAAATAAAAATAGTTAACAGTGCAATAATTAATTGTAGATTAATGTTCTAAACTGTGCTTTGTTTTTATAGACCATTGTTATTCAGTTGTATTACTAAAGCTCTGGCTATGTAATTTATGGGGGAATTGCAGTTAACAGGCCCTTGCAATGAATTTTTCTTTCTTGCCTTAGGAATAGAGAAACCTTGCAATAATTTCTTTAACTTATGAATGCTCATTTCATTTGAAGTAATGCTAACAAAATGTGAAGATACCAACTACTATTGTTTTGAGTAGACTTTTAATTACCAGAGAATTAAAAATAACACGTGGGGTTAGATTATCTGTTTATAGTTGTAAATAATTCTGATTTACTCATTTCCCAGCTAAAACACTTAATAAAGCTTTTGATGAGATGCAAGCTAGATTTATTTTTACCATGTATTTAGTACTTCTCCTAAGCATTGATACGTTTTTGGAAGTAAGCTGAGAAGAATTATTACTGTGGTTCTTATAACGTTTTGTCTTCTAGCTCATTTGCTAACTTTGTTCTGAATTTCATGTATTCATGTAATGTTTGTTGAATCTGAACATCTTCCTAGTAGAGGAGCTGTACTGAAGAAAGTAGGAAGGATTGGCCTTAGTTAGGAAAAATAAAGCTACATCATAAGCTTAGATAATATAACTCGTACAGTGAAATCAGATGCAGTGAGGATCTTGTGCCATGTACATAGCTGCTTCTTCCTGTTAGTATTCATGGTAGCACCCAGATCACTCATCATGCAATATTAAAGGCTCCTTGGTGGATTTCAGCTTTAGCTTTTCTAAACCTAGAGCCAGCAAAGAGGTAGGTGTGGAAAAAGACTGTAATGGAGGTCACCTAATTTTTTTTCTTTCCACTTTGATGAAAAGCTATGAAGGGGAATTAATGGGACCAGTGAGCTGATAGAAAACAAGACTTTAAGCCACAAAGAGAGTCTGCAAACACAGACCTCAGTGGAATCATCATCAGTCCATGAAGATTTAAAGTATTCACGAGATGTGAAATAGTGCATGTAAGAACCTAATCTGTATAGTGTCTAAGGGTTTTAAATGTGGCAAGTATGCATCTAGCCCTTTGGGAGTTTTTTTTTAAAAAAGCCAAAACTTGCCTGGCCCCTGCTATTGGCTTTGCAGATACGCTACTAATTTGTTCCCACTCAATCTTATGCCAATTTGAAAGATAAAAACCTGTTGAATTTTATGGCTCAAAATTAGCCATTGGTGTCTGAGTGACTAGGAAGTCTTCCCAAGAAAACTAGAATTTTGGCTTTAAGACCCATTAATTGTAAGTTCTCCCTCATTGTAGAATTCCATTATGCCTGCAGACGTTGCCTGTGAGCAAAATAATTGCTTCCCCATCATTGTATTGCTGCTGAGTGCCTGTCACTCTGTTTCAGAGGTTTGAAATTCTTTTTGGTTAAGGCAGCTCCCATTGAACTGGCCTTGATAATAGATAGGGGCTAAAATGCAACTTGTTTCAATTCATGATGTCTGCAGTGACAAAATCTGTTGCATCTAATTTGGTTGACTGTATTCTCATACTGCATCCTAATGTTATACTGGCAAACTATTTACTTAACCCTATTTGTCCAGTTCATCCATTTGTAGAGCCATTTCTTATTTCACTTCACTTGGCAGGACTCGAGGAGGAGTACCATAGGACTCCATTCATCAAGAGATCCTGTCTTTAAGATCAGAATGAACCTGAGACTCCTTCACATTTATTTTTCTGTCATCTTTTTTTACATCAGTGTACATGCAGAAATACCTTTGCCACTCCTTGACAAAAGCCTAAGATTTTTCAATGAGGGAGAGGCTGTCTAGGTCCTACTCATAGACCAAAACCCCTCCATTAGCAGTAGAATTGCTAAATTTCTTTCTGTAGCAATTTCCATAAGAAGACATAATATGTCCTAATTTTGGACCGAGCATCTTCACTCTGTTATGTTATTTGTATTTTATCCCATTATTTTATCTTACATTTTACACATTATTATTTTATTCATTCTCTGGTTTTAAGTCTATTTTTAAAATGTTTTATGTTACTATTATACTGCTTTAATCGCATTCAGTCATTGTTTCCTTTTTCTTTTTTACCTGCTTGGCCATTTACCATAGTTAAATAAATTTGATTTGATTTGATTTAGCATTAATATTTCTCGAAAACCCTTTGCTTCAGGGTATGGTTTGTTTAGCTCATTTCCATGATTTCTTCTCATTGCAAAGATTTTTTTTCTTGGTTTTTACAGGAATAATTAACCCTAATTTATTTACACCTAGGAAATGTTGGCAGTAGATGCCCAAAGAAGGCACAAAATATCAGTCCATGTACTAGCAAGGGAAATGAATTCCTGTAAGTACTAAATGCATGTCTTTCCTCACAAATGGCCTCTATTCAAGTTGTCCCCTAAAGATTGTTGTACTGCAGAGGAAATATGCTGTCATAATGGATGAATAGAAATATATTCATTGATTTACATGAATGACACTTAAATTATAAATGTAATAGTGAAAGAACCAAGTGCATTGAAATATACCACTTACAATCCATTTATATACATGGAAATAACTGTAAGATGAAAGTAGCAACCATATTTTGTAGAATTGGTATTGCCCAAGTTAGATCAGCTGTGATCTGTTGTAGCTGAATTTGTTGTTATCAGTGGTGAATGCTGTAGAGTGTTGATGCAGGACTTTCTGTAGAAGTCAGAATAGGAAATAGTGATTCAACATTACTGTTGTAAAGTACTCATGTTGAATTGTGAAATTACATTAGCATGAATGCCCTGGCATATCTCTGAACTGTGAGTGACTGGCAGAAAAATGTTTTCTTGAAGTTTCCAGCTCTAACTAGAAATTCAGTTTGGAATTTGATTACAAAAGCCTTTCCTTAAGTTCTGCCACAATCTGGTCACAATTCAAAATTAGAAATATCCATGCACTGTTTTGTCAACAGTATCCTGTTATCAACAAGTTCAGTAGTGAAAGACTTGTGTTTGTCTCCTTTTGAAAGAGATTCTGCTATATTACACATTGCCCTCAGACACTTGCATATGAGTTTAAGCAGGCAATCATTCTTAGTGACTGTTATTTTGATAAAAATCTGCAAATTTTCAAGTACAAAGAAGCAACGCATATCTTATATCTTTTAAATATATGTTATGGAGTTCTTTATTAGTCTTTAAAATATTTATTATTAATATTATTATTAAATAGGTCCTGTTGTAGGAGAATTTCCAAGCCAAAATGATATAAGTCTAACACCAGCACCACCACTGCCACAGGTAAAAAAAAAAGATATTTTCATAACTATTTCTAAAAGAGAAATGCTCAAAATGCCATCTGGTTTGTGCAGTTCTAAATAATGTTTGAATTATTAAACAGTTGCATTTCCTGAACTTCCGGTTTGCGCATTGGACGGTTTTTCCCCCTCCAGAGGCTTCAGGAAGCTTCCCTGAAGCCTCTGGAGGGCAAAAAACAGCCGAAAATCAAGGGCGGAAATCAGCTGGCCAGCGCGCGCATGAGCGTTGGAGCTAACGGAAACACCTAACATGCCCTCAGAAATGGTTCCACATGCCACCTGTGGCACACGTTCCATAGGTTCGTCATCACGGATATAGAGGCTTTTGATTACATCGACCATTACAAATTGTGAAGAGACCTTAGAAATTTTGAGGTCCCCAAAGATTCAGTATTCAGTATCAGATGAAGTGACCCCTTCATTCGGGCAGTCAAGAATCATTGGAGGGAACCATGTAAAAATGGAAACAATTCAAAAAGAGGATGATAGAAAACAAGTTGATTAGATTTCAATTCAATTCAATTTATTAGCGCTTATAGACCGCCCCCTCTCCCGAAAGGGACTCGGGGCGGTGTACAGTCCATGTCAAAGAACAAAATTAAAACAATTAAAATTACTACATGGAAAATATATATATACAAATATAAAATGGATAGATGCATAAGAGGAGGATAAAAGATGTGCAGGACTGTATTGCTAATAAATAATTAAAATAAACAGACATTAAGATCCCAATACCCAATAAAATTAAGACTAGAATAATACCCTTAAAAACCAGTAAAATATAAATGCCAGGAGATAGGCGTTGAAATTATGCCAGGCCAGCCAGTCGAAACAGGTGAGTCTTTAGTTTCTGCCGGAAGGAGCGGAAGTCGGTGGTGGTTCTGATGTCGGGGGGGGAGGTCATTCCAGAGGGTTGGGCCCATCACAGAGAAGGCCCTACTCCTTGGCGTCGCCCGCTGGCATTGCCTAGCGGACGGCACCAGGAGAAGCCCCTCTCTGTGAGAGCGAATTGGCCGCTGGGATGTATGTGGGAGGATGCGATCCTGCAGGTAACTGGGCCCTATGCCATGGAGCGCTTTAAAGATGGTGGTCAAAACCTAGATGATATCACTAAACAACAAGCATAAACTTACAAAAAGCACAAGAAGTAGTTCCTACTAGACAATCTTGACAAAAGTTGATCAGATCACCCAAACGTAGAAGCAACTAAAAAACAAGCACAACCAGTCCACATATTTACACTGATTAGGTAACGAAAGTGTATGACAGTACAGTGAGTTTAATGCAATAGATAATTTATGTTTGCCTTGATTGAGCACTTGTTGGATTTCAACTTGTCTAAAATCCCCTTTTTAGCATTTACTTGTTAATTCATTCAAATGCTGATAGTCAGCTTCTCAGTGGGCCATTCTAAACTGTCAGCAATTTTTCTTGAGCTGATTTCCTGGTTGACTCAAATCCATCTTTTGGTAGTAATATTGCACATTTTACATAGAACTTAATTTCACTCACATTGGCACATAGAGTGTTTTTGTCTGCAGTGTTCACCTTATTGTTGCATTGAACTTTTATACAATAGAATACACCATCCTATTTCAGAAGAATTGGGTCTACGTCTGATTTCTGGGTTGGCGTTTTAATGACAGTTTTGTAGTTAAAACCTGTGCCTTTTTCAGCTTTCAGTGATTCTGCCTGTCTTGTGCAACGTATCAGTAGGAGCATGCTTGGTTCTCAATGGCTATCTTTGTAAAATGCTTTCTTTACAGCCGATTGTGATTGAAAACATGACTGAGTTCAAACGCAGCCTACCACTTTTCCCTCTGGTGAAACCTCATATCAATTTCATGGCCGCAAAACTGTGAAGAATCTTGCTGGATGAAGAACTGGAAGAGGATTAATATGCCTTCAGTGGCTTTTCATAATGGACAAAGACCTTATCCTTTAGGACAAGTGTTCCAGGATTCCTGATTCCTTCTAGGTTCATCCAGCATCAATGCTGCAATAGGGATACAGCAAGTTAAGCAAGTATGCTCTAGTCATGTGTTATATGTTTGTCATAGAGCCACTACCAGAAACTAAAATTAAGTGGTATATATGAAGTTCTGTGTAGGTAAATGGTATATTTTACAATAATGTGGCCCTTTAAAAGTTTAGTTTGCATGGATTGTGAAGAAGTTTCCATACCAGTCTGATCTTCACTTGCAAATCATTGCTTTTTAAAAAAAAAGATCAACTGTTTTGGAAGCATATTTTACTGTACAAGAAAGAAAATATTATTAAAAGGCCATATTGATGTTTTTAAAGGAAGCACGGAGTGATACCATTTTAAAAAAAAGATTATTGGAAGCAGCCATTTAGATTCTATGTAAAAATCAGTGGAAAGTGGGAGGAAAAAAATTAACAAATATCTTTGAAGAGTTATTAGCAAAGTCAAAATAGTTTTAATCTTTATATCTGTTTGAGAAGATTTTATATACAGACTAGTAAAATGCTGGAAACACTTGGGTAGCCATGTTTTTCTTGACAAGAGTGTTACTTTATGTTTATAAACTTTACGTTTTCTTAAGGTTGCACTGATAATATTTCTTAGACTTATAAATAAAATTACTATGGCAATTTTTTTTCTTCCATTTGTCATGTACTGTTTTAGGACAAATCTAACAAGATTTGGGTGTACTGTATCTTCTTAAAAGGCCATTAATAATTCTTGGTAGTTATTTAAATTGTAATGTAGGCAAACACTCCTCCTTTATCAGAAACTCACAATTTAATATTTGCCTAGATTCCCTGCACACTATGTGAACGTCA
The DNA here is from genome assembly GCF_964273705.1 of Natrix helvetica. Taxonomy (NCBI): domain Eukaryota; kingdom Metazoa; phylum Chordata; class Lepidosauria; order Squamata; family Natricidae; genus Natrix; species Natrix helvetica. Next base: position 76,003,357 of record NC_138551.1, on the reverse strand, counting down.
AGTGTGGTCATCTAGCACGATCAGCATCCCTCTCCCTCTCCCTCTTCCTCTCCCTCTCCCTCCCTCCCTCCCTCCCTCCCTCCCTCCCTCCCTCCCTCCCTCTCTCTCTCTCTCTCTCTCTCGGAATAGAAAATGGAAACTAATACACAATTACAGAGTTCATGCACATCAGCAGTAACAATCAGTCTAACGATGCAGAAGTTGAACTTCCCCCAATCATTTGTCTGCTCAGAAGATCTCAGTATTTTAAATGCAGTCTAAATTCTTAGCCTGCATCACTTTTATGTAGCACTTCAGTCATCTTTGACTTTCACCCTGCTGCTTATTGACCGTTCAAAGTTACAGCTGTCCCGAGAAAGAGAAGTTACAACCCAAATTTGAAGTTCTGACTGTCAGACCCCCTTCACGTCATGTGACTGAACTGCAGATGTTGGGCAACATGCTGCGTTTACAGCATCCCATGGTCATGTGGCTGCATTTTACAATAGTTTGTTGTAAAACTGCCCATAAGAAACCATGGTTTGCTTAATGACCACAGCCTTCTCTTAACTTCTGCCATAAAAGAGTAACGTTAGGCCTGTGGCCTGTTTTACGACTGTCACAACAAATTACCGTAATAGGCAGGCTCCATTATTGTCATATGTCAGAGACTACTTGTAATAGCACTGTATAATTTGTTATTTATGATTCAAAGTAGCAACCATTTGCCAATTGATTTTGAGGAAAGAAGGAGAGGCAATTCTGCAAAATAAACTGGAAACAAGTATAAATGGAGTTAGTATTTTAATTGTCAAACTAAAAAAATATTAATGAAGCTTTTGAGTAGTTATGCCACCAAAAGCAGATGGAGAAAGACCAGGTGCTAATTTGAGGCTGGGGCTGGAGAGTGAAATGGCATTTGTATTTCCAATGGCAGTATGTTATTGCAGTTCATGCTAAGTTTCCAAGTTCATTCCCCTGATTTCAGTATTAAGTCGTTAGACATGAGGATCTTACACTCAAATATTAAAGGCTTTAAAAGATGAGACTAGAATGTGTGTATTATTAGAGTTACACCACTTATATGCTTTTGTTATGATTAATTCCACTGATGTGTTGTTTATTGTAAAATGTATGTGACATCTTCTAGAACAGTGGTTCTCAACCTTTCTAATGCCGCAACCCTTTAATACAGTTCCTCATGTTGTGACCCCCAACCATAAAATTGGTGTCTCTGTTCCTAAGACCATCGAAAATACATATTTTCCGATGGACTTAGGCGACCCCTGTGAAAGGGTCGTTCGAGGTTGAGAACCACTGTTCTAGAAGAAACAATAGAGCAGTTTGCACTAATGTAGAAAAATAACTAAAGAGAGTACATAGACTTAACTGAAGTGCTATATAATTATTATATTTCATCTTGCTGGGTTAATCTGAAAATGACAGCATATTCTTACATCATATACTTGAATGCCTCGGAGGTTCATCATTTTGTTACTCAAGAAGATGTACATTTCAACTAGTAGACAAGATAGGAGCATTTTAACTGTAAGCTTCAAAGATTCTTCTTTATTGGTACAAGATAGGAGCATTGTTACTTAACATCAAAACAAACTATAAACTGATCTGATGGCATCTGTCAGGTGCTCCCTTCCCACTGTAACAAATGGCAGTTTGTTGAAGCTACATAGAGGGTTTTTCAGTGCTCTGAAGTCTATTAGCAAAAGGTCATTTGGAATGTGAATGCGAACACAATTCTGTTTGCTACTTATTAGAACAAGGGTATCTACGCAGCTATAGCCTTCCAGTTATCCAATAAATAATGCTAAACATAATTGTATCAAATTATTTTTATTCACAAAGCATGAAAAAACATGCAACAACATTTATGCTAAAATCCGTGTAAAGATTTCTCTTTTTATATAGTTTTGTTCCCAATTTAGTATCTTTGGGTGTCCTTACATTGCAGGATTACTCTTGGGAGTCCCAGACAGTTTGGTAATACTTAGTGAAAATTCTAACAATCATAATCCTATCACAACTGGAGAGTGTTAGGTGGTAGGAGCCTGTCCTAGAATGACAGTACAAATTTGTACAACTTTCTTGTTACTGGAACTAGTTCTAGTCACATTTTAAGACACGAATGACCAATTTACTGCCCTATTGAGTTCTATATTGCAATGAAAAGACAACACCTATAATTGGGCCTGTTTTTGGTGATTCTCATCTGCTGATTTTTTTTTCAGCTGGGAGGAAAGATGCTATAATTTGAGCTTGAATAATGTTCTTTGGTATCTATTTTCACTTAGCTTGTTCCATAATAAGAAAATGCTACTTAGAATTTGGAGGGAGAAAGCAAACCAATTAAATCTCTATGTACTTTATAGAGATATGGACCTTTGTCTGCAAAAAACAGACACACACAAATATTTGTTCCTGGATTTAGCTATCTGATACAGGTAGTCTTCAACTTACAGTCATTTGTTCAGCAAGCATTAGAAATTATGAAGGGGACTACAACTGTGCCTAAACTTAAAGCCATCGCAGCACGCCTGCAGTCACATGATCAAAATTTCACTGCAGAGTTGGCTAAATTGACTGCTTTGATTATTGAAAAAACCACAATTATTTTTGTTTCTATTGGATTTTGTGCTAGAGCTAAAAAAAAAATGAAACTTTTATTTTGGGTTTTACCAATTAAATAGGTTTCTTGATATAGAAATGGCTAGTTTACACTAAAGTAAAAAGTTGTGGTTTGATGTATTATCTTATTCTACTGCACCAAAGGGAGTTAGAAGTCAATGTCTTTTTTTTCTTTTTCCCTTTTTCCCTACACTTTTCCCTTCTCTTCTCCCTCCCTTATTTTCTTACTATTTTCTTTTGTATTTTTGTATTATATATTATAAACTAATTAAAAAATTGGCTGTTTGGCAGTTTGTCCGCACCTATGACTACCTGGGGCACTCCAATTCCCCCCCGTCTATCTACCTCCCCCATCTAGGGCCTTTTGGCACCCTGCTGCTCTGTGCTTCACCACCCCAGCTGGCCCTCACTGCCATCTTCTCCCGCTGCGAATGTGCCCAACCTGGATCCTGGGCTGTATGGGGCTGGGTGCTTGTAGCAGAAAAGTAAAACAATATGTACAGGGGGCAGCTGAGGACTAAAGTGTCCCTTTGCAAAGAGCTCCCAGGCAGGGCTGAGGCTGGCTTTGCACTGCGAAAAAAGGGGCTGCTGGGGGGGCTGCTTTGAGATTTCCCACCCACCCCCTTTTTTTTTTTTAAGTTGCAAAGCCAGCCCTGTACAGTCCAAGAGCATGATGAAAAGGAAAGGGCCACTTCGTGTTTTTTCCTGCCCTTTTGGGATGCACAACGTTAGTTCCACCCAGTCCAGGAGTGGCAAGGCACAGGGCGTAAGGAGTCTTGGAATGCAGAGTGGCGAGAGCAACTGGTCCTTAATGGGGACGGCTCCAGCTGCCTGGAGTGTAGCACAGAGCCTGGGAGTTGTGCAGTTCTGGGGTTGCTGGGCAGATCAAAAATATTTGACGTAGTTCAGATATTCACCACTCAATAACACCCACTCAGGAAGACCATCAGCCAGCTACATTAGGAGATACCTCTCACACCCTTGTAAGTTCTACCAGAAGCCTTCACTCTCTCTTCAGACATCATATCCCAGGTCAATGTCAAAAAGATGTTTTAGTTCCAAGTTTTATTAAGGTTCTAGGCCAGTATTCCAGAACCTGGATCCTTTTTAGATTATGGATGTACCATTTTTTCCAGGCCAAAGGCCCCACTTGGTCCTCAAGCATCTTGGCAGGAGCTACATTTCAAACATCAGTGAGCAGGTTTTTTTATATGTGATTACTATTTCACTAAAATTAAAAACTAAAGGTGGGATAAAGATCAAATCAATAAAATTAATATGGTGACGACAGGGTGCAGGTGGCTAAAATGGAAGAGATTGGGGTGTGTGTGTGTGTGTGTCAAGAGACAGTCCCTAAGACTCAGGGCTGGAAGGAACCAAGCATAGAATGGCTTGGAAAGAGGATAATTGCCAGGATTGCAATTGCTAAGCGATGATGTCATGTGATGTCTCAGTTTACAACCGCATCACTTAGTGACCAATATTCTAGTCCCAATTGTTGTCGTAAGTCAAGGATTATTTGTAATTACCTTCACCTCTAGTCTCTACATTTGCTTAACAAAGTTGTCTTTGTCGTTGCCCAATATCCCATTTCTACTGCTATATCTATTTGTCAAATTAGTTAAAATTTTTATGTATTGTATAAGGGTTTTTTTAAAGGTAGAAATTCATACAGATAGTCTTCAACATATGACCACATTTGGGCCCAAAATTTTCATTACTACACAAGATAATTGTTAAGTGAGTTTTGGCCCAATTTACAACCTTTCTTGCCATAGTTTTTAACCAAGAATTGCCTGTATTATAAATTTAAAATGGATGTAGTATGGATATTTAAGCTTGCAGAGAGGTCAAGAACTGTCAATTACTCCTGCAATGAAAATAAGATTTTGGAATAAAGTGTCATTCCTAATGTATCTCGAATATTTTAAAACACTGTAGTTATTACTTCCATAGTCATACATGTTACTCTCTTTATACCAGATGTTACAAGCATAAAAAAAGCATAGAAATTCATTTATGTCACAAATATAACATGAGTTGTATCCAAGTTAAATATAGGGGATGATCATTATTACAACACTAAATATTGGGGCTACAACATGGACAAAACATCTTTTTCTGACATAACATTGGCCCATTTTTCCGACTGAATCTTATATTTGGAAGTACTCAATCTGGAATCCTGGGCAGGAATGCATGAGAGATTGATCCCTAAATGCAAAGGGAGGGTCAGTGGACATACAAAGTTGGCTAGTTGTCTCTCAGCAGCCACCGCCTAATCAAAGTCCCCTTTTAAAAATCATCTTTAATTTTGCAGGAGGCTATCAATTGAGGGATTCTCAAAAGCAGCCTCTGTCACTCAATCTATATTCATTTATTGGATTTTTACTCAGAATGGAAGAATATGCCCCCTTCAAAACATTACTAAACTCTGCTTCTTTTATCCCTCACCTTTGACCCTGCTGAAAACAGTATGTTCCTGAGAATTATAGTTTAGTTATATCTGGAAAGCCACATGGACTGGGCTCTAGCCAAAGGTATAATAAAATGGCAATGGAGAGATTAGGACTACCTTAGAAGATAACGAACTTGGCATGCCCTTGTGGTAGGAATAGATGATATTCACTAGCAGGTATTTAAGTGTTCTCCAGCATTTTATAGTTTGCCTTTGATAAAACAATGCAGTTTGATAACTCAGGCATTCAGTGAATTCTCTCTAGTAGATACAAAGCTGCAGTGTCGACAAGCAATAACAGATTACTTAGTTTATAGTGTTAATCAGTTCTAGTGCTCATTAACAAAATGTATGTAATCATAAATAATGACAAAATAACTAATTTTTTCAAGTGCTGTTTTAAAAAGGTGATTTAGAACTGGGGTGCATGTTGACACAGTATGGCGGAGTGTTTGTCATACTCTTGATAATAAACAATCTGAATACCTTGTCTGGATTTCTTAGATTGTTTTGATTACTAACATGGTTGTCGATCTGATTTGTTGGATTGAGGAGGCCATTTTAGGAATACAGGAGGTGATGCTAAGGTTTTTCTAATTATGGCAGCTTTAAATAATAATATGTTAACAATTGCTATTAGCTGCTTTCCAAAACATACATTTTAGGGGGAAATTTTGACTGGGCTCCCACTACACATGTATCAAAGGAAGGCGTTAATCCTTTTATCCCAGTTATTTTTTTAAATATGCATTTTTTTTCCTTTGGAGTTGAAGTGTGTCAAAGCCAAGAAATTTTGGGATTAAACAAAATAACATCATGATGACAACCCCCCCCCCCTAGGTAAAGGTATACAGTATAGGTCCATGCAAATACAGATAATCCTTGATGTATGACCACAATTGAGCCCCAAAATTTCTACGACTAAGCAAGAGTTTACACAATTGTTAAGTGAATCACTGCAGTTGTTAAGTTAATAACATGGTTGTATCGGGCTCACCTATTGACTTTGCTTGTTGGGAAATTGCAAAAGGTGATCACATGACCCCCAGACACTGCAACCATCATGAATACATGCCAGTTGCCCCCCAATGTTGATCACGTCACCTTGGAGATCCTGTAACAGTTATGTGAAAAACACTCTTTTTTTTTCCAGTGCCTTTGTAACTTCGAACAGTCACTAAACAAATGGTAAGTCGAGGACTAACTATAAACCAAATGTTACAGTTAAACGGGGAATATGAGCTGCAATTTGATGTGTCAGAGTTTTTTTCATTTTATTTGGAAGGGATGACTTTATGCCAGGGGTGTCCAAACTTGAGAACTTTAAGACTTGTGGACTTCAATTCCCAGAATTCCCCAGCCAGCATGGCTGGCTGGGGAATTCTGGGAGTTGAAGTCCACAAGTCTTAAAGTTCTCAAGTTTGGACACCCCTGCTTTATGCGAAGGCCGCCTTAGCCATGGCGTTTTGAGCAGGAGCCAACAATCCAGAAGAAGACTCAAATTTCACCCAACTTCTATTTGAAGAATATTACACACACACACCGCCAACACCTTCAAACCCCCTTTAGCTTGACACACTTCACAGCCCACTCCTCATTTTTTTCTTCTTAAATCTTCCGTCTGATTGAAATGCTGTCAGTATGACTAAGGGACTGGTTTTTCAAAGCAAGGCAATAAAATGAAGATTGTCAAGACTGCTGGAATGTAAACCTTTCACATCTTGACCTAAATAAATGACTAACAATCATTCTTTCCAGGTAAGTGAGCCTCTGTAAAAAAAACAAAAACATAATAAATCACCTTCTCCCATACTAGCCAGAATTCTGAATGCTCTAGTCTCAATTCACCCAAAGGGGCTATAAAGTTCCCATAATAATCTTGATTTCATTGAGTATCAGAAGGGTATCATATATGTACCTGCCTGCCTGTGCAGTAACAAGATGCTGAAAGAGGAACATGCTACACACTATTGGAGAGAAGTGCTTTGCATTAGAGCAGGGCTGTCAAACTCGCAGCCCGGTGGCCAGATGTGTGACCTGCTGGCCAACACCCGTTTAGCGTCACATCACATGATGCCACCATGACAACTTAAGTTTGACACCCCTGCATTAGAGGTATTGAACTACCTTCTCACCATTCTCTCCCTCATTTTCAGAGGCTATAAAGTGTGGAGTTTATAATTGTCCAGCTGACAACTTGGGCTCTTGCTGAGGTGGACAATTGCTCAGTATGACTTCTGCAGATTAAAAAGCCACATGTACGATTAGTATCATGCTTACACAGCTTGGATGTAGCTCAGGTTTCTTCTATTAAATTGTAATTGATAATCATTAGGCTTGCTACTCTTAATTAAACTTTAAATGCCCAATCTTGATGATGACATATGATTAGTTTGGTGTGGTAGCATCAGGTGCGACACACCCCACAAGCACTAAATGAACACTACATAGTTAAATTCTGGCTGGTTTCTAACCTGAGTTCAAATTTGTGATTTATTAATGGTTTGTTTTTGACACTCCACCCATTATTATTGGGGTTATAGAAGTACTAGTAAATAAAACAGGCCTTGGTAGAATAAGCAGCTTAGTTTTATTATTGAAAAGTAACATTGTTGTAGGGAAAATACCAACCTTATTCTGGGGATCAGGAGAAAGCTGCCCACCCAAGACTGATTTTTAGGCAAAACTATGCAAGCGGATTATGTGATTTATTTCACTAATAAAAATATTTTCCCCCTCTAGGAATTGTTTATAGGTAATGTTTATTGGTACCAGTATATACTTCCTGCTGTGAATTGGATGAAATTATATCCCACACCCAAACTGGTATAACCACTAGTCAGGGAGTAGGAGAATTGTATTCCAAAATACCTGGTGGTCATTTGTTTGTCTGTTCCTGGTATAGGAGAAGGTGGAACCTTTCATAGCTCCAAAAATGATATTGGACTCTACTTTTCATTAGTCTCATCCAGCACAGCCCAATGGTCAGTAATTTTGGGAGTTGGGCTGATAATCTCTGGAAGGCTAAAATTCCTTAGCCCTACTGCAAAGAAAATGTAGATTACACTTGAAAAGGTACTTGATCATCAAGCGAGATGCTGTCTCTGAAATAAGTTTATCTTTCCAGCAAATAATGCACCAAAATGCTGTGAAGATCTTGTTTTAAAAGAATTTTATTGGTTTTTTAAATTTATGGGAAAAGGGTAGGTGAATATACAAAAAAACGTTTTGGCAGCTCCATCGTGCTAGAGGTAGGAATCTCTCCAATTCTCACAACTTTTTACAGAAAAAAAAACAGATAAAAGATAAGCAGAAAAAGCATCTTATTATACATTGTATCAACCATGTCTTCAATCATCTCTTTTGCCACTTTCTAATATATCAACAATTAGAATGATATTCCAGATATATTTATTTTTGTGACCTGAGTCTGTCCGTTATTGTTCCCTCCGCCCTGTCCCCAGGCGGAGCCACAGCCCCTCCCTCCTTCATGTCTTGTGTGTTGTCGCCTTTTTCACTACTTCTTATATTTCCGTCCTCTAGGAGGGCACTATGTTTTTTAATGAAGCCTTCTGCCTCCACAACTGTGTTAATTCTAATTCTGTTTCCCTCCCAGAAGATCAGCATTCCTTCTGGCAATAACCATCTAAGCCAAATTTCCTTATTATATAATTTCTTTGATAAGGAGGAATATTTCCTCCTCTTATCTCTTATTTTTTTCGGAATTTGCTTAAGAATGGCAATTTCTTTATCTTTATATTTCAGTGGTCCCCCCTCTGAGCCCCTAGAATCTCATCCCTCGTGGTCTTCCTAAGAAATTTAACATGTACTTTCCTTGGAACATTGTGTTCTGGCATATGCTGAATTAATCCTATAAACAAGATCCATATCCCACCACAACTGTTCTTTATTTCTTTTAATATATTCTGCTAAAATTGTACTCATAATATCCTTAAGATCTTCATCTTCTGTCTCCGGTAGGTTCTGGAATCTAAGAAAGAAGGACATTCAAGTTCTATCTTTGCCATAAAATTTTCCAATTCTATATTCCCCTTCTGGACTGCCTTAACCTCCTCCCCCAGCCCAGCCACGACCTCCAGCAGCACACCAATTCTCTGTTTATTTTCTGTTATTTGTTGCTGCACACTTTTAAGCTCTTCTCTAAAATCTGCTACCTCCTATTTCAACTCATTTTGTCCCTGCATAAGAGCTTAAAACATTTGAGTAACAGATAAATTTTTTGAACTCTCTCCAGTCCTTTCTTGTGAAAATGATGAAATTTTTGTCATCATTGGACTGGATGCAGTAGAAGTCGGCGTCGAGGCTGCTTTGCCTGTACGTGGTTTTCTGGGCCCCATTGTCTAAGTTCAGAAAGATATAAATCTTTTGCAAAAGAAATTGCGTCTGTGAAGCGCGCAGCCGAGTGAGTCTGAGAAGACAGGCAAATCCAAAAGTGAAAATTAACCCTCTGTCACAGTTCCAAGCCAAGAAGTCACTCAAAAAAAAGAAGAAATCAAATAATCCAAATCCAGAAAGACCACGTAATAGGAGAGGCTCCAAGAGTCCTTCAGGGGGGATAATATAAAGCCAGACTTTCTTCAAAGGTAGTTTCAAAAGGCAGACTTCATTTATAAGTGCGAAGAAGAAGAAGGAAGCAGGCCATCTTGGCTCCTCCTCGGAATCAGGAGTAGAACATTAAAAATTTCCATAAAGCTTTCGAAACAATCCAGCAATTAGCTCTTGCAGTTATGATATAAATCTTTTCACATAGTTAGTTCAAGTGGCTAATTCAACTTTTTGCTCTCTATCTCCATTCATGCCGCTTTGCCTGAGAGGGGTAGAAGAAAAAAAGCAACCCCCCTCCAGTCTTCCTACTTCAAACAGATTGAATCCACAACTTATAAAAAAGCCGCTGCTCATCAGTTGAAAGCAATTAAGGAGATTGGAGTGAATTTCTCACCTCCAGCACTTCAGCCGCTGCATGTAGTTAACTCCTTCCTTCCGGAATCCATTCATTGAAGGTGCTGATATGCACCCCCTACGCTCCCCGGCTCCTGAGGCGAAACTGGAGACCCCCCCATGGCTGCCGCCTATCCGGGGGGTTCCAGCAAGCCGCCCTATGCCAGGTGGTCCCTCCAAGACTGCCTGTGCTCCTAAAAGCGAACAGCGGATCAACGTTTTGTGGGCATGGCTTGATGGGCACGGTGTGGCTTGGTGGGCATGGAAGGGGAAGGATACTGCAAAATCTCCATTCCCACCCTACTCGGGGGTCAACCAGAGGTGGCATTTGCCGGTTCTCCAAACTACTCCAAATTTTTGCTACTGGTTCTCCAAACTACTCCAAAGTTCCGCTACTGGTTCTCAAGAACCTGCTGGATTTCACCCCTGAGTAATAATTGTATCTCTATTACCAGCTTACTAGAGGAAAAAATGAAAAGCTAATATTTAAATAAGATAAATTCTATTGATTATCTCTCAATATCACACCGCATATCAAAGAGATATTATTTTAACAGATCAGCGTATATAAAATTTTCCCATGGACAGTTTTAAGAATGCTATTATTGAAAATAATAAAGACCATCATATCTGGAAATGTTTTGTAAGTTGCACATGACAATTCTGCGTGGTTATACAGCAGTAAATACTCTATTGATTTATATATCAACTTTCTCAAGAGAGCCAAGGCAGGATATGTGGTACTCTCTCCTACTTTTTCTTATAATATTAAACCTGTGAGGTAGGTTAGACCTTTTTAAAAAACTTGGCAACGTTAAGATGTATTGACTTTCAACTCACCCAGCATGCTGGCTAGAGAATGCTGGGAATTGAAGTCCACACATGTTAACATAGTGAGTTTGAAACACATTGGGTTAGACCAGTGATGGCGAACCTGTGACATGCATGTCAAAGAAGATAGGACATTTTGGGTGACACACGACAACACATATTGTCAAAAGCATGCCCGTTCTGAGATTTTGGAGGCTGCAGAACCCACAGAAAAGCATTCTTCAAAACACCTTCAAAAAGTAAGGCCTCGTGCAACCCGGAGCAGCCTGAGGTAAACTGTCAACAGGAAGAGAGCACCGCCTGAGGTAAGCAATATGTGGCAGATCCAGGAGAGGCTGGGCCACGATGGCAATTTTGCCGGTCCCCGTGGTTTGTGCTCTTCAGGGAATGGGGCAGGGTGACCTTTTTGAGTGGCGGTGGTGGCACTAAGGCTGAAGTTGAGGCCTGGGTCTCTACTTCAGACCCACCCTTAGCATTGCCACTGAGGGCTGCTGTTCAGGTTGGTCTAGCTCCTTATCTCTTGGGGTGGGGTGGGGGGAGAAAAATAGAGAATTAATTGTTTGTTGGGGGGTGCGTCACACTAGCAGAAACAAGTTAAGGATTTTCTGAATTTTTGACACAACAAGCCCAAAAAGGTTTACTATCACTGGGTTAGATTGAAAAAGAGTAGCTGGAGTATTTTTGTTAACCTCAGCATTTTAAGAAGGGTAAATGGCAACTCCCAGAATTACCCAGCTAGCATGCTGCCTTTCTTTGCTTGTTTGTTTGTTTATTATTTATTTATTTAAAACATGTATATAGCCACCCCTCTTTCAACCAACTCTGGGCAGTTCCCAATCCATTAAAAAAAATCACTTAAAATCACTGTACAACTCAACTAATTAAAACATTAAAAAAAAACGAAAAACTGAAGAAGCTTCTTGGATGAGAAGCAAAATGACTTCAAGGAAAAACAAAGTCCAATTGCCTTTTGAAAAAGCGCCTTTGGGATAACCATCACCTGGACGACTGAGAATTTCCATAGACAGTATGTGAAGAGGTGATAGTAGGGGTAGATTAAAAATGACAATTGTGCATTGGCACAAAGAAATATTGTGCAATTTTGACACAAATATTGTGTCAAATGTTGTTCGCCCCTTATACCCAAGGATGCAAATGTATTTTTGTATCGATTGGTCTTGAGTTTTGGTATCTTATGCAAGACTTAATAGGGGATTAAATGTAGGTAGCCACAATGTCTAAAGGAAGCTCATATGTAATTCTTTATACATTCCTTTTGGTGGGAGGAAATAGTATCATTGTGTCACATTGCTGACTTTAGTTTTGAAAGGTGTGTAGGAGGCACCCACTAAAATCCTTTCACTGTAGTTCTGAAATTGTTCTGCTGGAGAAGAGCAGGCAAGTATCAATAAACGTACTGGCAAAGAGGAAATCTTTGTGGAGCATCTCAGTGTGATGCACACAGAAAAAGCTGCTCTTTCCCCCCACTGATAGTAATGTCTCATTTACCCTGTGGAGACCCAGCTGCCCCATGAGCACCACTCCAATAGGGGCAGGGGGGTTGCCTTCAATGCAATGCATTGTGAAATGACTGCATCAGATCCCTCAGTAAGAAGGCCCAGGCCTATATCATATTCACTGCATTAAATAACTATTGCTATGAAGGCATTCTCAATGCAGAGAACATCTAGTTCATAGGAATATAGAGAGTGGCCAGTTATTCTTGAAAACCATTTTAGATGCAAGGAAGCAACAGCTTTGGGCAAAACACACACACACACACACACACACGAAAACAGTAGAAGGTAGGAAGCTAAGCAAATGTTGGTCTTACTTTACTTGAGCACCACATACTTAGCTGTTTGTTTAATCTGTTAAATGATGTAGCTTTTCCTTCTGCAAATTTAATTGAGGTACTACTGCAAAAGTCTCATTGAGTAACTGCCCAAGGTATAAATCAAGATGTTGAAAATCAATTTCCAGCAAGCTACCCCATTAGTTAGGGTGACTGGGGCTGACAGGAATTGCCCTGCAACAACATCTGATGTATTTAATAAAAATGGAAGCTAATTATTTCCCAACAGAAATGTAGAATTCATGCACAATCCTTTCTGTGTATAAAAGATCTGGTTTGGGTTTCAGTGTCTATGGATCCAAGGCAGGAGATAGGAAATGGAGAGCAGTTGGTATGTGCTACACTTTGACATTGGTGGTAGTGATTGAAAGGAGGGACAGAGGAACCAGAAACCTCAAGGGCAGGTGAGATAATGGATAAACCATGCCAGCGATTGTTGAGAGAATGAGAGAAGGGAAGGGGTGATGTGATGTTTGTTCTTTGCTTATTCATCCTGCCTGGATTTTATTTTGTCCCAAACCTGGAACCAAGCATTTAGGTCCAGTTCTGCCAAAGCATGGTTGGCTCCAAATGAATTCCTGAAACGCAGTGGTTTTGTTCAAAACAAAGATTTCTTTCATGTTGTGCAAACCCCTGACTTCCCACACATCTTTCAGTAATTATATGTTCAATGTGGAATTAAATTATGTCTTCAACTTGTGAAATAGCCATTGCTGCAGTCATAGGATGAACAGCACATTATCTTAGCTTTCCCCTAGCCACATTGTTAATCTTCTTTAAGTATACTGTACACCACACAGTTTCAATAAACTTTGTCCTGAATGGTAGATCCGCATGGATTTAACCCACACTGATTTTTGTCACCCAACAAAAAAATATCAAGCTGTTATAATCAAATATTAAGAACTGTGCTCAGATAACTATCTTAGGTCCATGTGTTGTACATGAAACCAGACTATGGAGATATTCAATTCTTGATTTGACAAGTGGGTGTATCCAAATTTTGATGAGCCTTTATGCCCTAGTTGTGCCATGTGCATGCAATTATTGTTTCTAAGTTCAATATGGATTTCTTTTCTGGAATTTAAGCAACTGGTATTGATATAACAATTTTCTAGCATCAACTGCTACTACACAAAACCTTTAGAACTGATGGAAAGTGATTTTGTTGATCAGTAACTGTTCTACCCTCAGGTGCCTTGGAGAATAGTTTGACTCCCTCTTCTTTGTGGCAATCCCTGAGATATTGGAACGCTGCTATCATGTCACCATTAGTCCTTCTTTTCATTAAACTAGACATACCCAGTTCACCATTGAATTTTATTTTATTAGATAGTGCCCAATGTTTAAGTTTGTCAAGATCCTTCTGTATCTTAAGCTTGTCTTCTGGAGTGTTGGCTATTCCTGCTAGCTTGATGTCATCTGCAAATTTGATGAGTTCCCCATTTATTCCCTCATCCAAATCATTGATGAAGATGTTGAAGAGTATTGGGCCTAAAACAGAGCCTTGGGGTACTCCACTGCATACTTCCCTCCATGTAGATGCAGTTCCATTGAGGACTACACGTTGAGTGTGGTTGGTCAGCCAGTTATGAATCCATCTGGTGGTGATGCTGTCTAACCTACATTCTTCTACTTTATCTAGTAGTAGGTTATGGTCTACCTTATCAAATGCCTTACTGAAGTCCAAGTAAACTATATCGACGGCATTCCTCTGGTCCACTAATTTTGTCACTTTGTCAAAGAATGCAATAAGATTAGTCTGGCATGATCTGTTTTTGACGAACACATGTTGGCTTTTGGCTATTACTTTGTTTACTTCTAAGTGTTTGCTAATTTATTGCTTGATTATCTTTCCAGAATCTTTCCTGGTATTGAGGTCAGGCTGATAGATCTATAGTTTCCTGGATCTATTTTTTTCCCTTTTTTGAAGATGGGAACCACATCAGCCCTTTTCCAGTCCTCTGGCAGTTCTCCAGGATCTTTGAAAGATATAGTTCAGTGGTTCTGAGATCTCATCTGCCAGTTCCTTCAGAACCCTGGGGTGTAATCCATCCGGTCCTGGTGATTTGTACTCGTCTAGGGTAGACAGGTGCTCACTTACCATTTTCTTCCCTATTTCAACTTGTGTTCCTAATCTGATTTTTGTGGTGCTGTTTTTGATAGGTTGGACTGTTTTATCCCTTTGTGTAAAGACAGATGCAAAAAATGAGTTAAATAATTCTGCTTTCTCCCTGTTGTCACCTTCTTGCCACTTTCTTCCAGCAGTGGACCAATTGTTTCCTTAACCTTTTTCTTGTTTTTAATATGTTGGAAGAAATTTTTTTGTTATTTTTTACTTTTGTGGCAAGCCTTTCTTCATTGTGAGCCTTAGCTTTCCTTACTTCATCTTTACAGGCTCGGGCTATTTGCTGATAATCTGCCCTTTCCACTTTTTATACTTAACTTTTTTGTCTTCCAATTTGTCGGAGAGTTCTTTATGCAGCCATACTGGTTTCTTTTGGGAGCTGTTATTTTTCTTCTTCATTGGTATTGTGCTAGAGTGAGGTTTTGTAATCTCATTTTTCAAAATTTCCCAAGCTTCTTGAGTTGTTTTCCCCTTGAGGATTCTCATGTAATATTTGCAACACATGTAATGTAGAATGTAACTAAAGGTGTGCATGTCAAACAATAAGAGGAATCAAGATTAATGGGTGCTGAATAAATGTAGACAATGGAGAAATAATCAATACAAAAGATGTAGCTGGATATAATTTGATAATACAGAAGAATGAAGGTCAAATCACAAAGGATAGAAGAATCTGGATTTATTTAACCACGATTTTTTCTCCCTTTCCTTCCTGTCTATAATTTGTTTTGCCATTTGCAGTTTGGATATTGCTTGTCCCAAAATGGAATATTTGGTAGTTTGTGGGGAAACACCCATATCATATTTAGAGTTCTCATAAAAATGCTGAATGTACAGGCAGGCCCAGCCCCAAATACACATTAAGCAGATGGTAAGCAGGTGAGATTCTTTCACCACCTTCAGGAAAACCAGTATCCAACTTCTCGTTTGTTGTTTTCTTTCAGTCATGACGCTTCAAAACAAGGTGGCCTCTTCCACCATTATTTTAAAAAATTATATTGGGGGATATGTCGGTGGCTGTCTAGAAATTAAGATGTCAGCAACTGAGTTTGCCCTGTTGATGTGCCTGTTGCCCAGTTATTGGTTTTAATTAAGAATCTAAAACAATATTGAAACTAGTGTAGGAGGGAATCCAAAGATGTCAAGGTAGGTGTCTAGGAACACATTTAATATCCTGTGCATCACTAGGCCTCTCCCTGCTCCGTGCTATGATGACAGAAATTAAGGCAATGCCTTCCAAAGGCTTACTGAACAAAAGCACCAGCAGAAGGCATCTATTTAGGTGCTTCTACTCTCTAAGAAGCCTTTAATTAACTGACACATTAAAAACAGCAATCTAAACATTTTGATGCAGCAAGGCGTAGACCGCTCGTAAAAATTGTTTTGCTAATGCCTTCCTGCTGTTCTATCAAAATGATTATTACTTTACAATAATGTTGCCTTGACAGTGCATAGTCCCTTCATAATGCAGTCAGGATGAATGTGCATAACTGCTCTCAATTATTTACAGAGGAGCTTAATTAAAACTAGTGTTGACTTAACTACAACAGCAGGCAACGTCAGATGACGCATACAAAGCATGTTCCAGTGTTCATGTTTTGCTTTCACTATAAATTTATTTAATTTGTTACTTGGTGATTAACATTTTCTAATTATTCCAGTCACAAACCTACCATTTAGAGTACACTGGAAAGCTTACAATATCCCTCTTATAAGAGATAACATCAAAGCAAGTAAGGCAAAGGTGCACATAAAATTGCATTAGATAAATTAGGGGTTTCAGAACTAAGGTGTACTTCCCTTGGGGAGGTGCAGACAGAATCCAGGGGTGCGAAGAACCTTTTAGTTACATTGTTACAATAAATCCATCTTTCCCAAAATTGCATTGTATTGTTTTCATTGTTCATTATGGAATTTTCAGGGAAACTTCAGTTAAACAAATGTAAGTTAAACTAATTGTTTCATTTCATCACTGATATGTTGTGCCCCACCTATCTGTGTAAAAGCTGGATACACGTAAGCAGTGAAAACCTCAAAATTAAATACAAATACAAATACTGTAGTTATTTGTATTTAGATAAAACTGGCAAAAGCATTTTTTTTCAAAAAATCAAGTGTGTCAGTATGTTATCCTCAATTTAAAAAAAATCATAATGCTTTCTTCATGTAACTGAATTACCCAATAATACTTATAGCAAATAAGCAAGATCTAATTCTTAGCAACTCAGCAATTTGTTATTGGCCAATTCCACTTGGTGGAAGATTATACCGAACCGTATTTTCCTCACCTTCATGTATGAAAAAAGCTGGTTCCTCCATTCAAGTAAATAGGTCAGCTCCAAGCAATTGCTGGGTTTATGGCATGCTGAAGCAGAACATGGAAGGCTTGCTCTCTTTAGACATGCATTATTAAGCTAAAAAATGGGGAAGAGAACAATGGAAAACTCATATCAAAATTAAGTAAAATAGTAACCTCTTCCCAGGATCTGTACCAGTGGTGAAATGTAATTTTTTTTTACTATCGGTTCTGTGGGTGTGGCTTGGTGGGCATGGCAGGGGAAGAATACTGCAAAATCCCCATTCTCACCCCATTCTGGGGTCAGCCAGTGGTGGTATTTGCCAATTCTCCGAACTACTCAAAATTTCCACTACCAGTTCTCCAGAACCTGTCAGAACCTGCTGAATTTCACCCCTGATCTGTACTGAACAATAAAAGGCAAGATATTCAAAATAATTCTGAATATTTGCATCTCAAGTGTCTGAACATTGTGTCATAAAAATAAAGTGAATAGCAAAATAGTTCTGAGAGAACCTGCTGTAGATTATTTATTAGCAGAGGTAACTATGGCCGTCAAGGTTCTATTTTTGTTGTTAAAATATTTAATGCCCTCCAATTAAATGTAAAAAAATTTATTCAATCTAATTCAATATGTGATCACAACAGAAACATTAAACAGCACAACTTAATAATGGTTTTGCTACTGAATTAAAAATAATTCCACATTATTCACAGTACATTTGAATCAGAAGATACAGAATAGTTTCTGGAGTTTAATCACAGAATAAATTTCAAATCCACACACTGCACCAGGTGACATTATGAGACTATGTGTTATCTGTTTTAAAAAATCCAGCAGGTAACAAAGGGCTAGTGCCTATACCAGAAATAACACTCACAAGACTTTTCCTCAAGATAATTTTACGAAGTATTTATAGCACTGAAAATTCTTGAAGAAATCTAGCAGTTTGCAAATACAGCTCTCTCACTCTCTGTGTGTATAATTCCAGAGTCCAACTGAATTAACCTTGTATTTCTTCTCAATAGTTAGAAGATACAACTAGTATTCTACACTTTATATTTCTTCACATACTTTAATACTGGAATACTAGTTGGTCATAATATACATTTTATACATTTTAAAATAGTACATTTCTATAGTTAAAATAATATTCACTTCAGAAAAATCGTACTTTGTTAGCATACATTATTGCAAACGAACATGAAGCCCATTTTGTGTGTTTAATTTCTGATGAAGAATTATTTACCAATTCTTAAAAAGAATAGGTTTCTACCATTTACAGTGAATATTACCCTGTTGAATCTAGCTCTAGTTCTCTAATGCTGCCGACACAAATGCCACCAGTAATCCCAGGAATTGGAATTGATTACATAGATAAATATGACTTCACATTGATATGCTTATTTCTTTTGTTGAGAAAAAGATTGCTCAAGTACCATTCCTAAATCTCAACTCTTTATGTTCTAAGAAACCAATTTTGTTTACTAGAAAAGGGCTTCCTTGTGTGCGTATGTAGAATTAGTACCACTACTCCAAGTATTTGCTGGGAGATTCCATCAAAATCAAAAACACTTAGAAAATGCATTCTCAAAACAAAACCAGTAAAGTGCCAGATGTCATAGGAGTAAAATATGAAAACAATTTCTATTTTAAAAAGCCCTAATAGTACATACAATTTGTATTATGTTTATAATTTCCTGAATACTTTTGGAAGTATAGGCAGAATACTTCTACATATACCTGCATGTTATCAGTCCTGGTTTTGAATCTTACTTTTATATTTATCTTGAACTAATAATATCCATCATTTGACTGGGATTCCATAGTACATTGGTACAAAACAATAACTCCAATATTGCAACTTGGTTACAAGCAGATTGTGATTCACTGTTTTCATTTCACACCAGGCAAATGCGACTCAATTGTATGTAGTACAACTTACAATGCAAGGACTAAACCATCAGATGAAACTTTTAAATAAAAAAATCTTACATTAATATTCCAAGTGCTTATTAAGAACAGGCATGTTCAGTTTTTAATATTCTAGAAATGTCGGCTATTTCGACAGGTAATTGTTGACTAGCAAAGAGTGATGAATTTACTGCAATGAGCATACAAAAGATATTTCAAAACAGTCTGCACATCATTTATTGACTTCCTAAGTGTTTGGCTGTTTCAGAAAACCCCCAAAAGGCAACATATCCCCACAAGAAATGGATTCAGATGTCTCCTGCCACAAAGAAAAATACATTAATGAAAACAAATTACATTCTTAAGCTTAACAAGTAAGTAGAATTCACCTTGACATTATATAGTCTTTTATTAGTCTATGTGGAAAGGGGAGAGATACAAAATGCAGCAGCATCTCATCCAATCTCGGCTCCTGTAGCTAACTAATAGAATTGTTGCAGAATATAGGAAATGAGATTGTAGGAGTCTGACAGGGGTACTGTAGTAATTTATGCACCTTCTTGCTCAGGGTAGTTTAAAATTTTCCGATGAGCTTGTCGCAAATATTGCTGCTGTTTGAAGTAGACTTTGAAAGCTCCTTTTATAGCAACAAAAGCAATTCCACCCTAAAAATAAAAGGGAACAATTATTCAAGGCCTACCAGAGAAATTCAATCTTTTTTTTAATGTGGCTTTTTATACACAGTTGTAATATGCATTGAAGTTAGGTTAATTAAAGCAGTTTTATATAAATACTGGGGACACGCCATTCCCTATCATGTTATTCTGAAATGTTTCTCTTATAAAAAAAATTCATGCTGATTTTACACATTATTTTAGAAGGGTTTTCTTAATTCATTCAATGGGAGGGAGGTGTAATCCCCCCCCCCCCCCCCGCAAGTTCAAATGACCTTGAGGAATCAGATTTGGATTCTAATTTCTCAATCCCTGGGTAATATTATGCTATAATTCTGGGTAGCAACTTCACTTGTATGATTGCCCCCATCTCATTTTCTCACTTCACATTTGTCAATTTCTTACATGATCTCCCTGCTTGGAAGTTCAGTATCCCCTCAAAATCACTTCTTTCAACTTTATTTCATGTCTCTCTCATCCAAAGGTTACCACTTATTTTGCTGATCAAGAGCATAATGGAATGTATTTACATTTGTATTCTTTGAAGTTTCATTTCCAACTTTTAGCAAAACTAAAAATGCTTAATCCAGAACAGTGTTGCAAAAAAAAAGTCATTGTCACCTCATCAGTTTACTGAATATCTTCATCTCTATCAAATATCATCTCCTCCATTTTGATCTTTTTGTAATACTCTGCTCCCAGATTTGTTTTCAGAACACTTCAATATTCAACCTTAAATCTGAACATTGGCTTTTTGCCTAATCTTGGATTCAGTCCAATCTTCCTGCACTTCTAAGCTGTCCAGGGCCTTATTTCCCCACTAATCTCTGATTTTATATTCCAAAAGCTCTGTTACTGCTTGCCCGTCAAAAGAGACAGCTTTTTCTTTCCTTTGCTGCCTCATAAGTGATGCTATTCATTTTATACTCTCTTAATCCCACCTTTTGGGTTTTGACAAAATTCTTCAGCAGCTATCTTCCCCGTTTCTCAGTAGCAAGTGCTGCATTTCTCCATATCATCAAATTCCATGTGTGTCAAGCTGCTAACAGCACCACGAAGCAAGATTCAGTCTTATTAATAAGATTTAATGCCAGGAAGGGATTAGATTACAGAATCCTGGAAACTAAATAAGAAAACTGTGTTCTTAATTTATCAGTCTGTACTTTAATGAGAATTCTATATGTGTTGCCCAAATGTCTTTCTCATACATTCTCTAACTGATGGACCAAGGCTTCATTGAATAGATGGGGTGAAATGTCCATTTGCTCATATGCCATGTTTTTCAGTAACATATTTTATTTCCAATTCTCTTATAACATATATTTGCATTTAAAACTCCCCTTTATCTTCCAGTAGCAGTAATAAAATTTTAATTACGTTACATAATAATATTTGGATGTCATATTTCTAATTGCAGTAATTCATGTAACTTTGATATCCATAGTTAGCTAGCCTGTATTCAGCCTTGGTTTAGTTAACTGATGAAAAAGCAATTATATAAAAGAATAACTTTTGAATACTGTAATTTAACTGATAACAAGCAGCACAGAAGCACAGGAACAACTCTATGTAAACTGACTTTCCTATCTATTGTTTAGTCAAAACAATGAATTAGGGATAAGGAACTGCATCTAGTTCAGTTTGACAAATTGAAGGTGAGTGGACCTCAACTCCAGAATTCTCAGTAATTGTCCATATACCTGGAACCACCATTGTTGGGTAACCATTATCCAGTACCAGGAGCTAGGGTTCCTATCCAATAATCTCAGCAAGTTAAATAGGGTGGCTTTGGAAACCTGGATACCTATTTTTACACACACCCCCCATCTTGTTTATTTACAAAATGTCTACCCCATCTTTATTTACCCTACAGTTTACAAGTACATAACTGCTGCCAATAACATCCAAGTAAAATTCTTTCAAAAATAAAATTGCAACACAAAAGCCATTATCAAAACCACTTAAGAACCACTTGTGTTCATCTGCCATTGTCCAAGAATGTACTCTATTTATTTATTGATTGATTGATTAGTCCCTAGGCCATATCAAAGGGCAGAGTTCCACAAACAAATTATTACTTACATTTTATAAAATCAATTTAAAATGGAATTGGACAAAATATGATTGAAAATGAATTTGGAATAAAATACAATTTAAAATGAATTTGGAATAAAATACAGTCTAAAATGAAATTAGAATAAATACAGTCTAAAATGAAATTAGAATAAAATACAATAATTTAAGATATAAAATGTGATAAAATTATATTTCGATGTCATCCCTACAATCTATCCCAATCAGTCCCACGTATGCAGATCTCAACCGAACCATTTTGCTTAAGTACTGTGCTGTGTTAAATGTTATTTTCAGATTCTGGCCACACGTAAGGTAAGTTGTTTTGATATGAGGATACCAATGGGTCATTCATTTGCTATAGAGACCAAGGTACCTGTCTCTCATCCTCTTATACAGGTTACAATCAAATAGGATGTGAACCAGGTCTTCTACTTCTGCCCAAGAATGTAAATATTGCTAGCCACCTCCTGCATCTGGATTAGGGAACTGCCAGCCTCTTCTTGCTCACTGAACATTCTGACCATCCATATTTACATATAGTTCTTTACAGTTTTAAAATGAGAATTTAGGTATTTATTATACAGAGTGTTATTTAGCAAAAGGGGTATAAAAACAATTACGTAAAGAGATGACAAATGATTAGAAATGTTTCTATAATCTTGCAGGTTTACTTCTACAAGGAAACTTCATCTTACCAAAATTGTTCTTTGAAGATTAGAATTAACACTGCTGAACATCAATTTTCCCACTATTGTGGCGATTGTGGGAAAGACAAGAGCGCCACATAGGATACGAGTAGCGGAGACATGATCTGCTAAAGGGTTAGCCTCAGCTGGAATACGAGGAACAGGACATCCAATCCCTGAAGAAAAATACCATTCCTAACTAAATATTAGGATATATACATTATACATTTTTATGCAACAAACTTTTCAATTTAATTTTATTCATATTCAGAATTCTTTACACTACATTTTTGCACTAAATTCCATTAAACAAAGTATGAATTTTAATAATGCTATACAAAAGTTTATTATTTATATTTTGGTTTTTTTCAACATAGTCAATTGAGATAGAATTCAATCAGAAGCAGCAAAAACTGTGCTAGACAGGTTATTCCTTAACAACAGAGAAATTTGCTCTACCATTTCATTCTTTCTCATTCTCTCTCACTGAAATCAAGCCCAGCCTAGATATTAAAATTTTGTAGCATTACCTGGAAATATGCTGTTCAGTATCTGCAGTTTGTTAGAGTATTTTCGCCACAATCTAAGCACGTAGTCTTCCCAGCGGATCATCTTTCCCAATATAAGCATAACTGGGATGGTGGGAAGTCCAATTAACAGGAATAATGGATCTGCTCTCTCCATGACATCAAGGCCCTCTTTATGACCCACAACCTGACCAAAACAAAACTACACATTACTACCTAACTATTACAAGCACCTCATTTTTTTAACACATAATCGTTTTATAAAGGATTACTCAAAGAATTTTTATCAAGTGTGTTATTAACCCGATCTGGCCCATCTTTTCAATTATGCAAGAAGAATAGTTTCAGTTGAATAAATCTATTCAGAAAATATTACAGAAGAGCTGGAAAATACCAAATCACTTCCAGGGAATACAAATAGCATTATACTATACTATTATACTGGGACATTCTACCCAGCCAGTAAAAGGACTAAGGGAAAGAAAATTGGAAACTGACAGGTGGATAAATTTTATTTAGCACCATTTAAGACTAATTATCTATTTTTTTATTTGTAAAGTATTTCTTTAGATCTAGTTTTAAAATCTATTGCAACATGATCTTAATAAGCTGTGTTGGCAGCATAATTTTTTTTTGGAATTGTATCTTTATTAGATTTAACATCCAATATTAATATACAAATTAACATAAAAGGGAAAGAGAAGGGAAATAACAAATTAAAAGTGGCAAAAATATACATCAAACAAACATAACAAAAGTAACCTCTCACTTCCTTTTAGCACAACGATATTAACAATATAACCAACAGCAGTAGCTTTCTCAACCAAAGTATGCTCTGTGAATATAACCAACCTGGTATCTGAATCTTATCAATCTAGATAACTATTTAAGGCATTAAAATGGGAAAAATGCTCATTAAGTCTGAATCTTTTTAGTTATATTTTAATGACATTAGCTATATGAAGAAGCTGGGTTGTCCTTGCTTGAAATATGTATTGTAATTACAAATGCATTCATGTTTGATAAATCTGAATTACAAATGCCTTCATATATGGTAATATAAATTCTCTCTGGGTCAAGCTTGACCCCTAATAACACATGAACATATCCATATAGTTCTCCTAGACGCTGCTTGGAGTGTCCAAGCATGGGTTAACTTCAGCTTGCTGCCCAAGGACTGAGTTCAAAGATTGCGCAGCCATGTCTCCTGCTCCCCTCAGAGGCTCAGTTTAAGAAACTCAGTCACCCTAAAAGGACGCAGTTGGGGAGCTCTACTACTTGGACAGCAAGTTGGACTCTCCAAACAGCTTAGTGTAGCCCCTTTTCTTATTTTTGTGTTTAGAGTGTAGATTAGTAAGCGTTAGGTTTTCTTATTTTCTCCCTTCAATTGAAAACTTCTTTCCTATAGTCTTCTGAAGCGCGGAACAGGCAGCTTGGAGGGCGTCTGCCTTCCGCAACCACCGTGGTTGAGGCACCACCGGGAGACTCGTCAGCGGCCACTGGTGAGCTCTGGGGGCAGGTAGGTAGGTAGGGATCCCCCAAAGCTGTCAGAGGAGTGTTTTTAACCCCGGAGGCTCTACTGAGCCCTCTGGATTGCCGACAGCTCCCTCGTGCGCTCCAAAGCTTGCGGCGGCCATTTTGAAGGGAAAAAAGTGGCGTGCTTTATTTTTCAAGCCGTTTGAATTGCCGCAGCCTGGTTCCACAGCGGATCGCCGCTGGGAGGGCTTCTTAATATTGGGATCTCACTCTGGGGCTCGAGGCTGGTCCCCCCCTCCCCAGGAAGACTATTAAGAGCGGCTGCAGGGAGTTTGGCTTTTCTCTGGCCATTCCCTGCCTTATTCCAGCGCAGATCTGCAGCGCCTTGGGACTTCCAATTTTGACGCCAAAAAAATTGCTCGCTGTTATTGATCCCTGACAAGCCCCATTTCCTCAGGACTTGGACTGAATTAAAGGGCCTATTATCCAAAGCTGTATCACATACAGGGACTAATTACAACCAAGCTGTGATAGGGCTGGAAGTGTACCATGGCCAGCAAGAGTGTGGCTGAAGTCAGGGATCAAACTGAACCTACCTCTAACAAGCGCAGCAGGCCCAACCCTGCTGCTAAAGGGGATAGTGCAGGATGCCCTGCAAAGGGGAAACAGCCCAAAGCCCGAAAGGTCTCAAAGGCTGCAGAAAGGTTGGCTGAGAGAAGACAGAAGGTCCTGGAGAGACAATTTCAAAAGGCAGTTAGTGCCCAGGCGCAAACTGTTCAAGTCAGGGAACCACCACCAGCTCAGGTTCCTGCAGATATGCCCATAGTGGATATTCCATGGGAGGGCTCTCCATCTCTGGCGGACAAAGAGGACTTTGGTTTTTCTCCCAACCCTTCCAGGGCATCCCCCAGGTTTCCTGATTCCTCCCTGGAAGAGGTGGACATGGAGGAGGCCTGCTCTCTAATGGGGGAGGAGTCTCCCCCTTCTGGCCCTATTTCTGGGACCACTCCTGAGTTATCCCAAGCGATGCAGGAGTTGGTTGCACGGGCGATATCACAGGGGATTGCAGATGGCATCCAACAACTGGGTCTCACCTTACCCCTCCAGAACAAGGCTAAAGCTAGAATGCAGGCCACAGGAGCTCACACTCAATCCACTGGAGCCTCCCCTCCTGCTTCCTCAGCTCTCAGCAAGGTCTCTGAAGATGAGAAGGGTGGACAGGACACTCCTGATCTGTCGGAGGATGAGAATCTGGTCTCTGACGCCCCTGCCTTGTCTGGCTTATTCAAGCCTTCAATGTTTAAGGCATTCTGACCAAGGCTAGTGCTTCGTCCATTGAAAAGGGACTCCCCGCCCAATCCGACAAGACTGCCACTCAACAGGGTAGCAAGGAAACGGTTGGATCAGGGGATCCAGGCGCAGGTCTCTTTAAGGAGACCCCCCCTTCAGGAGCTGGTTCCGGCACTACAGCTGTTCCAGGATGTTATCCAGCGACAATGGGTCCAGTCTGGGTCGATGGCTAATCCCAGTGGGATGGATTAAAAGCTCTACTCTATGGAGAGCAGCATGGAAGATCTCCTGAAGCTTCCTCGAGTAGATGACCCCATAGTGACGCTAACCTCGAACTCGGTCCTTCCAGCCGACCTACTGGAGGGACTCAAAGCGGAAGACAAGAAGGCGGAGAAGGCCTGTCATAAGACTCACATGGTCACAGCGTGGACCATGAAGGCCTCCTCCTCCTCTTCCTACTTCAGCAGGGCAGCTCTATTTTGGCTCCGCAAACTGCTAGCCAACCTCCCTGCCAGAGACACTAGAAGATGTCAACAAAATTATTGCAGTGGTCGAATACTCGGCCGACGCTTCCCTTAATGCCACCAAATTTTCCTCTAGGGCTATGGCATCTAATGTGACCACATGCTGTCTGCTGTGACTCGGCCACTGGCAGGCGGACATGAAGGTGATGTGGAAGTTGGCCTCAGCCCCTTTCAAGGGTGGTAAGCTTTTTGGTGAGGCCTTGGACTCAGTCTCAATTGAGTCCAAGGACAAACACAAAATCTTACCAGCAGTCACCAAGAAACCGGACTGCAAGGGTCGTTCCTTTTTTCATAGGCAGCCCTTTCGGAACACTGACTCCCCCTCCACATCTGGGGGATTTACCAGATTCTATCCCCAAACACAGGACCGCTCTCAGGATAGGACATCCTTCAGGGACAAAACCAGGCAACAGGGTAACCACAGGACCTTTCGAGGAGTGTTCTCCAACCGCTCCTTTCGCAGAACCAAGTGACCGTCACCGGTTGCCCATCATTGGGGGCCGGCTACAGCTCTACGCTGCCCAGTGGGAGGAGACAACGACGGACACTTGGGTACTGAATACGATCCGTCATGGCCTTATCTTAGACTTCCTTTCCTTTCCTCCGTGGACCTTCATTCGCTGCCCCCTCCCGAAATCCACCCACAAGCTACAATTGATGCAGGCAGAGATCTGGCATCTACTGGACATAGCGGCCATAGAGCAGGTGCCCCGGGGTCAGGAGGGCAGATATTTTACTCGATCCTCTTTCTAGTCCCTGAAGCCTTGGGAGGGGAGAGCGCCATACTGGACCTCAAGAAACTCAACATCCATATAGTGTACAAGCGCTTCAAGATGCAATCACTCCAGACCATCTTGGGTTGTATCAGGCAGGACGACTTCCTGACATCAATCGATCTGAAGGAGGCGCACCTGCACGTTCCCATTCATCCAGCGCATCGCAAGTTTCTGAGGTTCTAGTTTGCAAACCAGCATTATCAATACAAGGCTCTTCCCTTCGGCCTATCATCGGCCCCCAGGACGTTCACCAAACTTCTGGCTGCTGTCGCCGCACATCTCAGATCTCGTCCAGTAAGAATTGTCTGTTATCTGGACGACATCTTGTTGATGTCATCGTCCAGGGAGCGGGTGTGTCGAGATCTCAACTTCACCATCCACGCACTATAGCAACACGGTTTCTCCATCAATCTGGAGAAAAGTCACTTGGAGCCTAGTTCCGGGATTCAACACCTGGGCACTGTGATTGACTCCAGAACTTGCAGGGTGTTCCTCACACAGGAGCGGAGGGACAGCATCACATCCCTTGTGCGTCAGATCAGGCGATCCAGGTCAGCACCTCTAGTGACTCTATCCCAGCTACTGGGGAAGCTGATCTCATGCATCGCTGTAGTAGCTGCATGCACGGGATATTCAGTGGTTCCTTCTTCCCATTCAGCGGTGCAAGGCCAGCAACTCCAAGAGGGTGGTCAGCGTCCCCCAAAGGTGCTCCGATCACTCGGGTGGTGGCAATCTTCAGCGCTGACAAGGGGGTCCCTCTTCAATGAACCAGAGCGCCTGGTCATAACAACAGATGCCACCTTGTATGGCCGGGGCGCCTACCTACAGACACACGTGACGCAGGGCAGAGCTCGCCCACAACATAAACTGGCTGGAGCTCAGAGCCGCCAGACTAGCCCTGCGCCACTTCCGTCACTTCATCGAGGGTTCCCATGTCCTCATACTGGCAGACAACATCCCCCCCAAGGCCTACATCAATCACCAGGGCGGAACTCGATCAATGGCCCTGATGTCGGAGGGGGAGGCCATAGGACGATGGGCGGAGTGTCACCTCAAGTCCTTGAGAGCGGATCACATCTCGGGGGAGGAAACCTGACAGCAGACTGGCTGAGCAGAACAACCATCAGCAACTCAGAATGGTAACTTCATCCATCTCTGTTCTACCAGCTGACCCAGAGATTCAGTCTTCCGACAATAGGCCTGTTTGCCAGTCCCAAGAATACTCACCACCCCCGGTTCTTTTCAAGATTCCAATGCTCCGGCGCGGAAGGGACGGATGCTTTTCCATGCCGCTGGCCTCCCAGACTGTTATACGCGTTCCCGCCCCTCCCACTGATACCTCAGGTGATCAGGAAGATCTTACTGGAGGGCACCGAAGTACTACTAGTCGCCTCGCACTGGCCAAGGAGGTCCTGGTTCGCCGACCTTGTCAGCCTGTCAGTGACCAAGCAGTGGCGCATACCTCAGGAGCAGGTCTCCCTCAGCCAGGGGGCCATACCTCACCCGGACCCTCAATGGCTTCAGTTAGCCGTTTAGCACTTGAGGGGGACCTCCTGAGGCAAGACAGCTTTTCTGACAAGGTCATTCAAACCATCCAGGCGTCCAGGCAACCTTCCACCGTGCGGATCTGTGATGCTACTTGGACTATCTTCTCCTCTTGGTGTCAGTCCCATCACATCGATGCCACAGCAGCAACGATCCCACAAATCCTAGACTTCCTACAGGAGGGGTTAGACAAGGGCCTCGCCCACAACACCCTTCGGAGACAGACAGCAGCCCTGGCCACCAACTTGTCCAGAGACAATTCTCAACTGCTCAGCAGACACCCAAGGGTCCGCAGTTTCCTAAAGGGGGCTACCAACCTACACCCTCCGACTGTACACCGTTACCCAACTTGGGACTTATTGATTGTCTTACAGGCCTTAACATCGCCGCCATTAGAACCAATTCATTCTATTAGCCTACGACATTTGTCGTTCAAAACCACCTTTCTTGTAGCCATCACTTCAGTGCACAGAATTTCGGAGCTATCCGCGCTATCCGTTAAGGAGGACCTTTGTATTATACATTCGGACAGAGTCATTCTGCGATTGGATCCAGCATTTCTACCAAAAATTAACAGCTTATTCCACAGAACTCAAGAGGTCATCTTCCCCGACTTCTGCTCGCACTCCAGCCATCCCAGGGAGCGCATCTGGCACAAATTGTATGTTCACCGCGCTGTGCGGGTATACAAAAAGAGGACAGCCTCTTTTCGCAAGTCAGAATCGTTCTTCATATCATTCCAGCCCACCTCCATGGGCAGGAACGTATCATCTTCCACCATAGGACGTTGGCTACGCGCTTGCATTAAGCTGGCTTACGAGCAACAATCCAGACCTGTTCCTCTTCGTATCACAGCACACTCGACGAGGAGCGCCGTGACTATGGCCGCTTAGACTACTCAAGAGCCTATTGAAGAGATCTGCAGGGCGGTTACCTGGTCCTCGCCGTCACCGTTCATTCGGAATTACAGACTGGACTCCTTTGCCTCTGCAGAGGCTTCATTTGGAAGGAGGGTCTTACAGCGGGTCCTTGCAGGTCCTGCTAACCAGGACATTCCTTCTTCCCACCCTGGGACTACATAGCTTGGGTATGTTCCATGCTTGGACATTCCAAGCAGCACCTAGGAGAATGACCGATGGTTTACCTGAATGGTCATTCCCTAGGCGCTGCAGGAGTGTCCAACGCTGCCCTGGGGTCGCCTGAGGGTGCGTGACTTATCACCTCTATGGCATAGACTTTCTCCATACAGCATCTCTTTGGGTCTCATACCTTCGTTTTTTAAACTGAGCCTCTGAGGTGAGCAGGAGGTGTGGCTACACAATCTTTGAACTCAGTCCTTGGGCAGAAAGCTGAAGTCAACCCATGTTTGGACACTCCTGCAGCTCCTAGAGAACGACCATTCAGGTAAGTCAACGGTCATTTCATAACAACAGTATATAGAGGTTTGACACTGTCTTATTTTGCGGATTTTTTTTAGAGGGCCAAACAATGGAATGGCTCTCAAATGTTATTTATGGCAGACTTTTATTTCTATAGGTGGTCTCATATCCAGAAGTGAACTTTTTTAAAAGATTAGTCAAGATCAGTGAGCAATTGCCACTTCCTTTGTCACAAATATCTTTACCAGTTGCTGAAGTAATACAGGTAATAGTTGTCTTATGGGACTGGATTTCCAGTCATAAATCACTGCATTTAAGTTGAGGCATTCACATGACCGGACCCCATTTTACATCATTTTTTTGTAGCAGTCATTAAGCAAAACATTATGGCTGATAAGCAAACTATGTGGTTTTAAGTGTGAAACCATTATTCTGAATGCATGTTTTTTGCTGGCAAAAAATGTTGCAAAATGCATTCATTTGTCTGTGGGATGTTGCAATTGGTTGTAATGACCCAATTGCAAAGTGTGCAAAATGCAATCATGTAACTATGGGCAGACAGTGTGGCATAATGGTTTATGATGTCCAAAAGTGTTTTATGGACCAAAAAACTTCAGGCCCATCGTTATTTTGAACGGTCATTAGTTGACCAAATGTAAAATGAAAACTACCCGTAGAATCATAATGACAAATGTAAGGCAGCTCAAAAGGAGCAAAACCCACACAAGGATGAAGGAAACATAATCTGGATCTAGGTATGGTAAATTGGGTTTTCCAATCCTGCCTTAGAATTCTCTTTCTTACCCACCCTCAAGGGCGTCTTCAGCAAATCTTTAGCAGTTTCCAGCTCAATTACAGTAATTTAACATTTAGAACATTATCTGAACCTGCATCACTGTTACAGCTCCATAGGTGACAGCTGTCCAGTAGATAGAGCCCACCATTATTCCAGCTGCAGCAAATGGACAGGCTTTTGAGATAAGACGATCTGCTAAGTCCAAGACATAAACAACTGGACCTATAATGTAAAGAAGAAAGGAGATTCTGTAGCAACCATCATAAATTGACAAAGGAGCAACTGGCAAATGAAAGTTATGTTTTATTAGTAAATGTTATAATTGTATAAAATTGTTTCTTTCTTCAGAAGTATAATATATTCAGACTTTTAATCCATTACTGTGCCTTTCCAAGTAACTAATTGTTCATCTGTAATGCACGTATTCTTAAACAATTTAATCTGAAAATGGGAGAAATTGAAAACACTAAACTAGTAACCTGTTCTAACCCCCCTCTCCATGCGTTCAATAAAGCAACCCAGATGAAGCAACCCAGATAGTCCAAACGAGCAGACATGGCTAGAATACATAGATTTTCTTAACTACAAATTCGAATGGTTGTTTCCTGCAAATGTCCCCTCCCAACGCCTCACCTATAATCTCTCTTGGGAGGGGCTAATCCACAACCACCTGTGCTTAATCATCTTCTGTGAGTCTGCCTACGGAGTTGCTCCTTCTGTTTCTCAGCCCTTCTCAATCTAGCATCAGGGACAAACTGCCTTTGATCCTCCCCACTGCTTCTTGCCTCAGGTGCCTCCTGGTGGCCAACCAGCCTCTCTGGTCCCTGCTCTGAGTCTGAACCCTGCACAGGGTGCTCCACATCATCCAGGGCAGACTCATATGATTCCTCGCTATCCGAGTCCATCAGCAGCTCAACCAGATCCTGCTGGGCCACAACAGTAACCTAACGTCTTGCATCATGATCTGAAAAACAAGTTAATATGTGGTATATTGTTCCACCCTAGTTTTTCTCCTTAATTTTATTTTTATCCTTATCATTCTAATTCTGTTTCCAAGGATAAAATAAATGTTGGGGAAAGCAGTGAAAATGCTTTTAGTGTAGAGAGGCCCAGCAAAATCACAATTACAATCACCTACAAATATTAAAGAACATATCCTACAGATGTTAAAATAATTACTGTAGTAAAAAGAGCATTGAAACAAAATTTAAAAAGGATAGAGAATCTTATCCTTTTGATCTTCCATGTGACAAGTCTGATAATTATCTTGCAAAACCTTTAATGAAGATAATTTCCTGCAATGCATTGTTTTGGGATAATGATGATAATAAAGTTAATTGCAAAAGAGTTCTACTTGGAACAGCTTACATTCTGTGACATTATCTTTTATACCATCAAGCGATATCTGCCTGTCCCCGGTCTTGGGGAAAATATTTGAGGGGTGAATAAAAATACCAAATCCAGCCTAAACATCTGGCTAGCAGTGTGATCAACAATAATAATTTTATATGTATTAAAATTGGCAGATTTCTGTGTGATTTTTTCCCCTGAAGCATAGTTGCATATTAAGGATGCAATTTTAAGCAAAATGATTTATAAGAAAAAATCATGTAATGTTTATAAGGACTAGAAACAGATATCTCTGTATCACTGAACTATTATACTTAAGACGTTTATACCATACCATCACTGACTTGTTATCTAATAATAATTCTTCCCTGATGCCATAAACCACACTTGAAGATCTCATGTAGGATAAAACTTAATAAATATTAAGTGTTAATGGAAAACCCTAAAGCTTCCCACACCATATCCAAATTTTCAACTACGGGAGACTCATACTTAAAATCTTGGGAGGAAAAACCTATTTCAGTCAATGCATGTGTCTTACCTAGCTTTGGAAATACTATCAAGTATTCTGCATTGCACTGTGGACAGGCAACTCGAGCTGTACTGTTTCCTCTTTGTTTTTCGTCCACCCAACGCTGTAGACATGTTTGGTGAACCCATTTTGTAGACCCTCTACATCTGCACGGTCTCACCCATTCTGCTGTTCTGTCATCCTCATCAGTAGCAAAACAAACCCAGCAACTCCTGTAATTCAAACACAAGTCTTATCTCAGTTACAATTACAAACAAGAGCAAAATATCATCATTCGTCTCTACACTTTCTTAAAAAAAGTCACTAGCCAAAATTTAACCTAGAAGCATTTTAATGTTTTATTCAGCCAAGAACAACACAATAAAAATACCAAATAAAAAGATCACCACTCTGACTAGTATTTGGAAATCTGAGTTCCAGCAAGAATCTTCATCAACTATACTTCTTTTTTGGTAGAATCGATCTACTACAGGATGAGTGCCTCTTCCCTGATGTTACGGACCGTGATGTTTATAACATCCAGATTACATCCACCCAATCCAACAGAGCAGAGAGCAAGGGAATGAAGATACATCTGGTAGGACTAGAAGGGTCTTCTCCATGGTGGTACCTTCCCTTTGGAACATCATCACTGTAAAGATTAGACTGCCACTCTGGCACACTTTCGCACGATCCTAAAGACCTGGTTTTGCCAACCAATGAACCAGAATGGGATAGAGTCTGTCAAGTGGTTGCTTGCTATTGTAGGGAAGGGTGAGGGGATATTGTTTTTACTTTTTTATATTATGTTTTTTATTATTTGTGACCCATCTCAAGTCACTGAAAATGAGTGGGCAGCTAAACAAACAAACAAGCAAATAAATAAGTAACAAAGCTAATGCAACAATATTGCGTGCAAGATACTTCTTTCAGCATCTGCCATTGACTCCCTTCCGGACTCTAAATTAATGGCCATACAGGTAGTCCTTGATTTACAACTGTTTTAACAATGCTCTGGGATTACAGTGGGGTATGGAATGGATGTTTTGCAACCCATAAAGCACTTCATAAAACATTGCACTACCAACCCTATGGTAATATGACCATGATCTGAGGGTTTGGCAACAAGTTCATATTTACAATTAGTTGCCAAGCACCCTGCAATCAGGTGAATGCTGTTTGCAATCTTCTCTGCTCATTTACCCAGAAAGTCAATGGGGGATGCCATCAGGGAAGGTTGCAAACCGCTGGCATCTGCCACGAAACCGAGATTCTATCCTGGCAGCCCTTTGAAAGCAAGAACTAGCTCCTGGGAGAAAATTTCAACTGAGAGGAAATCTCAGGTCTACGTGGACCTGAGATTCCGCCCCTTCTCCAGGCAGCCTTTTGAGAGCAAAAGGGTTGCCTACTGAGGAGAGGGGAACTCCTCTAGCAGGCTGCAGAAATGGAGGTCTAATCCCAAAGATATGATCCTGCAGCTTTTTGGAATAATTCCCTTTCATGTAAAGATAGTTGAACTTGGCAGGAAACTTTTCTCAATCTGCGTAATGACTCTGGAGATTATTTAACAAGTGCAACTGGCAGCATCAGGATTGTAGTCACTGAATGAAGCAGTCAGATGGGCATTTCACTTAGACTGCTTTGCTCAACACTCAAGATTCTGATTCCAATTTTTGACTTCCAGTTCCGGCTGCTGAGAGCGGCGGGCATGTTTTGGTCGCCCTGTGCGCTCTTGGTGGGGGGGCACAGGGAGCCTTGTAGGGGCGCCCTGCCGAGGGGGCGGCTAGCTGGGGGTCCCCTGCATCGGCGGCAGCCGCGGGGGGGCTCCTGGCATTGCCCTAGGTGCCAGGAGGCGGAAGGGGGTGCGCGAGGAGCTTCCATGCTTCCGTGCGCTTTTGCTTCGAGGCTGCTGGACGAATTTAACGATCTGAAGGCTGCAGCTGCAATGTGGTGAGATGGAAACGCACCCCGATTCCCTCTCTGATTGTTTAATGAAGGATTGACAGCTTTTTAAAGATTTTCAATCTGTTCCTGGGAAGTGCGATTGGAGGGAGGGGGATTTCCCCCCCCTTGGAAAAGCAGCTTTGGACTGCTCTCTGCCCTCGGAGGAGGAGGGGGAGAGCTCTAGAATGAAATCACACTCATAGCAAACAAGCAGATGAATACCCTGCTGCAATTGTGAAAGAGAAGTGATGATCTGTTCTTTTTGAAAATTTTGAAAACTTTTGGTTTGTTGCCTTCTGATCCCGTGCTGGCAAGGCAAGATGTCACACTTCCGCTGTCTTTATGCACTTTGAAATTTGACTCCACCCATAGAAATTGCTGGCATTTTGTCTTTGTCTCCGTGACACCCAGAAATATCTCTTGATATACTGTACCCTGGACTTGGAATAATGGATTTTATTGTCTGGATTTGAACTATAGAAAAGGTGCCTATTATTGTCTGGACTGCCTGCCTCGTGATCTCTCTTGGCTATCCCCTTTTCATAGTTGCCATTTCATCCTATGGACACAGACACCTCTGAGTTTCTCTTTACTAAAATGGCACCGAAAAGACCCCCACCTGGGAAACCAGGCTTTGCTGGCTCTGCTCCAACATCCTCAATGTCCAGCCCCAGTGGACAACAGACATTAACATCTCTACTACAACCCAAAGCCCCCGAGGAGGACCTAACTCACCAGTTGCTTCAAAAGCTCTTAAAGGGGCAGGAGGACTTGAAAAACCAACTGAAAGAAATGATTGAACAGCTCAGAGAGAACCAAAACCGAACGGCTCAAAACTCACAGAGACTGGAACTTTTGGAGGAGGGGACGGCTGAGATGAGGGGGGAGGTGAGGGGGGTCCAGAGAGGAAACCAAGAACTTGAGAACCATCAGATAAAAATAGAATTTGAAAGGATGTCTTTTTTCCTTAGATTTCAAAATGTAATTGAGGCTGATGATGAAGATTTGAGGGAGATTATGACAAACTTATTCACTGAATATATCAAAAAAGACAGACAGCAGTTGGGATGGGATATTGACCTGGTCTATAGAGTTAATTCAGCTTATGCTAGAACACACAATGTTCCAAGAGACGTTCACATTAAATTTCTTAGAAAGACTACAAGAGATGAGATTCTGAGTGCACAAAGGGGGCAAATGTTAAAATACAAGGATAGAGAGATAGTCATCCTGAAACAAATCCCAAAGAAAGTTAGAGATAAAAGAAAAAAATATTCGCTCTTAGCGAAGAAACTATTCGAGAAAGGGGTTTGGTTCCGGTGGCTGCTGCCAGAAGGCATGCTGGTATTCTGGGAGGGCAGTAGAATTAGAATTAATACAACTATGGAGGCGAGGCCTTCATGGAAAAAAACAAAGCTCTCCTAGATAAAGCTGATGACACTACACAAGACACACAAGACACGGGAGGTGCCGGAGCTTTGCTGGTGGGGGGAGGAGAAGAGGCAACATCGAGAAAACTTAGATCACAAAAGTGAGTTAGAAAAATAATGCAATTGCTGATACAGGGAATTTTTTCTGTTTGATATAAAATAGATTGAAATTATTGGAAGATATAAGGTAAAAATATGCTGTCAAAAATTGCTAAGT
Organism: Natrix helvetica; assembly: GCF_964273705.1. Classification (NCBI taxonomy): domain Eukaryota; kingdom Metazoa; phylum Chordata; class Lepidosauria; order Squamata; family Natricidae; genus Natrix; species Natrix helvetica. The sequence goes on along the minus strand of NC_138551.1, from coordinate 75,967,092 downwards.
AGTAATTACCTAATGTATTAACAAGTGAAAGTTATGAGAACCGGGGGGAGTGCCATTTCCTGCATAATGTAGCTGTCATAATTTGTAATTTTACCCATTACCCTTCTTCCTAAAAATTTTGCAAAACCAATAAAAAATTTTGTTCAAAAAAAAAAGATTCTGATTCCAATTTTTGTCGTGATTCAAATACTAATTGTACTTTGAAAAGGTAGCCAGGAAGTGGAATGAGTTGCTCCTCATGCAGTCATTTGGCAAGAAAGTAGGACATGTAAGGCATTGGTTGCTCTAGGGCAGGGGTGGCGAACAAGTTCGACAAAAAGAGCCAAAATTTTAAACTGTGAGAGTCAGAGAGCCACACCACGCAGTGACCTGCCAAAACAGACCCGGAAGCAATGTTCCCTCTAATTTTTTTTCGATGTGAGCAGAAAAGTATAGTGTTTGAGCAGCACATTTTCATGCCTGAGCACCCGAATTTTTTTCACAGATGTCACCTAAGACAACAACGAAATCAGTATTATTTGAAACTCAAAGTTATGTTTCTTCAAGGTACCCGCTTAATTCAAAGTGTTATATAATATCAGTATCACTTAACAACGCTCCTGCTTAGCAACCAAAATGTTGGCTCAGAAACTCTGGCATTTGAAGCACGCAACTCTTAAAGCTGTCAAGTTACAAGACCCTTGCACCCCTAACCCTTTAGGGGAAAAAACCCCCAGGGGTCTTCAAACCTGACAGCTTTAACACTTGTGGACTTCAACTCCCAGAATTCCTCCTCCAGTCATGTTGCAGCGACGTCATCTGCGTGGATCTGCTCCATCTTTGCTTTCTTCATTGTGGGCAGGGCTGCTGCTGAAGATGCCGACGAGTTGCCAACAGAATAACTGCTGCTACCTCCTCCTCCTCCTCCTCCAACAGAATCACCAGATTTGCTCCTGAGCTCAGCGCTGGGTTACCTCTGCCCCCTCCCCCTCCTCCGTGCTTTTGAGGAGCCATGAGGCTTTTTTTCCCCTGCTCCCCCCCCGCCTTCCTACTGGCTCCTGCAGCCTCATGGCTCCTCAAAAGCACGGCGGAGGAGAAGGAGGGGGCAGGGGTAACCCAGCGCTGACTGAGCTCAGCTGCTCCGAGCGGAGGGGAGGCGCCGCTGCCACGCGCGGAGATGCCGGCTGGAGCTTTGGCGGCTTCATCTCAGCCGCAGCGCCGGGCGGCAAATCCGGCAGTGCTGCCTGTTAGAGGAGGATGAGGAGGAGGTGGCAGCAGTTCTTCCGGTGGCGGTGGGGGCTTTGGGGCTTCACAACTAGCCTCAGTCGCCCCGTGCTCCTCAAAGCAAGTCTGGGGAAGTCCTTTGCAGGCGGCCCGTTCTAGCTGCCTGCAAAGGACCTCCCCAGCTTCCGAAAGGGAGCGCGCGATCCGAGCCACAGTATACTAAATAATGATAAGAGGCAAAGAGCCTCATTTATTTTGACCGGGAGCCGCATGCGGCTCGCGAGCCGCGTGTTCGCCACCCCTGCTCTAGGGGATGAAATTTGTCAGAATATGTATCTTTTTACAGCTCCTATATTTTGAGAACTTTTGGCAATATTCAGTACTATCAAATATAATGTCTCCCTGGATCCCCTGAAAGAAAGAGGGTTTTATAATGGCTCTAGTCTTATCAGAGTAGGCATTTTCCACTAGTAACTGTGAGCAATAGTTGAGTCCATGATTCAGCAAAGCAGAGTGCCATGACAGGGCTTTCTTCTTCCCTTCCATATTATTTCATAACTGTGTGAAATTGGTCAAATATAGATTTGGGATGAGATATCATTAATACATGGATAATACTATACAATTGATAATACTGAGTTGTACATTGCCACAGGCTAAATTGGATAGTGTGGAGAACCTGATTCTATGTCTCAGGCTGAAAGAGACAAGATGGGGCCAAATCTCGCTTGGTGCACATGGACATGACTTCTGGGGATCTGAGGTATTATGCTATCTGCCCTCTAGAAATGCTGAGTAGAAAACATTGAAGAGGGAACTAAAGAATACCCAGTGAAACTTGGGTCACATTAATATAAGTAAGCAGCTGAAAAGCATCTCTGATTCTTTGATTAATTTATCAGTTTCAATTTAATAAACTTAATATGTTTAACTTTATTAAATTTTAACTTAAATTGCTCTGAAACTCAAATCCACTGTTTAATAACAGCTTTAGCCTTCTCAAATTCTAAGAATAATAGATGTTTGGGTGAGAGGCAGGTTACATATAATACTCGTCCATTACTTAGGCCTATAATTGTCAAATGATATTAAGGAGAGGAGCCAAGCTAAACCCTATCTGAACAAATAAAATTACTAGCCAAACATTGGCTTCAATTCTGAGTAGCTTGGGTCTAGTCTCAAGCTTGCATTAGGAACATATCCAGGGTTTTTAAAAAAAACACATCTTAAGAAATTGTGTTGTGCTTTTTGAAGTTGGCATAAGCACTTAAGGGCACATCATACAATAACTGTGTAACTAATTCTGCAGCAAATCATTTGATGGCAACAGGAATAAATGCTTCCATGCATTTAATGAAGTCTTGTAAAAGTGCTGCAGCAGCACTTCTTTTGTGTCACAGGAAAGGAACAATAAACATAAGCACTTTTCTTTTAGAAGCCTGAAAAAGAAGTTAGATAATTTAAAAAATTCACTTGCTCTATGTCAATACCTTTCACTCCTGGTACTATTGGAAAGCAACATGATTACTGTTTTTTGATAATTAATTAGCAACTGCCTTCTTGGATCAATGACAAAATAATGGAGTCTTAACCATAAACCAATAGGTAATTTTGATCAACATCATATAGTTATATAAGTATAATTGCTAATTATTGTAATCAAGGGAAAAAGGACATATTCATTATCTTAATAACTCACAGTTAGTTCTTGATGGCTGCTTAATATAAAGTGGAGGAAAAACACGTTGGAATATTCTTGAAGCAACTCAACAGACTAAGAGGGTTAATGTTCATTTGAATGAGATCAAAAATAAAAGCATCAGTGGATCATATGTACTTATCAAATGTTTAAATAATACATACAGCACTACAAACAATGGATGAATTGCAAAACAATTGTATAATTACTTTTATAGTCTTAAACCTTTAGCACAATATGAATAAATACTATAATGGTAAAGGATTGCTTTCGGTCAGATGATTTATCTTGTCATTGATATAGGAGAAAGCTAAATAAAAACACTGACATAAGAATCTTAGCTCTTGCCAAATTTTCCATTTCTTGTAATGAATAAAACATTACTTTTAGTTAGTACAGAATCAGACAACAACCTAAAATAGAAACAGTTTGCCATGTCAAACAAAACACAGTCTAAAAATCAGCTCATGGTCCTTACTATCTCTTAAGAAAGGTACAATAACCTTTCATGTTTTAAAGTTCTTGGATATGGTTTATTATATTAGCATTGGGGAAAAAATCAGACTTAATAGAATTAAAAATTCTATGTATCTATTACTTTTTACATAAAATACTTATATATGCAAAAGACAACTTTTCCCATTTTTTCCACTCACATATCAGTCAAATATATTTCACTGAATGATTATAAACTTCAAGAAGTGGGCTAAATTGTTTTTCTTCCAATCAATATTAATAAAAGGCAAACTGATCATATTTTTATTTTCTAGCATTCTATGCTACAAAGTTGGCTATTACTTGTGTTCAAATTTTACAGAAAGAGATTTATATAAATTGGAGAGTCAGAATCATACTTTTCAGCTAGTGTGAGATTTACGCTGACAGTTTTGTTAGCCCTGTGTGTGATAAGTTAGGATAAAACAAGAATATACACATAGTCTTTTTACAAATCTAACAACCATTTTCAAGGTGTCAACACAATTCTTACCTTTCATTTTTATGTTAGATGAAGGAAGAATAGATTTGTACAATTCATAGCATTTCTATGCAGGATGTAACAATCCAAAATATATTGTTGGACCTAAATTTATTTCTCACTTTTATCCCGCCTTTATTATTATTTCATTATTTTTATTAAAAAAACTCAAGGTGAACAAAAATAATACTCTTTCCTCTGTCTATTTTCCCACCACAGCAATTGTGTCAGACAGATTGGACTTTGGGAGAATTATTGATCCGAGGTCTCCCAACTGGCTTTCATGCCTAAGGAGGGACTAGAACTCGTTCCCAGGTTAGTGCCTTAATCACTAGACCAGTGATGTCGAACCTTTTTGGCACCAAGTGCCCAAACCAGAACGTGTGCGTGCAGGAGTGCCGGAAACCCAAAGCCCAGTTGGTCGGTGTGTATGAACGTGCCGGCCAGCTGGTCTTCAAATTTCCAGTGCATGCATGCATGCCAGCCAGCTGGTCTTTGCGCATGCTGGACCGCCAGCCAGCTGGTCTTCGGGTTTCCAGCGCTGTGCCATAAGTTCGCCATCACGGCACTAGACCAAACTAGTTTTCTTTTGAAGGCGAAGAGTTTCCTATCCCTTTTTAAAATAGGCAAATAATAAAATAATAACACAAAAGCCTCAGCAACATTCAATGTTATATAAATAAAGCAAGAAATTTCAAAACTTTTGAATACTGACTCATTTGTATTTGACTGTCATTTATATCCTAGTTGTTCTAACTAAAAATAGAATTAGACTGTAAAGAAGAAAAAAATTGCATCTAAAAATAATTGCAACATTTTAATGAGCCAGTATTTCAGTATATCTGAAATTAAGCATTTCACTATTTTTAGGGTATATTCAAAGCATTAAAACACATGCCTTGGTTTTCAAGAGTAAGAATAGAGCTTTAAACTGAAGCACAGCTGGTACAAGGCACTGTTTGGTTCAGAACAGTATGAAGATATTTAAAAAGATCCTGTTAAACATATTGAATTATACTTTCAAGTATATTTTAATCTACAAGATAGTAAATTTCAGTTTTTAGAACTGAGAAGCCATTATGTGAACAATCTTAAACAGCAATTTAAGCACTTAATCTCAATTCTATTTAAAGATTCTACAAAGCTTCATATTGTAGCACTAAACTAAAATTTGCTTTGTCATTCTCTGTCAGTAACACTAATCAGCCACGCTGCCTCAACACCTATCACAGTTATTAATTTATCTTGTCAGTAACTTCACAGAAAAAATAAAGGTGAGATAAAATGCCTTCTTAAATTAATCCTGCTTTGGGGAAGGTGATCTTCTTTTAATAAACATGTGAACAAAGATTCTAAATGCTATTGACAGTAGAGTCTTGTTTCACCTGTTATGTAAAAAGCTTAGAACATTTATTTTCTTTCTCAGAACAGACAGCAATGTGTTACTGTATCTAAAACAATCATTCTAAAAACTGAATTCTGAGTATTTACATATGGAAACCACAGCATTTGAAATAATTTCTCTTTACATTTCTTTTCAAAATAATGGCTATATTTAAAGAACAAAAAAAGGATTCAAAATTATTTTTGTATGGTGTACAATAGTTATGTGGTAACTAGCTTTAAAAATAATGCAGTTGAAAATGGTATCTTAATATGAATCTAACCACATAAAAACTACATAAAAGCAGATACAATCCCTCATTTTTTAAAATAGAATACAAATATCTACTATCCTACAATAACATGGCTTGAATTATCATGACTTGATGACATTTTTAATAGTCTTAATTATCTGTCAGATTAGGGATACAGCTCACTAGCCTCTCAATTCTAAATAAAGTCAGTATGATGTTTCTGCCTCTGTTACGTAACACTGTACAAATACTGCAACGTACTGCTCAGCCTCTACATTGATAGAAACAGATGAAGAATGATTCTTTACTGTTAATGGCAGAGAATGACAATGCACGTTTAATATAGTACTGCTATATGAGGAAATTCTATAGAATAAAATAAAGCTTAAAAGTGTCTGCAAATGTGTATCTGGTACACATTATGACTTTTCCTAGGGAAAACATGCAGTGCATAGCTTTTAAAATTGACATAACTGGAAAGGAAGAGTGCAACAAATAGAGCAGTCAGAACCCTTTCGAATGTCACCCAATGGCCTCTCCCACTGGAATGCACTGGGTAAAGTTTTATCTTTACCTCTGGTTAAATCAAGCCTGGTCTTTCTTTTTTTGGCTTCTTCTGTCACACCAAATTTGGTCCCATGATGTTCTGTTTTCAGGCAGTTATCCTTCTGGACAACAGACAGAAGAGTTCTAAGCCTTTTTACATAATTGTCCCAAAATTCCTTTGGGATGAAAAAATGCAAAGGCAAAAATATGCAAAGCATGTTTTTTGGAATATTTTCCAATTAATTTACCAAAGTAGCCATAGGAGATATCTGAATTTTGTTTTGTTAAGTAGAAACATGTGGCATCTATGTGTATGTGTGTTCTGTGTTATTTCCCATATGGTGATCTTTTTTTGGTCCACTCCCAGCTGAATCTAATCCAATCTATTTTCAACCTTTATCTTTATTGGTGTTGGGGTGTGTGTGTGATTTCTAACTTTGTTCCTGTTCTGTTTTTGAAAAACAAACAAGAGTTCCAAACCCCTTTGTATAATTTCGGTCCATATTTTGCTGGATTGGGAAAAAAGAGAGATAAAGATGTAGTTTGCCTGGCTATGTGCCATCAAGTTGATGTTCAACTCTTGTCATCCACATACATCTGGCTCTTCAGGATTTCCCACAATGCACTCATCACCACAGCATTGGAACATTTCTCCAGAGACCTATATACAATGTATCCAAAGTATGATCATTTAAGCCAGGTCATTTATGATTTAAGTGAGAAATCTGGGCTCTTTTATTTTTTTACTTGGCTTTCCACAATAACTATCAATTTTTTTCAAACACTGGCTTTCAAAAGTATCAATACTTCCTAACCTGTTGCTTTAAAATCTAATTTTCATTTCATACGGTGTCAAAGGGAATACCAATGCCAGTACTATTCTGATCTTGTAGAAGAGAAACAACATAGCCTTCAAATATTATTTCCAATACTCTCATGACTACTCTGCTAAGTGTATATGCGCACATACATACACATACACTATAATGCTATTACAATATCAATGCAAAGCAGTAACATAGAATTGCTCTGTAAACATTGCCTACCTAACATTAGAATGGTTATTGGCTCAGAAAGGGGTCTAGTGATGTCTTATTATGTTTTTTCAAATGACTTGAGCATTAATGGAAAGTATCTACCTTGAATGCCATATGGAAAAAATATATAAATCACCATAATAAAAACCTAACATTGTATTGTATCCCAAAGATACTATATCAATTGAAGCTATGTTTTAATCTAATTTGTCTACAAATGGAACAAATGCTCATGAAGCATCTGAATGACAAATGAAAAAAGGATGCGTACAAAGGTTTTGGGAATTGGAGGGTGATGACAGTGTTCTTATGACAAAATTGACTAAATATTGATTTGTTTTAATATTTTGTTCTTCTATAGATTTAGAAATGTTAAATTCTATTAGACCTTGAGAATCATGGCGCACAAAATTAAACTAGATGTGGGAAGTCTCATATTCTTATTTGGCCACAAAATTAACTGGTGACCCTCAAACAACCATATATCCCTAGATCTACTTCATATGATTGTTTGAAAAGTAAAGTGGATGTGACAAATTCAAAACCGTGAGACCTTGAATATCAAAATATTAAAAAAATATTTCAGTATGTTGTAGATCTTTTGTTATATTATATTGCTTACTGTAAACCAGTACATTAAATAACAGATATTTACATACATCCCCCACCTCAAAATCTAACACTGTCCCATTAAGTGTTTTTTAGGATATCTGCTATGGTTTAATGCAGCATCATGGCTGGAAATGTAACTTTAAGGATTTTTGTATACTTCTATCAATAAATAATAAAAAACCCTTCAGATTATACATTTTTTATTATGACTTTACATAGGGAATAATATTAGAAGCGCAAAACAGTATTATTTAAAGCCTCACAATATTACTGTATATTCATGGTCTCTTTAGGAAGCAATTTTTGGTGCCAGTTTATTATAAAGAAATAATTGTGATTTATCCAATTTCGACTATAAAAGCCCCTATACCGTAAATAACTGTAAAATTCTGTTTACCTACTTTCTGCAAAACTTGAGGTCAGTTTATTTTTCCAACATACTAACATGAAAAAATAATCTAAAACAAACATAATTTGGTTATTATTTATTTCTATAATCAAAGACCAAAATGAACTCCTAGAAAGTACAGGTCCATTTTCACATATATTTTGTAATAGTAATAAAGAAATGGTTTTGGCATGGCTTTCAAGATTTTTTTTTTTAAATTTCCAAGTCTAGTGTATGTTACACATGTTCATTAGGTTAAAAAGGCCACTGAGTTTAATATAGGATTTAATAAAGTATGGAAGTACAGCCTTAGACTTCGGCATAATTATTGCATCTCTTTTCCTTTTCCTTGCTAAAACGTATTTTTAAAAAATCCTTACTATTAATAAAAGTGATAAAGGTAAAGGTAAATGTTCCGCTCGCACATATGTGCTTGTCGTTCCCAACTCTAGGGGGTGATGATCATCTCTGTTGCAAAGCCAAAGAGCCAGCGCTGTCGAAGACGTCTCCATGGTCATATGGCTGGCATGACTAAACGCCAAAGGCACACGGAACACTGTTACCTTCCCATCAAAGGTGGTTCCTATTTTTACTTGCATTTTTACATGCTTTCAAACTGCTAAGTTGGTAGAAGCTCAGACAAGTAATGGGAGCTCACTCCGTTACACGGAGCTAGGGATTCGAACCACCGAATGGCTGACCTTTCTGATTGTCAAGCTCAGCATCTTAGCCACTGAGCCGTGTTCCTTAATAAAACTGATACCCCACCCTTAAACTACATTTACAACTAAACTGACCCCCAAACTCAATTATCTTACTCCCATAGTAGCCAAGCAGGTGCCTATAGAATGTCCATATGGTATAAGAGCACTTTTATGTTTCTGCTCATATTCCCTAATTTCTGCCTTGATCTTGATAATATATAGCTAACCTAATTAATAGCCATTCATAGTTTTATCTATGACTTTGACTAGTTTCCTTTTTAAAAACCGCTCAAGTTTGCTGATATCATCTAATTATATAAGTTAGACACAATCCTTTACTATAAGATAATGGTTTCGATTATATTAAAATGATATTTATACATCATTTAAAAAGTATATTTTAAATAAAACCAAGATATAAAACAATCAAAACTACTATAGTGGTACAGAGCAATGGTCCGCAAACACAGGATGAAAAGATTGTTTGGCAACTAACAAATCACTGGTTATAGTATTATTATTCCAAATCTATCCACAGCAGAACAAAGGACTCTTGACTTAGTCATGTTGGTGCACTCTGGATAGGTAAGTAAATATTCTTTTTAATTTCCCAGTATGACACAAAGAGACTGACATATAGTCATCTTGCTAGCTCCTGAGGGCTAGAACCTGGGTCTACCCACTTCTAATCGAGCACTAAATCACACTGATTTTCAATTATACAACAATCGATCAAAAGTATTGTCATAGATTTTGTAAAATTTATATACCACTTTGGAACATAGGATTCTCTCTCTTACGAGAGTTGATCCTACTGAAAGAAAATAGATTTTTAATTAATCAATCCTCTGAAGCAGTGAAACATCAAAAGCATGAAAATCATAGTTCTTTGGTTTATTCCAATGATATCCTTTCTGATCAAGAGAGATTATTTTTATACATCGAAGAGGGAAGCCACCATAAAATTTACTCCATGATAATGATAGGTTGAATAGACTAACAGAAGAGCCAGATATCTAATGTAAGTTCATACAACTGACCCAATCATCTGATGCATACAATACTGATTTTGTAGGATTCCACCAAATCCCATTGGCACAAAGGTTTTGTATATGCTACCAATCCTAGATAGAAAATGTATCTCGTTATATAATTCACTCTACCTTGAATTCATTTGTATATGAGTTGGGGGAAAGCCTTATCAGATTCTTAGTATTTCAGTTCTGCTAAGGATTAAGCTGTCTTTTTCTATCAGGTAATACTCTCCCAGTTTCTCAGCACGCAGCTTCTCCTGCCACTGTAGTACTAAAGTTAGAGACCACAAACTTGAGTCCTTCATTAAACTTGGTGAAAGTAAATTCTATAGAAATTGACAACATTAATTTGTTTTGCATCTCTTTGTACTAACACCTGATGCCCAGGCCTACAGTCAATCTAAATCTGTAATTGCTGTATCTGCAACATTTTCAGTCCAAATGTTTTTTTTTACAGTGATCACAAAACAAGCAAGATCCTGTATGTTGATATCATCATATTAAGCCTCTGGAGAATGAATGCTGAAGGATATGGCAAAAAGAAAGGAGGGGGGTTTCCACAGAAATCTCCTTAATCTGGACAGCATCCAAATTCAGTTCAATTCCAGTAACTTCCTTATTCACCTATCTGGGATTTTTTTTTAAAAAAAGCTAAACTGAGAGCAGACAATAATCAGATTATTATACACATGTATTCAGAACATTATATAAATGTATTCATAAAATCAAATCAATGCCATAAACGAATCAATGTTACGATTTTTCAGTTGCTACATCAACTCAATTTCAACCGGAACATACGTTCCCAGCGAAGAGGGAGGAATATACCAGAGGTGTCATTTATTTCTGCTCTTGAAAGGTGCCGCAGCCGCAACAAATTACAACCCCCACAAACCTTTTTCCCCTCCCTTCCCTCGCTTCCTCCTAAATAAACAGTCCTCTATTTCTACACGGCCCTTTATCCCACCGGCCTCTCTTATTGTGGCCGCGTCTCTCAGCTGGGAGGGAAGAGAAGCATTCCCAGAGGCTTTCCCCCCACCCGTCGCGGTCGGCTCCGTGTATCTCTGCCCCCTTGACGCACCTCAGCAGGTGACCCGAGTAGCCCCTTACTCTCTCCCCCCCCCCTTTACTCCTGCTCTCTTCTCCTACCTGTCCAGGGTCTGCGACACTACTAAGCCCGTCTGTTCCGACATACTCCCCGGGTGCGGGAAACCCGGGGGCTCGGCTAAAACAGGCGCCAGCAACCACTCTAGAAAGCAAGGCCCGGAGCCTGCCAGGAAAGGGGGGGGGGCAAAAAAAATCAAAAACCCACAACCCGGAATGGCCGGACACGCTTTCCCTCGCGGCGACAAAAGACGCCACTGAGGGCAGGCGCCGCTCACACCTGGCAAGCGTCGACAGCGAGCGCGCGCGAGAAAAAACGAAGAAAACGGAGAGAGGGAGGTGGGGGTGGGGAGGCGGAAATCAACGCCGCGGCCTCCGAGCAGCGAAAGACGAGAGGGAGGAGCGAGAGACCAGAGGGAGGAGCGAGCCACTGCGCACCCGCCGACTCTTACCTCACAGAGGAACCGCTACTGCGCTCGGCTCCTCCCCCACGCCGTAAGCGAGACTGCAGTCAGCGCTCAAGTCACCATGGGAGATGTAGTTCCCGCTCCTTGCTACCCGTGAGGGGATTTAAATCCCCTTCCTCTCACCCCGCCCGCCCGCTTCTCCTCCTTCTTCTAACGGCGCGCGCGTTACGGTTGCTCTCACCCCGTCCTTAAGCCGCAGCTGGGTGTGTGAGCGCGAGGCGGGTAGCATTTTTGCCTTCGGCTGCGGACGCGGCGAGATGGCTACGCTCGCTGCGGGAAAGGTCAGCACCTCGCCCCTGTCCATTTCTCTGCGGGTTGGCTTTCCCCTTGGTCCGCCTTGTCTCGTTCCCGTCTTGGGGGAGCGGGAAAGAAAAGGCACTGATTCGTAATTAGGTGTTATAATGTAAATTACACCTTCCCTCCCCCTTCTCCCCACCCCGCCTTTCCTTTTCTTACAAGTTTGTCTTCTATGTCGTTCTCCTATTTCCACGTCTCTTTTTTTTATTATTATTATGCCAACTCGACCAATAAAATGGGTGGCTCCTTAGCTGTCAGTAACCAGACACAAAATGTGGGAAACAAAACGAGAACCAGCCTCATGTGGATGGGGCAAATTGCTCTCTTTTGAGGATAGGATAGTAATACCTTCTCCTTTCTTCCCAGTGAGGCTATTAAAAGTAATGTTGAATTAAGGAGAAAACCCTGCCATAATTTTGGGGTGGGTTAGTGTTTCGGTGGGGTAACCTCTTAAAATATCAGATCTACTCCTGGAGGAAGAGCTTAATAGAAATTGACCTATTTTCTTTAACCTGCATGTTGTTTACAGAGATACATGAAATGGGGCAGAAAGAAGATATATACCCTAGGCAAGAAGTGTTCAACTTCCAGCTGTTATCTAGCTGTTATCTAGAATGTCAGATCTTCTTCAAATTATATCAGGATGATGTAAATAAAACATAGTACACGGGCGGAGGGCGTCCTTGGTGCTCTCTGAGCTTGGCTGTTTTCTTGCATATGTTTCATTCCCTAAACTGATGTTACCTAGTTTGGATAACGAAATGTCTGCAAAAAACAACAACAACCAAGCTCAGAGAAGGACTCCTCATTTCAACCCTGACCTACAAATACTCTCTTCTATTGAAACATGGTACAGTATACCTCAAGCTCTTTGTAAGAAAACTAACCAATGGCTTAGTTCACACACTTATCCATGGTTAACTGAATCAGAGTTTACTCCATTAACCCATTTTTTTGAGTCTGAAATAACAGATGAAACCACAATGTAACTACATAGGCTAAGTTCCCTCAATGGGCTTTGCTAAAATATGTTTGGCAAGTTGTTTTTTGGTAAGTTGTAAACAGCTAGGGTTGGGTTTTCTTCTAGGAATGTAACCAAATAAGTGCTAATTTTACTTTAGCTTTGTTGTTGTTTTAATACAGATTAAATAGATCTATCTGGTTTAGAAGACTACATATGGCTTTGGTTTAACAATAAGTAGGGATTGAACAAATTTCATATCCTTAAAAATTGTAATCAAAAATTAGTTTGTTTTGAAATGGGTCCTCTCATTTCTAAACTACAAATTTCAAATTAATTTAATGGCCTAATTTGGTCATTTTGGCTCCAATGGCTTAATTTAATTATTTCGGCTCCCCCAAAGAGAGAGAAATAATTCTTTTATGTAGAGATAAAGCTCATTTATTTATCAAGAACTAGCCATTTTTCTCCTACCAATTTTAAATACATATCAGCTGCTAACCTGTTTACCTGATAAACACTAACAAAACACATAGTAGGATATAATTATTTGTACAGGCTATTTTAATAATGGGATGTCTTATTTTTAGGGAACTAGTTATTTCCTTATCAATATGTGAATTCAATATAAATACAGAATGTTATTATGTTTAATATAGAAATCTGCATGCTGAATTTTATATGAAAAACTACCTGTTTTTGCATTCTACCCCATAGCATTTGATATCATGTTCCATATTAATTTTGCAACATAAGAATCAGTGTGTACCAGTTTTTCTCGACATGATACTTCAGTTATGTTGTATTTCTAATTCTGTTACTCACAGCCTCATCATTTTCCTTAAGGGAATCATGAACTACATCAAGTTGTGGATTGAGGGACAGTATTATACTGTTGTAAATATAACAGCAAACTGATCCTGTCTTTTTTCTCAAATCTCTCATGTTCATTTACTTTTCCTTTCAGTTTTGGGTGTAACATGTTGTCTTTAAGAAAAATATGACTATTTAACTTGAAAGACAAAACTTACCTATCTTTTATACTATTTCTGACCTTTTTGACGGCACCACTTATAGAAATACAGAAACAATATTGACTTTGAAGTGATAGTTCTTGTGCACAGCCTATCTTATGTAATGAGAAAATTTTGAATTCTACCGGTACTTAGTACTCTGGATATAGAAATGAATAGATAGAAGAAACCCTGGGGAAAGAATGAGTAGATGTCACTGTATCTTCTGCTCTAATAACACATACCAGTAAATGCTTGTTCTCCAAGGTACATTCTCCTTATTTTGCTGTTTCTGTTTCAAAATACTGTAACTTTAAATAAAAATATTCCTTTCTGTTCTACATTTGAAGACTTTGCCCTTACATGAAATTGTTTATTTTCATGCCCTCTTACAACATAAAATCTCTTCCAAGTCACATTTGACTCCTGTTAATTTCAAGAATGTGTCTATTAAGGCTTTGACAATCAAAAGTTCATAAAAGATACTTCCAATGACATTAATTTTTCTCTATCTTGAAGTAATTTACAAAATACAAATTTTGGTATTTCATCTGCAAATGCATATACTAGTATGTTTTTCCTACCTAACACATTGCTTTCCTTGTTCAGAGAATAATGAAAAAACAAATATTTTGTTTCCAAATATATATTAATGACCTTGTAATACAAAAATTATTTTAGCAATTTAATCTAATTAAGGTTTTAGTGGAGTCTATGTAGAATGCTTTACTCATTCATATTTTATGTTGGGCCTTTCCACTTTTTCCTATTAAAAAAAAAACATGTTATTCATTAGATATTTGAGCCATGTTTTATATCTATTAGTAATTCCTCATCTATAGTATAAATGAATTTTCACCCTGATTTTATTTTTTATTAGTTTGCTAAAACAACAAAAATGCAAAAATAAGAAGAGAATATATTGATAAAATAAACATTACAGGGAAAGTTTGAAAGGAAAATACAATTATAGAATGAAAATGAAAATAGATTATATAAAAAATAAGAAAAAAAACCATTCCCCACCCTCCCCAATTTTTCCCAATTGCTTTCCCCAAATATTTTTATACCATAGTTTGGACATTTGTGATTGTTGTTCATTTTTATTGTGGATTATTTTAATTATTTTAAACAATTTCTCTTTTTCCTCAGAAGCCATATTTCTATATCTTAGCTTGCCTTCTTGGGTAATACGTTTTATATAAAGGAACCATTTCTGCTTGAATTTGATATCTCCTTTGATCTTAATTCATCAATAAGTTCGCATAGCTTTCTTTGGCAACAATACCAAAGTAATTTACCATTACCTTTTTCATAATGCCTTGACGACTTAATCTAGTCTACAGGCCTGGGATTCCAAGTAATAATAAGATCCAACTCTGTTTAGCTTTCTGATATTAGCCAGTGCTGGCTAAGTGCTGCCATCTAGCTTGGCCATCCACAGTATGTATTGATGTGGTTTACATATGACTAATTCTAAGAATTTTTGTTTATCATAATTGTTTGGTTATTATTGTCAATTGTAGGACACATGTCTCACTTCAAAGGAAACCAGGGTGACTTATATTCCCAATACATGGGGTTATAACAAATAAAAAGATAAAGAAAATGGATGAAATTAGCAAAAGCAAGAATTTTTGACATTAAAGATAAAAGAAAAGAGAAAATAATCACCAAAAGCCCTTCAAAAAAAGTCATACCCTAGATTCATATATAAAATTTTTTAAAAAATACTTCAACTAAGTAGTAAACAATTTACAATGTTGGTATCGAAAATAAAACAACCTCACTCCTTTTGAAGACTTCCCAAAGTGAGTCAGTAGAAAGAATTTGGGGCAAAACATAATGCTGAATGAAATAATTGAGTACTATGAATATATGTGGGAGACATTATCCTTACCATCTTTAATTATACATTGAAATTGGACTAGAAACTAAAATGGAAACTAGTACAGATCAAATAACTGTGATGTTTCAGGGTGCCGTCTTCAGAGAATAGGCTGGCTTTCAACAAATAGAATTTTTGTTCCGTTTGTCTTCTTTTAGTAATTTAGTCTGGAAAAGGCAATTGACGATATTGGTTTTAACATGCCATTGTTAATAAAAATACATTTCATTCAGTTGACACCATCTGTGTATCGATTACAGAATGCTCTCAGATTGCCCACCTAAGACTAGGAATGAATATAATTTGCCCTTGCCCTTAAATGCCAACTGTCCAGTAAAATGAAGCTCTATTGTATTTATTTTTCCACATATCCAGACTTCTACACCACTCTGAGGCATTAGATCAAAGATCCAACTGCTTCCCTCAAAAAGAACAAAAGGGAGACTAAAGTATAATGATTTTATTGGGAGAAAGACCCCTTGAACCACATCTGAATAAATATAGATAGAATTCATTTGCTCAGGTATAATTAAAACATGATTCAGATATTTAAATTCCAATATAATTTTAAAATCTAGAAATTATTATGAAAATAAAAAAGCTCCTTTGTATCTTAACATATAATATCTGAAGCTACCTTATGATGGAATGCTTAGATCTTTTATGTCTTCCCCATGTAATTTTGACAGACAAAATGCAACTGGCAGTAACTGGAAAAATAGGTATTTCTGTGCATTAACTTAGCATTTAAAAGTTAATCCACCCTGCTAATTGAAGTGATTTATAATTCTAGCACACTGGTTAGTCAGAGTTTAAGAATTTTTAGTAGGAAAATGCCAGATACAATATTTTGGAAAACATTGATTTATATATTCACTCATTCTTATCCTTGTTATATTTGACTTGAAGATATATGATTATTGTTAAGTAAGTCAATTGTTTCATAAAAAAGATATTACTATTTTGATGAAAGTTAAAGTCTATCTTCAGTCAATACAATACAATACAATAGTAGAGTTGGAAGGGACCTTGGAGGTCTTCTAGTCCAACCCCCTGCCTAGGCAGGAAACCCTATACCATTTCAGACAAATAGCTATCCAACATCTTCTTAAAGACTTCCAGTGTTGGGGCATTCACAACTTCTGGAGGCAAGTCGTTCCACTGATTAATTGTCAGTTCCTGTATGTTTCTTAAAATTATAATTTCTTTATTTAGTTACTAACTAGAAATTTCCCATCATAAAGAATGTTGTAAAAATATAGTATGTTACTCATATTTCACATTTGTTTTAACAGAGTTTCTACATGTAAGGTCAGTTATGGAAAAGAGAAATCAAATTGTCATATTATCCATAATAGATTTTAATTTAAAGTCACATAAGATTTTGTGTATGAATGTGTGTGCGTGTGCACATTGCCTGAAGAGAAGGGCTAACTTTCATTGTAAACTGTAAGGGATCAATACTATGGGAGTTTTTAAAAATCCATGGATGTATGCAAGAATGGAATAGGTATGATTTAAAAAAAAATATTTGTAAAGCAGGGAGAAGGAGGGACACAATAGATCTGAATATGTTGATAAACATATTAAGCCATTTTAATGGAATGAAATCCAGTGCTTAGTTAAGGTCTAATGTTAGAATAACTTACTTTGGGCAGCTATTACCCGGTTGATTTTAATTCAGATATCATACAAATCTCTAAAAAAAACAAGGAAACGTTAGCATTTTGATCCATGTCTAAATTAAGATCAATTATTCATATATGATTAAGTAACTATTATTTCCAAACGTACCTGTTAGGCCAGTTTTCTTTGTTGAAAATCCATATAGCCGTAGTTCCTTTTATTAAGCGTGTGTCGCTGCTTTGAATAGTGTACTACAGTATTCTCCCAGCCTGCCTCTGTCCAAAAGAGCTCTTTCGCAGAAGACTTCAACCCCCACAATTCCACTCGCACGCATGCGGTTTAAGCTTACAGTTGTCAAAGTGCTCTTGCCAGAGCAATTTCTATTTATCATATACCAAACCCGAAAGAAGGAAATAGACACACTGTCCCTACCTTTCATTGATCTTTAAATACAGAACACTCAAAAGGTAAACGTTCTGGGCATCTTGCCTTGACTGTATGTGTTATTGCATGC
Source organism: Natrix helvetica (assembly GCF_964273705.1). Taxonomy (NCBI): domain Eukaryota; kingdom Metazoa; phylum Chordata; class Lepidosauria; order Squamata; family Natricidae; genus Natrix; species Natrix helvetica. Next base: position 75,949,386 of record NC_138551.1, on the reverse strand, counting down.
AAATGAAGTACGAAGGGGATATTATTTTTTCCGTAGTATACTTTGAATTGATACAAATATATTCAGTGGGAGAAAAAGGGGTGGAGAAATCAGGGGACTCTGGATATTAACCTACAACTAGGTATTTGGCTACCTGCTTTTTTGTTTTTAGAGTAACGTCCTTTTTTTCCTGGTTCAGGCTGCCTACATTAACTAAAAGTGGATTTTTGACCTTGAGAGGAAAAGGTGTGAATTTTAGTGAAAACCTAAGTGTAATATGAAGTTCACAGTGGTATTTAAATCAGTCGTTATAGTATGGCTTATCATCTACATTGGAAGACATATTTTTAATTATATCCTTATTTATAGAAATGTTTTCATAAATAAGCATTTAAAAACCTGATGCAGAGTAATATCCCCATTTCCCCCCCTTTGCATGGAATATTTTGTGTATATTTTGTCTACAGCTTTGATGAATTTGATCCGAGTGCAGCTAATAGAAAACTACACAAAGGCTTTGATATTATGGCTTGCTGCAGTGCTGCTTTAAAGGTTTGCCTACAGCAGCGTCAGAACTGCGTGCAAAGATGCGCTAGTTTACTCCTTTTGGGAGATTCTGAATTTAGCTTAGAAGACTCTATATGTGCACCCTCTGCAACACGTTATTTTTAGCTCGTGTGTAGATCAGTAGTGAAGAAAATTATTTCTGTGAACTATCCTGCTGTGGATTAATACCCTGACAATATATGCTGCTGGCTGTTCTTACTTGATTAACTCTCTGTTTGAAGAGGAATGATAAATTTATGAATCCCTGGAATAGGAGAGATGTGAGAAAGAAAATTACTATGTTCCTAATTCTCTTAAGTCCTCTGAGCAGCTGCTGTTATGACGCCTTGATTACTTCTATGCAGTTAAATAGCAAGAAAAAACCGAGTGATTTCAACACTGGGTAAAGGGGGGGGGGGGGGAGGCAGGAAGCCAGCAAGCCAGGACACAGCACTAGATTTTGAATGCTGTATTACTAACTAAATCAGTTTATAAAGTTCAGTATGTTAGAGAGATGACTGCCTTTAGTCTATTTTACTTTTTCTCGTAGCTTTCTTGCTATAAAAGCTAATGAATGTTTTTATAATTATTTGTGTATTTATTAAATTTTAAACTGCCCAATAATAAAAATTTTGGAAGGATATTAACATGAATGAAAGCAATGATACTTGTATATTTCTGAAAGTCTAGTTATTTACAATGGACAGTATTTTAAATAATGTATGCATACTCTAATCCTGCAATTTTCCTTTGGATAATCGTTACAGCTGTTGAATATTTTTTATCAATTTTGAGGGTCCCAGTATTTCAGTATTTTTAAGCCAAAATAAAATATTTTTAAAGACGGGTTAATCGTACGAATGCATTCGTGTTATAATGGAGTGTAACTGAAATCAATTAACTTTACTCGCAATCACAACGTTGAATTCTTTAAAATTTACCAATAGATTACATCGTGTTGTATTCAACGTGCTTGAAAGGAATACAGAAGCAAATGGAAAACGAACTTGTTATTAAGCCGGTTTTACCCAAAATGGTTGTTTAAAGCAAGCCAAACTGAATATTTTATTATGTCGGGTACTTTCCTTCTCTCCCTTCTCCCGTAATTTAAAGAGCAAAATGTCTCGTATTGAGCGTTTACACTTACTCTAATCTAGACTTTAGGTCGCGAATGGTGAACTGTTTCGAATTAGTTGGCTGAACCTTTTTGTTGATTAATCAAAATGGGTATTCGGCTCCTTTAAAAGTCTATTCATAGGAAAGGGGTGGAGAAGAGTAAAGGCTGCTGTCTTTTTAACCTTGCTGAAGGACGCAGCATATTTATTGACGTATGCAAATAACAGGGGAGGAGGAGGGTGTACGGAAAAACAGGAACCAGAATCAGTTTCTCATTGCAGGGCGAGAGCTCTGAGTTCCGGTATAAGAGAAAGAGACGTGGCGAAATTGCTGTATATCTGTGCCCTATAAGCACATTTTTCCTTTACACTGAAAGGAAGCAAGACATCGAAAAGGGTGAAACCTCTTCAAATGTGTTTTTAGAGGCAATGGGGACTAATCGTGCCGATTCAAACCGTTTACCCCTAAAGAGAGTGGGGGTGGGGATTACGTATTAGTATTGCTGTGTCTTGCAATTTGCGGTGGCATTATGCTAGCAGTGGAATTTTAGCGAGGCTAAAGCAGCTTTATGAATGTTAATACTCTATGGTTTTCCCCCCTTTTCTCCTCGTTTCAGCTGCGCAAACCATGCAGGATGATTTACTGATGGACAAAAGCAAAGTCCAGCCTCAGCAGCAGCGGCAGCAGCAAGATCCAAACGCAGCAGAAGCTCCTTCTACACCCATAACGTCAGAGACACCCAAACCGGAGGACAATCCAGTGACTAGCATCGGCTCAGCAGCTCCTGCCCAAAATAGCAAAGAAAAGATGCAAATGGAGTCTCCCATCTTGCCGGGCTTAAGTTTCCACCAGCCTCAACAGGAGCCTACAGCCGGCACGTCCTTGTCTCCCTCCTTCGGAAGCACTTGGTCTACAGGGACCACAAACGCAGTGGATGATAGCTTTTTTCAAGGGATTACCCCAGTTAATGGGACAATGCTTTTCCAAAATTTCCCTCATCATGTCAATCCCGTTTTTGGAGGCACTTTCTCCCCCCAGATTGGCCTAGCTCAGACTCAGCACCACCAACAGCAGCAGCAGCAGCAACAACAAGCACAGCAGCAGCAAAGGAGGTCACCGGTCAGCCCTAATCAGGCATCTTTTGCCCAGAGAAATGCTGCTTATAGCCATCAGCCCATCATGACCAGCAAACCTTCTTCCTCTTCCACCTCCACCTCTTCTCCTTCCAGCTGGAATAACCATCAAAATGCAGCTTGGAGTACACCTTCCAATCCTTGGGGTGGGCTGCAAGCTGGCAGAGACCCTCGAAGGGCAGTCGGTGTGGGAGTTGGTGTGGGAGTTGGAGTTGGAGTGCCATCCCCACTCAATCCCATTTCACCTCTTAAAAAGCCTTTTTCTACCAATGTTATTGCCCCACCGAAATTTCCCCGGGCTGCTCCTCTAGCTCCAAAATCCTGGATGGAAGACAATGCCTTCAGGACAGACAATGGCAATAATCTGTTGCCTTTTCAGGTAAAGTCCTTTCTTGCTGTGCAGAAAAGGGGGGAGGGGAGGAATGGGCCAAGATATTTTAGCATTTGTTTTATAATTTAATCCTGTGTAAAATTAAAAAATTTTTTGTCATTACAGCTTATGCCAGCATTAGGTAGCAGTCTTTCTTCATATCATTAAACCCATATACTTGTAGACAGCATTCGCATATGTTAGGGATTCAAAAACAAATTAGATTGTTTCTAGGCTCCTTGTTTCTATTTGATTTTCAGTTTTAAAAATATTTGCATTTTGGTTCTAGCTCTTTTCCTTAATATTATTTGCTTCCCATTTTGATGCATTTTAACTAAAATAGTATTCTTTAAAAATGCCGAAATACAAAGTTTTAGATCTTGTCTAGGTGGTTTCATATTGTAAATTAAATAGTATGACCAAATCCAACAACACTTGAGGAATCCGTTTAATTATCCTTTCCACATTAAAGGGCCAATCCCTTTTGCTTAAAACTGCTCTGCCTCACTAATGCTGAGAAATGAGGTTCAACAGGATTGTGTTTGCAAAAGTAGGCATATGAATGCAAATAACATGCTGAAATTGCTAAAATGTAATCATCATCATATGTCCAGGGCGTGGATTTAAATAGATTCAGGAAGAGGCTTGGGTGTGCATTGACCTGAATAGCATTTACCATTAACAAGATCATGTATAATGGCAATACAGAGATTAAGACACATTAAAATATTTGTGTGGAATAAACATTTTGATTCTTTGATACTCAATATCGGAGGAAAGATACAATAGGACATGACCTTCACAGCCATATTGCAATGGGGCCTATTTACTAGCTATATAAGCCTTGAAATATTTAAAGCGGCAGTGTCTTGCAATGGTTTTGTTATCTAAGAGGTCAAGACAGATCAATTGCAACAACTGAGACTGAGTAAAATTGAAGCTTTGCAATTTTAATGTAGAATGGAACTTTAGTTGGTATTAAATGTTATCTTAAAGCATGTGGGCCAATTATTCAGTTATCATATATCCAAATCAATTTATTAAGATAAAAGCTTTTCTGTATTATAATGTATTTTACCTATAAGCCATTATAAGTAAATATACAATTTATTAGATTCTTTATGCAGTGAAATTAACTAATTTTGGTTTTCCACTACACTTTTCAATACATGCAATATAAACTATTATAAAAAATACAATATATTCAGTGGTACAGAATATTAACTTAGTAATGCTGTTTCATTTCATTTAGAAAACTGCTGCCTTTAGACCTCCATTTGATACTTCACTCTGTTTGAACAAAATAGTTAATAATTTTTATTGGTTCTGCAGTGTTAAGAGAGGGGCATATTTCTGCTACTTAGTATTTCAATCTTAAAACTAAAGGATAGATAAATCCAGACAGAGACGTTTTAAACTCATGCTATTTTTTACAATTGTATTCCAATGTTGCATTCTAAAATTCATAATTACTGTAAGATAGTCCTCAACTTATGACCACAATTAAGCCCAAAATGTATGTTGCTAAGTGAGATGTTTGTTAAGTGAGTTGCCCCATTTTACAACCTTATATGCTGATTGTTAAGCAAATCACTGCAGTTAAATTAGTAACCCAGTTAAGTGAATTTGACTTCCCCATTAACTTTGCTTGTGAGAAAATCACATGACCTTGGGACACTGCAACTGTCATAAATATGAGTCGGTTGCCCGGCAGCTAAATTTTGATCACATGACCATGAGGTTGCTGCAATGGTCAGAGGTGTGAAAAAAGGTCATGCCACTTTTTTCAGTGCCATTGTAACTTTGAATGGTCACTAAACTAACTCTTGTGAGTCAAGGACTACCTGTATATGCTTCTTAATATATGAAATGATAAAATAATTATATGAATATATTTTATAGAAATTTTAGTAAATATTACAGTTAGAAAGATAAAAACTAATAAAAACTAAGAGAACCAAAAAGGAAATGCAGGAAAAAATATAGAATAGAAAAATAGAAAAAGTATAGTAAAAAGAAAAGATATATAAAGAAATGACTTTCCTCTTCATCATAAATATGCACAATTTTAGTAACTTATAGATGCCTCTTAAAATTCAACAAATGTCTTTTTCCCCTTATAGATCCTTAAAACCTCTTCATTCAGTCCTTATTAGCAAAGGTCTATTAAGAGTTAACAGAGAGAATAACATATCTATTTTAACCTTGATCAGACAATCCAACTTTATATTCCTTCCTTTTAGTTTTAACAATCTCAATCTTTAATCCCTTCAAATGCGGTCCTGGAATTTGATTTGTTTTAGTAATTTCTTTGTGCTTTTTTACAAATCTCTTCAAAACTTTTAATAAATGTCTCTTGTAATTCTAATATGGAATTGTTATTCAGGTAATTCTTTTGATTTGTTATTTGTACATCCCTTTTAATTAGGACATCAACTGGTTTCATTTGTATACCCTGTATATCTTTTTCCTTATTGTCCAGTAAAACCTGTTCTTCTTTCATACCATCGTTTAAACATTCAATAATGGGAGACAGATTTAAAATTAAGTTCTGGGTCCATTGTTTATAAATATTCTCTGGTTAAAGTATTCTGCTTCATTCTTTATCAGTAATTCATATTTAAGTGTGAATTTAATTGTAATCTTTAGTTCTTTCTGGTTCCCTCTAGTGTCCAATGTTCAATGTCCCAGTTATCTTTAAGAATTCAAAAGAAAAGTATTTTCCCATGCAAAGGGTTTTATACTTAATTTCAAAATCTTTTTTCAAATCCCTCCAGACCCTTACTCCATTTGTAATTTTCCCAAATTAATATTATAATTACTCTTTTGCTGCTTATTCCAAAAATGATTTTTTTAAAGTCCTTAAAGTAATTTCTTTTGCTAAAGTCTAAAAAAAACCTTTGTCAATTCAAAGGTTCCTAATATCTAAAGAGTAATTAACAAGCAATTCCCAATCATGATTAGAAATGGCTCTGACTGCAGTTTAAGAAGACTACTTAACTCACCAGATACCACTGTCTTCTGGTCTCTTCATAAGGAGCAACCATCTAGAACATGACCCTGAATCTTCTCCCTGTTTAAAGAATAATTTTGAAGAGCTGTTGTGCTTGCCGGCTCTTTGTTCTACTGTAGTTGTAGATTCTGTTTTTAGTAGAGCCATCTCCAGTTCACCATTTCTTCCTCTGAAGACTCAATATATGCATCTAACAATATACAACATCATATTGGCATTTGAAAGCATTTATGCTAAGATAGATAAAACGTATTGGTATTCTAAATTATATTGTTGGTATAAGGTAAGGTATAACACTTTCCTGAACAGCTTTCCATCCAAGGTCAGTAAAATGAGGACTCAGATTGTTGGGGGCAATACAGTGATTCTGTAAACTCTTAGAGAAGACAGTAAAGCACTATGAAGCGGTATATAAGTCTGCTATTGCTATAATTCAGGGGTGTCAAACTCACGTCACAGCAATGTCACGTGACATCAGGACTTTTGTCCCGTTTGCTAAACCGGGTGTGGTCAGCATGCGACGCATCCGACCCATGGGCTGGGAGTTTGACAGCCCTGCTATAGTGTGCTTTGGAATATAAGCCCCAAACTGAAGGAATCTATGATAAAAAAAATGCAAAAATAACCCACACTCCTTTTTTAGGAACTATAATACTACATTTAACTAAAAGCAAACATACTTTTCAGAGATTTTCAAGTGAACATATATTTGTAATAGAAGGAATGGACACTGTAGGTTTATTATGGAAGATTATTCCCTTTCGCCCTTTTTTTCTACCCCGCCAAAGAATTATTTTCTTTTAGACTTGTCTTCTAATAGCAACTGATATTTGTTCTTTTGATATTACTGTAGAAACAGAGCCATTGTGTTTTTGCCAAACCATATACTCAAGATTAGGATGTATGTTATCTTCAACACTACATTTCTGTTGATTTTTTAAAATAATTTTATAATTATTTGAAGTATTTGAATATTTCTTGTTTATTCTAAACGTTCCAATATTTTTCACTGACAATTTGGCCGTTTTTTGGAAGAACATTTCATTTTGAATACATACTGCAAGCTCCACACAGAATCTAATGATGATGAATGTTTTGTATACTGAATATAAATGCAGAGAAGCTGTATATTTATTTAGTAGTTGTTTAGTTGTCATTTTTATTTCTCTGACAATCCAAGAAATCATGGTTCTGAAATTTGGACCTGAGAATATTTTATCAAAGTATTCTGGTTTTATTGTTGTAAGCCCTTACAATTGAAAATTAAGATTTAATAGTAGGACTCCTTGACCTGAGAGCTTTGAGTACTGTTAAGAACACCTAATGTTACAATGATTGTTTTCAGTATATGATCAACATTTTGAAAGAACAATTAAGCAATTTATTACTGGTTTTTGGTGCTGTCTGGGAATATATAATTTTAAACCAATATGTTGTCTTATAATCATGTTGGAACTGTAAACATTTTTATACTTTGTGAAATTAGTAGTTTGGTAAGATATAAAGAATACATTTTTACCTACTGTAAGATTTGTAACTTTTTAAAAGACACAAAATTGTTAATATGTGACAGTATCATGTCACATACCTATTGAAAGGTACCGTTGAAAGAAATAAGAGCATGTTAAAAGACAAAAAAACTTCTTCCATTAATTCTGGACATTAATTACTTGCTGTACTATATTTAATCACCACCGCATAATATGCATTTAGATCAGTTCAGTCTTAGAAAGCAAGTCACTCTTGTTACAGATATACATGAGGGAATAAGTGGCATATTTGAAAAAAGACAATCTACTCTGTACATCTATTTATATAATGTGCTCTTAAGTGATAGAATGTACAAAATATTTATAAATTTTTTTATCAGCTGTAAGCACTAAGAAACCTTTTATCGACATTATCCAAATTATCTGTTATATAGCTTGTTTTTTCTTTAATATCAAACTATTATTTCTCATTTTTCTCATCTTATTTAATTGTATTTAAGTCCCAGCTTGCTTAATAGTTATTCTGCAAGATAGCATTGTTCTATTGTTGCTTATGGAAGATCCTGCTTGACTTATTAGCAGGATATCCTGGAACTTAAGACGCCTTTTGCAACAACACATAAATTCAATTCTCTTCTATAGATTTTTGAAAAATGGTGGAAGCCATATATTAACTTTTCAAAATAGGTAATTTTTCTACCTTCAGGCTGCATAAATAGAGGGATAGAATCAAGATCACGTGAAGTGTTAATACCACTTTATAATGCCTTGGTAAGACCACATTTGGAATGCTGCATTCAGGTTTGGTCGCCAGGATGTAAAAAAGATGTGGAGACTCTAGAAAGAGTACAGAGAAGAGCAATAAAGATGATTAGGGGACTGGAGGCTAAAACATGAGGAACGGTTGCAGGAACTGAGTATGTCTAGTTTAATGAAAATAAGGACTAGGAAAGACATGATAGCAGTGTTCCAATATCTCAGGGGCTGCCACAAAGAAGAGGGAGTCAAACTATTCTCCAGAGCACCTGAGGGCAGAACAAGAAGCAATGGGTGGAAGTTGATCAAGGAGAGAGGTAACTTAGAACTGAGGAGAAATTTCCTGACAGAACAATTAATCAGTGGAATAGCTTGCCTCCAGAAGTTGTGAATGCCCCAACACTGGAAGTCTTCAAGAAGATGTTAGATAGCCATTTCTCTGAAATGGTATAGGGTTTCCTGCCTAGGCAGGGGGTTGGACTAGAAGACCTCCAAGGTCCCTTCCAACTCTGCTATTGTATTGTATTGTATTGTATTGTATTGTATTATTATTCCATCACTTCTTATGGCCTTTGAACCTGGTAGTGACCAGAATATTCTTTTAACTTCATCTTCCAGTACCACAGGTTCTTTTAAATGGGGAATATATTCTAAGGCAGGGGTTGAAACTCATGTCATCACAGCGTATATATGACGTATCTGGACTTTTTTCTCCTTTACTAAAGAAGGTGTAGGCATGGCCGGCACATGACGCACTTGGCCCATGGGCCAGGAGTTTGACAGCCCTGTTCTAAGGGATCTTGGATGTTGACATCTCTACTATACTGCATTTCAGCTTATTCCTTCCATCTTTATTTGATTTATATGAATTCCTGTCTATTTGTATCATTTAACACCTCAGTTTGAGGCTGGATCCTCAGATATCTTTTGGAAGGCTTTCCTTGTTTTTTCATATCTGTTGTCATATGCAGTGCTTTTGCAGGTGGTGGTGTAACATTGTTTTTTGTCTTTTTAATAGCTCTCTGAAACTGCTAAGTTTCTTCTTGAGATTTTTGCCTCTCTTGATTTCTCTTCTTGGTAGTTTCCATAGTTTTGACACCCAGTTTATTTTCTTCTGTTTTATCTTTAGCAGTCCCTTTTCATTTTCCTTAACTCTGATTTCATTCCACAGTTCTTATGGTTGTGTATCAATTGGGTTAATTTTTACTCCAAAATGGTGGGTATATGCATATAATAAGTTCATATGGTAGAAACTGGTTGGCTTTTTTTTCCTGTAGCTTAATTTACAATTTTCACATGAGCGATTTGTGATTTTTTTATACAACCAGGATTTGGCCATGTCTTGATATAATAATTGACCTCCCCCCTCCCTTTAGCAATCTTCTTTACTTCCTCTTTTACTTCTTTGGGTATCAAGAGATCTGGTCTTCGTGTTCTTTGGCCTTCTCTTTTTATACAGTATATGTGTCACCGTGAAAGACCGAAATTGGTGAATGTCGACATTCACCGGTGAATGTTGGTGAATGTCGACATTCACCGGTGAATGTCGACACATACCAATTTCGGTCTTTCACTGTGACATATATAACGAGTCAGCGTAACGCTTTACTTTTGCTTTTCAATTCGCGGCGTTCTAACCGCGGCGTTCTAACCGCGCAGGATCGCAGGTTTTTTAAAAAAAGAACTCCGCGAACAGAAGACGCTTAAAAGGAAGCGAGGAGCCGAGGTATTAGGGTAAGGGTATTAGGGTAAGGGTGTCGAGAGGATAAGGACATACACCAAGCGACTATGTGAATGTCAACATTCACCGGTGAATGTCGACATTCACCAGATTTCGGACTTTCACAGTAACATATGCATTGTATGATATAGAATCCTAAAACATTCTCTCTGGATGAACAAACCACTTAACCAGTTGTCTTTGTATGGACTTTAAAATTGATTCTATTTCAATTATTTATCTTATGATCTCATTTTTGATTTTATCCTTTCTGGCAGCTTTCCATATGTCATTTCCTTAGTGACCATTGCATATGTTTTATTGCAAATTCCATGTTTAGCAATGGTAGCATAGGGTAGCAATGAACATGCTTTGTATGAGATTGTTCTTTGTGCTGATCAGTACTACCTTGTGTTGTAGGAGCGGAACTAGCTGTCAATACTTGTTCAGCCTTACTGCCACTATATATTAATCTCTTGGTCCATTTCCCCATCTTCAGTGAGTATCGTTCCTAGAAGTTTCAACTCTGAAACTTGTTTTATGCTCCTCTTCTATTACTATGTTTAGAGTGTTCTTTTTTCTATTGATTGCCTTTACTTCTTTATTCTCTTTTGATACTCATTTATTGCGCATTCTTGGTTCATGGATAGAAGATATTGTTGCAGCAGTTCCTTAGCTGTATGTGCTATCAATACTTGATTGTCTGCAAAGAGTAGTTTGTTTAATATTATTTCCATTCCTGGGCATGGCTGTTTCCTTATGCTGTCAATGAGGTGATGAATAATAGTGGTGATAGTACACATCCCCGTTTTACTCCAGATGTTACAGCAAAGGGTTCTGATGTTCTTTGGTTTGTTCTAATTACACTTCTGCCAATATTGTATAAGCTTTTACATAATCCAATAGGATGTTCACTTACTCCATATTACACCATTGTTTGTCACAATATTTTTCCGTCTACTCTGTCAAATGCTTTTTTTGCCTACAAAAGCTACAAGGAGTTTCTTATTGTACTCCATCTTTTTCTATTAATTAAGTATAAAATGGCGTCTGTTTCTTGTAAAATTAATCTGTTCTTCTGCTAGCTGTGGTTCTATAACTGAATTTAATCTTATTTCTATTACTTGGCATACATTTTTCCTACATGGCTCAAAAGTGAGATGCCTTGATATTGTGTGCATTCTTGTCCATTTCCTTTGTTTTTCCACAGTGGAATTATTATTGTGTGTTGCCAATCTATGGGTGCTGTTAGATGTGTCCGTGCAGCATTAAAGATTTCATGTAGCCATCTGATGCTGCTGTCCCCTTCTGCTTGAATTATTTCTGTTGGTAGCCCATCTATTCCTGTTGATTTGTGCTTAGGTAACTTTTCTTTACAACTTTTGCTATTTCTTCAATCATTATTTCTGGTTCTAACTGCTGTTTTGTAGTCTTGCACAGTTGCTTCGTGACACTCATAGAAGGTTGAAGAGTACTTCTTTATAACATTTGTATAACTCTTTTTCAACTTTATCACTTCTTTAACCTCTTGATACCACTATGCAGTGCGTTTGGTCCTATTCTGATTTTTTCCACTCTTTTCCTCATAGTTCTACTGCAACGTTAAGCAGAATAGTGCAGCAATAATGTAGTCAATTTAATTTCTGTGTATTTCCTCTGATGCCCATCTATACAGGCATCATTTTAGTTGTTTGAAGACAGTGTTAGCAATGAAGAAATCATTGGATCAACAGAAATTGATTAAATAGTCTCTTGCTTTATTTCAATTTCCTAAACCACATAATCCAGCTACATTTTCCTCATTAAAACTTCCAACTTTGGAATTCCAGTCTCCAGTTGCAAGAAGTTCATGTTGCTGGGATGTTCTGTCAATTTGAAATTTAGCTTGATTATAAAATTGATCAACTTCCTCTTCTACCTCAAATGCAGTATAAATTTGAATGATTATCGTATTAAAGAGTTGTCTATGAAGCCTGATATTATTCAATCATTGATTTCATTGTTGCTATACACTCCCTAAAAGTAAAAGCAACATTGTTCCTTTTTATTGATGTGTATCCTGTCTTCATTATTTTTACAAATAACTCAAGGCAGTGAATATATCCAACACACCTTCTGCGTCCTATTTTCCACACAACAACCCTGTGAAGTGGGTTGGGCTGAGAAAGAGAGACAAGGTAGCTGGCTTTTATGACTGAGGTATAACTTGAACTCACAGTCTCCAGCATTTTAGCCTGGTGCTGTAACCACTAGATCAAATTTTCTTCTTTGTTTTTTTATGTTTTGAATAGTAAACAATGTGACCTTCTGACTGAAAGTGTCCATTCCCAGTCCATCTCAATTTGCTTATGCCTAAAATATCAATGTGCAGTAGTTTCATTTCATTTTTCACTTTGTTGAGCTTTCCTGTCTTCGTATTTATTAAAAATTGCATAATCCTACTGCAATTCTTTCTTTGCACCTTCAGTTTTTCTTTTCCTGTATGGCAACATCAGCAGTGAAATTCTCAAAGGCTTTATCTTAGCCACATCATAAACACAATTAGTAGTCACAAAAATTCTCAGCTCTTTCTCAGTAGCATGTTGAGTGTCATCCACCTGAGGCACCCATAATCTAGCACATATTTTATTTTTTCCATCTCTGGAAAATACAGGAGTGATTTAACATTTCCTTCTGCTGCACAGTATTATTTGCTATCTTTGCTGTTGTCATTAAAATGATCATCCTCATGCAGCATCTTCCGCTTTCGTTAAGTGTAATATAGATGCCTGTTTGTTTGACCTAGGTTAACCTTTATATATGGGGTCTCCTGCTTGGGTTATTTTCTGGAGGAATTTGCAGGATTAGCCAGGATTGGGTATTATGATGTCCAATTGGCCTCGAGACAGAGTTAAAACTGAAGGCCCGCCTCTGTGCTCCTTGCTTCTGGTTCCTAGTTTCAATTCTGTCTGGCCGAAGAAAGACGAGTTGCTTTTGGTTCCTGAGATTCCAAAACACAATCCAGTGCCATCCTGTAATTTCTTCCTACCTGCCTTCCCCCTTTTGCCTCCATCTGCTTCCTGGAAGCTTCCCCTTGGTATGGCTTGCTCCCGGCCACTGGTAAGGGTTTTGAAAATTGTTTGTTGGGGTTATTAGAGGCGGGACGCCATTCCAGCAGCCATTTTGGGCCTCGTGTTCCACATGGGCTGAAGCAGAGGCTGCTACGGAGCCTCAATCTCATACCTGCCATCCTGGAGGGCAATCCCTTCTACAGCGGCGGCTGTGGCAAGGCCCTGCGGACCCAGGGCGAGGCCAGGAGGCCCGGAGAGGTGTGGGACATCGAGGATCGTGCAGCATGGCACTGTCGGCAGCTGCGCAGCTTGAAAAGGGGCCGGAAAGGTCTACCGGCGGCTGTGATCATCGCGCAGAGGCCGTGAGTGACTGGGGGAAGCTGTTTTTTGCTGCTGGTCGGGTGGGCTGAGCCGGAAGGAGACCCGACCTGGTACCATGGCGGATGGAGAAGAGAGGCCTCATTCCCTCCCATTGTCCCCTGGGGAGGGGCCTTCCAATGGGGCCTGAGAAAGACCCACAGCCTCTGCAAGGCTGCGCAAGACCATGGCTGCTGGGAAGCCTTCCAAGGCTTTACAGAGGGACGAAGCGGGGAGACACAGGGCCCTGGAAAAGCAGGTGTCCAGGGCTGAACAGAGGGGTAGACCTAGCTCTCCCCTGAGGTCCAGATCGCCTATTAGATCAAGGTCTAGGACTCTTCCCAGGGGGGATTCCCCATTATATGTTAGGGAATATGCAGGGGATATTTGCCCTTCCCCTCCCTTTTCATGGTAGAACATTGCCCCTATCTGAGGGATCCTTTTCAATGCAGGGGGGGCTAGGGGGATAGCCCCATCAGGCCATTCTTGGCTCTACAGACAATTTCACATGGAATTGCTACTGGATTGCAGAAGGGGACTTCAAGCCCTGCAACTATGGCAAAGGTCACTGGGGGGGGGGGAACATTGCTCAGGCCAGGCCTAGACCCTCCCCCTCAGAAGTGCACTGACCAATTTCGCCTTCTCTGGTTAGCGAAGGTTCCATGGCTGGGGATCAGGTTCGATGATGAGGATCCTTCAAAGCCTGAAGCACCAGCATTCTCAGGCTTGTTTCCCCTGGATTTGTTCAAATCTCTGCTGCGCAAGGCTAGGGCCACAGCACAGCTGGGTGAGATGGATAGCACCAAGGGAGGCGCCAAGGAAGGTGGTCCAGTGAAGGAGGAAATCTCTGCCCCTAAGCTATTCTTGGAAGTAGTTAAGAAGCAGTGGGAAAATCTAGGGGCATTTCCTAACCCTAGTAGCAGTGATAGGAGATTCTTTAACATAGAGCCTAGTTTTTCTGAGGCTTTGCAGGTGCCCACAGTTGACCTTCCAGTGGTGGCCTTGGCTTCCACATCTACAGTGGTGACTGGCGATGTGGCTGACTACTTGAAGACCGATGACAAGAAGGCGGAGCTGACTCTTCACAAAACATTCCAGTCTTCCGCGTGGGCCATCAAGGCAGCTGCCTCAGTATTGTTCTTCAGCCACACGGCTATCTCTTGGCTCCAACAGATACAGGAGCGGATTCTGCCAGAGGAGGTGCATACTCATCAGGATCTCAACAAGCTGGTTGCTGTCACTCAATTTTCTGCTGATGTCACTCTGCATGCCATGAAGTATGCCTCACGGGCGATGGCGGCCTCGGTGACCTCCCGATGTCTCCTGTGGCTGAGGGGGTGGCAAGCGGAGAACAAGGCAAAGTGGCACCTAGCATCGTCGCCTTATTCCGTGGGGATCCCTTTTCGGTACCCCATTGGACTCAATCCTCGTTGAGGACAAGAATAAGAAGAGGGTCATGCCCATGCCCGCAAAGAAGTCGGAGCAGAAATCTGCACCTTATTTTCGGAAGCAGCCCTATCATCAGTCAGATCAGGAAGTTCAACAAAGCAGGTATTTTTCAAGATCAGATAGGCAGTCGGATAGACACTACCCGAGGGATAGGCTTAGTTTCCAACCCCAGGGGAAGAGGCCCTTTTAGGGGGGAGGTGGCCGTCCCTACCGCCGGGGCAGATAGCTCAATGACGACCCCACCCATAGGCAGCAGACTGATCCTGTTTGCCGACACCTGGGCTGAGCTTACCACAGATGTCTGGGTTCTGAACACCATCAGATTTGGCCTGAGCCTGGAGTTCCTCTCCATTCCTCCGAACCACTTTCGGATGTTTTCAGTCACCAAGAGTAGGGATAAATGCAATCTCATGAGACAGGCAATCCAACAGGGCAGATATCAGGGCAGTGGAACTGGTTCCATCGGACCAAGTAAGGTCAGGATTCTATTCTAACCTCTTTGTCATTCTGAAAAGTTCAGGGGTGGAGGACGATACTAGATCTAAAACTTCTAAATTTTCACCTGATCTATAGGAGATTTAAGATGGCTTCCCTTAAATCCATTTTGGCGGGGATCAGGCGTAATGACTTCATGGCCTCCATCGATCTGATGGAGACTTATCTCCATATCCCCATATTCCCCGGCCATCGTAAATACCTCAGGTTCTCTTATTTAGGTAGGCATTATCAGTATAGGGCCTTACGGTTTGGACTGGCATCTGTGCCTCGAACCTTCACTAAGCTCCTGGCTGCGGTGGCGGCTTCCCTCCATGAGCGCTCCATCAGGATCCAATGTTATCTCGGTCCAGGCGGCGTTATTTGAACGCGCGATGGAGGACATTTCGTTAGTAGTGTCTACACTCCAACAGTTAGGTTTTTCAGTGAACTTGGATAAGAGTTCCCTGGTCCCCAACACCAGAATTCTTCACCTGGGGATTCTCATAGATTCCAGGTTGGGGAAGGTGTTCCTGTCCCACGACCGCAAGGTTAGTTTGTTAGCTTTAGTTAGACACATTAGACATCAGCGTTTTGTTCCTTTAGTTGTGCTCTCCAGCTTGCTGGGGAAATTCATTTCTTGCATAGATGTAGTGCCTTGGCCTTGTCTGCACACGAGGCCACTTCAAAGGCGTCTCCTGCCGCATCAGAGGTCCAACTCCAGCAACTCCAAGGCAAGGGTTCCAGTGATGCCGCAGGTGCAGCTGTCGTTGAGGTGGTGGCTCTCCCCGGCACT
Organism: Natrix helvetica; assembly: GCF_964273705.1. Classification (NCBI taxonomy): domain Eukaryota; kingdom Metazoa; phylum Chordata; class Lepidosauria; order Squamata; family Natricidae; genus Natrix; species Natrix helvetica. Next base: position 75,933,137 of record NC_138551.1, on the reverse strand, counting down.
ACACAAGGACTGCGAGTTCAGGGAGCCAGAGCACCTCATCCTGACAATGGACACCAGCTTGTACGGGTGGGGAGCTCTCTTGGAGTCCTGGATGGCACAAGGCTGTTGGACCTGGATGGACCTCCAGCACAATATCAATTTGCGCCTGGGCGGAGAGACATCTTCAATTGCTCAGGGCAGAGCACATCATGGGAGTGAATAATCATCAAGCCAACTGGCTTAGTCGGTCCATGGAGAGTGGAGTCTTCTTCCCGAGTTGTTCCAGACCATCTGCTCCAGGTTCGGCCGTCTGGAGGTAGACCTGTTTGCCCCACCGCAGAACGCTCAGGTGGAACTTTTTTCTCTCGGTTCCTGACTCGGGGACAGAAGGGGTTGACGCTCTTCAGACTCCATGGCCGGAGGGCCTGCTCTACGCTTTCCCTCCCCTTCCCCTTTTCCCTGGGGTAGTTCGGAAGGTGATCTCAGAGAGGGCGGAGCTCATCTTAGTGGTGCTTTAAGGCCGTGCCGGGCATGGTTTGCGGACCTCATGTGCCTGTCAGTGTCACATCCATGGAGGATCCCAGGGAGGGATGTAGACCTCAGGCAGGGGAACCTGGTGCATCCCGAGCCACAGTGTCTACAACTAGCTGTGTGGAGATTGAGGGAGAACGCCTGAGGGACGCCCAGCTTTCCCAGAGAGTAATCTCCACCATTGAGGCCTCACACAGGGGTTCCACCACCAGAATCTATAATTCCACCTGGCGGGTTTTGTAGAGTGGTGCCTGGCCTCAGGAGTGGATCCCTGCGAGGCTTTGGTACCATGCATCTTGGAGTTCCTCCAAGAGGGGTTAGATAAGAAGCTCTCACATGGCACCCTTAGGAGGCAGGTAGTAGCCTTATCCACGATCATTCAGGGAGAAGGGCTCCTTCCACTTTCCCAGCTTTCCCAGCTTCCATTAGTTAAGAGGTTCCTGAGGGGCGCGGGCAACCTCCACCCCCCGGTAGTTCACAGATTTCCAACTTGGAGCCTCACTACAGTTCTCCAAGCCATGACAGGGGCACCATTCGAACCACTGAGGATGGTTGACCTGAAGTTCATGACCCTTAAGGTAGTGTTTCTCGTGACGGTAACCTCGGTCTGTCACATCTCTGAACTGGGGGCGTTGTCCTCCAGGTCAGATCTTTGCACATTCCACAATAATCAGGTCGTTCTGCGACTGGATCCGACCTTTCTCCCCAAGGTAAATTCTCTTTTTCACAGATCACAGGAGGTGGTCTTGCCAGATTTTTGCCCGGACCCATCATGTGATAGGGAATCCCTTTGGCACAGGCTGGATGTCAAGTGTGCCTTGCGTATTTACCTGAGGCGCTTGGAGAGCCTCAGGAAATCTGAGTCACTTTTGATTTTCTTTTAGCCGTCTTCCTTGGGGAAGAGGGTGTCCTCCTCTGCCATAGGGAGGTGGATCAAATTGGTCATCACACTGGCCTATGAGGTTCAGCACCTACCAGTTCCGCAGGGCATCACGGCACACTCCACCAGGAGCGCGGCTACCTCGGCGGCCTGGGCTACGGAGGTGCCTATTGTGGAGATTTGTAGGGCGCTACGTGGGCGTCCCCATCTCCCTTTATCAGGCACTACAGGTTAGACCCTTATGCATTGGCTGATGTGGTGTTTGGGCTTAGAGTGTTACAACAGGTGGTAGCACATGAGCCTTTCCCAGTAATTCTAGCAACTTGTATTTGGGGCGGGTATATAATACCACCTATGAATAACGTTTAGTTTTCTTTTAGTAATGTAGAGTTCTTCCAAAGTGTAGCTCATTGTGCATCTGAGATAATTAATTCTTATATCTGATTTTCATGGGAATGATGATCCCACTCCAAATATTTCCAACAGGATTTTATATATTTTGGATATTGGACCTTAGAGAACTCTGAAAATTCTAATATAAGATTTTCAAAATCTATTTATGGTCGCAGTCCTTACAGATTTTTTAAAAACTTCATTTCATTAATTACCAGCCAATTAAGATTCATATATGTCAGTGTCTGCATAATACATTTGCTTTTTTGAAGGAAAGTAGGGGAATGCTATTTGCGATTCTTTCAATTGTCTGAAATAAAAATAAAAGTATGATAATAATGTTTCTTTTTCACATTGGTACAAAATAGTATTTTAGCAGTTCCTTGGTTGACCTCCTAACTCAAAAAGCTATCATGAGACTCTAATATACTGTATAATTTTATCCATTATTTAACTCCTCTTTTGGGGGAAGATGGTTGAGAAGTGGTTACATAATAGCTTCAGGGGGCTTGGATAATGTGGATTATTTAGAATACCATTCAGTCAGGAGTCTAACCTCATATGGGATTGAAATGGCACGCATTGCTTTTTGAATGATTTTCAGGATAGGCAGGATGAGATTTCTGCATCCATCTTTGCCCTGTTTGATATTTCAGTGTCTTTCAATGCTATCAACCATGTATCCTCTGAATCAGGTCAGATGATTGAGGGTGGGTGACATGGAGTTATGTTGGTTTGCCTCCTTTTTTTTCAGGGTCAGTTCCAGTCAGTGATGTTTGGAGAGGAGCAATCCCATCCCTGGCCTCTACTATGCGAGTTGCCTCAGGATTTAATGCTCTCTCCTCTCCTGTTCAATAAGGCTGCTGGGTGAGCTCATTGTCGGTCTCTGACCAATTAAGTGATGTCGTCTACCTCTTATCCTGGTGCCTGGAAGCTGTGAGGGTCTGGATGGGTCTGGTCTGAATGTATTGTTCTCTATTTGGGGCTCTCCTTGGTATTTGGAAGCTTTAACTGATTCAGAATGTACCAGTGCAGGCAGTTACATGTGCTCCCAGAGGAACAGATATTACCTCTGCTCCATGACCTGCATTGCTGCCAGTTTGCTACAAGTTTCAATTCAAGTTGATGGATTTAACTTTTAAAGCCGTTCGTTGCATGGGACCAGGTCATCTGAAGGACTACTTTTCCCCAACTATATCAGCTCATCCCATTAGATTTGACAGAGAAGACATGTTATAGGTATCATTTGCCAAGGACCTGCAGCCATGGTGGCATAATTAGAATGCATTATTGCAGGCTGACTCTGCCCACTACAAGGATTTTGATCCTCACTGGCTCAAGGTTGACTTAGCCTTCCATCCTTGCGAGGTTGGTAAAATGACGACCCAAATTGTTGGGGGCAATATGCTGACTCTGTAAACAGCTTACAGAGTACTGTAAAGTACTATGGAGCAATATATAAATCTAAGTGTTATTGCTATTGGGTGGGGCCCAGGACATAGGCCTTCTTTGCTATTGTGCCCATCCTATGCAACTCTGTGCCCCATGAAGACAGCTTGGCTCCATCCCTTTTAGAATTGTGGAAGACCCACAACACTCCCTGGTTGTGACATGATGCCTGGAAGTTCTAGGGAGTTAGAGGCATTTTTGGATGGCGCCATTGTGGTTTATTTTTATTCTCTCCAGTGCTTTGCATATTTTAATTGTTTTAGTATTTTTAGAGTTTTTATAATAAGGACATTTAATATTTTTATAATGATTGTTTTTATATATTTGTTTTTATTGACCTGTACAGTCTGAAATCACATTTTATGAGATAGGCAGCCAATAAATGTGAGAAATAAAATAAATAAATAATTATTCTGAAGAACAATAAGTAAATAAATGAATAATGAATATATAAGAATCTTAAGAACTATGATTTTATCACTGTACAATCATACAATCTTTATTGTAATATTTCAGTGATTATTGTCAAACTATGTCATTACTTTGAAAAAATGGATTAAAATGCTTGCTGAATTATTTTTCATAAATGTTAGATTCCAACAAAAGATCGATTCCATTTAATTTGCAAGAAATCATTTACTGAGAATAGAACAGTGAGCTAAAAAAAGTTGAGTTCATTACTATATTCTAATTCAAAATACAAAAGCATGAAAAAGTTCACCAGAGACCACAACCATTGTATGGAAGTACTTTAAATTGCATTAGTAAGATAGTCATGACCCTTTCTGTTAGTAATAAGAGGCATTCTAATAACACAGTACAAGATTGCAATCAAACAGCTTCATATTCCAATGTTTCATGGCTAATTGCTTTTCCTCAGTAAAAATTAGAAATATATATGCGTCTTTTCTTTTCTTTCCTTTCCTTTCCTTTCCTTTCCTTTCCTTTCTAAGTAGCTATTGATTCTAAAACCCCAATAAGCCAAATCAAAAGATAAAATGTCATTTAATGTAACCTCTATACAGGATTGAACTTTAATATTAAAATGCTGTAAACAGATCCCCAGAGTATGTCATTTTACCATGTTGCATTGAAAACCTAAATTCTTGTGTAGGTGGTCTCAAATTACAACTATAATTGAAATTGGAATTTCTGTTACTAAATGATGTATTTTTTAAGATATATATGTTACTGTGGTGGTTAAGTGAATCTGGCTTCCCCCAATGACTTTGCTTTTTGTAAGTCTCTTGGGAAGATCTTAAATAGTGATCACATGATCCCAGGACACTGCAACTGTCATAAATACATGTCACTTGCCAAGTGTTGAAATTATGATCATGTGACATAGGGATACTATGATGATTGTAAGTGGGACGACTTGTGTAATAAGTCACTTTGAATAGTTATTAAACTAATGGTCATTATTCAGGGACTATCTGTAATCCCAGAAATATATTTAGTGAGATATCTATGAGTAATTATGCATGTTGTGCTCTCCATGTTTGTATTCTATTCACAAATTCTTTATTTAAAAGAAACAAGAACAGTGTAAAATGTGTAAAGCCTAATACAAGCCTACCTTTATTTCAAAAAATGCTTCTTGGACTAGAAAAAATAGAGAAAATAAAAATGACAGCTACAGTATATATTGTTTTGTGTTTTAAATGTGTTCCATCGGCTAGGAAAAAAGCAAGAAAAAAATATTGTAGTTGGTATCCTTGGAACTAGATGGGATGTTAAAGCATCCTTATCAATTTACATTCTAGTGTCTGAATACTTTGTGATTGCCAACATGCAATGACTGTTATTTTGTGAATGAATATCTTGGCATGCTCTCATAATTCCAGGAGTGTCCTTTGGGGTTAGGTTTAACTAAAGTATTCTTAGCAGAGGTGGTATTCACCAGGTTCTGACCAGTTCTGGAGAACCAGTAGTGAGAGTTTTCAGTAGTTCAGAGAACTGATGAATACTGCCTCTGACTAGTCCTGCCCCCATCTATTCTCTGCCTACTGAGTCCCAGCTGATCAGGAGGGAATGGGGATTTTGCAGTAACCTTCCCCTGGAGTAGGGAGGGAATGGAGATTTTACAGTATCCCTCCCCTGCCATGCACATCAAGCCACGCCCACCACACCAAGCCACGCCCATCAAGCCACACCCACAAAACCAGTAGTAAATTTTTTTGAATCCCACCACTGGTTCTTAGTATATCCTTTTTCTGTTCAATGCTAAATCATGAATCTGAATATTTGTTGATGCTGCCATGTAAAAATTATGTTGTAATTTTGAAATCAATACGTATAGCTTACCTTTCACTTAGAAGCTTAGGGTGGTGTATAATTCTTTCCTGTTTTTCCATAGTAATCCTGCAAAGTTAGAATTAATTTTAAATACATTTTGCAGGAATGATGTGAATTGTGGCTGTGGGTTTGTGGGCTTTTCCCATTCCTAAAGAGAATTCTGGCTATCATTTCGGACACACCTTTTGTGTATGGTAGAATTAGTTTTTGCGTGGTGGTTGGCTGTGTGGTGTGTCAGAATATGAAGTTTTTTGGAAAGCTGTTACAGAGAAAGGTATCAAGAGCAGTTTCTCTTCTGCTTTTCTTAGTGTTGTGGTGCTGCAATGTGCCTGGGTCCTTCTGGACACAGCTTCTTTTGTGTGCAGTGGGATGGCTGCTTGCAAAGCTGAGGATCTGGTCCATATGTGTGGATTTGCGGTAGATGTGGGTTTCCAGTTCTTCCTTGTCTACTAGTCTCCTTATGTTGATGTCGAGGAATGCGAGTCTGTGGTCTGTTTCCTCTTCACATGTGATTTTGATCCCAGGAAATATGTTATTGAGTAGGTAGTGCTTGTTAGGGTTCTAAATACCATGCAGAAATAAATCATTGTCCAAGGCAAAACATCCTTAAAGGTGCAATTTATTCTGCAGGCAATTTAGCACGGCTATGGAAAATTCCAACTCTGAATTACATCCTGTAAGTTCACCCAGTTGAAAGTTCATGATCTCTCCCCACACCCACAAATCCATCACATGTTCCAATCATCATCTTCCACGCTGGCATGTACACCCATCTTCTTCCGGCCAGGTGTCAATGTGCGGAGACAAAAGATGACCTTGGCTTCTATAAAAGAATGTCAACATACATTCCACAATCCTACTCCTTTCTACTCCCCCCTCCCAACTACTACACTAATGAAACAGCATAGAAAATTATAAGAAAGTGTGGCAGGCCAAAGATCCTAAAAAGAATATAACTACAGGCCTGACAGGCGGCCTCTCCTCAAAAGAAAAACGTTTCCTGCAAAGAGAATAACATAAAAGTTAACATAACAAAATTAACCACCTCTTCTCCACCCAGGGGAACCCCTTGACTTCTCGGGAAACTTCCCATTGAATTGCTTTACTAACTTCTCCACTTTTAGGTTCCCACTGTTCACCCAATTAGCTTCAGACCAAGGGTAACCCTTCCAATGCACTAAGTACTGTAAGCAACCCCTATTCAGCCTGAAATCTACAATTTTTTCCACCTCAGATTGTGTTTCCCCTTCCATCACTAAAGGAGGAGATTGAGCTTGGGTGGATGCTCTTCTGTTAGACCCAATTACTGGTTTCAACAAGCTACACTGAAATTCTGGGTCAATTTCCCCTAGACTTCTGGGTAGACTGAGTTGAACTGTAACTGAGTTAACTATCTTCACTATTGGGAATGGACCTAGAAATTTTGGACCCAATTCCTTGCTCAGCATTTCTAATCTTATGTATTTGGTAGATATAAAAACATTGTCCTCCACACGGTAGGGGTTTTGGAGCGAGCGATGTTGATCATCTTGCTTCTGGTAGGCTTCTGCCGCAACTGCTAGAGCCTTCTTCACATTCTCCCATCCTTTCTTTAGCATGTCCATCCATTCACTCAAAGACATGAAGGAAGGAGGTTCTCTAGGCAGCTCAGGCATAGCAACAACTTCCATGCCACTGGTAATCTGGAAACCCGCTAATCCTCTGCTGCTGTGGACCGCATCGTTGTACGCCACTTCGGCGAAGGGTAGCAAGTCCGACCAGTTGTCCTCCTGATAGTCCACAAAACACCGGATGTATTGTTCCACCACCGCATTGACTTCCTCTGCTGCGCCGTTCATGCTGGGATGAACTTCTGAGCTCAGTTCTTGTGTGGACCCAATGGATCTCAGGACCTCTCTCCAGAACTTGGCTGTGAACTGGACTCCGCGGTCTGAAATGATCCTCTTGGGTACTCCGTGCAGGCGATAAATGTGTTTCACAAACATTTTCGCTAATTCGTTTGCGGATGGCAATCCTGAGCAAGCAATGAAGTGTGCCTGCTTAGAAAACAAATCAATCACAGTCCAAATTACTTTATGCCCACTGCTGTCTGGGAGTTCCAGGATGAAGTCCATTGCGACCTCTTCCCATGGCCGTTTAGGGCTCTCTGCTGCAGGTGCTGTAGGTTCTGGGCTCTTGGATTCAATCATCCACGGCTGGCCTTGTTCCTCCTCCGAGGCCTCCCCCTTGGTAGGACTCTTCGTCACCTGAAGTTGAGGATCCTCTTCCCGAGGTCGGTTGGGCATTTCCCCCTCCGAGGCCTCCCCCTTAGTTGGACTCTTTGTCACCTTAAGTTGGGGATCCTCCTCCGGAGATTGTTTGCCTTTTTCCTCTTCCAAGACCTCCCCCTTGGTAGGACACTTCGTCACTTTAAGTTGGGGATCCTCTTCCAGAGGCTGTTGGCCCAGATGACTTTTCTGTGCTGGCATCTGGGACCCTCTCTTTACCACCATGGCGACTGGTACACACATTTGTTCTTCGGCAATTCCCTCCTCCGAGGCCTCCCCCTTGGTTGGACTCTTTGTCACCATAAGTTGGGGATCCTCTTCCAGAGGTCGTTTAGACTTTTCCCCCTCCGAGGCCTCCCCCTTAGTTGGACTCTTTGTCACCTTAAGTTGGGGATCCTCCTCTGGAGATTGTCTGCCCTTTTCCTCTTCCGAGGCCTCCCCCTTGGTAGGACACTTCCTCACCTTAAGTTGGGGATCCTCTTCCAGAGGATCTTGGCCCAGATGACTCTTCTGTGGTGGCATCTGGGACCCTCTCTTTAACGCCGTGGTGGTTGGTGCGCACGTTTGTGGCATTGGGGCTGGAGCCAAGCACTCTGACGCTCTGTGGCCAAGTTGACAACAATGGTGGCATTTAATTGGCCCCCACGAGGAATGGAACCTAGTTACATCTCTAAACTTAGGAACCGTTTCATCACACTGCCTTGCTCTCCAACTTGCAGCTGCCTCCTTGGTAAACCCTTCTTCCATGGTGGAGATTGCTTCTCTGTAGGAAGGTGGAGTAAGAACCTTTGGGGGCATTGCAGATGCACCTTGTCCCGCTTCCCATCTTGCAGGCCTGGCTTTGGTAATCCCTTCTTCCATGTTGGTGATTGCTACTCTGTAAGAAGGTGGGGTAAGAACCACTTGGGGCCTTGCAGGCGCACATTTTCCCGCCATCCACAATGCAGGCCTCTGTTTGGTAATCCCTTCTTCCATGGAGATTTCTTCTCTGTAGGAAGGTCTGGTAAGAACCTTTTTGGGCCTTGCAGGGGAGACTGGAACTGGTGGGGAGGTCAATCCCTCGGTTGGCCACTGCCCAGCTTTCTGCCATGGTGCCATCTGCTGAGGGAGGGCAGGTGCCCACTGGCATCCCTCCCATCCATGACCTGGGGTTAAGACCCATCCCGGGGTTGCCTGCTTCACAGGTTGCAGCTCAACCAATGATGGCTGGCTAGGGGGTTTTACGTGCCAAGGACCCTCCTGCTGGCTTGGAGGAGTTATGTGCCAAGTAGGTGCCCTTTTCTGGCTTGGATGAGTTATGGGCCAAGTAGGTGCCCTCTGCTGGCTTGGAGTATTTCCCCATGCTGATGGCAAAGGAGGTGGTAAGTAGCATCTCTTCCATCCAAGTCCTGGGAGGAAAGCCCAATTTACTGCCCAATTTGCTTCATTTACTGGTTGGAGCCCCATTTGTGGTGGCTTGCAAGTGACAGATGCTGGAAAAATCCCTTCTTCCTGCCTCCTTTGAAATTCCCATTTTGAAAGGGAATCTTTCTCCCAGCTAGTTGCAGGGTGATAAGCCATTTCATTTATTGCCGTCTGGAAGGAGCCCAAACCTCTGTTCTAGGGTTTTTTTTCCCCCAAGCCTTGCTTCCAAGCTGGGGGGAAGGAGGGGGAGCATGCACTCACATTTTGCTGAAGAAGTACGTCTGCGACCTTCCTTCGTCTTGTCGTGTCTCCTCCTGCATTCCTCCTGATGCAATTAAACTGGAAGCAGCATTCCATTGCCTTTGAAGTTCCGCACTCAGCTTCTTATCACCAAAAGCTTCTCATTTATTGTTTGCTGATATTTACGCTGTCCCGGTCAGCATTGGGAATGCCGAGACCCCATCACCAGATCTTCCATCACCAGCCCTTCCCCCTTGAGAGGGGGAGGGTGCTAGTGAATTATTTTAAAGTAGAGAGTTGGAATAATGTTAGGGTTCTAAATACCATGCAGAAATAAATCATTGTCCAAGGCAAAACATCCTTAAAGGTGCAATTTATTCTGCAGGCAATTTAGCACGGCTATGGAAAATTCCAACTCTGAATTACATCCTGTAAGTTCACCCAGTTGAAAGTTCATGATCTCTCCCCACACCCACAAATCCATCACATGTTCCAATCATCATCTTCCACGCTGGCATGTACACCCATCTTCTTCCGGCCAGGTGTCGATGTGCGGAGACAAAAGATGACCTTGGCTTCTATAAAAGAATGTCAACATACATTCCACAATCCTACTCCTTTCTATTCCCCCCTCCCAACTACTACACTAATGAAACAGCATAGAAAATTATAAGAAAGTGTGGCAGGCCAAAGATCCTAAAAAGAATATAACTATAGGCCTGACAGTGCTTTTTTTTCAATTTGGGAGTGCTTGATGATGATGAAGCTGTCATCGATGTAGCGTGTCCAGAATTTTGGTTGGATGGTGGGCAGAACTATGGATTTGAGTCATTGTATGACTGCTTCTGCTATTAGGCCTGATATGGGTGATTCCATCGGGGTACCTTGTACTTGCTTATAGATTTTTCAGTTGAACATGAAGTATATGTGGAAGCATAAATCCAGGAGTTTTATAATGGTGCAAATGGAGTGTTCTGTGGTGGCATCATCTTTGTGGGTATAGTGTTTAGTGAGTAGATAGTGTATGGTTTGTTTAGCCAGGTTGATGTCAATTGAAATGAAGAGAGCAGTGACGTCAAAGGAGACCATGACTTCTTCCTTATTGATTTTGGTGTGTTTGATGCATTAGAGAAATTGTTCTGGGGAGTTTATTGAATGGGTTGAGGTTTCTGAGTTTCCTCCACAGGCTTTTTGCTGGTTTGTACATCAGAGTTCCAAGTACAGACACAATCGGGGGCAAGAGGATCCTGTTCTTGTGTATTTTGGGGAGTCCGCAGAACCTGTGTGGAGGAGTCTTGTGGTTGCATGTGCATCTTCTCTAGTAGTGTTAGCTGTTGCCAAGCATCTGAATTTTGATCACATGACCATGGGGATGCTCCAACGGTCATAAGATGGTCATGTCACTTTTTTCAGTGCTTGTTGTAACCTTGAACGGTTACTAAAATAATACTTTTAAGTCAAGGACTACCTGTATCCATACGTACAGGTAATCCTCAACTTCCAACAGTTCATTTAGTGACTGTTTGAAGTTACAACAGCACTGACTGTTGCAGCATCCCCATGGTCACATGATTTATGATGCTTGACAACTGACTCATATTTAAGATGCTTGCAGTGTCTGGGGATCATGTTCATTACCTTTTGCAACCTTCTGAGAATCAAAGTCAATGGGGAAGCCAGATTCATTTAACCACCATGTTATTAATTTAACAACTGCAGTGATTCAGTTAACAAATATGGCCATAATATGGGGTAAAACTCACAACAAATTCTCCTGTTCTTCATTTCTCCTTGTTTTTATCCATGCAGATTGGTATAGAAGCTGCCATTTTTCTTAACAATTTTTAATTTTGACACCACTGTTTTTTCTAAAATCCAATAATGCCCACAGTCCTTTTTCTGTCCTTCAAAACCATCATTTAACCATATCTGTAAATAAAGGCAAACATATGCTTATATCTCACTTAGCAACATACATTTTGTGCTAAATTGTGGTCATAAGTCAATCTGTATAGCTAAAAGAAAAGAAATGATACAATGTTCAGTCACAAAGAAGACCGATGGGGTATTTAGAGACATAAAATTGGTCAAACATGGGACAATATATTCATATAATGGTTGGATAGGAGAAGTGACAAAAAATTATGCTAGGGAAGTACTTCAAGTTAGAATGGGTAAATGTCATCTGTAATTTCCTGTAAAAGGAGCTGTTTCCAAAAAATACATACCATAAAACAGAGGAGTAGTTTTATAATACCCCAGCAAAACAGCAGAAGGAAACCTTTCAGTCTGGCTAGAGATAAATGCTAACAAATTTCTGATATGTGGTGGAAGAGATATTGAAAGCTGATACATAACCTATTTGGAAAGACACTACAAGCTGAGCTACACTGCTGGAACCAGGCTTAGACTGATTTGAAGATCACTGACCCAGTAATGTAATGTTACATCAAACTTTTTCAGAACCCGTCTGAAATCTGCAGAAATAAATGTGTCCATACTTCTGCAAAAAATGGTATACATGTATTTTCTAGATAGCTTCAAACAGATTTCTTATGGGGATCTTAGGAAAATGTTCTCTGTTCTCCTGTTCTTCATTTCTCCTTGTTTTTATCCATGCAGATTGGTATAGAAGCTGCCATTTTTCTTAACAATTTTTAATTTTGACACCACTGTTTTTTCTAAAATCCAATAATGCCCACAGTCCTTTTTCTGTCCTTCAAAACCATCATTTAACCATATCTGTAAATAAAAGCAAACATATGCTTAGCCTATTCTTCTGTCATGTTTCAATTACAGATACTTAACCTTCTCTCTTTTGGCATATGAATCAGACAGTAAGTTGAATTTAGTTAGGAATTATCTTTGAAGTAAATGGGTCTCATGAACAAACACGTAATTGTTCTGTGAAATATATTTATTATAAAAGTGAAGGAAAGTGATGATAATTTGAACAGCTTGAAAAATATTCCACGATTTAATTCCCTCAAAAAAAAAAAGGTAGAGAAAATTGATTAAAACTTCATTTCAACTTGTCACATCCAATAAACAGATATTACAGAGAAGTTGTATGTATGTCACAGGCAATATGTGAAAAGCTGGCGTTGTACAGAATGCCTAGGAAATCTATAGAACGTGACATTTTTAGGCAAAGTATGAAATGTCTGGGTTATTTTAATATTCTACATCCTTTTCCTAGGCATTGTATATAATACCTAGACATTGTGCAGAACGACAAGACTTATTTAGGCAGAGTATTAAAAAAGAATCATAAAAATGAAAGAAGAAATGCAAAATAAAGTACAGGACTTTCTTACTGAAAAAAGCAAGAAGAAAAGGACCAGTATTTAATCTGTTACAACAAAAATGGCTAGGATGGCATTTTAGTGGAGTGTTTTATACTTTGCTGGTTTACCTTTTAGTATGGCATAAAATACCTAGGAAATGTGTGAAATATTGTCTCATACTTTGATGTCCCATTTTTGGAATTTATAGATTTCCTAGGCATTCTATAAAATGCCTAATTTCACACATTGATTGTAACATTTACAATGCAAGTGCGCTTTGTATATTTTTCTTTAAAAGCTTAGTTATTCACATTTTTAAAAAAAATCTATTTAAAAACATTGATACTCCAGTGAGAGAGGAACGCGCCTTCTTAGTGGGGGGAAAATGCCAAACCAGTGTTGCAAGATCAGGGTGGATAAAAATCAATTAAAAAATAATTAAAAATTGGATTTATTTATTTAAATTGGATTGTTTTTATTTTTATCAAATTTATTTTAATAAAATGCTTTTTATAGTTTTCTATTTAAGATACATTAAAAATTTAGTTTATTCAGCATGAATGGAGCTTAGTTATGTAGCATGAGGCTGTAATATTCTGAAATATTTACATTTTTTGTAAACTCATTCAATGAATCCAAGCTCTGCAAGCTAAGTAGGAAACCTTCATTTTGTTTGCAAATAATAATATTAAAGATTCTAACTACCAGCAAGAATGAATCCTTACATTTAAAGAGCACCTGTCATTTCAGATCCATCATGGCTGTTAGCAGGCATCCACTCACCTGCTACCCGCTACATCCCTCACCTTGTTGTGTTACTGCTACATCACTAGCTATCCCATTAAAGTGAATGGGACTGTTAGTGAGTCAACAACGGGTTAGAGGAGGAGTTGCTGCAGGATAGAGATGGCAGTTGCTCTTTAAAAATCATGATTTAGATTGAGTTGATTTAAATGAAGCCTTTTTACTAGTGACTTAAATAATGAGTTATATCATATCCACCCTGTGCAAGATGAGGATAAATATGCACAGTTCTCTGTACCAAAATTATTAATGTTAGGACATTAGAAAAGTGAAAAGCACCATCAATTGAATCTATATATATCAACAGAAATTTTAAGAAGGCCATGTGTTGATGAGTGTATTGTGAAGAATAAGTGAGCTGTACACTCTATAATACTTAAGAGAATCAAGAGGTTAAACTTCAGGATACTTGCCTTTTTTTGAAAGCAGTATTGTATAGAACAACACACACAATAGGTTATGAGAAGCAGAAGCAGTTAGGTATAAAGGGCATTTTTAAAAAGTGGCAATTTGTTTACATTTGGAAAACAAGCATTTTACTTTAATATACATGTACTTTTTAATTGCTATCAATATACAATAGTGTAAAATTAAGGCAAACAAAGCAGAAATGTCAGCAATTCACTACTGGAAATCTAAAATGATGAAGTATTTATGTGGATTGCCATTGAAAAAGATTTAAGAAAGGGACCATGATGTATAAAAAAAGTTAAAATTCAACGTACACTTAATATAATGGGATTTTATCAATGAGTAAAATATGAATTGTGCTACGAGTACAGTAGTAGGTCTGGAATTAATAGACAAATTAAAAAGCAATGTCATTAAATCCAGTATATAACTAAATTCTGAAATTCAATTCAGAAATTAATTCTAAAGAGATGTACGCAGCTTTTCACTCAAATCGCTCATTTAACTTGTGATTATGAGAATATTTTTTTAAGAATGTGATCCGATTGAAAAGTCTATTCTGGTGATCTAAAAAAAGCTGTGATACAGATATTAAACTTTGACATGATTAATGTCAAAGTTTATTGAAGAAGAAACAGCATGTCTTTTCCCACAAAACATTTTGTACCAAACCTTAAATTAATTGAAAGAGTGAGTTGAAGTTCAGTTCAACTTTAAGGTACGAGTATAATCAGCATTTTTGTCCCAGTGTGCATTTTGTTTCCTTGCACATAAATCTAAGGTTCTACTTCTCTTATCTAAATTAGATCATAGATTGGAGAATAGCTATAAGGATGCTTAATTTTTCTTGTACCAGTTTGGTTTTGCAGATGTTAGCTTTAAAGCAATTGATCCTGTCTCCAGAGTTCTGATTGTAAATGAAAAAAAAGAAAACATTTAAAAAGAATTAGAGGAATCTGATAAAACATATTTTTTAATCAAATCAGGTACTGCATAAATAAGAGGGAAATCTATTCTCTATTTAAATCTTAACTGTAAAATAATTTTGTCCAAATCTAATTGATTCCTTATCTCCATAGCTCAACCTATGTTTGAGTAAATGAGTATGTCTAAAACTTTACCTTTACATACAGGTTGACTTATGATTATTTGTTCAGTGACAAAGTTACAACGGCATTGAACAAAGAGACTTACAACTAGTCTCCAAAGTTGTGGTTAATGCAGCACTCCTATAATCATGTAACCTAATTATTAGTTGCTTGAAAGCTGGCTTGCATTTATGACTGCAGGGGTGGTTCAACTCCCCCCCCCCCCACATGCCTATCTCTAGCTGACCTTGACTGTCTTCTTGCTCCCACTGCTTACCAAGCATGTCTGGCCTGGCTCTTTGTGAGGTAGCTGCTGGCTGCATGCAGCTTTTTTTCTCCAGGTCATGCATGGGAATTTCCTCAAAAGACTTGGGAAATCTGGCTTTATGTGGCCAGCAGTTGCCCCATGAAGGGCCAGGTGAGCAAGCATCAGCAGCTGGAGCAGCAGGAGCAAGAAGACAGCAAAGGTCAGCTGGGGTGGCAGAGTGCAGGGTGACAAAGGTGTCCAGAACAGTGTCTTTATATTGTTGTAGTGGAACTTTCTGGGGGCATCTGGGGATTTCTGAAGTGGCTGCTTTGTGCTGTGCTGCTGGGCTATGGCTTCACACCATGCTATGGGGGCTTCCAAAGTGGCTGCTTTGTACTGCAATGCTGGGCTCTCCCATGAGGGTAGAATTTCCTGGGGTGGCCCCAATTTTTCATATTGTGTTGTGGCTCAAGGGCTTCTTGCAGCCCCAGAGCCATGACACATTGGGAAGGCCCTGAGCTGCTATGATTCTGAGGCTGCTTGCTTCTCTGCTAGGCAGGGTAATAGGTGGCCCAAAGGACAGAGATGGGGGGAATAGGGGTTGGGAGAGTTGAAGGGGAAGCTGTCCCTTACTTTGGAAAAACTGAGACTGGGACTAAGAGAGACAATTCAGGAATGGCTTAGATCATTGTAGAGTCTCCGCTAACAACCAATGGAACTCAATTAACAATGGCAATGAGGATTACTGAGATTGTCATTGCTAAGTGATGTTGTCATGATGTCACACAACAGCATCACTTAGCACTCAGTTTTCCGAATCATTAGGATTTCACTGACTAATTTCTTGTAATTCACACTCGGATCACTCTTTTATCCCTTATTATATATTGTATATAAATATGAAAGAAAATGTGAAATGTAAAATATGCATATCATAGCAGTATCTCTGTTGTTTATCTTTCTTCTCTGATATTATTTTAGCAGTAAGATGTTTTTTTAAAGAAAGAACTCACCTTTTCTATTTATTTTAGCTATCTTATAAAACATAATACGGTTTAAATAGTTGTGCATCTTTTTTATTATAAATGCCAAGACCAAGTTACAATAAAGTGAACAATACATTAAAAGACAATATAAAAATATGTTCTCGTGCGGTGTGCTCACATTTGCAAACCAGTAGGAAAGGTAAGTGAATCCCACCGCTGGAGCTATCCTTTTACTTTTGCCATTAGTAGGTGTTCCCCTAGTTTGGTTTCTGGGTATGATATTGTCAGCTAATTGTCACTTTCCCAATGTTGGGCTAAATTTCCTTGTGTGGCCTTCAGCATGTATCTTAATTTTTTTTAAAAAAAAAAAAAATCTTTGTTCTGGAAAAATTCCTAGTAGAAAAAATATGAGTTATCAATTCAAACTTTGTTTTGATTTTTAAAAAGTCCTCTATGTTTATTTCATATGAATACGTCAATCATATGAATAAGGGAACACTGCAATAATCATATATGCAAGGGCTTGTTGCAGAGTTACTTTTTTGCACCTCATAGCTTTGAACCGTTGCTAAACCAGGCATTATGCTAGTATCTTCTATCTTTCCTGTAATTATACTTCAATAAATTGCAATATATGCTGGCCAGACTGTAACAATTGACTGATGTTGTTAGAATGATTTGCGGTAAATATTTTTATCAACAAACTAGTTCATAGTATTTAAATATTGAAATCCTGCAAATTATCTCTATCTCTCTATCTCTGTGTATCTATATCTATATAGGATAGTTTTGATTATCATCAAAATAATTTGGTCTGGATTTAATCTGCAGAATAGAAAGTATTTATAAATGTTTTAAGTGATTCAGGAAAGAGAATATGAGTAGGTTTTTTTCTAAACCCTGGTGCTGAACTAAATATAACAATAATTTATATGTGATTGGCAAATGCTCAGTCAGTTGTATAGGTCTAGGCACAAAGTCAAAGGAGTAAGAATAATGAGCTTTTATTTTTGTCGAACAAAAAGTCAAAATTTATTAGTGTGACTTGCAGTGTTCCTGACAGCTTTCCTATTCACTTTGCTTGTGGAAAGCCAACAGGGAAGTTTGCAAATTGTGATCATATATATGACCATAGCTCATTGCAGCATCATAATTGCAAGCTAGGCATATGAGTGGCCAGATCATGATCCTTTGACTAGGAGGATGCTGCAATGTCCACAACTTTGAGGATTGGTTATAAGTTTCAAGGTTAGTTTTCTTAAAGGCCCTATTCAGAGAGTTTATATTCCAACAAAGGAGTCTTTAATTACCTCTGATATCTAGATTCTGTCGAGATGCCTGATAAATTTAATAAATGAGTACATTTTTTTTAGTCAGTAGACCTTGAAATTACACTGGCTTAATCTCTTTCTCTTCAATCAGCTTCAGGTTTACTTCCTCCTTTCTATTGACTGCTTGTCAGTTGCAAAACACACAAATTGTGATCATGCTGCAGTTGCTATAAATGCGAGGATTGGTCGCAAAGCTATTTTTTTTATACCATTATAACTTTGAACATTGATTAAAAAAGGCAGTCAATAATCGAGGATTACTTTTAAGTGTAATCCTTAGTTACTAATAGATTGCCATAGATAAGAAAAAAGGTTTTAAAGAATGGCGTTAAGATATAAAGTCAAATTCTATGTCAAAGTGATTAGGAAATTTCCTTTGATATATCTATCACCAATTGTTAAGCACAAATCCTGGAGTGTATAGGTATTTCTCTGTCCTGGAAGCACCTGCAATGAGTTTTGGCTGCTCTAATATTGTACCTGATTCTGGGATGAAGCCATGCAGCCTAGGGTGCCGCAGCTTGTTCTCCTGCAAGTTCCAGACCTTCAAGAAGGATATTTACAGTAAAATAAGTGACTGATCAGTGATGGAGAATAGTGAGGAGGGCATGGGACCTAGTGGGGTGGGAAACAGGCCCAAGGCCTATGGGGACCCAGTGGTAGAGGATGGAGAAGATAAACATGGGCACCCCTGTAGTACCTTGTAAGTACATCATAAGGGTGAATGGATTGACACACATCCCAATTTTGTTCACATGCCCATGGGAATGCTGTAGTGATCATAACTTCAAAACCATCTAGTAAGTAGTTTTTTGAAGTTACAACAACCAGTTATAAGCCAAGGACAACGTGTCTTGAGAAAAAACATAATAGTCTGAGAACATCTTGAGGCGTCTTGATTGCTCATTGCAGAAAAAAATTGATTATGCAAAAGAGTTAGTATGGTGTATTCTAAGACAGGGGTGTCAAACTCAATTTCATTTGAGAGCTGCATCAGAATTGTGTTTGACTTTGGGAGGCCAGGGTGGGTCTGGCTAGCTCAATATTACTCCTGTTGGGGGCGCTTGTGGTCACTTGAGCAATCTGCCAGCAAAAACAGACTCCCAAGTTCCATTTTCAGCTGCCACGGCCTCCTGCAACCCTCTGCGTGCAGCCCTCCCAAGTTCTGTTTTCACTAGCAAAGGGTTGCAGGAAGCCGTGGCAGCCAAAAACGGAGCTTAGGAGCCCGTTTTCCCTGGTAGAAGCGCCCTGGAAACCCTGTTTCCAGGGCGGCCTCGGGGGCCAGATTTAAGTACCCCATGAGCCGATCCGGCCTCCAGGCCCTGCGTTTGATACTCCTCTTCTAAGACAAGCCCCATTGAGCCCCATTTCTTACCAGTAAATCCCTAGGGTTGGATTGGTAGTTTCACAGTTTTCTGGGAGGAAATGACAAGAATAGGAGAAGTGCACCAAGATCTTCCAGTCTTTGGTGCTATCTTGACCTCTTTCCCAAGGGAGGAATAGCTCAGGCAAATTTAAATTAGGTGGTTGGTTAAAGGGGATTATATTATGGATTAATTCACGTGTAGAATTTAAGCAGTGATGATTGCAGAATTTGCCATTCATACATTAAATGTTTGTCCTATAGAACTTTATTCATTTCTCTTTAACAATGAACTTCATTATGGGCTGTTGTACTTTAATGGAAGGCACTAAAAAGTTAATTGGTAGAAAATTGATTTATGAATGAGGTTATCATTATGTTGAATAGAAAACTACCAAACAGAATGTTTAAAATATATTCATATTTTATCTATTGTATATTCATGTATGTAGTTCTGTAAATATACTAAAAGGATAAATTCTTTCATGGTGAAACTATTGGTTTTAGCTTTTTTTTCTTTGTTATTTTGTTTGTAACAATCACAAAATATTTTAGGGGTGACTTGGTCACTTCCAGGAGAAAACATACTGTGTTGCTTGGATTTCAAGCAATAGTCCATATATTATATAATGTCTGGACTGGGAAACTCACAGGAAGTATTTTTCTGCTACAGTTTTAAACTTTTAAAGTTCTTTTAAAGTTCTAAACAGACAATGTAAACTTCTCTTTTAGGGCATTTCTATTGAAAATTTTGTACCTCTCTGAAAGTAGCTTCAATGTTTCATTTTAGCATTACATGCATTGTGCATCTAGGTCAGCGATGGCAAACCTTTTTTGGCTCGCGTGCCATAAGTGGGGGGAGCGCAGGGGGGTCGTGTGCAGGCGTGCCGCACCCATAATGCAATGTGCAACCCCCAGTGCGCATGCACGCACTACAGGCCTCCCCCTCCCATTTTTACATGCTTTTTTCGCCCTCCCCAGGCTCCAGAGGCTTTATAGGAGCCTGGGGAGGGCGAAAACAGCCTCCCCCACCCCCCACCCCCCGGACACCCTCCGGAGCTCGGAGGGTCATTTTGAGCCCTCCGAAGGCTTCAGGGACTGTCCGGAGGCTTCCCTGACGCCTTCGGAGCACTCAAAACAACCCTCCGAGCAAACCGGAAGTCACACCGGTTTGCTCGGATGATCGTTTTGAGCGCTCCAAAGGCTTCGGGGACTGTCCGGAAGCTTCCCTGACGCCTCTGGGGGGCTTCCGGGGGGGGTGGGGGAGGCTGTTTTTCCCTCCCCGGGCTCCTATAAAGCCTCTGGAGCCTGGGGAGGGTGAAAAATAGCTTTAAAAAAGGGTGAACTCACATCTCAGGCCTCGCGTGCCCTGACAAATGGCTCCGCGTGCCATAGGTTCGCCATCACTGATCTAGGTAAACCTATTTTGGGTATAGCTGAGGCACTAAAAACGTTTGGTTTTAGCCATGAAACAGTGGAACTCCATGAGACTTCCCATTCACAAAAACTGTTCCTCAACCATAGCTGTCCTGGTATGGTAGATCTTAACTAAACCTTTATCAGCAAATATAATCTTAATTTTTCTAGTCAGTTTTTAACATGGCTGGGCAATGCTTTTGCTCCAACTCTAAATAATGTTTCTAAATGCATGGAAACCTGAGAATAAATTTGGTTATTTTAATGACTCAAAAATAAGTGATTTATTAAAACAACCATATTTATTATAACACATTCTGCCAGAGAGACATTCCTTGAGGATGGGCTCCAGCACAAGGCCAAAAGCTCAGAAGTCTAAACCCCTGGTCTTCGTGACCAACCCAGATTGGATTCTGCAAATAAGTGTTTTGTTTATACTCAGGGATACCGCTTTCAGATCACATCCAAACCATTGTACATTCTTCATTTCTAGTTAGTTAGCTAGTTAGCTTCATAAGCTGTATATAATGTTTGTTTATATGAACAAGCCCCATTTTAATCCTCGCAGGCATTTGCTAGGCATTTTAATGATCACTATAAAAACTATTCTGTTTGTATCAGTAGCAAGCACTGAGAAGTTGCCTACAAGTACTTTGATGTTGTTGTTAAACTTGGGTTTTGTGGCACCAGCACTCCTTTAATTGGGAATTTAAATGCAGGAAAAATGACATTCCCATGATCAGACAGTTCAGATTTGTGGGGAATAGGCAAATATACAGAACAAGAATTGGAAATATGATAAAAGGAATAATTCCATGTATATTCCTTTCCAACAGTAAAGAAGTTCAGATCAGCTACATGTTTGAATATAATTTGTGGAAATAAATTCCTCTTAAATGATAATTATATGTGTATGTGTGTAGGTTGTTGTGTAAATCAGATGGTTCCTCCAATTATACTTATTTTTCAAGTTGAACTTGGTAAATGGAGCCTAGTGTTGTCTTTTCTTCTGGAAGATGAAAATTTAGCAAAAAGGAAGTAATTTGGAGTCCAAAAGTTATTAACTTTTTATTTTATTTATTTTTTAAAAAGTATAAATGTCCCTTGAATGTTAATTATGTGTACACTTTGTGCTTGCACTAAAAAAATAAAACATTTTTGGCAAAGATTTTCAAGAGCTGCTGCATACTGCTTATTCTTCTGTTGTGCTTCTGTGCATTTATCTGCTCCCAAGTTGTTTGCACAATTTTACTCTACCCAAGGGTTTTGTATCAAAATAATTGCTTTATTTTGCAGACTAAAAGTGTAGAGCTTTCCTTGGATGCAAACAGTATTATTTTCAGGATACATTTGAAATTAAAGATGATTTCATCTCTTGATTACCTTTTATCTTAGCTTCTGTTTAGCAACATACTTTGAAATGTAAAATTAATTTTGGTTAAGTATCCCTTTCTATACAGTATTAAACTTCTTGTAATCTTCATAGAAATAGCAGTATGATTAAAATAATTGCCTTATGTTGCAAGGAGAAGGGGCAGAGCCTTTCCTTAGGTGCAAATGGTGTTATTTGTAGGTTATATTTTAAATTAAGCTTATTTTATTTCCTTGCCTACTTTGTATCTTGATTTCTGTTTATGAACATACTTTGAAATATAAAATTCATCTTGGTAAAGTATCTTTCTGTATTCTATTCTTATAATCTTCATAGAAGCATTAAATTATATTTTTTTAAAGTAACGGGTTTTACTGTAAACTGTGATTTTGGATTCAGAAAATTGCAAGCAATATTCCATTCACAAAAATTAACTCTTGCACCCCTCTGTTTCTCTTCCTCTAAAATGTTTTTATGCTTGAAGGAACCTCTAGAATTGCACTTGATGATTTTGAAGAGGGAGAAATATAGTTGCAATAAACTTGAAATTCAAATACATGCATCTTGACACAAACTCATTTAATTGGAAGTAATCGCCTTCATCCCATTCTAGATCAGTTGACAATATCATATGATTTATATGTCAGTTGTTTAACTTTTATCCACTTTAATAGATCATGCTAAGTATGTGAGAAAATAGGATATATCAATGCCTTTGATTTAGAATGCAGTTAGATAGTGAAAAAGTACATTTGTGCTAATATATTAAAATAATTTATTTGTTAGAAAACATTGCATTTCTGGTGAAGGATAAGTATGGTCCTCCTGTTCACTTGTCCTACTGTTCTTAACATTTGTTAAAAGAATTATTAACTTGAGCTTGTATATTTTTGCTAATCTTACAATAATTTGTGATGAATGGAATAAGTGTTAAATGACTGCATTGTTTAGTGACAATTTTGTAACAGTCCTTTTTTTTTGTTTTGTTTTGTTTTGTTTTTTTCCTAGGACCGGAATCGGCCCTATGATACTTTTAACTTGCACTCTTTGGAAAACTCATTAATGGATATGATAAGGACTGATCATGAACCTCTTAAAGGTAAACACTACCCTCCCAGTGGCCCACCAATGAGTTTCGCTGATATAATGTGGAGGAATCATTTTACAGGTTAGGAATATTCATATGTTCATACTTACCTTAAAAGAAAATCAGCATTTTTTCTGCTATAACATTTTGATGTGTTATTGCTTTTTTTTTTTGCTACTAAATAAATTGCTAAATGTTTAAAGCTACTCCTTGATTTTAGAATCTCAGTTAACTGAGATGAAAAGTAAGTATACAGTATGATTAATGGTGCAGTTAGATGTCAAATCATAGTTTATAGATTGGCCCTTTTTCTCCAAAAAATATCTTGGATGATCTATTTTAAATTTACAGTCAAAGAAATAAACATAGTTAAAGCACCTGTTTTGTTTTGTTTTGAAAGGAGTGTGTATAACAAACTGGTGGCATGTGCATTTTAAATCTTGTTAGATAGGCAGGGTGCCAGAGGCTTTTGACATATATAACTTCCAAAATAAACAACTATTACAATTAACTACCAGAATCAAGGCATAATTTCTCATGAAAGGGCTGGCCCTTTTTCTACAGCTTTCCTTTTTATTTTTAAGAACTCAGTAAGTATGCAACCTGGCACATGAATAAGAACAATCTTACAATTAGAAAAAAATGATAATTAGCTCCAATTCCTAATTCAGTATATTTCTTAAGTATAATCCAACCAAGGAGAACCATAAATGGTCCAGAAACATTTACTAACTAAAACCTAACATATGTAACTTCTTTCTGGGTGGTGTACAAATTACAACGAATCAAATAATGTTCATTCCTCTAGAATTGACAATGCTATTAGTCCTTGCATTAGTGGTATACAGTTAAAGGAAAAACACTTAGTTTGCAAGACTGTCCAAAATATCTATTCCAATTGCAGGTCAGCTAAGGTCATGTATCTAAATATGCAATTCACTTCTAACCCTTTTTAATTCTATGCATCTTGAATTGATTGTTTGAAAGCCAGTGAAAGATTTTTCATTTTAAATATGTTTGATAAATTCATACTTATTCTTTTTCATTTATTGGAAAATGGAATTATTTCAGAGTCTTTAAAAATTTGAGAAGTAATTGAGCAGTGTGCAAAGGTTCTTAAAATTAAACATTACTTAGCTGTTTAGTCAGCTACTTTCTAATATAAGCATGTATATATTTAGAATATTCTTCTACTGTCTCAAACATCTGTTTAAGAGAGGGGAATTGTAGAAATGAGAACAATAAAAAGTTTAAATATGTATACTAAAATAGTTGAATAGCAAAGTATTACCAGAATAAAGTTGGAGAATGAAATTATTAAAAACTTGGCAGAATAATATCTTCAATTAAGGACATCAGAAAGAGGCTAGGTTAGCCTTCTTAGGAGCAGAAATATATTTCTAATATTTTAGATTATTAATCAATGTCAATGTTTCAAGGGGTATTATAGTTTTTAAATTACATACCAAATGATCTTGTTACTTATATTTTATACAAGCTGAAATTTGAAACTTACTATCCACTATTACTGAATAAAACGACTTGACTGGTTTCCCTCTAATAAAGTTAATTATTATTGGCTTGCTGTGATGTCCATTGGGCAAAGGTCATCAGCCACTGTTGCAATCTGGCAAGAAGTTAAAAACAGCCTATAAAAGATTTTCAGAGACAAGGTAACAAGAAAGTGGTCACTTTCAGGTCAACTGACATTTGCAAGCCTGGATACATAGTGGATTAAATTCTGAATCATCCTAACATAAGCTAACAAAGAGACCTTGGAATTAGCCCAGCAGCTGTATAATCATCATTAATAGACCTATTTAAAATTTTCACATACAGTTTTGTGAAAGTCTGGACAAAGCCCTCTGTAATAACTGTATACGTCTTTAAACTGATGGCATAGAATGAGGGATGTTGTCTATAGAGATTCTCAGTCATCCAGTTGCCTCTTGAAAAAGCACCTTTGGGACAATGAGGGATGTTGTTACAAAAGATAAAGCTGGCTGTGAAATTTAGCAAAGAGTGATTTATTGTTTGCTCTGATTCTCTTGCATTGAAACTGTCAACCAGTATTAAATATATTGTCTAAAGGTAGCCGTTTAATAATCACTCTCATTCAGCAACTGTTACGATGGTGCTGAACAAGTAGTAATCAGTCCACAAAGTTCCCACAGTCCCAGCACCCATGTGGTCATGTGGTTGCAGTCTGGCCCTTGACAACTAGCCTGTCCTTACGATAACATTATTTGATCACCATTTCCCCTGCCTGCAACAGCCACTTACTGGCCTGCTGGGGACTTACTTAATGATTCTTGCTTAATGCTGGCAATAGGAAATGCTGGGATTCTCAATGATGTAGAGTGGGAGGTGCTACCATCGGGCTATCGTCAATCCTGATTGGTCCATAGACTGAGATAAATTGTTGCAGCCATGCCTCTGCTCTTTTTGCCCAGTTCCTCTCAGTCTATGGTCCAAATAGGCTGACTTTTTTCTTAGCTCGTGTGAGACTATTTTCCTAGAATATTAGATTTGATAATTTGGCTAATTGGCTTCTTTCTACATTATTTAAAATTTCCTTCAAACTTGAAATTGCATTGCTGCTGCGTGCGAAGGAGGCAGCGGGCATTGCAGCCGCCTCACAGATGCGCCGGATTGCCGGCTGGCTTGGATCTGGCAAAACCTGCTCTTTTCTGCTGAGAGAGTGAGATAAGCGGAGACTGGCTTAATTAATTTCCATCGCTAAGCAGTATGATCATGTGACATCTCACTTGCAACTGTATTACTTAGTGATGGAAATACCCAGCACTACCCATTGTCATTGTTAAGCAAGGATTACCTGTAATATTGAAAAATACTGTTAGTCAATATTGAATGAAATATTGCAACTGCTAAAAGCTTCTGTGAAGCTGTAATTTGTTTTCTCACTGTGGGAACTGTGTAAGAGTGTATATTTACTAGATGACAAAAACAAAATCCATACTTAACTGCTAACTACATTTGGCTTGAGAGCAAAAATGAAATATATTCCCACCATTGACTAGGTTAAGTGGACTACCCCATACAGTTATTTCTGTCATTTTCTTTTTCCTTTACTTCTTTGCCATATCTTACCATCTTAATTTTCAGTTCTGAGAATGTTAAAATATTACACATAAAAATTGACATTTCATATTTGTAATTGAACATTTGCTTGGCATTCTGTGATGATTCAGAATAGCCTCCAGAACCACCTGCACATCTACCAAAGAGAGGCAAAGAGAGTACAGAAACGTCTGTGTGCTATACTTAAACAAATAGGAAAATAGAGCAGCCCCCTATAGGAGTGTTTTATCTCATACTCACTCTATCTAGATTAGAGAGCAAAATAGAGAACATCTAAGCCAAAAATATTTGAATATAGAGGTTATGCAATTGATCTGAAAACTGAATAAGGATCCTTCATTAGTTAAAATAGAATAGAATGCATTCAGTTTTCTGCATCTGTGAGATACTTTTGAAACTCTCTATCATTACTAGTACTATTGAACAAAATTGTTTTTGTAATGTATTTCAGCTTTAACTTGAGTGAAAAGCTTAAAATCATGACACTTTTAGGTTAAATCTCTTTACATTGCAATAACATATACAATATGTGTATGGTTCCATGCATATATGCACACACACGCGCACACTTACATATACATTATACATCTTGGCAGTTTTGATTTTCTGAGAAGATAGTTGTTAAGTGTAACTTAAAAATAGAAAGCCAAAAAGCAGGTGACAAAATGTCAGGCAGCCGGTCCCTGGTAGAGTGACTGAATGAACACAACATGCACACACGCATTTCAGATGTCACAGATTTGGTTCTATTTTTGTACCTGACTTTAGCAAAGCAAGAAAAAAAGTATTTTAAAAAGTGTTTAGTGCCATAATTACAAGCTTCACTTTTATATACCAACTCATATACAAACCATTTACTGCAATTTGGTTATTTGGCAGTTATTTTGGCAGAATTTTAAGTGCCAAATGGGATCTTCTGGACTCTTATCTGAAGTTTAGAAAGGATTTGCTTGCTGCTTCTCCCTTGACCAAGTAGAAGATTGTCTTGCTATCTTTTACAGAAATACCAAAACTGCTAGGTTAAGTCCTGGAAACTGCTTTTGGCAGGGGCAAAACTGAGTACATTTTTTTGTAACATAGTTAGATCCTCCTGTTCAGAAGATAATATTCTTGCTTTGGGTCTCTTAATTGAAGCTAAATAGTAAACTTGTAGGCTCTCATTGGTATTTGCAATAGGGGATAATAATTCCTGCTGAAGAGATTAGCCATTGCTATTGACCTTACATTTATATTATTTTGCTTAAATCATTCTGGGGAAAAGAATAGGATAACATTAAATTTTAAATACTGTGAAATAAATTACTGCTTCCATTAATTCTTGTGAAGTGCAGGATGTTCTAAAACTGTTCTACTTAGAATATAACAAGTATCAGCTCTTATGGAGATTTTTATTGTTTCTTTCTTCCTTTTTATTTTTTAAAACACCAAGATTCTTCTGACTCAGCTTTACCTACAGATCTTATTGTAAAGGCTATGATTTATGGTATATTTTGTATTATAAGATGCTAAAAACCAGTTCCACTGATTTAAAAAACTGATTATTTCTCATTGTACTGTATGTGTGTATAATTCACAACATACATTTCATTTTTTACATACCTTTTGCCATGTGGCAAAAAGTGAGGAATCTTCTTCAGCACTTCATACATTTAGAGGAAGAGTTTGGGTTTGGGGGAAGAGGAGCCTTCACGAATTGAGTATGCGCACCTTGTTGAAGCCCTATTATGAATTAGAGTCTTCCCACCCTTGTTTAAAAGAAGGTGCTTACAGATTTTGGAAATTTCTAGGGCTTCATATAGATTACCTTGTTTATATCCTTATAACAATCTGCAAGGTACTTGACTATTCACATTCTTGTACTGTAGATAGAGAGAGATTAGACTCAGACTCAAATTAATAAAGGTGCTTTCAAGATATATGTCAAATCAGAGACTCGATGTTTGATATTCCCGTTGTCTTTACCACAACACAGTCTTGAATGAATTAAAGAGGCTTGTCGTAGTTTCCAGAAGCAGAAGATTTCATACACTCACGAGTTAATGAGAATCCAAACTACAGTACACATATAAAATAAGCTTTCGCTTTTCTTGAAGAAGCATAAGCAAGTTATTTCTACTAACACTATCAGTAATCAGTTAAAGAAACACTAAAGAGCTAATAGTTTGTTTTGACAACAAGAAGCTGCTAGCATTCTTTCCCAGATTTCCCTATTGAGTCAATGGGATGGAGATGAGGGAATAACGTGTTTATTTTTCCTCCAAGGTACAATATTTAACATTAGGTACTGTTTCTCGTTACAGTTAATTAATTGAAAAGTGTATTTTCTGTTAATCTAAAAATCAAATTCCAAGAATTAGAAATGAGCAGAACTGTTTCCATTATAAAGAAACCAATGAAAAGATATTAACATGTTTAGGTTCATTTTTTTTGTCAGATGATTTGTTTTCTTTTACCTTTAATGAACATAGCATATTGTAGTTATTATTATATATCTTTTATTGAAGAAGAGATGGGATACATTTTGAGATGATTAACACTATTCATATCTGTTTGATTAAGAAACTCTAGGTTTTTTAAAAAAATAAACTCTAGTATTAAATGTTTGTTTAACTTTTTTTAGGTCGTATGGGCATAAATTTTCATCATCCGGGAACAGATAACATTATGACACTCAATAGTAAGTTTATATCTTACTTTACTGCATTTTGTACAACTTGTATATTCAATATGCTTTTGCATTTATGTGTCCATTTTGATTACAAAAAAAGGAGTAGAAATAGATAATATAAAAGTCTCTGGACATCATTCAAAAGTCTATCATATTATTCCAAACTGAAGGGATTCCTCTTTGAAGAAAGTTGATTGCAATACAGGTACCATATTTTTCAGAGTATAAGACGCACTGGAGTATAAGACGAAAGTTTTGAAGAGGCAAATTTTTTTAAAAAAGTAGGTAGGTAGATAAAGGGGGAGAGAGAGAAATACAGTATGTAGGGAGGGAGAGAGAGAGTAGTTAGGTAGGTAGATAAAGGGATAGAGAGAGAGAGAAAAATAGAGAGATAGAGAAATACAGTAGGTAGGAAGGGAGAGAGAGAGTGTGTGTAGGTAGGTAGGGAGAGGGACAGAGAGAGAAAAATAGAAAGATAGAGAAAGAGAGAAATACAGTAGATAGATAGGGAGAGTGAGTGAGTAGGTAGGTAGGTAGATAGAGGGATATATATATATAGCAGGTAGGTAGGGAGAGAGAGTGTGTGTCTGTAGGTAGGTAGGTGGAGGGATAGAAAAAGAGAAATATAAAGAGATAGAGAGAGAAATACAGTAGATAGGTAGGTAGGGAGAGAGAGAGAGAGTAGGTAGGTAGATGTTTCCAGGTGTATTTATCCATGTGCTGGAGAAGGAAATCCTGACAACCTGCAGCACCTAAAACTTTGTTTCTGCTGGCACAGCACTTGATCAATGTAATTCTCATCAATCAGTTAAAGAGCTTTCCAAAAGGAAAAAAAAGGTTTTGCACTTTTCAAACCTCCCCAAAACGTCCCGTTTTTCGCAAAAACGGGCCCATTTTTTAAAAAACGCATGAATAGCTTGGGGGGGGCTTGCAGAGTGAACCTGGGGGGAGGGCCAAAAACGAGCAAAAAACGGCCCTTTTTTGCGAAAAAGGGCCAGTTTTTTGTCAAAATAAATTGCATGCATAGCCTTATGGAGGCTTATAGAGTGCTGCTGGGGGCTGGGGGGGGGGCAAAAAACGGCCCTTTTTTTGCTCATTTCTGCCCTCTCCAGCCCCCAGGAGCTCTCTGAAAGCCTCCCTGAGGCTAGGCACGGCCATTTTGGTGAAGGGGCGGGGCTTCGGGAGGCAAAAAATGCTTTTTTCGATGTATAAGACGCACCCAGATTTTCAGCCTCTTTTTTGAGGAAAAAAGTGTGTCTTATACTCCGAAAAATACAGTAGTTCTTGACTTACAACACTTTGTTTAGTGACTGTTCAAAGTTACAATGGCACTGAAAAACGTGATTTATGACTGCTTTTACCATTTAGGATTATTGTGACATCCCCATGATCACATGATCAAAATTCAAACACTTGGCAAATGACTGATATTTAGGACTGTTGCAGGGTTCTGGGGTTATGTGATCATCTTTTGCGACCTTCAGACAAGCAAAGTCAATGGGGAAGCCAGATTCACTTAACAACTATGTTACTAATTTAGCAACTACAGTGCTTAACAGCTGCAGCAAGAAAGGTCATAAAATGAGGCAAAACTAATTTTAAAAATGTTTCACTTAGCAGCAGTAATGTTGGGCACAATTGTAGTTGTAAGTCGAGGAGTATTTGTATTGTGATTGTAAAAATCTGTACAGTATATTGGATTAAACTATGTATGGTAAAGATCTTGAGGTTTTTGGAGCCTCTTAGGAGTTACAGACCCAAGTGATCCGACCATTACTGGGACTACTGATTTTTACTTTCCATATCCTCTCTAATTCCTTATGTTGCTGTCACTTGGCACTATTACCTCTATCACCATCCATCACGGCTACTTTCTGATTCCTGTCTCTTACTCCGATGTCTGGTTGATTGGCCAGTACCTCCCTGTCCATCTGGATCTGGAAATTGGGATCTAGAAATCAGGATCTTAGCCCTACTATTCTCCATGACCTTCTGTGGAATCCCTGTTCTAAATTAATCCATACACAGTGCAGATGTTCCTGTACACAATGCCAACTGGTTGTGCCATTCAGTGAAATACCCTACCACTTATTGATAGGGTGGTTGGACTGTCCCTGAGGTCTCTCTGGATAGTCTTGGATCCTGTCCATTGAGGTATATACCCCTCCTTCTATGGATCTGGTACTTACTGCCTATTCTTGTGCTGCTATCCAGCCCTCTTCAGTCCCTTATAGGATTTCCCACTGCACCACCTGAACTATCTGTCAATGGTAAAGTCCCATTCAGTCAGTGGTGGGTTCCTATCAGTTCAGCCGAACCAGTAGTGGTTTGACGGCCTGGGTTGCTGGAACCGGCAGCGGCCCAGGCCTGCCATGCCCCCAAACCAGTTTGCTGGACAGTACCATAAGCATCTCCATCTTGGTTTTTTCTTCTGCACATGTGCAGAACAATTTTTATTGTACTGCGCATGTGCGTGCAGCGCACCCATGAGCAAACTGGCAGTAGTGCCTGCCGGAACCCACCCCTGCATTCAGTGTCTTGGCTATAACTGTTCTTCAGCCCCATGACTGCTGTTACCCAGGCATTCTCTCAGGCAGCTCTTTTGTGGGTGCCATCTTACTGACCTTCTCCTAGATGCTCTGGGTTTCATACAGGACAGTAACTTTGACAGCCATCAGATCCCGCCTGTCCTCTTTCCAGATGATGTTCAGTCTGTTTGTGCAGTATTATAGCCAATGAGGTTTATTTGGGGTGCAATTATTGCTAATTGCAAATTTTTCAATATATATACATTTTAGTACATACATTTAAACATTTTCTGAAACATTCGGAGTTGAATGTTTGATTGACTTTCTTTCTTTGGCAGGCAATATCTGCTTACTTTATTACTAGTAATAAAATTGTGTACTAAGTGTGGGGAGCAATTACAATTATTTTGTTAAATATGTTTTTAAAAAATTCAAGGATAATGTGATTTTATTTTTTTAACTCAGCATCGATTTTCTTATCTATTTGCATAAACAGTCTAATTTGTTCTGAAGAAGAGTGGCAATATGATTAAAGTCAGACGGAGTTATGCACAAACAACCTAAATAGATTATGTTGTTGTTGGTACGATTGCCTGTCAGATCTGCCTCCGAGAGTTTATGAATCTCTTCAAATTTCTGATTGTTGGCAGTTTTATTTTTTATTCCATAAACATTCATGTTATAATTAATAATGCATAGGAACTGTATTGCATTGCAAATGTGAACTTAATAAATTATTGGAAATCCCATTATTATGCGCCTTGACATTAATACACAGCTAGTGAATATGGATGTATTCATGTTAGAACAGTGGAAATGTTGATCATAATCAACTGTTGAATTAAATTGGATTAGTGCAGGGTATACGTTGCTCTTATTTGATTATTAATGAAAGATGCAACCATATTTTCTCTTCTGACGGTGCATTAAATGCATTTATGTGTTCTTTGTATGATTCTGCTGGCCACTTAGGAAGCAATATCCAATCAATATAATATATCTCATAATTATGCTATTTGCTTTTGCACTTTATTCTAGATTATATTCCTATAAACTAACTCCAGTAACTGATAACCTTTTAAAATATAATGTGGTCCAAACCTCTGGGAAATAATTAGGACCCAGCAAGATACCATTTCTTGGTATCATCTCTCCCAGTATTAAAAACAAACAAACTAACAGCTATCTCTTTAGCATTGGACAGTGCTTTACTGCTCTGAATTAGATAGACAGAGAAGACCTGTCCTATGGTTTATTAATTTTCTTATTTGAGGAGTGGTCAATTTACAACATTGATATTCAGAAAAAGGAGATCATTGGGTCAAACTAATGTTTGCATTTATCATGTGGGTAATAGCTTAAGAAAAATTATAGGTATTTTAGATATACAAATAGATATGGATGAAAAATTATTTACTTACAGAAAAGAAAACAACTTAGCTGATTTGAAACAGTGATAATTAAACATATATGTTTAAATACAGAGAACATATTTTGAGAAGTTAAACACTATTAAGAACATTATTATGTGTACAACACGTTGCATTTAATTCTACGAAGTACTTCAGAGCACATGGGTATGAGTATAGCATTTATCATGAACCCTTTAAAATAGCTTTCCTTTGATTTTATGGCAGTTTTGTAATGTAGCCATAACACCTTTAAATATTAGCAGGTAGGTATAGGCCAGTGTTGGCGAACCTTTTCGGCACCAAATGCTGAAATGGGAACGCGCACACACGCATGCGCCTACATGCCGGAAACTGGAAGAACAGTCATCCACACGCGCACACTGGGAAGATGATCTTCTGCTTTCCGGCGCACGCATGCATGCTGGCCACCTGGTCTTCCCATTTCTGGCACACATGCATGTGCGAAGACCAGCTGGCCGAGGGGGCGGAGGCAGTTCTCACGATGCCACTTCCGGCTGAGATGCTAGAGAAGGAGGAGGAGCCACCATTGGGGAGGTGAGCTGCCCCAGGATGGTGGAGGAGAGCGCAGCTCCTCATGCATGGAGACTTCACTGAGGGCCCAGCATTATTGGAAGGGGGCAGGCTATGGCGGCCAGTTGATCACTCCTGCCCTTCGCCCTGTGGCTGCCGCTGCTGCTACTGCTCTTCTGGCACGCCCAAGATGGCCAGCCACTCTGCACCACAGATGCACATCAGTGCTGCAAACTGGAGGGCTGGGGCTGCGCAAGAAGCCTGCTCGGAGAGGGGGGAGAGAGGGAAGCCCCGGCCCGCCCGTCCTGTCCAACAGCTCTGCTCCCCTAGGAAGTGACAGCCGGGTTCCCCTCTCTGTGTCTTTGGGCACATGAGCCATCGTCCATTGCTCTTCATGTTTCCAGCATGCCGGCCAGCTGGTCTTCACACACGAGGGAGTGCCGGAAACTGGAAGAGCAGCTGCTCTTCTGGTTTCCAGCACTCCTGCACATGTGAAGACCAGCTGGCCAATGTGCTGGAACCTGGAAGAGCAATGGACGATGACTCGCATGCTACTTCCGGCACCTGTGCCATAGGTTTGCCATCATGGGTATAGACATTAAAACAAGACTGATTACCATGGCATCTTATCTATTGAAAATCATTCCAAAAGTTAAAAGTAATTCAGACTGGATTAAATATCTACGTTTGTTTCTTGATACCATTTCTTATCACTTGTTGTCTAGTTAAATATAATATATTCAGTCTCCGCAATTAGTCTATCTTCCCAACAGTCCAAATAAAAAAGGTTTGCAATTAAGAGTAATAAATCCATTCCCCAGACTTTCCCAGTCCTTCTTAGAAAAAGAATTTATCAGTTCTTCATGTCATGCTTCTGCTCTTGTAAACAAATGCAGACTTGAAGTTCAGAGAGATGTTTGGACTCAACTCAGTTAGTTCTCCAAATATTTTCCATGAACATTATCATCTCATAAAGCTGTCATAAAAGCTTTCAACTAAAAATTATATGTTGCCAGAAGGTCTTTTCTCAGATTTCAGCCACTGTTTGTCTGTAATTGCAAACATTATTGCTTTGTGAAGCTTAACCAGAGAACAAAGAAGCTGAAGCAGAATATTGGATATTTCAATCCAAAATTAAAAGAAAAATTAAACAGAAATAAATTCCAAGTACTTTGCAAATTAAAAATATATAAAAGCCCTTTGGTGAGAGTCCAAAATTAATGTAAATCAAATGAAAGCACTTCACCACCAATAAGTACACCATGTTTCCATACAGAAAGCAAAATTTATTTAGAACAGCATAAATCAAAGGGAAAAAGAAACAAGAGAAGAGTTAAAAGTCCAGCAGGGGGTTGAAGTAAATCAGCGTTCAGCTGGCTAGTCTACTTTTAAACATATAAAGCAAAGTAAATCCATTGCGTAAACAAACCTGAAATGCGACAGGCAGATGGATGCCCGTAACTTTCCAATCGCTCCCACAGGGAACTGGAATCTTCAAGACTCCCCTTCCCAAATTGGTTCATGGCCATCCAAAAGTCATCTTAGGTTCCTGATTTCTCCCATTCAAATCCAGGGAGCAGCATTGCCAGAGAGTCAGCTTAGGCAGCAAAATCGGCAGATCCTCAGCAAGAGAGAAAAATCTTACCATTCAGCAACCATCTTGGGGAGGAGCCTCAACATGTGAAAAGTCATTTTGTACGGTTTAACATTTTTCCTCACGTGCTGAATTTTACATGGGCATGTATCTCTTTTATGCAGTTCTTGAAAATCCATGCAGAGTCTTTCATGTCATCTCCACACAAAGAATTCACAGATGCTACATTAAATTTGCTTTATTAGGTTTTGTCCTTTTGTATGCTAATTACATTTATTAATTCTGGGTTGATTCGTTACTTAAATAAAGCTGAAATACAGATAGTTCTCGAGTTACAACAGTTTACTTAGTGACGTTACAACAGCACTGAAAAAAGTAACTTATGACCATTTCTCACCCTTATAAATGTTGCAGCAATCCCATGGTTACGTGATTGACATTCAAATGCTTACAACTGATTCATATTTATGACTGTTGCAGTGTCCCAGGTCATGTGATCACCTTTTGCAACCTTCTAACAAGCAAAGTCAATGCAGAAACCAGATTCACTTAAGAACCCTGATAGTAATTTAACAACTGCCGTGATTCACTTAACAAATATGGCAAGAAAAGTTGTAAAACGGGGCAAAACTCTCTTAACAAATTTCTCACTCAGTAAAATAAATTTTGGATTCAATTGTGGTCTTAAGTTGAGGACTACCTATATTAGGTATAGACTAAAATCAGTTATGTATTTTGCGATAATGCAACTTAAATATCAAATATTTTCACCCATTTTAATACATAGTAGAAGGAAAGGAGTGAAGTATTTCCCTAGTATAGAGATACGGTAAATAAATGGTTAGTTTTTAATTAGCATTTTCCTTATTTGTGTTGCAGTATTTGGTGTTGGTATTTAGTTGCCTGTTCTACAGCAGCTTTTAAAAGTGTTATTTATGTCTTTGTATCTAGTCCTTCTACATTAATTTCTGTGAATTTGGCTCCATTTTTCCTGGCACTGTTTTTCCTTCAAAATGACCATTTGTTGCAGTATTTAAATTAACCATGACAGAAATACATATGTAAATTTTTTTCTATTTCTTTGAAAGTGGAAGATTTGCTTTATGACTCTTCCTTCTCAAGAGTTAATATAATTTAAAAGCTGCCTATGTTATTTTTCAGCCTTTAGCACTCTTTTTTATTTTATAAACTATATATGGAACCAGAGATTCATTTAGCATTATATACTTGTTTCTAGAATTCAGTGATATTTATATGTGTGTTTTGAATTTGAAATGCATTTTACAGTACTAATCTATATGAAATTAGCAGTTTGAAACCATTAGAAAGCTCTAAATAGTAATGCCACAATGAGCAGTTTATAGAAAAAAACTGAAATGATTTTGCTGGCAAATAGAGGAAGATCAAAATATTACCAATTGCTAAAAAGGTTTAAATATCCACTATGTTAGCTTTCTAGAAAGAATGATTTATTTGGTTGAATTTCACAATGTCCTGTACCTAAAATCTTTTTTTGATTCAGAAACTGAATGCATATTTCTTACCCAGCCTCTACTAGCTCATTCAATGGAAGAAGTAGCAGAACATACAAAAAAGGCAAAGAATTATTGAATTCTTCATTTCAGAAAAGGGAAATATTAGCATTTACTGTTTTAGTGAGATAAGAACTGAAGTATAGATGTGCTTTAATAGCAGAGGTGGGTTGCTAATTTTTTTACTACCAGTTTGGGTGTACTGCCACGCGCACATGGACAGAGCCTCCCGCCACTGCTATTGTCGGTTCACCTGATCCGGGCCAAATTGGCAGCAACCCCACCTCTGTTTAATAGTTACAATTATATTTGAGTAACCTGTATTTTCTTTAATATAATGGTTCAATTTTTATGTTCTCAGATAATATTCTATTTGCCAGTACGCAAAATTGCTTTGAGTGTTTGATAAAATTGGAATTTCACACTGAAGTGGTATAACCAAGATTGTAAGAATATTAGTTTTGATAGTGAATGCTATATATTTCAACTACTGCATTTTCAGTTTTATATTTAGACTAATATGACTTGATCTAAAGAATGCTTTATAAATTGATTTATTAAACAAAATGATTTTTTAAAATGATTTCAATTAAATAATTGCTTGAGATTGTTAAATAGTACTCTCATCTAGGTGAGGAATTATTTTGTTCAAAGTTTAGATTTGCAGAAAATTATCAATATAATAATTCTTATGCCAATACCTATTGTATTTTTTTTATTTACATGCAGCCAGGAGCTATGGGCGGAGACGAGGTAAATTTTTCTTTTGAATGCTTCATCAGATATGGTCATGAGAACAACAAATTACAGAATAAATAGCTGTATATTTTTGTCAAAGAACAAGAATTGCTTTTCTCATCCCATAACAATGATACTGGTCTTTATCCTGCTCAGTAGCTTTGCAATTACATGAACATAATGAAATGAGAGTATTGAAAGAGAACTTCACTGCTATTAAAAGCTAAAACTGGTAGGTGTAGAAAGGCTTTTATCTGCTTAAAGAAAAAAAATGCAATATTAATATATTCCAGTAGTAAGCATGCAGTTGTTCTTTATTTTTAAAACCTGATAAAATATGGATAAGCTTTATTCTCCCCATGTTTAAATAAAATAAAATAAAATAAAATGTGTTTAAATAGACTATCCCAGGAATCTGCAATAAATGCTTACAAGAAATATCCTGACATATGCTTGGGCAAGCTTAAAGTCAAACAGCAGATTATTTTATTAGCAGTCTTCGACCTCACTAAGAAATATGAAATAGATCAATGTGGTTTCACAGGATGGAGCATTGCCTATTTTCATTTATCAATTTTTAAAAAATCTATTTTATGTAGAAGATAAAAATACAGCCCATATTAATATGAAATCATAGATTTTGCTCAAAAGGCAAATGCCGCTAGCAAAACTCCTGATCCCTATAATGACTGGAGTGGGGAAAATATCTTTTTCGTCACTACAATTCCAATGTACTGTATTTTTCGGCGTATAAGATGCACTGGAGTATAAGACGCGCCAAGATTTTGAAGACGCAAATTGGGAAAAAAAGTTTTTGCACTCTGCAGACCTCCCCAAAACGGCCCGTTTTTTTTGTCAAAAAAAGGTCATGCATAGTCTTTAAGAGGCTTATAGAATGTTCCTGGGGGCTGCGTGGGAAAAAATGAGCAAAAAACGGCCCATTTTTCACTCATTTTTGCCCTCCCCAGCCCCCAGGAGCACTCTGGAAGCCTCCTAAAGGCTATACACAGCCATTTTTGCAAAGGGGGCAGGGTTTTGGGAGGCCCAAATTCTGTATTTAGTGTATGTCGCACCCAGATTATCACCCTCTTTTTTGAGGGAAAAAGGTGTGTCTTATACTCCGAAAAATACGGTATATTAAAATGTATTAAAATATATTATCTGAACACAAATACATGTGAATGAGGGATATTTTAAAAATCTTTAACTTGTTTTATTTTAAATTAAAACTCAGATCTAGTACATTTTAGGGGCTTATAATATTTGGATCTAAAGATATTTTGAGACACTTAAATCCAGCTAATTTTTTCTTTTTGCAGACCTGAATTAAAATTTTAAATTACAAAGGAAAAATGTCTAGTAGAAGTGTAATGTCAGAACTATTCTTTAAAATATAGTTTCTTCATGTTCTGTTCAGCCCAATGTATGCATTCTGCAACTACACAGGACAAAGGTTATAATTTTAAAATTGGATAATAAATACTGTTGATCAAACTCGTAATTCCATATCTCACATTATTACCAGTTTTACCTTTCTGCTCCATTGTTTTTTATGACTGCAGGCTGCAGCACCATTAAAGTTTACCTTTTTTTTAATCAGGTGAAAGGAAATGGGGGGGGGGGTGTTCCCTTAATTTTTTCCTCACCCATCTCCCACTTAGCAATTCTTTGCATCAGTTGGCAATCTGTCAGTATAATGTTTATTTATATTAGTTCCAATGTAGCATGAGATAGCCATGCTGTTTGCTTTCCTTGCTTGATGACATGCTGCCCCCTTTGTCAGAGTTCAAGGGCAAGATCTGAAGCTGTTCTTTTTCTCATCTTCATGAGCTGGGTGCTAAAGCCAAAGTTTTCCCGACTTTGTGAGGCTGGCATATCTTCGTTCTGTTGCTCTTATTACCAATCTCCTTCTATAGATTCTAGAACAGTAGTATAAGCCATGCCATTCTCATCTGGCCAAGGTAAACATTGCCAGTGTTGCGAAGTGATAGAGGAAAGAGAGGCAAGCTGGCACTCTTAAAACTCTTATTTTGTGTTTCATTTCCTACCACCACTTTCCAGGATAGCCAGGATAATGGATTTTAGGAGTTGTGTCCAAAGCATCTGGAGAGCACCAGCACCAATGGGCTTATTTTTTCTGAATAGAACATAATGGGGGTCACTTCGTATCGTTCAGTTTAGTTGGGATAATTTTTTATTCTAAGCAAGTACTGTAACTGAATTTGACTCATCAAATAAACCAGTCAGAATTAACATCTTGGAACTTGTCAAGATCCATTTGCAATTTGCTGCTGAATTCAAATGGCTTGAAGTTATGTGTTTAAAAATCTATCTCAGTAAATAAGCCCTTAATGTTTAAAGGGTATCCTCCAAAAATCAAATAATCTAATTTGCAACCAGTTAGTTGTGCTTCCTTTCAATAAGACAGTGTTACGCACAGAGAAATCTATACTGCTATGATTTTTAAATGAGTATTAATACTGATGATGATAATGATGATCGCTTGCTGGTAATGAGAAGTACTGACATAATGTTGATACTAGCAGAAATAAGTGTAATACATACAGATGATTAAAATAATTGTGAAGATGATAATAGTATCTATTATCCATTCTATTTTTCGGTATTATATTTTTCTACACTGGCTCCACCCATTTTTTCCAGATGCTGCCAACATCAGTTGCAGCATTCAACTTGAAAAGAATTCTCTTTCCCTGTCAGGATGTTGATTTTGGAAAATTTCTTCAGAGCAATTGTTTTACCATCTTGAATGGGCTTCTATTTGTTTTTGCTCATTGCTGACGATAAAACTAAGAAAAGGAAAAGGGTCTAGAATCAATGCCTTTGCAGATTGTTTCTTGATGCACAGTTGCATTTCGATTATAATATCCTCAATCAGAAATCATAGTTACTAATAGAGGAAGATTGATGAATTGATTGTTCTGGCAGCTGATTGCTGCAGAATCTAAACATATTTGTAGTTTGATCCCTCGGCTAAAGTAGATAAACATTTTATTTGATGAATTAAAATTACTAATAAAGTTAACAGATATTTTTCTTATAGAACAGATAAGGCTACCTGATTGTCTGAGTTCTGGTTTTCTTTTGCCTATATTTTGCCAGTCTCAGGGCAGAAATAAGCCAGGCATGCATTGTCACTTATAAGTGAATTTAGATAAGAGTTGTTTAGATCTAAATCTTTTTTTTCTCCTATTGATATGTGGGCAATTGTCCTAATTTTTTTTTATTTTAATTGGTAAATATGAACCAAAATTATTTTAGTATTTGGCTAATGTGACTTAACAAGAATTGTGAAGTTAAAGTAAACATGGTCTACAATGTTGCCAAAAGAAATTAAATATTAGTTGATTCAAGAAACAGAGAAATATTCTATGCAAAGAACTAATGAATTGCAAGCCTACTAAAGGTATACTAACATTAAAAAATTCATTACAAGATGGTTAAGGCTATCCATTCTAGATTCTTGATCTCAAGCCTTCTAGATTATTGGGTTGCAACTACCATAATTCTAACTTATTGTACTGAGCAAAAAAAGATATATAATTTAAAATACCTGGAACCTGTCTGTTCTGTAACCAAGTGAAAGTTAGGCCATGACTGTTTAGGAATGTTTTTCTACAATTACTGCTTTGTATCCTAAAAGAAAGAAGGCAATTTGGGTTTGGTCACTTCGAGTCAGGGTTTTGTTGTTTTTTTAATTTCTGGTGACTGCTTTGACAATTCCTGCAATTTTCTTGGCAAGATTTTTCAGAAGTGATTTGCAATTGCTTCCTTCCCAGGGTTGAGACAGAGTGACTGGCTCAAAGTAATCCAGCCGGGTTTCTACCTAATATTGGACTAAAACCACAGTCTTTTAGTTTCTAGCTTGATACCTTAACCACTATTTATCTTTCTCAGTTTCAGGTCCTGTACTAGAGGCCTGGGAGCTTGAGGGTTCTGTACAGTATCTTAGCTGTTCCTAGTATTGCAGTCTTCTAGACCAGTGTTTTTCAACCACTGTTCCGCGGCACACTAGTGTGCCGTGAGATGTTGCCTGGTGTGCCGTGGGAAAAGCTTGAATCTTGAAGGGA
This sequence comes from Natrix helvetica, assembly GCF_964273705.1. Lineage (NCBI taxonomy): Eukaryota > Metazoa > Chordata > Lepidosauria > Squamata > Natricidae > Natrix > Natrix helvetica. The sequence goes on along the minus strand of NC_138551.1, from coordinate 75,892,108 downwards.
AGAGGGAAGAGGGAAGAGGGAAGAGGGAAGAGGGAAGCCATCGGGGAAACTACGAATCCCAGCATCCACGGCCTCCCCCCCCCCAGCCTGCCTGGCCGTCTTGGCACAGGAGAGCGATCCAGCAGCAGCGGGGAGAGGGGGGCGTCAGGGCGGCGGGAGGGGCAGGGAGGGACCGCGGCCAAGTGCCTCCGCCTTCTCGCCCGGGCAAGAGGCTTGCGGGGCTGACGACGGGAGGCGGGATCCGGAGGCTGGGCTGCCACCACCGCGGGGGCTGCTGCGGACGGAGCTCCGGTAAGCCGAGGCAGGCCCGCGACCGCGCCTGAGGACGCCTTCGCTGTGGGCTGGAGCGCCCCGCGGGGGCTGGGGGCGGCGCTGCTCCGTGGCGGTGGAGGGAGCCAGTGGTGGTCGAGCGGCCCGGAGCCCCCGCCTGAGCTGGGCGGCCGATAAGCAGGTGAGCCCAGCGCCAGGCAAACCGCACCCCCCCACGCGCCCAGGTAACTGTCCCTGGCCGCCCCCCCCCCCCCCCGTTTTGTATATATAGACTTTATATATAGTCAATATAGGCACAGAGTTAATTTTTTTAACATTTTCTAATGGTGGTGTGCCTCGTGATTTTTTTCATGAAACAAGTGTGCCTTTGCCCAAAAAAGGTTGAAAAACACTGTTCTAGACAGATATCTCTGATGTTATTCCTGGGATCTTTCAGAGTTACTGTCCTGGTTTAGGAGTCGCAACCCCCAAGTGATCCTACCACCACTGGGACCACTTTGGTCTTTACTTTCCACATCTTCTCCAGTTCCTCCTTCAGGCTCTGGTATTTTTCCAGTTTCTCACACTTCTTCCTGTAGTTGCTGTCATTCGGCTCTGTTATAACTACCATCATCTATCACCATCACTATCTTCTGGTCCTTGTCTATTGCTCCAATACCTGGTTGGTTGTCAGAACCTTCCTGTCCATCTGGATTTGGAACTCCCACAGGATCTTAGTCCTGTTATTCTCCATCACTGTCTAAGAAATGTCCAATCTGGATTTGAGGGTCTCATCCACACACGGTGCCTAGGTTCCTGTACATACTATAGTGCTTGCTACTTGATTGTGCCATTCAGTATATCCTGCCTGCACTTTTCACCCTGACACCTTGTGTTGGACTGTGTCTGAAGCATCTCAGTCTGTACTTTGTGTCCTGTCTAGTATGGTAGATCTCTGTTTCTATGGAACTGGTGCATAGTGCTGGTCTTGTGCTGCTATGATCAGTGCCTCAATGCTGTCTTTTAGTTCGGCCTTTTCCAACTACTGATAGGATTTCTCTTGATGCTCCATCTTGAGCCTTGGGTAACTGTTCTGTCTATGAGAAATTGGAGTTTTGAGTCGCAGGTATTGTTCAGTATGCCTTACTAAGCTGTGCTCAAGTAGTGGCTCATATGGTCCTGTGGCTTGACAGCTGTGATGCCTGATAGGACTTCCCATGTTGTAAGAAACCATATTACCAGCTGTTCATTGGAAGGGTGCTGTTCTCTTATGAGGATTCTTCATGATCAATACTGTCCTTCCTTGTGTTGACCAGTCTGGGTGGAAGCCATCTCTTAATAACTGGTTCAACTGTGCTGCTAGGTATTCATTCATTGCTGTCAGTCTCTTTAGTCTGTAGGTGTGGATCAGCTTTGGGCCAGGTGCTGTCCAACTCTTCATGTTCTTGATCCACTTTTAGAGGCTGCTACTGTGATAGTTCCTATTCTGGGGGGTTTCTGTGGTCTACCCTCAGGTCCTGCAGCCACCTCACTGGTGTGTTAATGTGTCTCCTCTTTGTCTGCTATATTCTTCCAGTACTATTCAGTATTGTGTTGGTAGCACTGCTGTTGCTGTGTTGTTGCACTGCAGTTGGGAGGACACCTTGGAGGTTCTTTGGAGAACAGGGCCTTTATCTTCTTGGCCTCTGTTTCTCTAGCATGTCTCCTTAGCCTGGTAGCCAGTGTTGTGGGCCTTTGTTTAGAGTCTAGGGTTGTAGATGGAATCATGCCCTTGCATTTTTTTCAGTAGACAATCGTTTATTCTTTAATCATCCACACCACACCCACCACACCACACCACATGCACCACACCCATAACTTCTCTCTAAGTTACCTTGATCTTAGCCTTCGACCTCATTTTCCAGGGAGGGTATGTACTGTGGTTTTTCTTGCTTGTGTAGCCAAGCATCTCCAGGATTACAGGTGTTGTAGCATATGTCAGTTCTTTGATTTGAATAACATGATGGTGGGGATTGTTGTAAAGGCTATATTGCCAAGTTCTATTTGATGGCCCTTCTCCACTGAGCTGTTGGTCTTAAGGGTTGACAATAGTTAGTTTATCATTTTATGCCTCATATCAAATACTGTGCTCTGTACAGGTAGTCCTCGACTTACAACCACAATTAACCCCAACATTGATGTTGCTAAGTGAGACATTTGTTATGTGAGTTTTGCCCCATCTTATTATATTTCTGGCCACAGTGCTAAAGTGAATCACTGCAGTTATTAAGTTAGCAATAAGGTTGTTAAGTGAATCTGGATTCCCAATTGACTTTGTTTGTCAGAAGATCGCAAAAGGTGATCACATGACCACAGGGCACTGCAATTGTCATAAATGCGAACCAGTTGCCAAGCTTCTGAATTTTGATCACATGGCCTTGGGGATGCTGCAACAATTGTAAGTGTGAAAATTGGTTTTAAGTCACTTTTTTCAGTGCCGTAACGTCGAACAATCACTAATTGAACTGTTGTAAGTTGAGGACTACTTGTTACCATACAAGGGTGGGGGTGCAGTGACATTCCACTTCAGGCATTGGCTGCCGATCTAATTGTTCTTCTGGGTCTTGTTGAGTCTGGGATGTAATGAGTAGGGTGGTCTGTCTCCTCTTCACTATGTTTAAGTGATGGGTAACTAGCTGTTTTCAGTTAGTTTGAATATAGCCTTCCATCCATCTCATATATTTCATATATCCCCTCTCATTAGGCCTACTATATTGTTGTAGCATTCACCAGTTTCAGCTTCTATTGTTTGTAGCCCTTTTATATTCAGATTGTCCTCGTTCCCCAATATTTGGCACAAATCTTGTTACTCTGAGCAACATCTGAGCTGTAATGACTCTTTCAGTTCATGTCACTCTCATATCTGAGGTAGGCAGATTGAAGTGTTAGAAGGTCTTTGCCCAAAGATCCCTACTGGTATAGTAAGTACAAGCCAGAATTTGAAACTCTGCTTTCTATGTCAAAGGGTGACACTTTAACCACTATGCTACCAAGCCACTATATATCAAACTGGCTACACACACATAAGAGAGTACACATGGACATGAACACATACAATCACATTCTAATGAACATTAGCTGTAGAATAATAATATCACTGCATGTCTTAAAAAACAAATGTTAAGCAAACTTTCAGAATTTAAATTCTGAAAATATTGAGAAACTCAGTTAGGAAGTTCAAGTCCAATGTTTTGAAAAAATTGTGCTGAATGGCTGCAGCAACGGCTCATGAAATAGTTGTGTTCTGCTGAAAATGATTATGCCATTGCTCAAATGATTAACTAGGGCAATGTATTGGGTTGCTCTTATTCCAGAAAAACATACTTGTTGCAGATTTGTGTTCTTGCAGATATACCCATAACATAAACACAATGAATAATCACCCTAATGTTTTCTTTAAATAATCTATTTTAGAAGTCTTGTTTTCTTCTCTACCAGTTGGACTCCTTTTGGTAACAAAAACAAGCTTTGATCTTTTGTGGAAGAAGCAAATTTTATTTCTGTAAGCGGGTATCAGGAGAAAGATCCTTTTCCTAGTACCACGATTAGGTCATGTAAACATGTTAGTATATATAAACAACTTAGTATATGAGCTATTTAAAAAAAAATGCTTAACCCTTTTATTTATTTTTTATAAATAACTCAAAGCAATAAACATACCTAATGCACTTTCCTCTTCCTATTTTCTCCATAACGATTATTCAGTGAGGGGGGAGGGTAAGAGAGAGTGACTGACCCAAAGTGACCCAGCTAGTTTTTCATGACTAAGGCAACACTAGAAATCACAATCTCCCGGTTTCTAGGCCAGCACCCTAACCAGTAGAGCCACCTGGCCCAGACTTACATACATTGGTTTGTTTTGAAATGTTTCTTCTTATCATTTATAAAATGTTCTGTTCATAATATTATTTATATTAATATTATAATAGTTACTAAAAACAAATATTAGTATCTTGAGCCACTATTAACTAGTGAAATGATAAGAGAATGCAGTACTACTTTTTCAGAACAAGACTTTTATCTTGAAAGACACTTGAACTTGCAAAGTGACTTGCAAATATGCATAGAACTTGAATGTGGAAGTTGAATTAACCAATGTTGTATCCAACAACTTTCTAGGTGTTTAGGACAATTTCTTCTAAGCAAAAGTGACATGGGAATAGGGCCTGGAATACTGTGGTGTAGATTTGGAATCTAATATAATTTAACACAAAGAGGTTTGTTGAAGGAGTTTCCTGCCCCATTCAGCCAGCAGTCACCAAAAAAGTTAACTGAAAAACCTTTTTCAAGAAAATCAGTGTTTCTCCTAAACAAATGAGATGATGCAGAAAGTCACCTGGTTTTGAGCAATTCTTCACTGCATAACTAGCCCCCACATTCCTCCCCAGGAGTTTTCTTGAACCTGGGATGGAATGTGGATGCTGGTTATGCAATGGAGAATTTCGCCAAACTGGGTGACCTTCTGCATCCTATCTCATTTTTTTAGGAGCGACATGGATCCTTTGAAAAGGCTTTTTACATTTCAGAGCCAAATATGGATTTCAGGGCCAAATAGTGGAAGAAAAAAAACTTCCTTATAAGAAATCCCTTGCCAAAAATGTAAATCTCATTTGAGCTGAGCTAGTAGCTATAGACAGATATTAGGGTTCTTTTCTTGACAATAATGTTGAATTGATTTGATGTAGCTTTCACTGTTTAGTCTAAGCCAGGGGTGTCAACTCAAGGCCCACAGGCTGGATCCAGCCTACGATGTGGTCAGATCCAGCCTGTGGGGACGGCCTGGAAAATATACAGAGCCGGCCCTGTTGCTTCAGCCCAGTCTACCCGCATTGCTTCAGCCCAGTCCACCCAATACGATGAGGAAACATCGGGCCAGTGTGGCTTCAGCCCAGTCTACCCAATGTGAAGAGGAAACATGCCAGCAGTTTGGGAAGTGGCAAAACTGACTAGCCCACCCAGCTGACCACACCCACCCAGTCAACCATGCCCAGTGAGTGACGGCAAGCTGGCCATGCCCACCCAGTTGGCCATGCCTGCCCTCCCTGAGGTCAACTACAGTCCTGACGCGAACTTCAATGAAATTGAGTTTGACACCCCAGGTCTAAGTCCTGAGGTTTCTAGTTTCCAAATATTTCCAAATATTGTCATCTTGCTTAGCTTTTTCAATATAAGCCAAGATTTCTAGATGCTATCATCTATAATATATTGCAGACCATAATATTTGCATAAATATATGCATGGATACATAGACACACAAAGAGAAAAAGCGAATTAGAAGAAGAACTTGGCATTATTGCTTGTGCTTGTATTTTACTCTGTTGGTTTCAGGAAAGAAAGTTTATCATGTGGTCAAATTTACTTTGAAACAAGCACCTTAATTAAAAAGGGAAATGTACAGAATTTTTCAGGTTTTCACTTAAATTAGTTACACTTAAAACATATTGTACAACAGTGAGCAAGATTTATGGATGCTGTGTGAGTCATAGATATTATAAATGATGGAAAATATTAATATTTCATATTCAATTTTTATAATCTTTATAATCTGAGTATTAGATAAAGAACATTAAATGTGGCAGATCTACTTTTAGGCTTATGTTCTAATGAAAATGACCGTGTTGGGAGGGAGAAACCTGTGAATGATAAGATGATTTTGTGGGCATGTTGGTTCAGTAAGCAAAATATGTTACTAGTTCCTGATAACTCTTCCTTTCCAAGGTGATTAAAATTAACTTTTTAATTCACTTCAGCAGTTTGCAAGTATATGTTGATCAGGAGAGAATAGGTTCTTAATAATATCCTCTGGGCAAGTGTTCAAGTCAGCCATTCCTAGAAAAGTTTCTAGACAATGCTTGCATTAGAATTATGGTTTTCATATTTAGGACTGGAGAGTATGCCAAACCACAAGTAAACACAAATTGATTGGAGGTATAGCATGTGAATCTACTTGATTAGTTATCATGAATATTATGAACGTATGCTTCTAGCCTATCCCCAGAAGCTAATGACAATTTCTGTTTGAGTGATTAAAGATCCAGAATTCAAACTGTCCTAATTTCCTTCAAAATATATTTGTATGTAGAATATGATGTGAAAAAATTTAAATATTGAAGGAAAACATGATTTTCATGTTCAGCTATGTAGATTTATTAATGGAGCGTGTCTATGCATCTTTGAATCAGATGTGTAAGTGTCTGATTTTTAAGCTACTGTAACATATTTCACAGGTCGATCTTCACTATTTCCTTTTGAAGATGGCTTTTTGGATGACAGTCATGGTGACCAGTCTTTATCATCAGGTCTCAACTCCCCAACCCGCTGTCAGAATGGTGAAAGAGTCGAACGCTATTCTAGGAAGGTGTTTGTTGGAGGTCTGCCTCCTGACATTGATGAAGGTACAGAATGGTGGGAGGAAGGGTATAAGGGTTTTTTGCCATTTAAAAATTACTGAGAGGTAAGGCTCAGCAATATAGTGGCTATTTCTTTAAAAACCAGATTAACACAGTGTGCTCTTATATTCTGTGAGCATGGATTTTATCAATTGAAGAACTTTTGTACATGCAAACGAATGGAAGTATAAAAAGGTGTAAAAAATATTGGAACCCATTTAAAAACAAATAAACCTGTGTACATGTGTATACATTCAGTCATATACATATACACAGTATATATGTACACACACACAAAGACATATCTATTCATCTTGACTACTTCTACTTTCTTCCCCTTGTCTATTGCCTATACAAACAGAGAAATAGAGGAGACAGAAGAAGACAAGATAATGTTGATAACACTATCCCAGTGACAATTAAACTTTGGCAGTTTAGACTGTAGTCCAGTAAATTCCCTAAATCCTATTACTTACTACTTCTAACTATACCAACACAGTAGTGAATTCCTTAGGCAGAAAAAAATATCATTGCCTGATAGAATAATTTAGTGATGATGCTACAGTACCTCTAATTCTTCTAGTATAGGTAGACCTCAACTTATAACCACAATTGACTCCAAAATTTCTGTTCCTAAGTGAGACAGTTCTTAAATGAGTTTTGCCCTATTTTACAACTTTTGTTATAAAATGATTGCAGTTGTTAAGTGAATTACTGCAGTTGTTAAATTAATAACACCGTTGTTAAGTAAATCTAGCTTCTCCATTTACTTTGCTTGTGAGAAGGTTGCAGAAAATGATTACATGGCCCCAGGACACTGCAACTCTCATAAATATATGTCAATTGTCAGACATCCGAATTTTGATCACATCACTGTTGGGATCCTGCAACAGTCATAAGTGCGAGAAATGGTGATAAGGCATTTTTTTCAATTCCATTGTAACTTTGAATAGTCACTAAGTGAATGGTTGCAAGTCGAGGACTACCTGTATAAAAATAACATAGAATTTGGATCAAAATAGTTTTAATTGATTTATAGTCCTAATTATTAATTTCTCCTTAGAACAGGGAGTATAATATATTTTTTATTTTTCTGGTGTTACTTTTATTCATATTGAACCAGTTTAGATAGCAGTTCAATTTTTCCATAGCTAGAGCTACATCTACATTGCATATGAGCAGTATACTAGCATTAGTCAGTAGCCCTCAGCTTCATTGACAGGTTCTTTTTCTGCTGCATTTTTTTAAAAAAGACAAAAAAACTAGACAGATACAAAACAAGACAAAAAAGTTAACACGGACTAAAAAATAATAATTTAAGAAATTTGATTCTAAATAGGGTTTGTTTTGAAATATTTTGAAATACATAAAGTGCAAAATTTAGTGAAACATCTTGTTTTGATGTACAAGTGCTGTTTCAAATACACAGTGACTTTTTCCAGTATTTTGGAGGTGTTACCAACAGATATTCAGGATAGCTGGCAGGCACTTCTGCTTTTGCCTTTGATATGTTCATGGTTGGAATAGCTCTTTTTTCAAGTTCAAAACACCTCAAAAATGCTCAAAACAGCTCATTTATGATTTATGATCTATGACTTATCCCTTTGTTGTTGTATGTTTGCACACTAAGAACGTATGCACCGGAGACAAATTCCATGGTTGTCCAATCACACTTGGCCAATAAAGAATTATATTCTGTTCTGTCCTGTTTTGCGCATGGGATTTCATGCTCGAAACATTTTTCACACTTGTGGTTCCAAAACTACAAAACTTCAGCTTCAGGCACATGAGATACAGATAGTCCTTGACTTACATAGTTGGGACTAGAACTATGTTGCTAAGCAAGGCAGATGTTAAATGATTCATGCCTGATTTTACAAGCTTTTTTGCCACAGTTGTTAAGTTAATCACTTCAGTTTTGAAATGAATCACATCATTAAGCAAATCTGGGCTCCCCCATTGATTTAGCTTGTCAGAAGCTGGGTGGGAAGGTCATAATTGGTGATCACATGACCTGGGATGTTACCAACCATCATAAATACATGCCAGTTGTCAAGTGCCCAAATTTTGACCACTGACCCTGAGGATGCGGTGATGGTTATAAGTGCGAGGAACCGTTTTAAGTCACTTTTTTCATGCTGATGTAACTTCAAACAGTCAATAAATGAATGGTTGGAAGTGGATGACTTTCTGTTCTTTAAAATTACTTAGTTTTATCATTCATTTTTATTTCTGATGAATCTTAATTATTCTTTGGTTGTAGATGAAATCACTGCTAGCTTTCGTAGGTTTGGACCTCTTGTGGTGGACTGGCCTCACAAAGCTGAAAGCAAGTCATATTTTCCACCTAAAGGTAATTATTTCAGTTTCGTGAAGCAGGAAAATGTTCCTCTCCATGTATAAATACATTTCTAACTACATTGTTCAATGTTTGAAATATTGGCTTCATCTTCCTTGTCATCTATAACTTTTGTTACTATTTCTGTTCTAAGGTTGCATATGCCATTGCATGTCTATAGTAAAATTCTGGCCATAATAATACTGTGATTTCTGTGGTTTCATAACCATTTTTCTAGATATCCTGCAACATAGGGGTTATTTGAATCTTTTGTATAATAACTATCCAGACTGGGTGGGTAATTTCACACAAACCCATTGGTATTACATTCATGATAGGACAATCAATACCTTACTTTTAAAATCATAATTGTACCATTTCCCACAATCCTAGAATTGCACGTAAGTACAATTCTGACTGTTCTTCCCTATTGTAGAAACAATGTGATTAGAGCACAGAGTGAAGGATAGAAATGTTTTTGTACTTTTTTAAAATATCCAAACAGTTCCTTATCAGAATAATGTCAAAATAATTGTCAAAAATCTAGTACATAATAATTACTATTAAAAACAATTGCATTTATCCCAGTAACTTTTTAATATTTAGAGCACTCTTTCTAAACATTAAAATTTTCTTGCAAATGCTAGTTTATACTTGTAATGAAGAATGAAATTATCTCTTTCAATAAGTATAAAACGGGTGAAATTCAACAGGTTCTGACAGGTTCTGGAGAACCAGTAGCGGAAATTTTGAGTAGTTCAGAGAACCAGTAAATACCATCTCTGGCTGGCCCCAGAGTGGGGTGGGAATGGAGATTTTTGCAGTATCCTTCCACTGCCACACCCACCAGGAAGAGGAGAAAGCCAGCAGTTTCTGTATTAATAATAATAATAATAATAATAAATTTATTAGCCGCTCCCTTTCCAGGCAGGACTCGGGGCGGCGTACACTAGAACATATAAAACATAACACGTGTGTACAAACACATAAACATACATACATGCACGGAGGAGGTAATAAATTACAACATTTAGACAATTAAAACCATTAACATTCCCCAATAATAAAAACCCAATATACAATAAAAATTTAAAATTTAAAAAGACAGTCAGGAGGAATACGAAAAAATTACGGTTGAGCCAGGCCAGATAATTGAAAGAGGTGGGTCTTCAACTGTACACGGAAGGAGCGGAGATCGGAAATAATCCTGATGTCACGGAGGAGGTCATTCCACAGGGCTGGGCCCATCACAGAGAAGGCTCTGCTCCTGGGTGTCGCCCCCCGACACTGTTTGGTGGACGGCACCCGGAGAAGTCCCTCTCTGTGTGAGCGAATTGGTCGTAGGGATGTGTGGGGCAGGATGCGATCCTGCATGTAACTAGGTCCTATTCCCTAAAACACTATGAAATGTTCCTCATTTTTATCTTTTAGAAGCATAGGAACATACAAGAATAACGAGGGAATATTCTTTACTCCTAGCAGCAGCATTTCATAAATTTTTCCAACATATTAAAATTTTATCACATTTCACTTCTATATGCGAAGTGGAATTTCTGTGCTTTGGTGAAGAATTGTTTTAGTGCAATTTTTCTTTCTGGTTATAGCATTACTGAATTTCTTCATACCATCTAATATAATCTAACTTCTTCGGTTTAGGAATGGAGAACTCCAATAAAGAATTACTGAGGTCTCAAGGCATCCTGCATTTTGGAAGATTAAATCAGTGCTCTCTTGTGTTTATTAAAAACATTCTTGAGTGAAATATATTTTAGCAGGAGGCAAGGATATAGTCTTTTCTATTTTTTGCCAGGGCACTAATATGAAAAACAGCTTTCAAAGTGCCTGCCAGTTGCCCATGAATGTCTGCCTGAAAGTGATAAACACTTTGTCACAACTGTTCCAGATTATTTATAACTGACTTCTGAGCTGTCAGAATTTTAGCAGACACCTTACAGCATAATGATTAGAAACTCTGTTAGAATTCCCAGAATGGCAAGATCTCATCATTAGATGGGAGATTAGCTCAACTAAGAAGTCCACTATGTAATACCTCAGTAAAATTCTCAGTGCTAGGTGTCCATATTTAAAGTTCATAAAATAAACACTAGAAACATGTCTCCACAATTGAGCCTGGAATTTCCATTGTAATTCATTACAGTCATTAAGTGGATCACCATGTGTCCTGACTTGATTTTATGACTGTTTTTATAATGACCATAGAATGAGTCACTAGACGCTAAGCAAATCATGTTGTCATTAAGTGAACCATGGAGTCATTAAGCATATTTCACTCTTCAAAATGGGCTCTTTTTTTTTTGCTAAAAATGCTGAAAACTGGCAAAACTCATGGCAAGTCATGTGATATGCAGGATGCTGCAATTTACTATCAATTCAAACCGGTTGCCAAACTCTTGAAATGATATTATGTGACTATGGTGGGGTGGGGGATGATAGTAGTTTTGACTTCAAGGATGGGTCATAAGTAACTTTTTTGGATTTGTCATAACAAATTAAAGTGGGCGGTTGTTAAGTGAGGACTACCGTATCTGTATATGATTCATCATTTTTTCTTTGTTGGGTATGGTAATTCTGTGTTTGAAAACAAAATGTCTCTATCCTTCAGTGCAATGAAGTAGTTCATTTGTTTAAAACAAGGCATCCAGCAGTGGTATTTGAGGAAAATTTCAACTAACTTGAAGCCAGATGGTAACTGGAAAAAACTAAAGCTCTGGTGTATTCTGGTGTTTCTTCCTTTATTCTTTGGCTTCGTCACCTAAATTGCATCAGTTCCTCGTAGAAATATATACAGTAGTTGCCAAATAATAATATTGCCTGCATTACTGTAGTAATCAAATCTCTGCTTCCTTTGCATGTTTCACATTCTTATGGGAGGTTTATAATTAGAATAGAATTATTTATTCTGCTATTGAGTTGCTGGATGCCATAAGAATGCTGATGTTTTTCCTAATCTATTGAAACAATTAACATCTTTTGATTTTTCCAGACATCTCCATATGCTCACATTTTAACCTTTAGTTCCCAAACAATCTCCTATTTATTAATCCATCAAATTTATTGATATTACCCTTGGGATATTGTTATTGTGCATGATCTCAAATCAGGCTTTCCTACTTATAAGATTACAAAGGAAACAATGACTTTTTTGTATATTTAACCAGCAGATTATAGTGCTGGTTAATTATTATGAATTTATAACATGCATTAATTATGCTATTTACTCTGTTAAATATGTTATATATAATTTCTATTATTCTAATAATTATTTAGTTCACAGAATATCATTTCTATTATGTAAATATTATGTTACTAAAAACATCACAAATGAAATATACATAAATACATTCTTAAAGGAAAATAAATTATGTCCAATCTCATAATCATAGCTTTTGAGTTACAATTATAAATAGAACATTGGAATGCTATGAATTATATAATTGGTTGTACACAGATGACTTTTTAAAACTAAAGCTAAACCACAGAACTATCCAATTCCTAATTTGGTTCCGTTGTCTTTAATAAGAAAATATTTGATACATAGATAATTGTGAAAGCCAAAATAAAGCCTACTACTATGAAGTGAATAGTTTAAAAACTCTAGGCTAGAAAAACTATCCTACAATACCAAAGGAGTTGGCTATAATTTTTATATATGATCCTTGCATAATTATGAAAAAATAATTAAGTAGCAAATGAGCGGAGAACAAATCTTGTCCCTGTCTGAAAATATGAAAAAAAGATCCAGCAATCTATAGATCATCCAATCTTATATAGATACCTTTAGAAAATCCTAGGGCAATTAATAAACACATTCATGTATAAGAACCTGAAAATAATGTAATAAATATATGAAGTCAGCATAGATTTGCCAAGAGCATGTCCTGCCAGACTCACCTTATTTAATTATTGGTTGAACAATTTTTCTTAATTATAGGAATGCTATAGACATGCTATATGTTGATTTCAATTAAACATTTGATACCTCATGATTGCTTATTGGCAGGGTAGTCATACGTGAATTGTAAAAACGTGAAAAAATAACTACACGTAGTCCCTGTTTAGCAATGAGTTAAACTGCCTCATTTAGCAACTGTTCACAGTTACAATGGTGATAAAAAAAATAAAATTATGATCATTCCTTGCATTTTCCATCTTTGCAGGTCTATAAAGTGACGATAAGCTGAAGTAAGATCATTAAACACAATTGTGTTTTCACTTAGCAACCGCTTCCTTAACCACTAAGTTGCCAGTCCCAGTTGTGTTTGCTAAACAAGGACTACCTGTAATGTTATGGTTTGGGGTCCAGGGATATTGTGTTTTTGAAGATATTTTAAAAATACTGTGTATTTTACAGCCTTAATGTTACCTCTGTGGTTAGTTTGTGCTGTGTTTTTTATAATTTGTATTTACTAACTTTATTCTTTTCCTCCTAGGTTATGCTTTTCTGCTATTCCAGGAAGAAAGCTCTGTTCAAGCTCTGATAGATGCCTGTCTAGAAGAAGATGGTAAACTTTATTTATGTGTATCAAGTCCCACTATTAAGGACAAACCAGTAAGTAAAATTCTAATGTAGCCATTTCTTTCAATAATTAAAACAAAATGTTCTGAAAAGGAATTGCCTGTTCAGCTTGCTGAGGGCAGTTTTAGGACTATAATCCTGAGTTTGCTTAATCTGGTACTGGTAACCTTCAAGGTTATGTTGAAGGTCCTCTATGTATTCAAATATAATCATTGCATCCATTATATTGTCCATTGTGTTCATTTTATGTACACTGGAAATCCTAAAACACTCCATCCTGGTCTTTGGCTGTGTTTTAAAATTCTTCATCTCAACAAAACAGTTGTAATTAAAATGCAAGAAGACAAAAAAAATTACATCGGTGCTGATTTTGCTTATTCAACATATCTATTTAAACTCATTATGACTAGAGTCAGTAAGCAATGCAACATTCTGCTGACTTAAGCTTCAAATTATGTTACTTTCATCACAAAAGAATTGGGGAGATACATACATTTGGATTGTTTAATCTGTTATATAGAATGATGACTAAAATTTTATTGTTTTTCTTGAGCAAACAAATAAGAATATAAATATACATACATAACAAACAAGCAAATAACTAAGACAATTTCTCTCTTTCTTTCTCTTTCTCTTTCTCATACACACACACACACACACACACACGTACAATGTATGTGTGAAACAGTGTTGAGTTGCTAACCGATTTACTACTGGTTCGCTTGTGCACGCACATGCGTGCAACGCTTCTGCGCCTGCACAAAAGCATCCAGGTGGGCAGAGCTTCCTGCCGCCACCACTACCAGTTCAGCAACCCACCTCTGGTATGACAGAGAGAGAGCAATGTATTTCATAATATACAATGACATGGAATCATAATAACTAGCATAGGAGCATCATATAGCATGCTCTTGCCTGTATTATATTACATTCAGTTGAGTAATAGGAATAACAATAATAATATTCCATATAAATAAACAGTAAATAAAATGGTATTAGCTGTAGATATGTAATATCTACTTATTTCACATATAAGATTTATGAGATTTTTTTTGTTCTTTTGAAAATGTTCAGTACAAAATATTCAAGAGCTTATCTGCATTCAGCTAGCTAACCGCTTAAATGAACAACCTAAATGCTTTCCATTGAGACAGATCTCTTAGCCTAAGTAAATAAATGCATTCTTTTTTCATCCAACTTTCCTTTAACTTTCAAAATGTTATTAAGTAGCAAAAACTATATTTTTGATTGCAGAGGATATTGTTTGAATATCCTCTGTCTTTCAAGGGTTGGATCATAAAGAGTTTTTATATATTTTTTCTCTCCCCCCCCCCCCTCAAAAGTAAATAAATTACTTTTTAAAATTATTTTAAAAAGCTTCTCCTTATTGAAAGGAATTTAATATGTAGTATTAGGTGGGGTAGAGGCAATTGTTCAAAAAAAAATTACCCCTTTGTATAAAATGAAATTAGGAATGTGTTTCTGTAATCCCGGTGTCTTTCTGTTTTATAGTACTTCTTATAGAAGGACATATGTTATCTATTGAAATCATAACAGGCATTTATTTAGTTCAGAGTTGTGCATGTTTAATTTGAGAAGCATGAAAAGAAGAACTGCTTTATCACTTTCCTGTTTACAAGTTCATCAGCAACCAGAATCTATACGCTCCCGACAGCTGAGCAGAAGCTTATCTGCTCTTCCTTCCTTCCATCTACCTTACCTTATGTTGCCTTACCTTACCTCACTTACTTTTCTACCTAATCAGTTCAAGGGAGGTGGAACACAGCAAGCTGCATTGCTCCTGAGTCTGGGAGGAGTGTAGCAGAGAGGCAGGCTCAAGTGGACAATGACACAGTGAAGATATGAAAACACAGAAACTATAGCTACTTGCTACATCATCTTGACCCAAAGAGACAGGCCAATAGGGTTTTCAGATGGGCAATTCTTTATTAACCAGACAGTAGATCCAGTTTGATGGGGGTTTTGAACAGACAGATGGAGTTTATTTGTAGTGTAGTACAGTGTTAGAAAATGGGTTGATTGGATCAACACATTCTCCTAGGCAGGATTTTATTTTAAATTGATTTTTTTTTAAATCCAATATGTTCTACGGTGTTTCCCCGAAAAGAAGCCTTGGTCTTATTTTCCTTTGACCCCTGAAATAAGTGCTTGGCCTTATTTTCGGGGAGGTCTTATTATTTTTTAGGTGCAGGAGGCAACATGGTCACCTCATGGCTGCTGCTGTGTTGCAATATTTTCAGGGAGGGCTTATTTTAGCTCATGCACTCAAAAGCCCAATTGAGCTTATTCTCTGGGAAGGGCTTATTTTCGGGAAAACAGGGTATTTTTAATTTTTAGTTCAGATTCTGTGTCTATTCCAGTTTGAATATATAGATTTAGCATCACATTTTGCAGGAATCTACATGCAATTTAGGACTTTGTGTCGGGATTCAACTGGCCCTCCAATTCCATAAACCAACCCTGCCGTTAGATTGTCTAGTATCATTTATTCTAGAATAAGATCCTACATGCATATACACGAATTCCTTGCTTACCAGCCATTCATTCAGCAGCCATTTGAAGTTAAAACAGGACTGAATAAAGAGACTTACAACTGATCCTCTAAGACAGTGGTTCTTAACCTTTCCAATGCCATGACCCTTTAATACAGTTCCTCATGTTGTGGTGACCCCCAACCATAAAATTGGTGTCTCGGTTCCTAAGACCATCGAAAATATGTGTTTTCCAATGGTCTTAGGCGACCCCCGTGAAAGGGTCGTTCGACCCCCAAAGGGGTCCCGACCCACAGGTTGAGAACCACTGCTCTAAGATGGCACTGGTATACATTTAGATAGTTGCAGCATCTCACAGTCCCATGATAACAATTTGCAACCTTTACAACCAGCTCCTCACAAGCAGAGTCATTGGGGAAGCCAGGAGGAAGTTGCAAGCCATGGTTACATGATGTCCAATTTAACGACCCATGGTAATTTTCTTAATGACTCCAGAGGGAACTCCCAAACCACCATCATAAGATGGTCGTGGTTATGTAATTTTTCATTTTACAACTACATCATTTAATGTCAGAGTTGACAGTCCAATTGCGGTCAGTAATATATGTGAATCATTTTCTGTGAATATTTTTGCATTTAAGATTTTATTGGTTCCTAGATTTTAATAGCAAAAATAGATACTTTAAACAAAAGGTTATTTCTTATAGAAACTGAACAATTATGTAAAATACAAAATAGCCTGGACTTTTTCTCATCTAAAAGGAAAAATTGAGTGAATTAAGATTGAGAGGATAGAAAAAGTTTTCTGTTATAGAAACTAAGTTGTTGAGTATTTTGTTAAGATATATGTCGAATAGTTTATGAACTATCATATTCTTTGTTCTGCACCTAAATCTGAAGTTCTGTGTTTTTCATCAAAATTGTACATAAATAAATAAAATAGTATGCCATTCAAAAATGAGTCTCTTACACTAAGCTTTGACTAATTTTTCCTACTTGCAAAACAAGTTGATATGATTGGCAGACATTATTGTAAACGTAAGATTGAAGAGATTCCAAGATGGTCTATAGAAATTATCATTTTCTATGGTAGGCAACCTATGTATGAGACTAATCTTGCTATATTGGCAAAGGCTAATATGTATTTGGTGTTCCTTAGTTAATATAGTCATGAAGCAAGGTCAAGCCACAGTGTAGATGTTATTAATGGTTTTACTGCAGGTTTTCATGGAAGACATGTTTTTGTAAAGAGGACTTCTAAAACATTCAGCCCATAAGTTGATTTTGATAACGTATAGATAGTTAAAACATTGCATAAAAGTTGTTGGTCTTAGATTACTTTTCAAAAGGCAGATTAAAAGGAAGTTGATCTTTGGAATATTTCAGGTACAAATTCGACCTTGGAATTTAAGCGACAGTGACTTTGTAATGGATGGTTCTCAACCTTTAGACCCCAGAAAAACTATTTTTGTGGGAGGAGTTCCACGACCCCTCCGAGCTGGTGAGTAAAAGTATAAAAAGCCAGCTGACTGTGAAAAACTGCTTGAAGCTTGATAAAATAATCTGCCTAGTTTTATTTAGAGTATTTCAAACGAGTGAGTTCTACTTCTCTTCTTTTTGTATATTTTCTATTCTAAATTGCAACTGAATGGAGCCAACTGAGTAATTTCACAAGTGATTTTTCCTTGATACTGTTCTCTCTCTCCTATATTTCAAATTTTCCTCAGGATGATTGGAAGATCTTTTCAAATAGCTATTACCAGGGATTGAAGCTCAGGAGAGAGAATAAGTGAACATTGCAATCCTACCTCTTTATCCTTATAAACAGGCATTTGGTTTTCTTCACCAAAGAAGTCCTTCTAGTTACAATAGGCAACTATGTTAAATTCAAGAGGGAGTATTTTTAATTTAAAAAAAAACACCCTGAAAGCACTGTCAAGTGAAGAGTGGCTATTTCCAGAAAAGTACTAATCCTTTTTGTTTGTCATGATGAGTTTTCAACTTAAAAGTAATTTTCTTAAACTGGTTAAGTTGCGAGAACTGTGTGAGTCTCAAAGACTTTCCTCTGGGGTAAAGCAATAAATTTGAATATTAAAAAATGATATGGAGAAGCATTTAAATAACCCTTTGGGTTTTTTTAAATGAAAGAGAAATAATTACCACAATTCTCATAATATATAGTTAATATTTAAGTATTGAATATTTAATAATCTGAAAATATCAGATTATTTTAAATAAAAATCCCGATAATTCTTGGTACATATTTGAGTATTCACTTCAAATTTACAAAGTGCAAGTTCTTTAGTATATGTCTCAGATCCCCAAATTTTTTGTACTGATGGGTTCATTTAGAATTTTGACATGCATTCACAAAATGACTTCTGAGGGAAGGGATTTCCATTTACAAAATGCCTGCCATGGAATGTAACAGGTTCAGCAGCATCTGTAATAAGCCCCAAAGACATCAAAATAACATATGTATTATGACATCATTGTACAAGTGATGAGAGTATACAATTGTCCCGTGATGTCTTGTATAAGAATGTAAATTGTCATTTGTATAATGACATAAGAAACAAATAGTCCTCACTTTTTCAGATGCCTATGGTCAAATTCCAAAGTACATATTTCACTTACTAGCTTGTATTCTCTCCTATGTGGGTCCTCTTTCTTGTATCTGCTTAGCATTGTTAGATAGTTTATAAGAGACATTTGGTGGCCCAGAGACATTCTTGGGAATAAAAATCACATTGGAATTTGGCATTTTTACACTTTAAAACCTTTTTAAAAAGGCATGACTATTACTATACCTACTATACATATTGCAGACTTCGTAAGCATCTAGAATAAAAAGGCCATTTTTTTTATTCCATGTAGAATATTAAGAATATTGGATTAAGAATTTTGAATATTGGATTAAGAATTAGATTTCCAATCTACTTAATCTTGGTAAATCCAATTTAATCCAGATTAATATAGTAACCAATCATAATCTATTGACCAATATTGACATGCATATTTTATCATATTGGTTCATTAATGGGATAGGTGTATATCAGGAAATGCCTGTATGATATCTCCTGTCTTTGGGGATGACTACAGATATTTCTCCCTTATCCACCACTCATTCAGTGACCATTCAAAGTTTACAAGCACACTAAACAAGGAGACTATCTGTTCTCAAATGTGTAGCCATTGCAACCTCTCTGTGGTCATGTGATTGTAATTTGGGCACTAGACAACTGGCATGCATGTTCAATGGTCATAGTGTCCCATTGTCCCATGGTCATTTGTCACCTTCATTAGGAAAGCTAAAAGGAAGTCAATACACTGTCCAGTAATGTTGTATTTAACAGCCTGTGGTTATTCACTTAATAACTACAGCTGGAACTGATGAATTGACATTGTAAATCTGGCATGGTCACATGACTTTTACATTATGACCACATCACTTAGCAATGAAATTGCCAGTCACAACTGTGGTCGGTAATTGAGAATTACCTCTACTGTTATTCTAAAACAGGCTGAACTGAGACTTCTTTCAAATAATTAGTTATATCTATTTCTTTAGATTATGTGCTGTATACAACCATCTACTACTATCAACTATTGATAGAATCACTGAAATGTGACTTTTTAAAACTATAATCCAGTAATAAAAACAACATGCTCCAAAAGAGAAACTGTTCTTATGCATTGGCTAATACTTTAGCTTTTGCCTCAATATTTGAAATATGTTTAATTAGTGGCCTTATTTGCTACTTTATTTTTATCTGTTTCTTTTACATTTTGTCCTAAATAATTTTAATAATGTTTAGATCCTTTTATATTGCTTCTCAGACGTACCTTTAATTCTTTCTTCTACTTTAAATAGGTCTTTTTAACCAGAGCTGATATCAAGATTGCTTTACTCTAGTTCTATTTGACTACTTAAAATCAACTCAAGATTTTTTAAAATACGGAATACTGATTTTGATGTATCTATACTATTTTTATTAATATGGCATGTATCTCATGGCTTCAATTTCAAGTTTAGGGAGAGGTTTTTGGAAGTGGTGGTAATAATCTCTTCCTTTGGATAATTGGTATCCAAAGTATATTTGATATTTACATTAATTATCTCAAGTAAACATACACTCTAAAAAAACATTCTGAAATATTACCTATTATTACTTCTAATGGTTAAAATTGCAGTGTAACTGTTTTATTGAAGTTATAATAGTGTGCTGATAATGGCATTCTTTTCTTATGGCTAATCAATTTTTTCTGTATAAATTTGTCTCTTGTGTGATAGGTCAGATGTGTCCTGTATTAGATTTCTTGAGGGTTTACTCCGTGTTCAGTTTGAGGAAGGTCTTTCTAACTCCTTTTGCTCCTCCCCATTCATCTCTATGTTTTGTAGTTAATGGAAGACAATTGAGGGATTAGTGTCCTAAGAAATAAGTAAAAATAGTAACAGTATAGAAGTGCCAGAGATTCTGAAGATTAAATTTATGGCCATTTTACCATATTCATGTTCTCTTATAGTTGAACTAGCTATGATTATGGATCGTTTGTATGGAGGAGTCTGCTATGCTGGCATTGATACAGACCCAGAGTTGAAGTACCCCAAAGGTGCTGGTAGAGTGGCTTTCTCCAATCAGCAGAGCTATATTGCCGCTATTAGTGCACGCTTTGTCCAGCTCCAGCACAATGACATCGATAAACGGGTAAGTGAAGCATCTTTGGTTGGCTTAACTCTGCAGACAAGTTGCACAGATGCCTGGTGAAGTTGGACCATTCATTGATCTATAATCCAGGATTATGTCGCTGAAAGTTGTTTTACAGTTGCTATAATATAAATTAGTACATTTTTCAAAAGTGCGTTAGAATAGGTTAGGAGTACATGTTTTGATCATAGTGTCTAATATGTTTACAAGAAAAATAAAGCAGTATGAGAAAGATAGAACTTCTACTAGAACATTAAGGCTAATTATATTTTAATGTGGAACATACTCATATATGCCTGATAGTTTTACAGATAGTTCACCCTTTCCGATTATTTGTTCAGCATCTCTTTGAATTTATGATGGCAGTAAAAATTAGTCTTACAATTGATCCTCAGATTAGTGGCTATCACAACATTTGGCAACTGCCCTGCATTTATGATGGTCACAAGGTCCCACAGTCATGTTGTGTCCCTCACAACCAACTTCCAATAAGCAAAATCAGTGGAGAAGCTGGAAAAGGTCACATGTTATGGTCACATAACATTGTGCTTAAGGAACCAGGGTGATTCGATTAAAGACCATAGCTGAAACTGATGTCATAAATCAGCACAGTCCATGCCATCACACAACAGCTGCACCACTTAGCAAAAGAGTTGCCAATCCCAATTGTGGTCAGTAAGTGAGGAATACCTGTATAGGCCTTTCCGTTCTAAATCTCTAGTGACGTTAAACTTGACAAAAAAGAGATGCTAAACATCCCTTGTAATAGGAAAAGAAATGACAGTAATATTTTATCAATGATTAAATTAAAGGCAGAATTTCTTTGGTAATTTATGTAACAAAAACCAAGCTTTCCTACAAATACTGTGAAATACAGAAATGTAGCTGTGATCCTGAGCTGTGATCAAATTGCTGGAATCAATAACTAGAATGTTGATACCAAGAGATTTGCTGCAGGATTGATAACAAGGAACTCTTGCCCATTCATTCTTGTTGTTCCCTGATCTGCAAGAGATAATTGCAATAATATATGACCCTGATAACTCTCCTCTTTTCCACGTATATTGGTTAGTTTTATTTTTATATTTTCTAAATGAAAAGCCTCCCTCTTTCACTCAATGGGCTGTGTTCAAGTGTAGCCATCAGCAGACAGAACTGTATTCCCACCACTGCCATCTCCACCAGCTTATGTCTACAGGCTCTGTGCAGTAACAGGCTTACAATTTATGAGAAGAGTGAAGTTAGTTATTTTTTTCTGATACAGCTTTTTAAATTTGCAACAGCATGATAGGACAAGATATACCAATTAAAATCACCACTCTGGTTCAATATATGTGATGTCTGAAAGCTGAAAAACCCTTTCTCATTGTGTTAAAGCTTGGGTGCTCTGGCTCTTCTCTACTTTGTGAGAGGTTGCACGAGAGTTGTATGGGGTTCTGCTCAACTCTGATGTGCCAGGCTCATTCCCAAATGCTCTTTATTTACCGACCGACTCTGTACCTGCCTCTTTTTACAGGTGGAAGTAAAGCCATACGTGCTTGATGATCAGATGTGTGATGAATGCCAGGGTACTCGCTGTGGCGGAAAATTTGCCCCGTTCTTTTGTGCCAATGTTACCTGCTTGCAGTATTACTGTGAATACTGTTGGGCGAGCATTCATTCTCGGGCTGGACGGGAGTTCCACAAGCCGCTCGTGAAGGAAGGAGGCGACCGGCCCCGCCACGTGCCCTTCCGTTGGAGCTGAGGCCCGGGCCGAAGGCCAGCAGTACTGGAGCCAACTGGATTGAAGGGGAAAGGAGTGCTGCCTCAGGGCTTTTGTGTTCTGGAAATCTGTGCATTCATCCTTGACTTTAATGAAGAGATGGGTCTTTTTATTATGATGATGGTTATGATTATAATGATGATTATGATGATGATTATGATTATTTACAGTCACATTACTGAACGCTATGTCCAGTATAATACAAGCCTAGCAGAGTGTAACTGTACTGATTTTGCACTTTGATTCACACAAACATCTGCTTGGTACCTTAATTTCTTACCTGAGACTTGTCACGGCTAACAATAAGTAGACTGCTATGATCATCAGCCTCCACTAGGTTGATGTATATGTGATTAATATTTTTTTTTAAATTATGTACTTTTATTTTAAAACTGGAGCATGCACTTATTTTCAGAAACTTTGATTTGCCCCTAGCACATGATTTACCAAAGGTAACATTCACAAGTAGGTGGCAGATGTAGCAAAAATTTACAATGGATATTCAGCAATCATTCAGAGTAGGAATAACCCTAAACAATATTTAGTTGCTCTCGATTTTTACTGATAAGGATGATACCTCATAAGCCGGATCACATTTTCTCCATCCCTACCTCCCCATCCCTTTTCTGTTTTGCTGAGGGTTTCCTATTTGTTTAGGCCTTTTAGTGTTATGTAAATGTATGCTGCAATAGCTTTTGCTGCTATTAAGATGGTATTACTAATACCACATTACTCTATTCAAGCTAGGGTATCATTGAAAAAGATAATTATGTGATTTAAAACAGTGATAGCTGCTGAAAGAAGATCAGTAGAGCATTCAGAAAGCTTCCAAGGAAGGTCAATAGTTTTGACTGCATGTTTAATCAGGTTGACGCATGCAATAATTTTTTTTATAGATGTCTAATACAAAAATCTGCCCACAGTGCACCAATTAAGATTCTATGTAGGCTACAAAGTACTCAATAAAATAATTTAAAACACACACACACACACACATATACGCACAGGTTACTGACTGGAGGAAGGCATGTCTAAGTCTATATAGATGCTTCTGAAATTAAAATCAGCCCATAGCCGTATCACCTATATTACAACAAGATATATTTTTAAAAAGAATAGATGTAGAAATATCCTTAAACAGATTTGTGAATGATAGACGAAGTACTTTGCGGTGCTCTGTTCTATATTGTGCAATTTATTTTATATAGTAAAGTGATTATGTCTAGTACTGTGATCAAACTAACTGTTTAAGCCTCTATGTCTACCATTCACACTCTCTTGAAACTTCAACCATAGACACAAATACATATGCACACTCACAAAAGGAAGTGTTGAGCTCTTAGTTCCTATCTCATAAACGCTGGCACTATTTATGTAGCTGCAGCCCATGTCCAGGAAACCAAAGAGCTCACGATAGCATATGTACACTACCAGCTTAGATTGCATCTGATAAAACGGGGCACATTTTTGATTGGGAATAGCAGTGCTAAAGAAATGTCTGAATACAAAAATTAACTTGGGTATGATATTTAATTTCTTAAATCCTGGATGTATCCTGTGAAGCTTGAATATATTTGAAATCTAATCTGAACAGTGGACATTTTTTTAGCATATGATATGGGGCTACAAGGCAAACACATAAACACATATTAGTGTGCTATTTATGAAAATGTGAGAATGTGTACATTATTTTTCTGGGTTTTCTGTGGGTTTGTTCTCTTCCCCCTACCCCATCCCTAGTTTTGGAAGTCTGGGGACAGTCTGACTGGATATGGTGCCGCATAGTAGATGTTGAAATGTCCCCATTTTGAGTGTTGTGATGGCCTTGTTAACGTTGTAACTTTCTACATTTTCTTTTCGTATTCGGTTGGAATTATTGGCTTGGGGGTGGGAGGGGGAGAAAATCTTTCTCTGTTGAAAAAAAAAATAGTTTTTTACTGGTTTAAAAAATATTCATTCTTCTTGGTATCCCTTTTGCAATTTCTCCTGGGCATTTTTCTGATATTGCTTTATCTAGCCCAGCAATCTATTTTGTTTTCTTTGGGGTTTTCTTCTTCTTTTCCCTTCTTTTTTTTCATCTATACAAGATTTGTTATGCACTACTTTTTGTAACTAGACAGTTTTCAATAGTTGGCAGATTATTGTTTTTTAAAGAAAAAAAGGCATGCTTTCTGACTGACATGATCTTTTGCAATACCTCAATTTTGAAATATAGGAAAGAAAATATTTTCTAAGTAAGTTTATTCAGAAAAAAAATATATATTAATTTAATTCTGTGAGGAAATGATTTAACAGATGGGTAACTTTATTTTTTTCATGCTTATTTGCGTTTTTGAAAATGAAGAAGTTAGAGCTTTATAACTGTATGGAAGATCATAGCTATCCTACCGAAGTCTACCTAATTATGTGAAACAATTAAACGTTTATGAAGAAAGATCCCTTTTCCACATACAAACATAGCTGGAAAGAAAGGAGAAAGGGGGGAAAGAGATGCTGGAAGTTAGGTAAAACAAAGATTAACATGAATACAGCGAGGAAATTTAAAAACAAACTGCTTTGGTGCTGGAAGTTGTGAATGAAAGGTGAAAAACCTGTTTTGCCCTTAATTTGTATATTTATAATCAAGCGATTATGCACGACTGACCAGAATTGTGAGAGTTCTTCTGTTTGTATTTTTTAAAGATAATTTTTAGTTTATTAAATTATAACAAGGTCCCCTTTTGTTTTGTAAATGAATGTGCCCCCCACCCCACCCCAGGTTGTTAATATCTTACCCCATTATTCTAAGAGGGTCCTTCCAGAAAAGAAGTTATTTTTTAAAACAAAGTGTTCTGAACTGCAACTGGATGAAGGAGCCCCTGGGTACAACAGGCCCACTCGTGGCCTTCCCTCGATGCGAGACTTGAACTAGTCGATTTTCTTTTTGAAAGCAACTTAACCTCGACTATTTGTTGTTATGTGCAATACTGTTTGTACTGTTTGTATAAAAAAGAAAAAGAAAAGAAAAAAGGCATAAATCTTTATTGCAAATTTATTTTCATTGCAAACTTTAGACATTGTGATTCACTAAGATCATTTTTCTACTGTCAAATATGTACCTTTTCTTCATGCTGGTATTTTTTCAATAGTAATGTAGCCTTTGTACTGAGACAGATTTTCATTGTTATTTTTAGAAAGATTTTTTGCTAAGAGAAATTTAAACATTGACATATTTTTCATTTTTATTTCAGATTTTCTTTAAGGAATGCTTTCTCAACCATTAATATAGTTGTTTCTGGGAGAGACTTTCATATCTGGTCAATGTCATTAATATTATTTTGTATTTTTCTTGGAATAAATTAATTTTATGATGCTAATTCTTTAAAAGTTTATTTTTTTCATTTTCAGTTATTTTTGAAGCTAAAAAACCTTTGTAATATTGTTACTAAAGTGTCTAGTTTTTTGAAATGCAAAGCTTTATGTATTAACTTGCTGATGTGGTTTACAATGGTGTGAAAATGGTTGGATATGTGAAATGATTGAAAAACTGTAATGAATAATTGGGCAATAAAATTACAGAATGAAGCAGGAAAATGATGTGATATTTTTTAGAAGCTTTTTCCTTTATCAGAATGATTTAGGAAGACAATAGGGATGTCACAGTACCAGTTCGCTGTCTAGATTTGTACAACACCAATGTTAATAAAACACTGTTGCTGTTGTAATTCACTCCAATCTGTAGAAATAGCAGGTCTACAATCTTGGCTGTTTAGCATCCTACCAATTTGCTTCCTCACCATTACCATGGGCACATCCAATACTGTTGCACAATGGGTGCAAGGGTGAAAAATATAAATGGAACTACGCAGCATTAAGGCTTGGCTAAGTCACTTCCTCCGTACCCAACCATCCATCCTCTTTTTTGTTTTTGTTTTTAACTATTCCCTTTTAAATCTCTCCCAAATGGCTTCTTGGTGATCTGCCATGCTTTTATTTATTTATTAAACCTGTCCTTCATGCTGCATTTCCCTGCGCCTCTTTACATGGTAATTCAGAACAAATGGAGGAAATTGTATAGTATCTCCATAATGTTACAGTGTACCATACAGTGTAAGTTTCTCATAGTTAGTGCTATCCAATGCATGTATAGGAACCCTTATTACCTGATCTGAGCACTTTTTTCAAGCTGCTTGTATATTTCTCCCTTTCTTGTGTTAGGCCTCTTATAGCATAAGAACAGCACCTGTTGCTGCTATAAAAAATAACACTGCATCATTTTTTTAAGTTCATCTCCACTTTTGCCTGTCCTACCATTTACTGCAATACTAGCAAAACCTGTGTGTGGAAGCTGGATACTGTTATCCCTTCCTTTAGATCAATGTTTCTCAGACTTGACAACTTGAAAATACTGTATGTGGACTTCAACTCCCAGAATTCCCCAGCTAGCTCGGCTGGGGAATTCTGGAAGTTGAAGTCCCCACATCTTCAAGTTGCCAAGTTTGAAAAACGTCGCTTTAGATCCTGCAACTCACAATAGTGTTACATAAACAGACAATACAGTGGCCTTCTCCAGATACATCCGTGGTCAGATTTTATCTGTTTTTACTTCAGCTGAAGGGAAGCTGTCCCACGATCTCTTATGGAAATATCTGGAGTTAGCCTTTGTGAGTTCTTTGTAAGTAATGTACAGGCAATTTCAAATAGTAACATTTAGACTCTAGGTTCTATGGTTGGAATATACACAAATTGTAAAAGCATAATACAGTAGAAGTGAAGGAGAATTTTTTCCCTGCAAGAATGGGATGAGGTGAGTGTGTGCTTACACTCCTGCCTACACACTTGCCTTGTAGGAAGGCAGGGTTAAAAGAAATCCGTATTACAAATATGCAGTTATTACAGATTTCATTATCTTTGTTAGAGTAGTACAAAAATACAGTGCTTTACTGGGAGAAAATCTCCTAATATTTCAGTATTGTGACATCTCTACTTGCAAGATATGAGTGAAAGATTAGTCACAGATTGGTTTTTTAAAACTATTTTTGTTAAACCTGCCTTTTATGTAGTTGCTTTTTACACCAGTTTGTATAATGTCAGCATTTCTTTTTTCCACTTAAAAAGTTCTCTTAATTTCTACTGTTGTAGTGTTTCTGTCTTAACCATAGAGTCTGTTCTAATATTCATGCTATGATTTACTCCTGAATAGGAGAAGAGCAAAAGCTGTTATGTTATTCTGCACATTTTAATTTTATTTAACATTGTTTAGCAACAACTAGATATCCAGGGTGCTAATACAGGAAAATCATTTCTGCTTTTTTTTTTTTTGCTGGTTTATTTCTGGATGTTGTTCTGTTGGGGTATAAAGTATTAGGTATTTGTAATTTGCTGTCTAAAATAATGGAGATGAGTGTTCACAGCTGAGATCTCTGTACTTGTTTTTTTTTCAACTGACTAATTTTCAGTGTACCATATCTTTTATTACATGTTCTCTTTAGACTGGTTTTGCTAGTAACCCTAAAAGGCTTTTACCTTTTATTTTTTACTTTTTTGGCTTG
This sequence comes from Natrix helvetica, assembly GCF_964273705.1. Lineage (NCBI taxonomy): Eukaryota > Metazoa > Chordata > Lepidosauria > Squamata > Natricidae > Natrix > Natrix helvetica. The sequence continues at coordinate 75,864,041 of NC_138551.1, read as the reverse complement.
GACTAATGCTTTGTATGGAACTGCAGTACTGTGACTAAACATGAAGCTCCACGCTGCTATTGCTTACAACTGCTTCAACTTTGTAGTTTGGAATTAAATTTTTTTTTTCTGTAATAACTTATTAAATCTAGTTGTATGAAGTACGGAAACTTGTCATCCTTTGAATATTAAAACAAAAGCAACAGGGAAGATACAATCGAATTAGAAATTGGAAATCGAAAGGAACACACACCTTCGGCTACACGTTATACTTTAACAGAGCACACATTTAAATAGTGTTTTCATTATCGTTTTTACATATCGCCAGAATTTGTCCGGAGCATTTGACGCCAAAGTATAGTTGCACAAGTGCAAGAGGCATAGTATCTACTTTAGTAGGATCCTAAGAGATTGTCTCTCACTATCAAAATTACAATCATTTTGTTGTCATTTCTGGGGTCAGATGAATTGTGTACATTGAGGCAAAAACCAAGTGCGCTTGTTGGAAGAGGAGAAAGATGGCAGGCTGCAGTTTTGCAATTGCTGAGAAACAGCATTCTGTTCTTCCTCAGCAAAATTTCATAACGCTACTTTATTTCTCTCCCCCCCCCCCCGGAATTTGTTTCCTAGGTCCTTGTGTTATACTTTGATCACTGAGATCTATTGAGAGAGTCACGGGGCTTCAGTAGCAAATTGCCACCCCTCTGCCTAAAAGCAAGAGTTATAAAGAAAATTAATAAATGGAACCATTGAGGTGATAACAGTGAGAAAAGGTTGTAAATCTTTGTCTACCAATTCCTGTAGTTGAAAAACTATATCTAAACTCTCTTAAACCCTTCTGAACTTAGATACTTGCGTAGGTCAAATTGTATTGATTATATTTTAAAATAATGTAGAAACAAATGAAGGAAGACAGTGACCAAATGAGAAATGGTCTTTTCTAGTTGTTTTAATTGATAACAATCTACCTAGCACCTAGATGAGCTGAAACAATATAGAAAATGAACTTTTCATTTAACTCTTTCCACTTGGCTTTCTTAAAACGATTACTCTTAATAGGGAAAGCTGACTAAAGATTCCTAGGCAAGCAGCAATGGTGATGGATGTTTTTACATGTTGAGAGGATTAAATAAAAGTGCACGTATATAATATATTTTGATGTTCAGGAAGCAAAATTTGGCTTTAAATTCAACTATTATGTAATTTCTTAATTCAATACATTAAGATGCAAACTCCCACCCCCCAAAAAGAAAAGAAACTTTACAAAAAAAAACCAACAACAACGAGACAAAAACAGTTTTTAAATGTGGATTAAAAAGACAAAAAAAAAAACATATCCATATATTGTTTACAACAATTATAACTATTTGCAACCAGTTTTACCTGTTAGGCATCTATTATAAATGTAAAGAAAAGAATAGTTAACAGGTAAACCACCAGCCAAGTTAAACTTCAAAGCCCTCTGTTGACAATCTTATTATTGTAATTGGCTCATAGAAAATCTCCAACAGCTTCTTATCTATTACAAATCACCACAAACATTATTTCCGATCCCTCCAGGATCAAATATCCTTGTTTGGTTCTTAATAGTAAATTTCTTCCTTAAGATTTTAATTGGAAACTTTCCCAATAGCTCATTTCCCAGAGTCGTAGTCTTTGTTGTAAATATTTTTGTAGCACCCATTGTTCAGCAAGACCCTCTGTAAGCAAAAACACATCATTTCTTCTCAATTGTTGTCTGGTTAAGTACAGTAAATCCATTCTCCAAAGTCAATTCATCTTGCCCAGAAAGTCCAGTCCATCCGTCATCAATTTCATTCATTCTGAATTTCTTGTACAGGTAGTCCTCGACTTACAATTAAGGAGTTTGCTGGATAAGGAAAAGAACCTGCTCTTGTTAAAGGATAAGTTGATCAAGGCATTGAATCCCAATAAGGATTCAGTTACTTTTGCAGGAAAACATGGCCTTCACTCTTGAAAATGTCGTCCTTGAAATATTTCCCATTGCTGGTATTGGATAATGCCACAGGTACAAAATGAAGCAAGTGAAGTAATAAATAACTTCAACCCACTTCATTACAAAGTCCCCAGTTAATTGTCCATCTATACTAGGGGTGTCAAACTTAAGGCCTGCAGGCCGGATCCAGCCCACGGGGTACTTAGATTTGGCCTGTGGGATGCCCTGAAAGCAGCAAAGGACCACCCCAGTGTCTCTGCCAGCGAAAACAGAGCTCGGGAGGGTCGCATGTGGCCCTCCTGAGCTCTGTTTTCACTAGCAGAGGGTTGCAGGAGGCTGTTGCAGCTGGAAACTGAGCTCGGGAGCCCGCTTTTGCTGACAGTTCATTTAGTGACTGTTCAACGTTACAACGGCTTTGAAAAATGTGACTTGTGACAATTTTTTCAGAATTGCAACCTTTGTAACATCCCCACGATCATGCGATCTAAATTCAGATGCTTGGCAACTGGCTCATATTTATGACATTCGCCGTGTCCTGGAGTCACGTCATTCTCTTTTGCCGCCACCTGACAAGCAAAGTCAATGGGGGAGCCCAATTCACTTAACCCCCAGGATACTAACTCATCAACTGCAGATTTGCTTAACAACCATGGCAAGAAAGGTCATAAAATGGGGCAAAACGTTAACAAATGTCTCACTCAACAACAGAAATGTTGGGTTTAATTGTAGCCGTAAATCGAGGATTACCTGCACTTGTGCCCCTTTCAGCCTTTTCAACACAGCCTGCAATTCTCGGATGAAACATTTTTGCCTTCAGCTTTTGCAGTCCCAACCCAGATTTTAATCCATCACACTGCAAATCAGGTCCAACTGTTATTCTCCACCCTGAGTAATATCCTGGATTTGCTTCAAAACCATTGCTGACCCATCAAATTTTTAATTAAAATTTTCAAATAAAGTTGGTGAGACAGCATTTTTTCAAAGGCTTCCCGAAGAGGTTTATCTCTTTTTTGTAGACATTGTAATGACAAACAGGTCTTTTTTAAAAAAAGACATAGCAAACAACAACATAACAAAACATCCACAGAGAAAACGTGATATAAAATTTCACAGAATATAAACTGATGGGGGGGGGGGGGGGAAGGAATAAACCCATCAAACGTTAAAAAAAAAATAAGACCACAGCTTTTGAAAAACTAATAAAAACAAAGCCCTTATAGTAAAATCCAATATAGATGTAAATCAAATGGAATAGCTTTCACTACCAGAGAGTGAGTTTTCTCACCACTGGCTTCCTTGCTGTGAAAGAGTGAAAATGGCTTAGAATTCCAAAGTAAACAGTAAGAAAGCGGGAAAACTAAAAAAAAATCCAGCAAGGGATTTATAGAATAGATCAGCCTTCAACCAGTCAGTTCAAATGTAGATCAAAAAATAAGAAAAGCTTTATAGAGTGCAATTAAAACCAGGGCATAACAAATGACAAAACAAATAGTTGAAGGGAAGAGATGATAAGAGACTCGATCACTCCTACTGACAATTACGGTCATCAAGATCCCATTCATTCATCCAGCGAAGAAAGACTCTTGGGCCATTCTTTTGCCAAGGGTATACTTTACTGGAGTACTTTAAATGGTTACAGAAGAATAGCAAAGCTGGTTCTGGCATTTTCACGCGCAAAAGCCATCTCCCATAGTATCAACAAATGACCAATTAGGTGCTGGTATATTATTGAGTAGCGAGCTTTCTGCTTTGCGCTTGGATGGGTGTCCTTGGTTAGCAGATGTTCCTCATTCCTTGGCGGGTATGCTTTGGTTTCCCTTCCCCTTTTCCCCATCTACTCTCATTCCAATCCTCTTCCCTCCCCCCTCCCCGCTAATGTCAGGCTGTCGGTTTTGCAAAGCTTGGCTTGGGGGAATGGCAGTCGTGCCACCTCTGAAGGTACACTTATCATCCAAGGATTGTCATTCCTAGTGCTCCCATTCGAATCCAGGGAGCATAAGCCATCAAAGAACCATCTTTAGTGGCATAATCAGATGTTTGGCAGCAGAAGAAAAAAGATTGTCTGTTGCCCAGCACACTGTTTGGGGGGGGGGGGAATAATTCAGCTGTTTATTATGAAAATACAGGTAGTCCTCAACTTACAACTCTTTGTATAGTGACCAAAGTTACAATGACACTGAAAGCCAGATTTGCTTAACAACAGCAGTAATTTGCTTAACCATAGTTGTAAAACCATGTGTGACTTACTTAACAATCAGTTTGCTTAGGAAGGGAAATTGTGGTCATAAGGACTGCCTGTTCTGTTTCACATAATATATTTAAGAAGGCACAGTTGCTATTCACTCAATTAAAGTAGCTGACTACAGCTCCATGGACTGGTAGGAAAATACGGTACATTAGATCTTAAATGTCTATAGCATTCTTAACCAATAAATCATTTATACAGAAGACTATTCCATTATAATGGATGCCATCCCCTAAGATGCTTTAAAATAGATTGATTTTAATGGGGAGCAATCTGGTAGGCAAACTAAAGGGAACATGGAATTTGCATTTAAGATTCAGTTATTTTTATTTATATTTATATACACACACAGAACATCAGTTGTAGGTAAGAGAATGTACTGTATATCAGAGGTGGTGTACAGCCAGCTCTTACTGGTTCGGGTGAACCAGTAGTAACAGCTGCTGGAGGCTCCATCCACCCGCCCCAATGTAACGCACAATCTTCTGCGCATGCGTGAGTGTGCTCACATTTGCAAACCGGTAGCAAAGGTAAGTGAATCCCACCACTGCTGTATATATGTCCTGCAACTAACACACACCTACACAGAATGAACTGCAGTTACGAAAAGCAATATTGCTCAAACTTGGAAGCATGAAGATGTGGAAGAATTCAATTCCCTGAATTCTCCAGTTGCCAAGCCAGAATTCTAGGAGTTGAAGTCCACGCATCTTCATGCTTCCAAGCTTGCGAAACACTGCTTTAGAGATAACTAGCTGAATAGGCTAGAGATAGAGGGGAGTACTCAAAGATAGAGATTATTGAGCTCAATTACTACAGAATTCCATATATATGTACTAGTCCAGCATTCCCCAACCTTTCCAGCTTTGTGGACTGGTGGAGGAGGGGGGGAGAAGGAATGGTTCCACATCTGCCAACCCCTCAGTGTTGTGGCCCACCAGCGGCCAGCAAAGCTGGCAGCAGATTCGGACAGTGGGGAGGTTGGGGAAGAACATGGGCCAGTCCTGGAGTCTGGGGAAGGCTCTGGTGAGGGCTCTGTGTCGGAGGCAGAGGGGGGTGCAGAGCCGTATGCCAGTTATCAGCTGCCTTCAGAGTCAGTCATCAGTGAGGCAGACGAACAGCTGGAGCCTGTTCCCAGTGTGCACATGTGCAGAATTGCCAGACGAAGGGAACGGCTAAAGAACAGGAGTCGACTTGGAAGTAAGGCCACAGGTGGACGATGAATGGCCCCTCCCAGAGGAAATAAAAGAGGAGAGAAAAGGGAGGAGACAATTCATTTGCTTAATTGGTTTGTGACTCTCCAAAACTCCTTGTCAAGTTTTGCAGATATCAGCCTGTCAGCTCTCCAAGCCAGATAAGGTCTGTGACTGTAAATCCTCCCTTGAAAGACTTTGTTGGATGTGAATGAGCAAAATTCACAGTAAATTAATAAAAGGGTTTTTTGTCATGACAAGGAGTTTGCTTCATGCTCTTGGGAAGCCTCGGTGAGAACACTTGCATAAATGGAGTGCATATGCGCAGAATTGCCTGTCTGATGCGCATGGGAGTGGGGATGCATACATATATTTGCCCACCACTTTCATGGCCCGGTTCTGAAAGGTTCAAGACCCATTAGTGTGCCACACCCTGGGGGTTGTAGAATCCTGTCCTAGTCTATAGTTTAAAAAGAGTAGTGTTTTTCCCTTCAGTGTTATCTTGTACTGAGAGATGAAAATGTAGTTTAAAAGTCTTTTCATCATGGTTTTGCATGTGAAGTTCCACTCTATAGTTAATGGTAAAACAAGTGTGTTCATTTCCTATGAGTACACTGTAAATGAAAAAAAAGGAAAGCACATGGGAAGGCTTTCCTCAAGAAATGAAGCCATCAAGCATCAGATCCCACTGGGTATATGAAATTCTGTAGGTTATAAAACCTATTCCAAGCATCTGATCATTTTTTATCCGATGGAGGCCAACAGTAAGTAAAACAGAAGGGAATTAAGATATGACTGTCCTTGATTAAGCCAATGTACTTTAGATCCAAAACAGCCTGAGGCTCAGCTTTAGAGAATACCTAACAAAAGGAATGATCCATGTTCATTAGACCAAATCACTTCATTCCTAAATGAAACCTGGAGACTTATACAATAGCAGAGTTGGAAGGGACCTTGGAGGTCTTCTAGTCCAACCCCCTGCCTAGGCAGGAAACCCTATACCGTTTCAGATAAATGGCTATCCAACATCTTCTTAAAGACTTCCAGTGTTGGGGCATTCACAACTTCTGGAGGCAAGCTGTTCCACTGATTAATTGTTCTAACTGTCAGGAAGTTTCTCCTCAGTTCTAAGTTGCTTCTCTCCTTGATTAGTTTCCACCCATTGCTTCTTGTTCTGCCCTCAGGTGCCCTGGAGAATAGTTTGACTCCCTCTTCTTTAGGGCAGCCCCTGAGATATTGGAAGACTGTTATCTTTACTTTACTTTACTTTTATTTAGACTTTTATACCGCCCCCTCTCCCCAAAGGGACTCGGGGCGGTGTACAGTCAGATAAAACACATCAAGATAGAAAATACAAACATAAAAGAGGAGGCAATAAGAAACTGTACAAAAAGCAAAGCAGTTAAAAACAATATTTAAATAACCCTAAAAATACCCAATTAAAATATCTGCCAGGAGGTAGAATAAGACTATGAATGGGCCAGGCCGGCTAAACGGAACAGGTGAGTCTTCAGTTTTTGTCGGAAGGAGCGGAAGTCGGTGGTGGTTCTGATATCGGGGGGGAGGTCATTCCAGAGGGTTGGGCCCATCACAGAGAAGGCTCTACTCCTAGGCGCCGCCCGTTGGCATTGCTTAGTGGACGGCACCCGGAGGAGTCCTTCCCTGTGAGAGCGAATCGGTCGCAGGGAAGTGTGTGGTAGGATGCGATCCCGCAAGTACCTAGGTCCTGAGCCATAGAGCGCTTTAAAGATGGTAATTAACACCTTGAAACGCACCCGAAAGACCACAGGCAGCCAGTGCAGCTCACACAGGAGTGGTGTTACGTGGGAGTACCTGGTACTCCCCATAATAGCCCGCGCGGCTGCGTTCTCGACTAGTTGCAGTCTTCGAGCGCGTCCCAAGGGAAGCCCCATGTAGAGGGCATTGCAGTAGTCCAGCCGAGACGTCACCAGTGCATGAGTGACCGTGCGTAGGGCATCCCGGTCCAGTAGGGGGCGCAATTGGCGCACCAGGCGAACCTGGTGGAACGCCCCCCTTGCCACGGCTGCCACATGGTCATCCATTGACAGCCGGGCATCTAGGAGGACGCCCAAATTGCGCGCCCGTTCCACAGGGGGCAATTGCTCGCCCCCTATGGTCAGTGATGGAATCAACTGACTGAACCGGGGTGCCGGTAGCCACAGCCACTCAGTTTTGGAGGGGTTGAGCTTGAGTCTGTTGTCCCCCATCCAGACCCCGACGGCTTCCAAACACCGGGTCATCACCTCGACAGCCTCGTTGGGGTGGTCTGGGGTGGAAATGTACAGCTGCGTATCATCAGCGTACAGATGATACTCCACCCCAAAACCACGGATGATCTCCCCCAGCGGCTTCACATATGCGTTGAACAGAAGGGGTGAGAGGACCGACCCCTGAGTCACCCCACAAGTGAGTGGCCTTAGGGTCGACCTCTGCCCCCCTGCCAACACACATTGCGTCCGGTCGGAGAGGTAGGAGCCGAACCACCGCAGAACGGTGCCTCCAACTCCCATCCCCCCCAGGCGGCGCAATAGGATACCATGGTCGATGGTATCAAAAGCCGCCGAGAGATCTAATAGGACCAGGATAGAGGAACAACCCCTATCTCTGGCCCTCCAGAGATCATCGACCAACGCGACCATGTCTCCCCTAGTCCTTCTTTCTATTAAACTAGACATACCCAGTTCCTACAACCGTTCTTCATATGTTTTAGTCTCCAGTCCCCTAATTATCTTTGTTGCTCTTCTCTGCACTCTTTCTAGAGTCTCCACATCTTTTCTACATCGTGGTGACCAAAACTGAAAGCAGTATTCCAAGTGTGGCCTTACCAAGGCATTATAAAGTGGTATTAACACTTCACGTGATCTTGATTCTATCCCTCTGTTGATGCAGCCTAGAACTGTGTTGGCTTTTTTGGCAGCTGCTGCACACTGCTGGCTCATATTTAAATGGTTGTCCACTAGGATTCCAAGATCCCTTTCACAGTTGCTACTGTTGAGCAAGGTACCATCTATACTGTACCTGTGCATTCCGTTTTTCTTGCCTAAATGTAGAACCTTACTCTTTTCACCATTGAATTTCATTTTATTAGATAGTGCCCAATGTTCAAGTTTGTCAAGATCCTTCTGTATCTTTAGCCTGTCTTCTGGAGTGTTGGCTATTCCTGCCAGCTTGGTGTCATCTGCAAATTTGATGAGTTCCCCATTTATTCCCTCATCCAAATCATTGATGAAGATGTTGAAGAGTACTGGGCCCAAAACAGAGTCTTGGGGTACTCCACTGCATACCTCCCTCCTTGTAGATGCAGTTCCATTGAGGACTACACATTGAGTGTGGTTGGTCAGCCAGTTACGAATTCATCTGGTGGTGATGCTGTCCAACCCACATTCTTCTACTTTATCTAGTAGTAGGTTATGGTCTACCTTATCAAATGCCTTACTGAAGTCCAAGTAAACTATATCGACGGCATTCCTCTGGTCCACTAATTTTGTGACTTCGTCAAAGAATGCAATATGATTAGTCTGGCATGATCTGTTTTTGACAAACCCATGTTGGCTTTTGGCTATTACTTTGTTTGCTTCTAGGTGTTCGCTAATTCATTGCTTGATTATCTTTTCCAGAATCTTTCCTGGTATTGAGGTCAGGCTGATAGGTCTGTAGTTTCCTGGATCTGTTTTTTTCCCCTTTTTTTGAAGATGGGAACCACATCAGCTCTTTTCCAGTCCTCTGGTAGTTCCCCGGTGTTCCGGGATCTCTGAAAGATATAGTTCAGTGGTTCTGAGATCTCGTCTGCCAGTTCCTTCAGAACCCTGGGGTGTAATCCATCCGGTCTGGTGATTTGAACTTGTCTAGGGTAGACAGGTGCTCATTTACCATTTTCTTCCCTATTTCAACTTGTGTTCCCAATCTGATTTTTGTGGTGCTGTTTTTGATAGGTTGGACTATTTTATCCCTTTGTGTAAAGACAGATGCAAAACATGAGTTAAATAGTTCTGCTTTCTCCCTGTTGCTTGTCACCTTCTTGCCACTTTCTCCCAGCAATGGACCAATTGTTTCCTTAACTCTTTTCTTGTTTTTAACATGTTGGAAGAAGGTTTTTTTGGTTATTTTTTACTTTTGTGGCAAGCCTTTCTTCATCGTGAGCCTTAGCTTTCTTCACTTCATCTTCACATGCTCGGGCTATTTGCTGATATTCTGCCTTAGTTATGTCCTCCCCTTTCCACTTTTTGTACTTAACTTTTTTGTTTTTTAATTTGTCAGAGAGTTTTTTATGCAGCCATACTGGTTTCTTTTGGGAACTGTTATTTTTCTCCTTCATTGGTATTGTGCTTGACTGGCTTTTGTAATCTCATTTTTCAAAATTTCCCAAGCTTCTTGAGTTGTTTTCCCCTTGAGGATTCTCATCCATGGAATTTTTCCCAAGCTCTCTCTAAATTTATTTAAATTAGCTCTCTTAAAGTCCAAGACTCTTGTTTCACTTTGTTCTACTGCTTGTGTTTGCATAATGTTGAATTCCAATATTGCATGGTCACTTGCCCCCAGGGTTCCTGTGGCTTCAACACCTTCTATCATTTCCTCTCTGTTGGTGAGAATTAAGTCCAATATGGCTGATCCCTTTGTTCCCTTCTCTACTTTTTGGGAAACAAAGTCGTCTGCTAGGTTTCTTAGGAACCTGTTGGATCTTCCACATGGTGCAGAGTTTGTTTCCCAGTTGATGTCAGGGTAGTTAAAATCCCCCATTACTATTGTGGTGTGCTTCCTACATACCTTAGTTATAATCCAGTGATCCAAGAATATAATATGATAACTTAATGATTTCAAAGACTATGCAACTTCATGAATAGCACATTTTTTAAAAATTAGTTTTTTACAGAAGGTAAATTGGTTTTTTTACAGAATCAAATACAAATCTTATTTAAAAAGAAAGTAAATAGATAATAGAAAAGTGCTGAAAAAGAGAAAAAGAGATAAAGAAGGCCCTTGCGAATAGATTCCCTATTTGGATGGTGATGTTTTTTCATATCATTGAAAATAAGTAAAATAACAAATAACATAATACATAGAACCTACGTTGCGCTTATTTTGTTCCTTGTGTTATACTTATACAATTTGAAACTCTGGTTTTATCCTTGTACATTGTGCTGAGTTTATTCTGATATGTAAATAACTAAAAGTGATAGATGAGTGACCTTCCATAAATATAATTGCATGCCTCAAATTTAGCATAATGGTGTTTGGCAATGTTTCCACTTGGCGTTGCTGACTTGAAGGAAAAGCCTTAATCCATCAGCGTTTCAAATACCGAATCATCTTTCAGAGTGAGTCCTTCCTGTAGGAATATCAACTATCAGAGGTGGATTTCCGCGGGTTCAGCCCGGATTGGGTGAAATGGTGGTGGCGTCTGGAGGCTCCACTCACCCACCTGGACTCTTCTGCGCATGCACAGAAATGTTGCGCACAAGCATGCATACGAGCAAACCGGTAGTAAAAAAATGGAAACCCACCACTGATGTAGACTGAAATGTCTGAGCCGCCAGAGAAAATGAGCCATCTAGCTGGGGAACAAATCCTTCCACCAGTCCTTCAGTGTCCTTCCACTGGATTTTTGACTTAAAGTTTATGCATAACTTACTCACTAGTGGGCTTCTTCATATGACCAGCTTTTTTCAAGCAAAAGAAAAAAAAAAGCAAAGATCTAAAAATATGTTTTTTAAATTGCATCCAATTCATGCGCTTTAATTCCTCAACTACAATCCTTCTGTTTTGGAAGCCATCCTGAAAAAGATGAAAATTCCAAGTGCCCCATTTATAGGAAATGAAGGAACACGATTTCCAGTCCACTGTCTGACATAAAAGACTCTCAATTATTGGATAGGATTGATTTTGTTCATTTCAACAAAATGCCGCTTTTTATGCTCTGTTTACTTTCCTAAAGGACTGGTCTTTGAGTGATGGGGTGACAGCTCAGGTGTTTCTCTTAGTTTCAGGATTGTTTAAATTAGCAATAGGGAGTTTTGGGGAAGGAGAACCTGCTTGAGCAGTTGCTGGTACTGTAGATGGGGCAGGAGGAACCTTGAACCTTTGTCAAAAGGAATGGGCGACGTGGGTCCAAGACTCCCTTTTTTGTAGTCTATAACCACAACTGCTAAAAATGGATGTTTACTTGAGGTTAGAAACAGAGCCGAGTTGTACTTACAGAGAAACACAGACCTGCTTAGCTCCAATCTAGCAAGCTTCATTTATAACACTGTTTTCTTACCTGATAGGAACAATGCCATCCCTTGGATGTCGTTGGTATTTTCTGCGTCTATTTTTGGTTCCCTGCAGAGCTTGTGAAACTCAACCTGCTGAACTCCTGCTGGCTGAACTGCATATTAGACTTGTCTAACAGGCAGTTTCATTCAATGAAAACATCAATGGGACAAAGCGGGAGGGGGCTCTTAATTTGCATGGGTTTAATATAACCCGACGGGTTTTTAATGGTTGAATGTTAATGTCGTAAGCCATCTTGGAGTCACCCTGTGTGAGCTGGGCAATTAAATAAAGATGTTTAATAAATAAATGGATAAACAAACATAGATTTAACCATGTGCGCAGATTAAGGAGCTTGCTGGATAAGGAAAAGAGGCATGAACCTGCTCTTGTTAAAGGATAAGTCGATCAAGGCATTGAATCCCAATAAGGATTCAGTTACTTTTGCAGGAATACATGGCCTTCACTCTTGAAAACGTCGTCCTTGAAATATTTCCCATTGCTGGTATTGGATAATGCCACAGGTACAAAATAAAGCAAGTGAAGTAATAAATAACTTCAACCCACTTCATTACAAAGTCCCCAGTTAATTGTCCATCTATACTAGGGGTGTCAAACTTAAGGTCTGCAGGCCGGATCCAGCCCATGGGGTACTTAGATTTGGCCTGTGGGATGCCCTGAAAACAGCAAAGGACCACCCCAGTGTCTCTGCCAGCGAAAACAGAGCTCGGGAGGGTCGCATGTGCCCCTCCTGAGCTCTGTTTTCGCTAGCAGAGGGTTGCAGGAGGCTGTTGCAGCTGGAAACTGAGCTTGGGAGCCCATTTTTGCTGGCAGAGCGCTTGGGCCACCACAGGCGCTCCCGACCCAATTGATGTCGAGCTGGCTATGCCCACTCTGGCCACGCCCATTACCGCCTGAGGTTAACCACAACCCTGATGTGGTCCTCAATGAAATCAAGTTTGACACCCTTGATGTATACAGTGGAACAGCTTGCCTCCAGAAGTTGTGAATGCCCCAACACTGGAAGTCTTTAAGAAGATGTTGGATAGCTATTTGTCTGAAATGGTATAGGGTTTCCTGCCTAGGCAGGGGGTTGGACTAGAAGACCTCCAAGGTCCCTTCCAACTCTACTATTGTATTGTATTGTATTGTACTTATATCCTCAACATGGCAAGTTGCTTAGTGACCAAAATAATGACCAACTTCCCCAGGGCTACTTACAAACTGCATTTAAAGTTCCAATAGATGAGATCCCTCCGACAGTCATGTGATTGCATCTTGGGTGCTTGGCAATTCTTCTTTCATTCCTGTTTTATCGCTTTGGATCACTGACTCACATTTAAGGTGGTTTGCAGCATCCCAAAGTCACAAAATCACAATTTATAAATGGTTTTTTGTTTTGCAAGAAATTCGCTTATTCTTCCTATTTCTGGCAAAAATAAATTGTGGATAATGTGTTTGCTTAACCACCGTGGCATTTGCTTGATAATCAGGGCAACAACTGCTGCAAAAATGGTTGTAAAATTGGTTGTGGTCCCATGGTGATCTGCTTAATGACCGGCAAAACTTTCAATCTTAATTCCTGACTCAATTATGATCACAAGATGAGGATTACCTGTACTCAGAGTAAATGTTTAAATCTAGCCCACATATTGCAGATTCAATCTACATCTTAGGGATATGTATCTGTAATACAGATAGTCCTCAAGTTATGATCACAATTGAGCCCAAAATTTAATTTGCTAAGTGAGAAATTTGTTAAGTGAGTTTATCCCATTTTACGACTTTTCTTGCCACATTTGTTAAGTAAATCACTGCAGTTGTTAAATTAGTAACACTGTTGTTAAGTGAACCTGGTTTGCAAGATGAGAATTCACACTGCATCTGACATTTGTGATCAGAGTTTCTCCGCATCACACTGGTTCCACCAAGCCGTAGTTAAACGTGCAGGTCTGCTTTGGCATCAAAACGGAGCAATACCACTTTTGTCATCCTTTCCTGAAGTTGCCACCATTTTCCTTCTGTTTGAAACCCTTTGGGTGTATCTGCTTTCCTAGCGATCAAAAACCCCCATCATTTTTCTGCTTGGAGAAACATTTTCCTTGAGACGTTGGATGGATAGGCGGGTGAGAGATAGAACAGTGTTTTAATAAACAGTTTTGCCTCTTTCCTTGCAGTCAATTGGATCTGCCTCAAATTAGGTATCGGCGTTAAGGGTAGGTTATAGGCATCAAAATTACAAATTCCGCTTTTATGTTGGATTATTTCTGGCTTATAAATCTCAGGGATGTGGCCAAGCATTAATAGGGTGGCAACCTTTGCATCCAAGAGCTATCAAGCTTTTACACAAACCTGTCCTCTCCTGGTCTTATAATTATAGGAAGCAATCAGTGTCTGATCTAATCTTGTGTAATTGGAAATGTTTCTCTTCTGCCCAAAGCAGCAATGATGGCACTTCAACTGAAGAAATTGTCTTCAGAGAGAATCATTTAATTATAAGCAGCTGTATATATGGGCAGGGGAAGAGCTTGCAGCCCACATTTTCACAATTTCAAATTCTTCTGGATGCTCTTGATTGCAAGCCAATCTCAACTACTGTATTCACTTTCTGGGAAAGATGATTAAAGTGGTAATAGCCTTGCACCTTTGGATGCATCTTCATGCTATCGGTTTAATCCAGAGGCTTTAATTGCTGCCTTTTCTTCTGTTCAATTGTGACCAATTTGAGGAGAGTGCCAAGACAAGTCACTGCAGTTTTCTTCGCAAGGATTTTTAGAATTAGTTTGCTGTCATCTCTTAAGGCTGAGAGAAAGTGGATGGTGTCTAACACTGAAGTAGAACTTACTCTCTCCTAGTTTCCTGCCTATTGCACTTAACCGCTACACCAAACTGGCTCTCCTTTCCTTGGAAGAGCTTTATAGTTCCTGCTGCCTTAAGAACGTTCAAAACATTCTAAAAGATTCATCTCATCCTAGATACCCCCCCTTTTTTTTAAAACTATTGCCATCTGGCAGACGGTACAGGATAATAAAAACAAGGACAAATAGGCTGAAAAACAGCTTCTATCCCAGAGCAGTAACGACGTTGAATTCTACTTTATAGTGCAATATTAATGCAGTATCAGTTGTTTTCAATTCAATTGTGTAGAATGTGAAGGATGTCTGTTTTTATTTACTTTTTTATAGTTTTCTTATGTATGATGTACACTGAAGAAGGCATTTAATTTCATTGTACGAGGTGCAATGACAATAAACTTAATTCTCAGTTGTCACCTATCCACAGTAAATGTAGTTATCAATAATTCCTGTTAGAAATTTGAGGAACGATGTAGCTGTCAAAATGTTTTATAACCTTTCAACCCCTTTTTCCCTGTAAAACTTTTAAAATCAATAAAATTTGTACAATAAAAAAAAACTCAAAAAAAAAAAAAAAGAAATTTGAGGAAGAAAAAGTGACTTTGCTATTTTTCCCAGACCTCTCAGCAGTTTGGATACCTATAAAGCATGATATCTTTCTAATTGTTCCTCAATCTTAGCAACTGTAAAATACTGTATGTGGACCAACTCTCAGAATTTCCCTGCGAACAGGAGCCTAGACTATGAGGATTAGGCTTTGGAAGTTGTCTTCTCCAGAGGTTTGATTGACATCAGTTCTATGTCGTGTCAATTTATATATACTGCTCCACCATGGTCCTTCTTGTTACCTTATGCCAGCGACGGCGAACATTTTTTGGCTGGCTCGCGTGCTGTAAGTGGGGGGAGTGCAGGGGGGTAGTGTGCGACCCCCCCCCAGTGCGCATGAGCGCACTACAGGTACTCCCCATTTTTTGCATGCTTTTTTTGCCCAGCTGTTCACCCTTTTTTAAAGCCATTTTTCACCCTCCCCAGGCTCCAGAGGCTTTATAGGAGCTTGAGGAGGGCGAAAACAGCCCCCCCGCCCCTCCGGAGGCTTCAGGGACCTTCAGGATGCTTCTCTGAAACCTCCAGAGCAGTCAAAACGACCCTCCGAGCAAACCGGAAGTCCACTCCCGAACTTCCGGTTTGCCCGTAGGGCCTGTTTTTTGCGCTCCGGAGGCTTCAGGGAAGCTCATGAAGCCTCTGGAGGGGCAGGGGAGGCTCTTTTCGCCCTCCCCAGGCTCCTATAAAGGCTCTGGAGCCTGGGGAGGGCGAAAAATGGCTTTAAAAAAGGGTGAACTCAGCTGGCCAGTGTGCACATGCGTGCTGGCCAGCTGACAGGGCAGCGCCTCGCAGGCCGACAAATGGCTACGCGTGCCATAGGTTCGCCATCACTGCCTTATGCTATCTGTTTGGAACTGCGAGGGAGATCTGAATTTTTTGAACCAAATTTCATCAATATATTGATAACATCTAGAGCCCTTTAGAATCTAATTTTAATGTAGTAACTAGCACTATTGAACATTAACTTTGGCAAGGGGAGCAAGTTGAAATTAAATTCAGACAAAATGGAAATGCTTTATGGAAAACTGAATGGATGTTTTGGACAGAGATGAACATTTCCTGGAAAATCAGATAGAATATGAAGGGTCCTCCTTGATCTTCAGTTGAATATGGAAAAGGAAAATGTGTACTTGTCTTGTGTACCAATTACCGTATTTTTCAGAGTATAAGACACACCTTCTCCCCTCAAAACAGAGGCTGAAAATCTGGATGCGTCTTATACACTGAATACAGCATTTTTTGCCTTCTGAAACCCCACCCCCTTCACCAAAATGGCCATGCAGAGCTTGTAGGCGGCTTTCAGAGAGATCCTGGGGGCTGGGGAGGGCAGAAATGAGCAAACAACAGGTCATTTTTTGCTCAATTTTGTCCCCCCCCTGCCCGCAAGAGCACTCTATAAGCTTCCTAATGCCCTTTTTTGACAAAAAACTGGCCCATTTTCACAAAAAATGGGCCATTTTTTGTTTGTTTTTGCCCTCTCCCCATCCCCAGGAATGCTCTACGAGCCTCCTAAGGGCTATTCACGCCCTTTTTTTGAAAAGAAAAAAAAACACGCCCGTTTTCACGAATAAGGGGCCATTTTTGAGAGGGTTGCAGAGTGGCAAAACTTTTTTTTTTTAAATTTGCCTCTTCAAACCCTTGATGCGTCTTATACTCTGGTGCATCTTATACTCTGAAAAATACGGTACAATTCTTCCACAGTTAGTCAAAGTTGAACAAAGTGATAGACACCTTGAGCCTAGATTATGAGGATTAGTCTAGGCTCAGTCTGCAGTGCAAAACATAGCAACCAGGTTTTTAAAGATCCGGGGATTACAGTTTGCCTCTCCTGAAATATTGAAATTGGTTGCATATTTCTGAGTATAATTGATTGTTTGATCATTTTAAAATTCCAGTAATTTATGCTTGTCTTCTGAAAATGTCCCCCTCCATCAGAAGGTTGTTTATTTGTGATGTAGAGGGGAGCCATGTTCTATATTGCTCCAAAGTTATAGAATGTATTCCCATTCTTTCTGCATGTTGACATTTGTAAAGACACTTCTTTCATCAAAAATTTAATTACCAATATTAATTTTTGTGTATTTCTGCATGGGTTTTTAAAAACTTTTAGCCACTGAACAACTCGTTGAGCAGGAAAGCATTGTATAAAACAAATTAGGAAAATATTGATTGGATGACTTTGAATTTTACAGCAGGGCAGAAATTAAATCTCCATTTCCACCAAATTATGCTTAAGTTTATATACCTTGCTAAAAGGATCGGAACAGTACAATCTTCCCATAAAGGAGAAATGCTTCAGTTTCCTGATAATGTGATAGTGGACTGGATTGCTGGATTCTACACAATCTTCACATAGTTAATAAGTAAATATTCATGATATCATCTTTAACAATCAACAAACCTCATTTTTCTGAATGACTGATGTACATAATAATAGCACGCAACTTTCTCCCACTATCGCTGGAAGCCAGAAGTCCAATGGTAAGGAATTCAACTGTAATTCCAAGGGCCAAGAGACCATTAGGTTTCCTATCCTGATGTAAAGCTGCAACAGCATGGACACTGGAGATAAAACCCACCACGTTCAAAATCTTATGCCATTTCAAAGTTAAAGTATCGCGTCCTGTGAGGGGAATTATCAGTATTTGTATTATCTATTAAGTAAGTAAATATAATCTTTATTGCCGTACAAAATAAATACAACGAAATTGGTTTTAACCTCACTGGTGCAAAATTATAGCAGAAATGAAAAAAGAAAGAAAAAGAAAAAACTAGCGTGTGCATGGAGTGATTATGATTGTATTTAAAAGTCTGACAGCCCAAGGATAGAAACTATCTTTAAACCTGTTTGTTCGGCTGGCTATACTTTGATGCCTTCTGCCTGATGGTAGAAGTGCAGAGACACTGACCAGGGTGTGAATCATCTCTGAGTATCTTCCTTACTCTGCTAAAGCAGCGAGATCTGGCGATGTCATCCAGTGGTGTCAGAGGGCAATCAATGGTTTCTTGTGCCGAATTGATCACTCTCTGTAGTGCCTTCCTATCCACAGCTGTTAAACTAGCATACCATACTGTAATGTAGTATGTGAGGACATTTTCTATGGTGGACCGATAGAAAGAGGTCATCAGCTGTTGTTCCACCTGATTTTTTTGCAGGACTCTAAGGAAATGAAGTCTCTGTTGGGCCTTTCCAATCACCAGATATGTTTTTCCAGATGAGATCTTGACTAATAAGCACTCCCAAGAATTTAAAAGAGGAAACCCTCTCCACACATCCCCCTTGATATACAGTGGGGCAGGTTCCTCTCTGTGCTTCCAAAAATCTAGCACCATCTCCTTTGTCTTACTAGTATTTAGTTGCAAGTTGTTTCTTGAGCACCATGCAGATACCTTCTGGACTTCTTTCCTGTATGCTGATTTGTCCCCTCCAGTTATGAGTCCCAGCACTGTTGTGTCATCAGCAAACTTTAATATGATGTTGGATGGCTCAGAGGATACACAGTCATATGTATACAGCAAGTACAGGTAGGGGCTGAGCACACAGCCCTGAAGGGAGCCTGTGCTGAGCTTCAGCGTGGAAGATGTAAAGGACCCAACCCTTACTGTTTGTGGACGATCTGTCAGGAGGTTTTTGATCCATTCACAAGTGAGGGGAGGGAAATTCAGATCAGTCAACTTTTCAATGAGAATTCCTGGTAAGATGGTGTTAAAGGCCGAGCTATAGTCTATAAAAAGCATTCTGACATAATTCCCAGATTTCTCAAGGTGGTTCAGTGCAATATGTAGAGCAGTGGTGAGGGTGTCCCCTGTTGACCTGTTGCTTCTATAAGCAAACTGGTGTTGATCAAAATTTGGTACAAGATAGGACCTGAGGTCTCTCAAAGCACTTCATCACTATAGACGTCAGTGCAATGGGTCTATAGTCATTCAAGCTATTTATGGATGCTTTCTTTGGAACTGGGATAATTGTGGCTGCTTTCAAGCATGATGGGGCTCTAGCCTGTTGCAGGGAGAGGTTAAAAATCCTTGACAGGACCCCTGTTAATTGGTCAGCACAGGTTTTTACCACTTTCTCCAACACCCTGTCTGGACCTGCAGCTTTGTTAGGATTTACAGCCTTCAGCTCAGCTCTCACTTGATGATGTTCATCCAGGGTGAGTGGCTGGAGGTCAGAGGGCCTTTGGGCTTGAGCCACAGAGACTGATCTTTTGACCTCAAAGCGGGCGAAGAAGCTATTTAGCTCCTCTACTAGCAGGGCATTAGCATTGGCTATTTTTTTCGTATTGCCCTTATAGTTGGTTAGGTGTTGTAGCCCCTGCCACACCTGTCTTGAGTTATTAACTTCCAGATACTTCTCTACCTTCTGTTTGTATTTCTGTTTAGCCGCCTTAATGCCTCTTCTCAAGTATGCCCTGGCTTCATTGTATTTGTCTTCGTTTCCTGCCTTGAAGGTGGAGTTTAGATGACAATTTGGGATAGAGGTAGAGGCACACAGAGAGGAAGAAAAAGTTTTCACAACTGAAAAAACAAAAACTGAGAAAGCTACCAAAAAGAGTTATTAATTGGGAACAGCTGCAAATGGCTAGCTGTGTATGGTTTAGAATTATACATCTCTGTCCATTGAATAAGGCAACATAACAATACCTCTTTTTGTAGGGAAACAGATATTCCATTTTGAATATTAATGATGTGCAAATTATAAGTAACAGAACTGGTTATTCACGTACAAGAGGCTACAGCTTTCAGCTACTCTGGTTAAGAACTAGAAAATTACTATCCACATATTGCAGAGGGTGGCCAACTTCAAACAATGGTAGGCAGTGTAGAAAGAGTCAGCTGGAGGTTTGTGTTGTAACTTGCCAGCCCTCACCAATGATGGCAATGCAAAATGGAAGGCCTCTTTCTAGCTCACCATGAAAGATCAGTTCCTCCAAAAACAAGCAGTGGTAAAATTATGACTAACAGAACCATGGATACAAAGTCAAGCAAAACTTATCTTGCGTTTCCTGTAATATAATTTTTCTTTAAGCAAAGTATTATAATACAACAATTATAATAGTCAAGCAAACAGGGGTATCATCAGGTAAATCAACACAGCAGGAACACCATGAGGTAAATCACAGAGCACGCAAAAGAAAAAGCCGGGAAAAAGGGAAACTCCCCCTCCACACCCACAGCAACCAATCACAGCACAGATTGCCTCACGCAGGAGCGCACTCTTCAACCAATCAGTTATAACTGTGTGTTCTTGCTCATTGCACAACCCCACTGCTCCAGCTACTAAATTTAAATATTTTAACATTTTCTAAGCATTAAAATATTAAAAGCGTAATACAACATTAAAACCCACTACTACTGGCACCTAAATTTAGACACATTTTTATCCTACTGCACTGTTCCATATAACATGGAGTAGAAAAGTTGGATCGCTCAAGCTGTAAAAGTGTTCCCTGCTATGGAAACATACACAAGCTATTTATCAATGAGAGACAATGTGTTTTTCCCTTCCATGGACTTATAACATTTATAAACCAGGATGCAGGAAGAAAAACGTCACAAAACATATAAAAGATCAATTAATGCCAATTTGGCTTTTTATTTTCTTTCTTTTTTTTTTGCCAAGGAATGCTAGTTTAATGTTACAGTATGGCAGTTTGTATATCTGCTGAAATATGACACAGGTTCGTCATTCATATCTGAGTGCTGAAAAACAATATGGCTCCATAAGCCAATAGGATGCTTTTCCTCTTGAAATGTTTAAAAACAATTACTTAAAACATTTCAGAGGCCTCACAGCTCTTCAAGCTCTGAAGCTGAAGTGCACACATGCTCAAACCTTAGGTATGACATCTATACATATACTTATTTATTAAAGCGTTTATGTAAGTTTGTCTTAAAATATTTAGAAAACGGTGTATGCTATTTGGTACAGACATCTATACACAGACATGTCACTACTGACTCCCTTTAAGAATACGTTTTTTTAAAAAAATGTACAACAGTTATTTTTACTCTCCTTTATTACAGCCTCTTTAAATCTTATTACATGATTTCCATTCAACATTTTATTCTCTTGGATGCAGGTATTTCTAAGGGGTGTTTTTTAAGCTATATCCCTAAATAAAACATTGCCCTTTATATTTAAGAGGATCGTGCACTAGTGCATTTGGGTTCTTTTTCCAGCATGGATTCTTTATTTTATAAGAACTATTGCTGGAAAAGCTCTATTTATATATTTGCTCTCTTACAAAAAAATATAACATCGAAACCTACTGCATATTTTAGATCTCTGAGCTGACTATGCTCTTGCCATTATATACACCCACAAACACTAATAAAAATAGCACCCTCTAAACAGGATGTAGAAATGGCCTCTTAGCCATTTTCGGTAATTTTATTAAAAAGTCAACTGCTCTCAAAAATGTCAGAAGACTGAGGAGCACCACATACTTAAATATATAAAGGTGGGAACTGTAGCTTTTGCAAAGCTCATTTAAATCCTCAGGGTCTTCCAGTATGCTTTGCTGTTATTATGTCAATGTACAACCTGAAGTGAACAAATTATTCAGAATAGCTAAACCGAACATTCCTACAGCGTACCATTAAAATAAGCTACGTTTAAAGTAACAAAATACTCAAAACAAACTGCAGAAATTTTGAAAGGTCCAGGAAAAGGGAAATGGCAAACCTATTTTGAATGAAGGTGTAATACTTAGCAACATATGCAAAACTATAAGAATTTATAATTATTTCGGAAATTCAAAGCTAAATTGCAATTTAGAATTTTAACGATGTAAGTATTTAAGACTTAACTATCCCAACAGAATATGTTGGCTTTATGCAGAACATCAGTCTTCGTTGTTTTTTTTTCATGTGATGCGGCAAGTCCACTATAAATGTTTTGAAATATGCTGAATATCAGCTGAAAAAAACAAAAAACCATAAGAATGGTTATTTGAGGGAGTGCATAAACTTTTCCAGGCTATATTCTGAATCATACTGTTCTTGATCCCAGAGTTCTCCAAGATTTTCAAGGACTGACTTTATGGTTGTTTTCCCAGAAACAGAAGTGGCACCATCTGATTTTTCAGTTTTTCCATCCTTTAAGATTTGGAGAAACAACGTGGAGGAAAAAAAAAACACATGTTAAAATCTGTGCATATAGAAATAGAAATAGAAATTTAATTTGTTAGCCGCTCCCTCTCCGCAAGGGACTCGGGGCGGCGTACAATAAAATATACATACATACATATAAACATAAAAATACACACATATACATACATATACATACATGCATGGAGGAGGTAATAATTAAAATACATTACATTAATAATAATAAAAATTAGTCATTAAAAAATACCCCGAAATAATAATACAAGTTCTTGGTGTGGCAATAACATGAAAATATTGGAAATCGTTACTTAAGCAACACATTAATAACTTAAAATTTGAGCATTTCAATGGAATTATTTAAACTTCAATGGAGAGTGACTTAAATGATTAAGTAAATGTGGTCAGAAGCAAAATTCCTCTCATTATTTGTTGCTCATTTTTAGATCTATTATGAACGTTATTTTATTAGATTCATTAGGTTTATATTTGCTTAACTTCAGGGCGACTCTGGGCAGCTTATACTTTTTAAGAGTAAAAATATCAAGAACAGAAGAGACTGTATGTCCAGACAGAGCACACTATATATCTTACAAAAACACAAACCGAGCCTAACTATTCTACCCCTAGAAGAACATGGTCCATGGCCGGATGTGTCACACGCTGGTCATGCAGGTTTTTAACAACATTTGGAACATCAACAGGATGGGAACCAGGGATCGTCAAGGGGGAAAGCAGTACAACAGATAAGGAACACTTCCTTCTTTCCAACGTATGGTTTAATTGGTGGGGCTGCAAGTGTATCAACTCTACCCAATATCTTGGGATGGGCAGGATGACCAGCACATGGGAGATAATTGCTAGCACCTACAGTTTCGAACACAGAGATGTCTCATACTGAGGCTGCCCATCACTATCCATGTTGCTACACTCTGAATCAGCTGCAACTTCCAAATAGTCTCCAAGGGTAGACCTATGTAGAGTACACTGCGACAGTCCAGCCAAAGGTCACTAAAGCATGTGCAGCCATTTGGTCAGCCGCCAAACAAACAAAAGATGAGGCAAATGGCACGTAACAAGCAGCTGTGCAGAGACAACTCCCAGATTGTAAAGCCATCTCAAATGGGAAAGTGCAGCCAAGGCTAAAGGGAATAACTCCGGATCTATATAATCCTTTCTCCTCTCCTCCCCCTCCCCCCTCTGAGGATTGGGTCTGACTCCCCATCCAGAGCCACACAGGCTCCAGACATTAAGACTAGATCTTGGCATATCACTTTGCTGGCCTGGGCCCAAGATGTGTATCTGGGTAGAATTTCCATATGGATGATATGGGAGCCCATCTTGATGGATGATCTTCCCCAAGTCTCATGCACAGGTTATACAGGGCCCCGTGTCGCCCCGTAAATCTATATCTTACCTTATCCAGAGTGAAGAGGTCAAGAAGCTGATCTGTTCCCATGCTCTGAAGACTGGCATTCTCTTGACTGATCACTGTATTTGCAATGTTCATTTTGAATTTCTGAAGACCCATTATTTTTTCCTCCAAGGTTCCCCTTGTTATCAAGCGATAAACATTAACAACACGTTTCTGCAACGTAGATAATATTTATGGGGATTTAATGGCAATGTATACATATGCCAGCTATTTAAAAAATAATTACACAGCAAAACAAGACATCCAATTAGAGGAACAAAGAACAATTAAATAAATGATGCACATGTGACATTTGTACAAGCCTTGAGTGTAAAAGCAGTAAGAACACAAACCGTGCTTAAATGAAATATTTTTTTCAGAATCATCATTTCATTTGTAAAATATAGTTCCTATCTTTACTCTAAAACCTTTCAGGTTTGATATAGTATTTTATAATGTTATAAATCAAATTAAATAGTATTTTAGTAACAAATTAAAAGAAACAAAAACAAAAAACCCTAAGTTCTAAATGATTCACCATGTATATGGCATTGGTTTCAGAAATGTCAGCCGATTTTTGATTAATTCAACTTATCTTCAGTGATCTGGGTTAATCTTTTTTACCTGCCCAATACGATGTGCTCGATCCATTGCCTGGAGGTCTTTCATTGGATTCCAATCATGTTCAACAAATACCACAGTATCAGCTCCAGTCAAGTTAAGGCCCAGTCCACCAACATGAGTAGTAAGCAACAGCACATCTATGGATGGGTCATTGTTAAACCTGTCAATTAAAATAAACCCAACAATGACTGCAGGTGGAATGAAGATGTCACTTCTCTACTTCCATCCTACTGTTGCTGGCTACAATGCTTAAGTTGTAGCCAATCTAATCTAAAATACTGATGTTCTATCAGGTTGCTGTTATTATACCATCCTACAAATACAAAAGGTGAAATTGAATCACTTGGTTGTTTTGTAGTGCATCGTTTCTAACAACAGTTCCCCTTGTGAAATGAAAGATTAACAGCGGTTTATTGAAATAAGTGAAGAATTAATTGGACACTTTCATATATGGAAGATAGCCAGAAAACTATCCAGAAGATTAAGAATAGGAGAATTTTGGTCAGGTGAGAAGAAAGGTTAGCATTTCCCTCCCCAGCAATGAACCCTGCCCCCAAATGTAGTAATTAAAGAAATCAACTGGCACCAGTGAAGATTTTTGAAGTTTCAATAAGGAACATATACAAGTTCTGCTCTCTGACTGATAGCTGATCAACACTTTTTCCCCCTGACAAATGATAGGTGAATTAAAAGTTTGTGGGTTATATGGGGAACCAACATGAACCATATTAAGTCAATAGCTCAGGGGTTGTCTATATTTACCCTAGAAGACCGAGAGAACACTCCCACCACCAAAGCTGAGTAACATTACCTTTCCCCCCCGAAAAAATGATTTTACAAAACCAAGATAATTGAGAATATAGAAAAGTTATCCAAAAAGACATTTCACCCAGTGACGCTCAAATCCATTGCAGATTAGGAGCAATGATATAAAATACATTCAGCTGTTTGGAAGTTGCCATCCAAGGATTTGTGCCGCCATCATACGGGCAGCTAAAGGCAATCTTTCACTTTTAATTAAATGTCAGCTTCATGAAATTTCAGCCGAGTTCTCTCAGCAGGAAAACATGAGGACATGACATTTTTTTCCTGCCTTAACTTGTCTACCTCCATTTGAAGAGCTTTTATTTTTCAGAGACCGCTATTGCACTGTGAAAGTCGTGGTTGTGATGAGGAGTTACTACAAAGAGCCAAGCAGCAGGCTTCAATGATAGCATTGCTGGCTGTTTTCTCACCCTGGGAAGGATCACAGCAGGATTTCCTTCTGACAAGGTGGGGATTTGTTTTTTTTTCCTTAACGAAGAATGTGTTGTTCTTTCTTCTTAAATCAGCATTTTTTTCCCCACTTGGGAAAGAAATACCTCTACACCTCAAACATGGAGTCAAAGAAGCCACAGATCTGGATGTCCCTGAGATTCAGTGTCGTACAGAGTACAGGCTTGTCTTATCCACATGCCATATGAATGGCCCCATTTATATATACCTTTACATTAGATAGTGGGGAGGAAAGATTTCCCAATTAGATACCAGGGTGCATATGGAACATATGCTGACGGACAAGGGTAAATAACATACGGGGGCCAGATAAGGTGAACACTGTAAGGTGAACAGCAAAACTAGTCTATGTCAGCCAAAAAGGGAGCTGGGGGAACATGACTTTGAATAGATCTAAACAAACAATGTTGGCTTTACCGTGAGACGATTGAGTGTCTCTGACCAGCTGGTATGCTGCCATCTAATCGCAGGTAGGTAACAGAGGGCAAGTGAGGCTTCAGAAGGTCATGTTCTACTATGTCCAGCATGCTCTTCAGTTGACAGAAGATGAGAATTCGGTGTTGGGCAACTATCGTTTCAGTGCCGCTTTCTGAAGAGCCACCATTTCCTAAGCCACAGTCGAGTAACAGCTTAAAGACCAAAAAACAACAACAAACCAACAAAAAAGAAACCATCAGTCAGCCAGCTTCTCGAGGCCCTTTCTCCACAAGAGTATCCAAGAAACTTTCACATACTGATTATTGCATTTCTATCTCATTTTGAGGTTGGTTTGGCTTACAGCAACGGTGTCAAACTCAATTTCATTGAGGGCCACATCAGTTTGACCTTGGGGAGCCGAGTGGCTGTGTCTGGGCTGGGCTGGGCATGGACAGCTTGACGTTCTGCAGCCCATACACGGCCCTCCTGGGCTCTGTTTTTGCTGGCAAAGGCACTGCGGGCCGATCCTCCTGGGTGGCCCTTTGGGCCAGATCTAAGCACCCTGCAGGCGAGATCCGGCCTAAGGGCTTTGAGTTTGACACCCCTGGCTTACAGGGAAACGGACTCAAAGTCACACATTTGGGCACTTGGCCTCAGTCCAAGATCTGAACTATTACAATGCATTTGCAGTTACATTGTGATTGTGGAATGGTAACTTAATGACAGCATTTTCCCCCCTTCACATTCTTGCTATTTAAGGACCAGGAGATTTGAAAAAAAGCTCAGCTTCGGAGGTTCCAGAGACATAGTTTAAATGAAAACCAGCTGTGTGACCTTGGGCAAGTCAGTCCCTCTCAGCCCAACCCTCCTCACAGAGTTGTTAGATGTAGGGGAAAAAATAAGAGGAAGGAGTAGTATTAAGTATGTTCATTGCCTCAGGATATTTATAAAAATAATAAAGGCGGGATAAAAAGAAACTTAAAACTAAACAATAATAATAATACTGGACTAAATGAACAAATAAAAAGTGATATCTTTATGTTCTACTACACAAAATAGTGAAATAGAGTTGCATTGAATCTTATATAGCAGGCTCAAATTCTGGCATTTTTTGATACTAAATACTAGCTGAGAATTATACCAAATAATAAATTACCACTTCAAATTTGGTAAACACCAATAACTGAAACCTAGCTGCTATTTTTAAATAACTAAAAATGTACTACAAAGTTATGGCAAAACTGGAATGACTCTTAATCCACTGGTAGCCCAAGGAGTTTGACTCATTTTAAAAAAAAGAACCTTTAAACTTAAGATGGCAACTAAGTTTTCTGTTAGTTACACATAATGCTACACATACAAAAATGTACTTTATATGCTGCATGTTGCCTTCTCCATTGGTTTCATCTTCTTAACATTTTTAGATATTCCTTTTCAACCATCAATTAATTGGTATGAGGTGAAGGTTCTAGAACAGGGCTGTCAAATTCCTGGTCCACAGGCCGGATGTGTCACGCGCTGGCCATGCGCGGTTTAGCAAAGGGGGGGGAAGGTCATGATACGTCACGTGACAACGCGAGTTTGATGCCCGTGTTCTAGAAGCTAGCAGAAGTATCTTTTTGAATCTATGTGGAAGAGTTATTGTCTAATAAATCAAATGCACAATCAAAGATTTGTCCACCTGTTTTAAAGCAGAGAGTTTAGGCGCATGCTGGATGTCACGAAGAGAAGAATTCTCTGCTGCAAGCTTCTCCGTGATCCTTTTATGTTCTGGGTGATGAGCGGTTAAAACTAGTGCTGGGTGGTTGCACAATTTCCTTAAATACTGCAATGCCTTTTAGAAACAAGGCACAAAAACAAGAAATCAAATAAGCATAAGATTTTCAAGATACATTGACTTCCTACATGGCAGAACACAGTAGGCGGCTGTTAAATGTGAAACCCTCTGCAAAAAAATGAGAGGAGATGGCTGGTTTGTCAATTGCCAGCCACAATTGATTTTAATCATTTACTAGTGTTCACACTGAGAAAGAAAAAGGCTGTTGAAGTTTTAAGTGAAAGGGGTGTTTTAGCAGAGGTAATAAATTATTGCTCCTGGCATTATTTTCCATCCTGTATTTGAGCTTGTTCTTAACTGGCCCAGAATCTTTGAAATTCCAGTGAGCTGTTTTATTCCTTTATCAAAAATGCTTCTTAATCCCATATGATTCTTTTTCTAAGGATACAAACTACTATATGCAGATGTGTTTATGGCTTTCATAGATAACAAAAATATTTTTGGATATTTTGTTGCTGACCAATTTTGTAGGAAATCTTTCCTAAAAGCTCTTTTCAAACAGGTTTATTCCTGTTTGCTTGGTTCTGCAGTGCTATGAAAGCTCATATTTATAAATATATTTTATCTTTAAATCTTCAATTTTACATTCCTTTTAATATGTTTGTCAAGCCTTTTTCATTCAATGCGGAGGGTTTCAAGCTATTTTCATGAGGTCGGTTCAGTTTGCCATTCAGAGTGGGGAAAAAATCTCATGAAAATAGCTCTCTTTATCTTGATAATCATCTTTTGAAATCAAGAGCCGCATGTCTCCAAAATCCCACGCTGTGGAAATAATAGCAAAATCAGTACCCATTGGTATTGGTAGTGAAACGGAGACGTTAAATAATTTATGATCAAACTTCAAGCTTTAGTTCAAACCTGTTACTGCCTTTTCTGAATTTTAGAAGGTGGACACTCAGCTTCCTCTTTTACTTCCTTCTCTTATGGAACCAGACTATCCCCAAGAGCCTAGAAGACTCATTGCCATTCAAGGGGAGACCTCATCTCCAGCCAAAGGATGTAATATCTTGCAGTTTCTGATCTAAATGTTAGTCCCCCTTAATGGCATTGGTGGCTCAAGGAGGTCCCAAAGGGAACACTTCACATGATCACTGCATAAATACAATTTATAATGGTGCTGAGACTAACGTGTCATTTGGATTTAAGTGAGAGGGAGTTGTGCAGAGTCAGCCTCATTCTCTCTTCTCAATTCCCACCTGAGTCCAGTAACAAGGCAGAGTCAAGACAACTGGAGATAGGACAAGGCACAGTAGACACCAGGATGCCTTCTGTGCCTTGTCCTGCTCTTCACATTCTATGATGCTTCATAACCATTTGACCTTTCAATGGTCCAACATGGTCAATCTACCGGAGTCTCTTGTCACAGGCCTGGATAAGCAGCTCCTAGTCTCACTGAACGTTTAAGACCCATCAGCTAACCTCACCTGGTTTAGCTAGCAAGGTAAAATAGGGTTATATTTAATTTACAGGGTTTAATGATCCAACTTGAGGAATTTCTAGCTTACAAAGCCTCTCCATCTGCATTATTAGGGCCAGGATGCAATTTAGATCAGCTATGTTTCTCTGCAAAGGGGCGCTAAGTAGGGAAAATGTGTCTTGTGCTGAGAGGTTGAAATTTCACTCAGGCTGAAGTTCAGGGTTTGGCATCTCATGAGGTAGCAAAATAAGCAGATGCATTTCCAACCTGAAATACGTGTCCTGTAGCTTTAAGCTTTGGTTTTTCAGTCTCTTCAGTGAGTGAAGCTGATGAAACTGTTTCATCGACATCACATTTGGCACGAGACTTTGCAAAATCTTCATAAAGTTGAACCTATCAAAAGAAACAAATGTATGCATTATTTACAGTTACAGTCATTGGGAGCCTGGTTGGTGCAGTGATTAAAGGACGGTTGGACTAAAAAGCAGGAGATCACGAGTCCTCCTTCTCCCTCAGGCAGAGGGAGTGCTACCAAAAGGGTGCTTGGGCCTTTGCGCCAGTCACTCTCTCTCGGCCCAGCCCCCATTTCACAGAGGGTTTCTTGAGGGAAAGGAAGGGATAACAGCCTTATGTGCATCCCCTAAAGCTGTACAAAGGGAAGGTCAAATTGATATTTTAACACTTGCAGCAATCTCTGCTCTTTGAAATACTTGCATACTATAGGTTAGTAATCTCTTTACATTTTGCTTTTGTTTTAATTTATTTGCAGCGAATGTAAAATTATTATTACTACCCTACAAATACCACTTTGAAGAGACCTGCTCTATCAGACCATTTTTTTTTTACAAGAAGGATTTTTGGTTTGCATAAAAAAAGATGAACGGTCACCGGATGAGTCTTTTAAAAAGCTAAACTGGCTGTATCCTCCCACTAGGAAAATGTCAAATCCTAGTTTTGCAACCAAATGCTACATCAACATGTATAGTGACTCTAATAAGCTAAATTAAAAACTGCAAATGATTCTATTGTATCCTACAGGTTACTTACATGTAGGATTGAGTGAAATCAAGTTTCAATCAAAACACTACTGTATTTCCAAGGAAAAAGCCAATGCAGGGAGTCACCATTTCAATTTTCCAACAGCAGAGAAGCTGCATTTACAAAAGGCATCACTTTTGCTGCTGGTACCCATCTGTATTTCATACATTTCTCCATTCTCCCAATTAAACTCTTAAATGAGATATGGGGCTGCAAAAAGAAGGGGCAAAAATCACAGCCTCCTCCATTTGTCAGAAAAATACACTGGATTCAATCTATCTTTGGAGGCAACTGCTTCAATAAACAGGGGCGCAGTAGCCTAGCAGTTAAGACGCTGGGTTTGTATTCCGTGTGCCTTGGCATATAGTCATGACAGACACATGACCACGAAAGCGTCTTCAGATAACAGTGGCTCCTCGGCAAGGAAACGGAGATGAGCACCAACCCCCTAAAGCCGGAGACAACTGGTCAGGGCAAACTTTTTACCTTTTAAATCAATAAATATAGTAGATTTTTACTTCAGGGGCAAATGGTTTCCCAGCACACTTTCAACAGTGTGGTGAAAGATCCATTTAGAGCAAGCAAAGGATTTGAGAAAACCCACAAATGATTCTTCTCTTCTGTTCTAAATGTCAATGTGATTCAAATTAAGTAACTTGCCTGGAGGGGGCTGAGAATACAGTAATAGTCTTGAATGATTTTGGGTGGAAGATCTTGCAATACGTCTTCTTTCATCCTTCGTAATAAAAAGGGCAGGACTTGCCTGTGTAATGCCTCCATTGCAAGGACACCTACAAAGGCCCATAAGAAAATGTTAGCGAAACATTTAACATTCTTCCACTAAATCCAGAGTAGGACTCATGAGTTCCTCCGAAAGGAAAGGGATTTTACTAAGCGGTGTTTCTTACCTGCCTCCTGTTCTCGACTAGAGCTCCGAGCATCTCTACTTGCTAATATGGGTTTGCCATAACGAGCTGCAAACTGACGCTCAGTACCCAAAAATCCCGGCATAAGAAAATCAAATAGTGACCACAATTCTAAGACATTGTTCTGAAAGAAAACGATAAGGGAAAAAATGTAAACAATAGCAAGTTGGCCATTTGCAGTAGAAATTATAGTGAATTTATAGCAAAATAGAGAAATTTATCATGACTGCCCATCTGATTCCACAAATATTCTTTGTTCTGGCATGAGACATGCGTGAAAAAACTAGTCCACATAAATTCAAACTGTAAAATCAAAGCATCCGAAAAGGGCGCTCTGCATGAATAGCAATGAAGAGAAGTAAGGCATCCCTCCACAACAATTTAAAGGCCACCACAATCGCTGGGGAAAAATTGGTACAACTATTTCAAAGATTTCCCTTGCTGCCTGCATGGATAAGTGACAGTTGTTCCACTGAGGTGGCCCATGACTCTTAGCGCAAACATCCCTGCATCCCAAACAGCTCTACCAGCTCTTGAGGAAGGGTGTCTCGTTCATGCTGACATGTTTTGCACAGCAATACTTCGTAATCAACACTATGCCTAAAATTTGGCAATCAAACATGTGGATATCCAGCATCCTCTCATGAGGGATGCTTACACCAGGGGTCTCCAACCTGGGCAACTTTAAGACTTGTGGACTTCAACACCCAGAGTTCTGGGAGTTGAAGTCCACAAGTCTTAAAAGTTGTCAAGGTTGGACACCCCTGGCGTACACTATGTGATTCCAAGGTCTTTAAGGTAATCTCGCCCCTCAATACATACTCTCGGCTGAACTAAACAAGTGGTTTTTAGAAACTGAAAAATCTATTTCTCCAGTACCATGAGCCCCTTTAGACATGGATTACCTGGATTGGTGTCCCAGAAAGGATTATTCGGTAGTTGGCAGCCAACTGCTTTATAGCTTTTGATAGCTTCGTTTTCCCATTTTTGATGACATGTCCTTCATCAAGAATACAGTAATTGAATTTAATATTTCTAGGAAAGAAGATGCCGTTAATTGGTTTTAGTTGTTTTAAAGCAGGGGTGTCAAACCCGCTTGCATCACGGGCCATATTGTAATGTGTCACAATGTTTTTTGCCTTCACGGAGCTGGGATGGATGTGGCCTGTGCAGGCCGTACCTGGCCCGTTTGTTTGACAGGCTTATTTTAAAGCATATGAAACACCTAAAATGTTTTAAAAATAGCTCTCACCTGAAAAAATCAATGTCATTTCTCACAACATCATAAGAAGCTACAATTAGGTTGTGTCTTTTTACATGGTGTTGTAATCTGAAAGAGACAAAACATAAATGAATTAGGCTTTTATATACAGCATAAAACCCTAAAGGTAAAGATTCCCTTCGCACATATGCTAGCAGTTCCCAACTCTAGGGGGCGGTGCTCATCTCCGTTTCAAAGCTGAAGAGCCAGCGCTGTCCGAAGACGTCTCCATGGTCATGTCTGGCATGACTAAACACTGAAGGTGCACGGCATGCTGTTACCTTCCCACCAAAGTGGTTCCTATTTTTTCTACTTGCATTTTTACATGCTTTCGAACTGCTAGGTTGGCAGAAACTAGGACATGTAACGGGTGTTCACTCCGTTATGCAGCACTAGGGATCTGAACCGCCAAACTTTCTGATCAACAAGCTCAGCGTCTTAGCTACTGAGCCACCGCGTCCTAGCAACCCTACAAGCTACAAAAAATAACTGCTAGTTTGGCAGAATCTGGGACAAGTAACGGGTGTTCACTCCATTATGCAGCACTAGGGATTCGAACCGCTGAACTGCCAACCTTTCTGATTGACAAGCTCAGTGTCTTAGCCACTGAGCCACCTCATCCCGTCGACCCTACAAGCTACAATTTTTGTTAAAAAAAAATATCAAATAATTCCAAGAAAAAGGAGACGGTTCAAACCCCCAAGAGTAACATTTTTAAATTCATCACTTACCTTGCCCTTTCAGTTGGAGGACCAGTATAGTGCAAAGGATTCAAAAACTCCTTGGAACAAAATTTGCCCACTTCATCCACCCAATGACCTGTCAGGGTGGGTGGGCACACAACCAAGGATGGGAGTGGAATGCTATCAGCCATCTTAGTTCTTGCATATTCTTGGGCCCTTTGGAGAACAACAGAAGAATATTCATTCATTCATTTATTCTACTGGGAAAAAAACATTTGGAGAAATACTGAGCAGCAGTAATTATGTTGTCTACCTGAGATAGTGATCTCCTGCAAGAATGCAGATGGATTGCAGGGTTTTTCCTAAGCCCATATCATCACACAGGATACCGTGAAGTTTGTATTTGTTGAGAAAAGCCAACCAGTTCACACCTTCCTGTAAGATATGACAAAGTTCCTAATAATGAGAGAGCTGAAAGAGCTGGACTTCTTTTATTTACTGTTATATTTACATATGCCTTTCACTCTTAATAAAGACCTCTGAAGCGATTTCCAAGTTATATAATTTTGACAATTTAAAATGTGGTAACTGGAAAATGAATTGAGTAGTAAAAAATTTCAAAAACACCAATGAAATGTGAACAGCTTATTTGCCAATGTAGAGCATCCTTCTTCAAATGGATCACTTCATCTTACGTATCTGAAGAAGTTTTACAATAGAGGATACATTTTTAAAAACCCAGATAAGAAGCCAAGGCCTCAAACTATTTAACAAATCAAAACTTACTTGCTGATATTTTCTGAGTTCTGCTTTAATTGGTACTGGAATTTTATAATTTTCTAGTTTTTTCCCATCCAATAATTGTTCCAAGAAATGGCGCTCTTTGGCTTTTATTTTAATTAAATCTTCAGACATATTTGGGGGATCTGGAATACCAGCCTGAAAGAAAAGATAGAAGTACAAGTTCCAAATTGAATACTTTGTTTGGCCAAGTTAGTGTATCTTATTAGGATCTGCTTTCTGCTAAAAAGGCAAATTAAAGTCACACTGTTTTCAGAGTTTGTAAAATGCACGTAGTCCTCAAGTTTACATTAGTCAAATATTTAAGCATAGTAATTTACTATCAGACTAGCTTGTAATTTAGAATGAAAAAAGGGGTGTTCTGAAAGGCCAAGCAATGACGGAGAACTGACAAAATGATAACTCTAAATGAAATAAAGCTTTATATAGAAAACATATTCTTTAAACAATGCAGAACTGTAGCATTCCTATAATCATGTGATCACCATTTTGCAACCCTCTCGGTTGGCTTTCGACAAGCAAAGTCAACGGGAAAAGCCAGACTCGCTTAACAATCATGTGAGTCACTTAACAACTGCAGCAATTTGCTTAACCGTGGCTGTAAGGTTGTAAACTTGGGGTGCAACTCACTTGATGCCTTGCTTAGCAGTGGAAATTCTGGTTCCAGCAGTGGCTGCAAGTCAAGGACTGCCTGTAGCTCAAGCACCGATTCAGGGGACAAACAAGCAAGCAAAGGTGACACGTTTTGAGACACGAGAGGAAAGGGGTCTGACTTACCTCAAGTGGCATTAATCTAATCAGAGTTGCAAAGCATTGGGTAGCCATGAAACGGACACTGTCTGTCTGATCACTCATTCTGCCCAGCACAGGAACCACAAGCAGAACTATATAGGGAATAATTCCAACATCTAATTGCTCCATTATAGCTGTAGATTCATTGTTAAGGATTTCTTTCTTATTAGCAAGAGACTCTTTTACATCAGAAACGATTCTATCATTTCTCTCCCCACCCCCAAACTTTTGCCCCTCTGGTTCCAGTTGACCAAGGAGAGGTACCTCCCTGGTGAGCTCTGCAGTTTATCTACTTAATCAAGATAAAAGGAGAACATTCCTTTCTTTTATTTACCTTGGAAGTTATTGCTTTCAAGCAGCCAATTTCAGAATTAAGTTTTATTTAGACAAAGCTAGCCTTCAGTGGACATTCCCCACACAGACAGACGACAAAAGAATTTAGCAAGGATACAGCCAAGAGCTTCAATTGCACCTTCTTGCTTGGTACTATCATCTATCGCTCCCAGCCAAGGAAGAACCTTTTCTAGAAAAATATGAATGGTTTCCACGGTAGCTATTTTGCTCATTACACCCACACAACGGGCAGCCATGTGCCTCACTGCAGTGCTGGGGTGTTGAAGGCACATACAAAGATAAGGCAAGTGCTGTATTAACTGAAAAAAGAAACCATGGATCAGTCACAGGTACAGCAAAGGTTACTGAAGATAATCTATCAAAAGACAGCTATTTTAGTTCATTGTTAGTGTGAGATATTCACGATGCTGAATACATGATTTATCTACCTGCAATGGAACAAGGACAGGGAAATGTCAAGGTGTGTTTGAACAATCAGAAACAGACACAGGCATATGATGGTGCACAACCCATCATATGCCTGTGTCAGTTTCTGATTGTTCAAATACAATCAGTTATCAGTGCACAACACAGTTATCTAGAGCCTTATTTTTAAAGATGTGATCCAAACATTATTATGCCAGGAAGAACGGCTTTTAAAATAGCTTCAAGAATGGTTGCCTTTTAAGCTCTTAGAACAAGTATTAGAACAAGTATTAGAACAACTCTTAGAATTCTCTTTCAAAAAAGAAAAGAGGGTCAATTTAAATGTAAAAATAGAATAAAAATGCTATTGTCACTTTAAACATACTAATCAACATACATTAAAAAGAAATTTTGTTGCATTCAGCTCTCAAAAGATAATCATTATGCAATATGCATATATCCACACAAACACACATATATATGAGAGAGAAACATCACAGTTTAGTTCGAATGTACACATGTACATGGCGAAAAAAAAAGAATCCTGTGAGTTTACATAAAAATCATAACATTTTAATTGCGGTTGGCAGTTCTATCCATTATTCCAAATTTAAGAAAAAGCAAAAACATATATTATTGAACCTCAGTGAAAATGCTAACTATTTCTAAACAAAGTTTCGTACCAGAGTGCGAAGCCGAATATCCATAGAAGCTGCAGTTATTTCAAAAACCTGTAGAGAATTCACCAATTCCTGAGCTGGTCCATCTCCTTTTTCCAAGAGTAACTTTCGATCTATTACAGAAACCAGTATTAGATATATATTCTTAATTGAAATTTTAAATTAGCCAAGCCTTAAGAAATATACCTACCAAAGTTATTTATATCGATACTGTTCTTTAAGGACCCGACCATAGTATCCCAAAGATGTGGCAAGCCTACTGCCATTTCATCTCCAAAATGCTTTGCTATAGTGGATAAAGCAAATTCTGCTCCTCTCCGCTGTACAATGTAGGGCTTCTGAGCCTAGAATTTAATAAGATAATTTAAAAGCAAATAAAGGCAAATAAAATATAGCATGTTGGTATCTAATGCAGCTACTCCAGGAAAAAAATAGGGTGCTTTCTCAGAGTTTCCATCTATCAAACAGATAAAGAGAAATGGAAGTGGGAAGTATATTACAATATATCAAATATTGATCCAGAAAAAGAACCAACATGGGGGAGCATAACAGTCAGTGATCAATTCTCAACTTTAAAACTGACCTCTAATGCACAACGTATCTTAGTAGATTAATATGGTATAATCAATATCAGGATGACGGCTAAAATTTTGTTTTTAATTCACACATATGAATAATATAAAATTAATTGAAATGTTTCAAACTCAATGTAAAATTCAGCAAAATGTAGGGATGTTTTTATAATGAAAACTCAACGATGAGAAAAGGGATCAGTAAAATAACTAACCCTATAATTGCTTCAAATCACAATGCTTTTTTTTTTTTAAAGGTACATTTAATTTCCAAGATTTCAAGTCCTCAAGCTGGGAATAACACATACAGATGATTCTTTGTGAACGGGCTAGCAGGATTAAAAAAGAAACACAACAATATTGGCTAGCAACCTTGTTCTTTCTTTCCATTCTTGCCTTTCTTGATCTCTTGTAAAATTGATCCTACAAGTCTAAGAAATAAACGTGTCTCATTTTCTCAGAAGCAATGAAAGTGTGAAAGGACTGCCAGAAGGAGGTCAGTCTAAGCATGCACAAAAGCTTCCCTCATTTCCATTAAAAGAAAAAAGAAAAGAGGGAGTGGGAGGGAAGAATGTTATGACCAAGGAAAGAAAATAGGACAATCTATTTTTAAAAGACTGCAACATTAAGGTTTCTTTTTTCTACATAAACCCCATTTTGATTAGGTGCAGTTTAGCTGATGTTGACTTTTAGCAACTGCATAGGCTTCCTCCAGGATACCTGCCCCACCCCACCTCCCCCGTCTGATCCATCTGGTCTTTCAACTCTGCACCTATCAATGCTCTAATCAAGTCCCTGCTGATTGTTATCCTCTTCTCTTTCTTTCCATCTTTCCCAGAACTATGACATCTCAAGGGTGCTAAGTCTTTACATAATGTATCTAAGATACATTATCTGCTAATTTGAGCCTCGTCATTTGTGCATTGTGAGAAATCTGGGTTGATTTGTTTTGATTATTTTTTTTTCTTGGCTATCCTCAGTATTTTCATCAGACTCCTTTGACACTCAAGTTCAAAAGCATTAATACTCTTTTCTTATTTTGCCTGTTCAGTTTTTTACCTTCATAGAAAGTCACAGAGATAAAGCCACTGCCTCCACAATTCTGATCTGTGCAGATATGGATACGTCATAGCATCTGAAAATCTTTTCTAAGGCTTTCATTGCTAAAACTAATCGTATCTCTATACAAGTCTAGTCTATGGCGTATTTCTTGACTACTACTTCCTTTACTCTTAAAATAGTTGATCCTAAATGAAAAAGCTATCGGCTACTTGAGTATCTTCATTGTAAGTTCTAAAGCTGATTGCTGTATTTGTTGTCTTTAGTTTGATGTTTTGGGTATTTAAGGTATCCATTTTTCCTTCACTTTCATTACTAGGTAGTGAAAATCAATGAAAATTATTGGCATTCTCTAATTGTAAATCAACATTGATCATCTTTGAAACCAGCCTCCCTAATATATATTCAGCATATAATGACATCCCTTGTATTCAACTGTTGCTCTGATCCTCGAGGTATACCACCACCACCCTCCGGCCCCAAGTAGCTTGGTGCATTTTTCTAAGACAATTCAAGTTACCTATCTATTAATATTGGAGCACTGTGTAATGTTTGCAAAACTGAAAATTAAACTTTGTACCCACTTCATCAAGCTCTGTTGTTACATTTCCACTAGTGCTTGCAGGCAAATCTCCAATTTGGGCTTTGGTGGCCTTTGGTGTTGGACCCCGTCGGCTTGTGATGGCAAATGCAGCTTTTTGGTGCCTATATAGTGTGATTATACCTCTGTGCTTGGTGACTGTATGATGCATCCCATCTCTTTCAGAATTAGATCCTATAAAAAAGGTGGCAATTAAAAACACTCTGATAGAAGCGGCAGGGATGGTCACAAACATGCTCTCTTCTCACAAATTGTTATGGAAAAGGAAATTAGAGAGAAAAATCAATCTCTAATATTAATTCTTTTAAAAAACTAAACTTGAAATTCTAAGGGATTATGATCACTAGAATATTTGGTTTGAAATTCAGAGCAACACACTGGCAGGATAACAAGGAAAATGTACGTGGCACAGAGTCACTTGTTTTGTGAAATGGACAGATGAATGAATGAATGAATGAAGAGAGAGAGGGAGAAAGAGAAAGATAGATCTGAATTATTCTGAGACAGACATAGAATTAGGAAACACTTATGAAACTTAGCAAATTAGTATGGAACAATAATTAAGAATGCTGCAACAAAAGTAGAGAGACACAAATACAAATTTCTGCTTGTTAAAGTCACTGAATGAATTATTATAGCTCAATCTAATCTTTTACGATGGGATGTGGTGGAGATTAAATAAACTAAGGCGTATTTCTGGGTAAAATGTGGGAGGTATAAATAAGTACAGTGATGTATTTTTTTTTCTTTCCTTGGCTTGTTTACTTCTCCCACTGTTTTTGTCACCATCTCTGCTGCTTCTATCAGAGAGGAGTTAATAATGAAGTCATAGTGATTAGAAAAGGCCTCAACATGTAAAGGCTTTCATTTCACAGGATGATGGATCTGGAAAATAATGGTTATTTTTCTGGGAGTATGAGTAAAAGTAAGCGGTTTCAAATTCAAATCCTATAGTGAATGGTGGTTCACAAAACCAAAGCCAACAATATTCCAAAAGAACTCAGTGAATGTTTGAGAAACATGAAGCATATTTTAAAGTAACACTTCTAAATGCTGAATACATACATTATATGAAATAGTATAATAATGATGTACCAATATGTTGAAAGGACAAATTACTTAACCAAACTTGCCGAACCTCTGTGATATTCTAATCTTATCCTAGATTCACAGACTGTGCTAAGTAACAATGTGATTTTTCAGGTTTTGGCTCAGATAGCAAACTAATCTCAATTTATGTCACAAACCCCATCTTAGCAAGATGGAGGAGGAGGAGAGAAGCAACTTAGAACTGAGGAGAAATTTCCTGACAGTTATAACAATTAATCCGTGGAACAGCTTGCCTCCAGAAGTTGTGAATGCCCCAACACTGGAAGTCTTTAAGAAGATGCTGGATAGCCATTTGTCTGAAACCGTATAGAGTTTCCTGCCTAGGCAGGGGGTTGGACTAGAAGACCTCCAAGGCCCCTTCCAGCTCTGCTATTGTGTTATATTGGTGAATGGAGCCTAACCATACAGAAAAATCTCCATAAGCAATTTTAAAGTGAGGTTCTTCTCCATAGCAGCTGGAATAAAATGGTGAGAATTCATCAGAGATTTTTTAAAACCATACATTACTAAAAATGCTTTAGAAAGCATAAAATGCTATAGTGTATTTACGGTAAGATGACATCATCTGAAGATGTTTCAATTTCTATAGCAATGTTTCCCAACTTTGGCGACTTGAAAATGTGTGGACTTCAATTCCCAGAGTTCCCCCAGCCGGCAATTTTTGGAGTTGAAATCAACACATCTTCAAATAGCTGAAGTTGGGAGGGAAAAAAGAAAGGAAGGAAGGAAGGAAGGAAGGAAGGAAGGAAGGAAGGAAGGAAGGAAGGAAGGAAGGAAGGAAATAAGTAAGTAAGTAAGTAAGTAAGTAAGTAAGTAAGTAAGTAAGTAAGTATGTTTTTAATTTTTTTTGCCACCCACCCCTCCATGAGGCTACTCTGGGAGGTTTACAACATTATAAAAAATGTAAATATAACAATACTAAATCACTGAAGCAATAAAAATAATGAAAATGCAAGACGGGCAGGTAGTGGGCAGGATATGCAGGGGGTAGTTGGGGTCAGTTCTTAGTCCAATAACTCCCCCATGGGGTCCCAGGGCCAACTGGCAGAGCAGGCCTTCAGGAGAGTGGGGACAGATCTCACCCTAGGAGGCAGGATGTTCCAGAGACCAGTGCTATGGCAGAGGAGAGCTCTTCTCCTGGATCCCACCAGACTGAATTCCTTTACCGATGGGATTGGCAGTAGGCCTCCTCTGCCAGCACGAATAGGACGGGCTTTCCTTGAGGGATTAGATGCTTTATCAAGTAACCTGGACCCCTGCCATGGAGAGCTTTAAAGGCCATAACCAACTCCTTGGAATACTTCTTTATAAGTATGCAGATCCCGTGAAGATGTTTCTATGCAGCAAACTGAAGGTTAGCAGTTGGTCAACATACCTTTGGAGTTTTCATGGCTGCTCTGTGGCTGTGCTGGACATGATGCTAAAGGAGTAAGGTGTGGATCCACGCACAGCGAGGTGCAAAGATTTTTAATGATTTTCGAATTGGGGCAGGGAGATCTTGCAATACATTGCTGAAGCAGTTTTGCTATGCATAAAGCTGAATAATTTTGCACTAGCGTGTTTTCTTCTTTCTTCACCGCCTCCATCAAAGGCTTTATAACCGGATTTATTTTTTCTGGAAGCTGCTCCAAATTGACAACAGCACAAGCAGTAAATGTATGCACTCTCAGCTGCAGTGTTTGCCATTCCAGGTTTGTTTCTGTGACTGTCATTTGAACTTGCTGCCGCTTGCTTTCTAATTGCTGTAAAACTGTGGGGTTTAGGTTTGGAGATGATGTAGCTTCATTAAAAACAGTAGTAACCTTAATTTAAAAAAGTAAAAAAAAATCATTACTATTTTGTGACATCGAAGGCTTTTAAATCACTGGAAGCCAAACGAGACTTTGAGTTTTTCTCTAATCCACATCAGGGCAGACTAAAACCAGGCATGGAGAAAGGAGAAGCTGTGAAACAGGGGGCCCCCAACAAAGTGAAAAACTGCAAATCAATACAGGTTTAGCTCAGCCTTGGTGTTTCTCATCTCAGCCCTCACATCCCATTTTGGAATTTAAAAGAATTTTATTACATTAACAACAACAAATGTTTTTCTCAGTTCATTGTACAGCCTTCTGTAACATCTTACCTAACCCGAAGCTTTTGAAACCTCAACAGTTCACATGCTGGGAAAGGTATGATGAGTATCTTATAAACTGAACCATATTTGTCAGCTATGGTAAATAACTGGATATTCTTATAACGCCCTTCATACTGCACGCAGAAGGGCATTTTCATGAGCAAGAATTCAGCCCTTTATAATGATAATGGAAAACTAGAATAATATTCCTTACTAGGATAATCTTTGCATTTGCTCAAATACTGAAGATGAATCTGTGATTCATGCTATAAAAATATTCTTTATCTTACATTTGACATTTTACTGTGCTGCTTGTCTGCAGATCTTCAGACCCTTCCCAACCAGGAATTATAAAACAGCTATTTTAGGATTAGTTGACTGACATATCTAGGAAGACAATGAAACTCCTAGCTGTTGCTATTACTGTTTGAAGGTATGTCCTACAGCTAAGTATGTCCAGACTCCCTGTCGCATTTATCATCATAAAGTTTGTTCTTTCCACCAAGACTTGCATATAATGTTTTATTATTGTAATCCTTATGAGAAGATATTGAGTTGCATCCATCGGTAGTTGTGATAATTTCTTTCTTATGGATGTAATAAAGATAATTAAAAAACTCCCTAGTGCAGCGATGGCGAACCTTTTTTTGGCTCGCGTGCCACAAGTGGGGGGAGCGCAGGGGGGTCGTGCGTTGCATTACGGGTGCGGCATGCCCGCACACGACCCCCCTGCGCTCCCCCCACTTGTGGCACGACCCCCCTGCGCTCCCCCCACTTGTGACTTCCGGTTTGCTTGGAGGGTGGTTTTAAGCGCTCCGAAAGCGTCAGGGAAGCCTCCGGACGGTCCCTGAAGCCTTCGGAATGCTTAAAACTAATAGATTACAATCTCATGCATCTAGAAGAGCGGAGAGGAAAGCTACACATTTATAGTTAAATGGAGCATATTGTCCAAAGATAATTTGAGCATGCAGAGAAATCATATGGATCTCAGGTGTGAAGACAAAATTGCTTCACAATTGATAAGAAAGACAATCAACTTGAGGAAACAGGTGCATTTTTGTAAGTATAAGGATACTAGAGTAACCTTCTTTGAAATGCAACACTATACCGCATGTGAGTGACATCAAGCTTCAGATGGTTATTCTGACTCTAATGAGCTAACCAAATACTTAAATGTGGCTCTTGTGAAGAGTAGTGATAATGATAATGCCACTTATCATCACAATGTATAATGGGCTTTTACATGTCTCCAGAGAGATTTACTCTTCTTTTTTTCAATGCCCCTCCAGAAACCTCTTATGTCACCTCATCTCCTGGAACTTCTTGCAAACCAGCTTGAGAATTGGCATACTGGGAGAAGGCAATCCAATCTTCCCCTCATTCTGAGTGTTGACTAAGACCTTGACTGTGCTGCTGACCAGAAACTCATGAAACTTCCAAAAAGCCTTCTGGGAACCAAATGAATCCTCTACACACCCATGTGATTTGACAATTTCAGTGGGGATAAACTGCTCAATACACTGGTCAAGATTTTTCCCTGGGCTGCACAGTGCTTTAGAAAGGAGCTTTGGAACTGGTGATGTATGAACGTAGCTCTTAACTGCAACTCTTTAAAGTAGGATTGTTTCACAGGGGTTGTTTTTGTTCTATATCCTATAAAATTTTATATCAAAGAAACTCTAAAAGAAAAAAAACCTTTGGATTCAGAGAATATTATTTATTGTATGCTAGTATTATATTTAATATTTAGAGTAAGATCTAAGAACACACACTTCTGAGTGCCACCTAGATTATTTCTGCAATCCACCAACAGAATGGAAACCACACTTTGGGCATTCCTTACACTATTAGACATAAACATAAAATATGAATGGAAAATTTACACAGCAGAATGTTAGTGTCCTACACTATTTGTAATTGAGAACATTCCCCCTTTATTCCTCACTCAGGAATGGAATGCATGCTCCATAACCATATTTTAAAGCAGAATAGTCACAATCTGAACTTCTTAGGTACACTCTTACATTTCCACATGAAAAATGATTTTATAACAGAAGCATCAATAGCTGCAGTAGTTTATTTTTAAAAAATAACTGCTCGCTTGCCTGTCCTCTTTTCACTCTTAAGAGAGGCTGTAACTATCAACTGG
Organism: Natrix helvetica; assembly: GCF_964273705.1. Classification (NCBI taxonomy): domain Eukaryota; kingdom Metazoa; phylum Chordata; class Lepidosauria; order Squamata; family Natricidae; genus Natrix; species Natrix helvetica. Next base: position 75,820,301 of record NC_138551.1, on the reverse strand, counting down.
ATCATCTGTGGTAAAAATAGACCGCATCTTATTTTGCTCATCTGTATCATTGCTATCAAAATCAGGACTTTCATTATGGCTAATAATCACATCCTCTGTAGGAGATCACTTTATATCTCAACGTTTCCTTCTCATTTCCAAGGTAGAAACAGATGTTTTTCATCACAGGTTAAAAAGGAGAAGAAGCCATACAGTTCTGGAGCTGCTTGCTGCACCGCAAGATAGGGTAAAGGGGGGGGGGGGGGGCAAAAGGGTAGAGATGGGGGTGGGGGAGACAGGCAGGTAGGTGGGGGAGTTGGAGTTAATCCCTTACCTTACTGGGACTCAGGTCTGTGAGGGACCAAGATTGGAATGACTTGGACTGGGGTGAGCCCTTAAGTAATGACCAATAAAATTTACTTAATGACAGCTAATTGTCAGGATTGCAAAATAATGTGGTCACACAACATGTTGCTTTACAACTGCAACACTTAGTGACCCAAATTGCGGCCTGCACTGTGGCTGTCAGGTGAGGTCTACCTGTATGCAAAAAGATCCTACCTATTTTGGAGGATTGATAGACTTGCAGAGACTGGGGAACACTTTGCCACCACGGTGGTTTCAATGCAAGTGTGAATGCAAATCTTTTTTTTTTTAATCTACTCACCAATTCATTAGCTTGATCTATTGTAAATACGCTGCAGTTTACTTTGCTGGAAATATCAATGTTTGCATCGTTGAATGAAGAGATAAGTTGTTTACATTCATTCTGCATCCGGGTGAAGGGAATCGCAATTTCATCATAATAAAGATGCTCAGAAAGAACTCCAAGTAAGCGTGACAGGACAGCATCAGCCACTATCTTATTTTCCTGCAAAAAAACAAAATTTCACATTTTCAATGAAAACGATCTTAAAGGTGAACAGGGGATTAACATTACAAGTACTGAAAAATCTCTAAATGATTGAACTGGTGTTTATTTGGTTTCACGATTTAAAATAAAAGTGCAATGCGATAAATCTTATGGAACTGAATACTTAATATTAATCTACATCTACAATCTACAAAAAATGGACAACCAGTTATGTACCCCCAAAAGCAGCAATGTTTCAAATAGCCACCTGCTGGCTTTCAAATCTCAAGCAAGTTTTGAAAGCACATGGTAGCATGGCAGAAAAGTCTATTCACACACAAAAATTTAAATGCTGCTATGCGTATTCTTAGAAGACTGTTTGGGTAGTTTCAGCCTCTAAAACTAAGATCATGAATTACAGAGCTGAAGAAGCTTCTAGGATGAGAGGCGAAACGTCTTCAAAAGAAAAATCCAGAAAATCCAGTTGCCTCTTGAAAAAACACCTTTGGGACAACCATGACCAGGATGACTGAGAATCTCCATAAACAGCAGGAATTAGAGTTCTGTCAATTACAGTCAATCTTAAAATTATCTTGCATATGGACTGTTATCTGCTGACAGGAAAAGGTGTTATATCTGAATTTCATAAGCTTTATTAAACAGAGACAGAAATGGTTTAAGTTGGAGAATACCGTATTTTTCGGAGTATAAGACAAACCTTTTTCCCCTCAAAAAAAAGGGTTAAAAACTGGGTGCATCTTGTACACTGAATACAGCATTTCTGGCCTATTGAAACCCCGCCCCCTTTGCAAAAATGGGCGCACAGAGGCTTTGAGAGTCTTGCAAAGTGCTCCTGGGGGGGAGGGTAAAAACGAGCAAAAAATGGACCGCCCCCCCCCCCAGCACTCTACCAGTCTCCCAAAGCTCTGCATGCCCTTTTTTTGCAAAAAAAGGGCCATTTTTTTGCTCGTTTTTGCCCCCCCAATCCCACAGGAGCACTCTACCAGCCTCCCAAAACTCTGCTTCCCCCTCCCCCCCTTTTTTTCTTTTGCAAAAAACGAGGCGTGCAGAGGGTTTGGGAGGCCTGCAGAGCGCAAAAACTTTTTTTAAAAAATGTACCTCTTCAAAATCATACTGCGTCTTATACTCCAGTGCGTTTTATAGTCCGAAAAATACGGTATATGTTTTAACAGTTGTACTGTTCTCCTACCTTCTGCAAGGCAGCCCACTCACAGATTACTAACGCAACACTAAACCTCTGCAAAGCTGACTTGGAATTCAGGTGGAAAAGCAAGAGTTGGGCAAGTGACTCTGCTGGCTTGATTTCTTGGGAAGCAGCATTCACGCTGGGATCACAAATGCAGCAGCAGAGGGCTCCAAGCAATCTGGAATGATATATTTCTGTTAGTTGGGTTACAGTGTTTAAGGCAATCTAATTCGAATCATGTATCTTTACTAGAAGTTCTGTCTTGTTTAACATAAAGGTTTTCAAGAATAAACTGACTTTGCGGCCATCATCCGAGCTCTCATAACAACAAAATCTCTAGTTGCAGGATCTTCAGTGACGCTTTCGGCACCAGCTATATATTCTTGGACCACTTCTTTGGTCTGGGGTTGACTTGGACGCAGCTTCCCACCTGACTTTTCCTGTGAAATCAACACATCTGCTATTAAGATAGGATCTACATTTTTATATATTTATGCACAGCTTCTCTTTTTATATTTGGAACTGTAATATTTGAAATGCGCATTTTAATCACGGATGAAATTATGCAGGAATATATTAGGATCCTAAATTAAATATAATATAAAGATTTTTGTTGTCTCCAATTTTGGAGAGGATAATTTCAAACCCAAGCGTATGCATACAGATCTATAAGAGCAATAGGCTTGTAACATTAGCTGTCTCCAATTCCCACCTCTGTTCTAATGCTCTGAAATTATAAAACAGCACTTGTTATTCAACTGCAATTGCCGGATAAAAGGCACTTATATGCTGTCCTGATGTGCACAACAGAGAAAGAAATGCAGGCACAAGAACATTATCAGACAAAAGACAAATATGGATTTTCTTTCCATTTCCACAGTATAAAGAGAGGTAAAGCTTCATTTGCCCATTTGAGACATTTATTACTTCCTTCTTAATAATCGCAAATGCTTCAGACTCCTCTCTTTTCAGAAAAATTAAAAGCTGTGATACTTGATTTTTTTTTAACTGTTTCATCCCATGCCTAAAGAAAGAACCTATTTTCCTTCCTGTTTGAAGCTTAAAATTTAACAAATGCTAAGATTTTTAACTTGGATATGCATTTGAGTAAAATCTATGTAACCTAATGAAAATATAGTATTGAAATATACTAATGAAAAAAACTATATATTATATAATATAGAAAATATAGTATAATTGCAGTTAATTTCAGAGGAAAGTGATAAGGGGGCCAGGAGGTATCTCAATTCAAACCATTCCTAGTCTCAACTTTGTAACTAACCAAAAAATGGACCAAATTGTGTCGTCACCCTGAATTTTTGGTAGCACCATCTCAGAGTGGTGGATGCACCCAATGGTATCACAGGATAGCAAATAAATGCAAACATTCCTCAGTCAACTCAGTCAAGGGGCAAGCAGAGAAAGCTTTTGATTGGATAAACAAGAACCATCAGGAGGGAAATTACACGGTAATTAATGGCATATGCTTTCTAAAGATATACAGAAATAGATTTTTTTGACCGATAGTCCGCGTTCCAATGTAAACAGTGTGGGTAAAGTTTCCCATCCTCTTTCTCCTCCCTTTCCTTTTCTGCCCTGAAGACACATGAAGACCTATTCCTCCCATAGATTTCCCAGAATACTTTTAGGCAGTGACTCAAAGCAGGTCATTGTAGCAGTTAGCTCTTGAGGTCAACAGAGATGACCCATCAGACTGGCCCCTTAACTGGGTAGCTGCAAAACGGGAAGCCAAATGATTATTTGATTTCCCTACTATTTAAAATACATGCAGCCTAGTAGTCTTCTACAAGCAGAGTCTACTCACATAGATCAGATAGTGCAAACTCTATGAAGTTAGGGCTATGTTACCACAGACCCAATCGGAAGTAATGGAATGAAAAGAAATGGAACCTGCTAATTATTAGCCCATCTGCTTGCTACTTACTACAAGTCAGCTAGATGCAAAACATAAATCTAAGAATCTACTGAATAGGCTGGGATAATGGAAAAATGGTGCATTATGACAGAGAAATAAGCCAGTTTTAGGGCAGGAGGTTAACGGTTTTATGTATTATTTATTTGGCATATGGCAAGTATCTTATAAAATAGTCAAATACCACACAAGGGGCTCTGCACATAGATTTGGATTGCAAAAGAAAATGGACATTTTTGATGGGCTTCGGTTAGTGGGAGTACCAGATAAGGTCAAGCCATTAACCAATGTCATCTGCCCCTCCCACTAGCAAGTGACCTTCTCTCAGTCTCTTAGAATACACAGGAGAGAATATTTGAATTTTAAGACTGACAAAGCTTATAGTTGCTGCTTTTCTGCTTTATTGGGGCTTCTTTGTTATCTGTAATAATAAACTGGCTTATTAAAGAGCTGCATCCTTGATTCTCTTGTCTACTAGCCTTCCAGTTCAGATAACAGTCTTGGTGCAGCGTGACAGTTGCTATGGATTAAGATGTTGTACAAAAATATCCCAAGGCACTTTAGATATTATGTAAATTATCTAATCAGATCTCAATTCCAAAAGGTTTAGCAAGGCTATGCATTAACTTCCCTTCTGTTTAACTTTTTATACAAATGGCGCTCTCTGACAAAAAAAAAAGAATGCCACCTGTTTAAATGAGCTAGGCACACTCCTGTATCCAGCTGATGCAATTCCACTGATAAACCTGGCAGACCAAAGAAATGTATATTCCAAAAATGTGAAATGCAAGTTAAAGCTGCCACAGATGGAAGGAGAAATATACAACTGCCATTTTCTGGGATAATCATCAGAGGACAGAGATCAGATATATGACTGATCAGAATGTGCCTTTTCTCCTGATAAGAGTTTAGATAGAAGAGGCTTCCAAATGGTCAGCCATTTATTCTTACAGGTGTAAATCAAACATACATTTATTTATTATTGTTGTTCATTCCTTTGATCTTGGATTCTACTGGAGGGGAAGGTCAGTAGTGTTCTAGTGATCAAAATGCTTCCCATTGTGTGCATTAAAAAATAGAAACAGTGGGTCAAATTTTATTCCCACGTCCTACAGGGTATTGTGATCAATTTATATAACTGTGGCAAGAACGCAGGAGGAAGAATATATTACTAAGAACCAATGGAGTGTTGTGATTCATCTGTTGGATTAGAAGCAGGACATTCTGATTCCAATCTACTGTCAGCAACATGAGCTCACTGGCTGACTTTGGACCAGTCATTTTCTCTTAGCTGAGCCTATTTCATAGGACTATCGTGAAAAAAAATAGGGTGAAACACCATGTATACTTTCTTGAGATCCTAAATAAAAGGCAGGATATATATATAATAAAGTATATTACTTCTCTCCTATTAGATCAATGTGTTCATCAAGGATCTTGCTGAATCCAATCATATAAATGAAGCACAGTTACTCAAAATTCATTGGACTTGCATGAAAAAACTCCAAGGTGGGCAACAGGGGATATGAAATGTTTAGGGGAAAAACATCTGTATTTCTGAGAGGAAGTACCTAAGACAGTGAAGACTGGTGGGAGAGGAAGGACTATCAAGATTGGCAGCCATGATGGAACTGGGCAGGCTGATGGGAAGGAAGGAGAGAAACAAGTGGTTGCGAGTCTCCACAGGGAAGTCAGGCGGTGTGCAGTCTCATAGGATTTAACTTTTTATTTCAATTATTTCATTAATTTTTTGTTTGTGCTTATTGTAAATTTTGTGTATATTATATACATATGCACACATGTATGTTTACTTTTAACTGAAAATGTGGTTCAACATGGATTAAATACAACATGGAAAATAGGAAGGTTTTCTAAAAAAAACCTGAATGGGCAAAATACCCAAAACTTAGGGATTATTTCTTTTCAAATATTAATTCTTGTTTTTTCTCATTCTTTCTCCTCACTTCCAATACTTCCTAGTAAATAAATTCCTAAACTTCTCATCTCAAGCCATTTATTTTTTGAAAAAGGAGGAGACTAGCTACAGTCTAACAAGCTAGATGTAAAATAAACAAAAGACAATTCGGTTTGTTGTTTGTCCTCCATCTTTCTCCAAACTCTTAAGTCACTTGCAACAGGCAGCCTTCAGACATTAACTTGTCTATGTCACAAAGGAAGAACAAAACATTTTTGGTTTTCTAGAATGTGACTGACTCTCAGACAGAACATAGTAGCCCAAAAGATGAAGGGGGAAAAAAAACATGGAGGGCCTTTGAAAAGAAGCTTTTCATAAGATGTATTATCTATGGACAAGATGCTTGTTTCTTTACGCTCTGCTATGCTGTGAAGCGAAAATAATGTTCGATTTTCAAAAGTACAAGAGACTTAGTCTTATTCTATGTGAAAAACAGGTTGCACATTGTTAGACCTAAAGAAAAAAAAACACTTGGGACACAATGAAAGACACTGTATTTTCTTTTAGTAGATAAAAATATTTGAAAGTTGTCCAGCACAATTTGAAAACCTTAGTATTTTAAAAAGATATGTGCTTGCAACGAATACAAATAACAGCAGCAAATAAATAAAAAATAAATCATTCAATATTATGTCAAACAGTACAATTTAAAGAAATGTAGAGGAAACAAAATCAGGTAGTGTAGCTCCCGGAACAGGGGTGTCAAACTCACGACAACACATTGTCATCACGTGATGTATCGCAATTTCCCCTTCACTAAAACGGGAGTGGGCATGGGCAGTGCGTGATGCATTTGGCCCGCGGGCTGCGGGTTTGACATCCCTGTCCTAGATGCTTCTTCAGACACTGCAAAGTTAGTCTGGGAGTCAATAGCTACCGTATGGTAGTACCTCAAACAAAACAGCACATGTGAGTAATATGCTACTGCTCCCTCCCAAATAAGATACAAGTTAGCTACTTGATTTATTTAGAAATAAATAAAAATAACACTATATTTATATATTAAGCACGTTCCTATAAAATATATATACAAGCCATTTTTAAGGGACTAGTATTACATGTCCAAGCATCAGATCCGTGTTTTTTCAACTTGGCAACTTTAAAGACATGTGGACTTCAGCTCCCAGAATTGTCCACAAGTCTGAAAGTTGCCAAGTTTGAAAAACACTTCCTTAGGCCTTGGAAAGGAAAATGTTAATTTTTTTTCTATTAGTGAAATACAGGACTCTTTGGTGCAAAATTGAGGATCTCTACAACAAAGACAAAGCCTATCCAGCATTGCAAATATCCCATTAAAACAGGCATATACTAGTTAAAGCAATACTTTGTTTCCTCAAGTCTGACCTTCAGTTTGGCTTTCACCTCCAGCAACATATTTAAATCAATAGGCAAATGAGAAGGCTGCATCATCAGGCAGAGCCAAGCTCCCATCCATGGACATGCAGCAGCTACCACGTACTGTAAAGAAGCTTTGCTCAACAATTCAAGCCACACCTATTAAAGAGAAAGAAAGAAAACATACATAATCAATTTAAAGATACTTATTATTCTTAATAGGTCAGCAGCTTATGAACAGAACCTCTAGCAGAGGGGTGTCAAACTCAAGGCCTGCGGGTGAGATCTGGCCTGTGAGGTGCTTAGATCTGGCCCATGGGCCCACTGTGAAAACAGCGAAGGACCGGCCTGTGGTGCCTCCGCCAGTGAAAATGGAGCTTGGGAGGGCCACACAAGTCCTCTCTGAGCTCTGTTTTTGCTGGCAGGGGGTTGCAGGAGGCTGTCGTGGACTAAAACAGAACCTGGGAGGGTCACGCGTGGCCTCCCCGAGTTCTGTTTTCGTTGGTAGAAGGCTGCAAGAGGCTGTCATGGCTCAAAATAGAGCCTCGATGAGTGACATTGAGCTGACCACACCCAACATGGCCATGCCCCACCGGCCCCCTAGATCAAACACAACCCTGATGCAGCCCTCAGTGAAATCGAGTTTCACACCCCTGCTCTAGCATATAACAATTATTTTGGTGTGAGTTGTAGCAGTTCTTTTTCAATGTAATAGTCAACTCTGGATAGAAAAGCTAAGAGTCATATCTGTAATACCATCATCCTAAATTATAATTAGCATTAATGGGATATTTTTTCTTTCACTTTTTTGTTCTCAATATTCTAAGCCATTTAAATGTTAATAATTTTAAAACAAATAATAGAAGCCTCAATGTGGAAATAGGAAAATGTACTAAGATTTATAATAAAGAGGGAAAAACATACTTGTTATTCAATGCATGTTGTAAAATTATTGTAGAATATTATTTGTTCTTCAGTGAACAAACTATATACAGACCCTTCCATTGCAGTTCTACAGAATTGCATTTCATGCATGGTGCTCATAAAATCAAACAATTAAGGCTAAAACTCAACAATCAGAAAAGATACACAGATTTATTAATAAGGTAAGGCAAATGTAAGGCCTAATGGGACACATACCTTATGCATTAATTCTAAAATTTCTTGGTTACTTTCCAAAATACAGAACTGAAAGATGTGTCTTAGCATGTCTTGCAAAATGGGAGTTAGCCAGCTTGCAGAAGTCTAACAGCAAAAAGGAATACATAAAAATTATTTTAATTATCAGCAAATTGCTTTAACAAAACAGGTCAGAATTACCATACTTCAATACTGCAAGTTTAAATTACTCATCTCCACTATATTAGTTGTATTTTTAAATACTGGATTGTTGTAATAATGAAAAATGCTTTGAATGTGCTATAGAGAAAACAAAAGTGAAAAATAGGATTTCTACATAATCATGAATCAAGTGCAAACAAACTTTCTTTGCCCTTGTACTGTAATGCAAGGGTCCCAATCCTGGATCCAGCACTGATCCGTTGCATGCCAACGACCGGCCAGTGCAAACAAGCGAAGCCCCATCCGTGACATGCAGGCAGCATGCAAAAACACGCTACCTCCAGTCCGCGGAAAAACCTTTTTCCATGCAACCGGTCCCTGGTGCCCAAAAAGTTGAGAGCCAATGCTCTAATGATAGCAATTACTCACCTGATCTTGTGTAGACAACAGTGTAAACAGAGTTTCTAATGCAGCTTTTCGGACAGAAGATATTGTGTGATGAAGAAATGGCCACACACGTGGTACCAGAACTGTGAGTGACTGCTGAATACTAAAACATGGTGGAGGAGCAATAAAGATAAAAAAATGTGACTCCATAAATTAGTCAATACATTTTGCAATGCATATTCATATTTTCAGGTTGAAAACATTATCATTATGGTAATACAAGTCAGCTTATGTAGCCTACTAATATCTACCCAACTGGCAATAAGCAGTTCAAACATTTACCTTATTATTTTTAAAAGCTTATTTTATGCTTTGAGAAGGTTCCCCCCCCCAAAAAAAACTACTTTAAAAATGTATAGAAATGTAAAGGAAAGGAGAGAGTCAAAAGTCACGCTGATGGGCTTGACTGAGTTGATAAACTGAAGGTCAAGAGAGGAGGCGTGGCTAAAAGGACTCTAAAATTAACTCAGTCACCGGGAAGACAAACTGAAGTTGAACCCATGCTTAGATTCTCCAAGCAGCGCACAGGAGAACTAGGTCCTAATTCACCTTCAGTCATGAAAGCTTTTTTTGATTTGGGGTCGCTCTCATCCTACACGTTGGTTGTTCTGGGGGGAAAACTGGACTAGAGTGCTGTTTTACCTTGAATGTCTGGAGGAAAGGCAGGATATCTAATTAACAATGAATGCATTTTTATGTAAAACCAAAACGGGAGTACTTATTATATTGTTCAAAAATATAGAGAATAGAGCAACTGTAGATCACAGGAACTGTGTTCAAAACAGTACGAATAAATTTTCCACCCATTCCATTTAGCCACGGTAAGGTAAGGTAAGTTTCTAAAGAAAAACATTCAGAAAAATGTAAAAATAATTGGATTGCACATTTAATTGAACAAAACTTGATAGGGCAGAAAGAAGTGTTCAAGTTGCCCAATGTTTATGAAGAATGAAATTACTAAGCAGAGAGCTTGTGTTTAACTCAGATAGAAAAAGTTGGGAGACGCATTTAAGGGTGAATCCCCACTCCCCCACAATAACCCAGATAAAATGGCATGTATTAAGTAGTCACAAAAGTAGATGACTTTTAGGGAGGAAATGAAAAATGGAGGTGACTTATCTCATGGTGGGGGGTGTGTGTGAAATGATTGTGAGGAAAAATTCTATACTTCCTAGCATTTTATGGAGTTTCACTTTTTTATATACATGTGCCGCTTTCTCCCTGTAGTGGAAGAAAGGATTCTATCTCTCCACCACAAAAAGTCCTCCAGAAATTATCTTGATCTTAGAGCTAGCAGCAGGGTTACCGTCTTGAATCATTCTGTTGAACAAGCCCTCAGTACTCAAAAGTTTATATCATGGTGCAATACATGTCTATTATTATTTATTATCTTTTTACTGAATCAATTTACAGTGACTCTGAGCAACTGACAAAATAAAAAAGGTGACTGAAAAAAATAAACCATTGGCAGTGCAATCCTCCTCAAACAATAAGATATATGCTGAATCGCAGCTGAGGGCAACACGATAACATTTCTGTGATGTGACTCCTTAACCTCCTGATTTCCCCCTCAGGATCACAGCCAGGTTTTTAAGGGTTTCTGGGATGTCAGCAATGCCCAAAACATTCCCGAAGAATCCATGTAATTTAAAAGAAAAACATTACATTTTAAATACTTTTGGATGATCCATGGGTTATGCCGCGTATAGGAAGATGAAGTGGAGAGGAGACTGAACGCATGACATCATGTATTACACACATCATGTATAGTGATATATTATCCTATTGTTTCTATCACACAATTCAAAACAGCTAAGGCAATATAGATCTGTGCAAATGTATTAAAAATATACCAAGATCCATTTTGACAGCTGAACAATAAATAACATTTGTGATCAAGATAAAACAAGGCTATTCAACTAGAAAAATTACACAGATTACCTGCATCTTTGGACCTGAGAGTAAGTTAAAAGGGATGAAAGAAGGGTCATGATGCTGTTTGTGGAAGCTGTCAGGTCATCTAAATCTAGAAGGGCATCCCACAGTATATTAAGAATAAAAGGTACCTAAAATATGAGCAGAGCAATGAAAAATGCATGAGGTCAAATATGGCACACCTGGGACTTTCTCCAGAGCCAAGCCAATAAGTACAGAAATATTAGCATTTCTACTTACTTTCTCTGGCTGGAGATGGACAAGACTCTCTACAACTGGCACCAGAGATGCTGCGGCAACGGCTCTAACATCATCATCCAAATCTTGTAGTCCTTCAGTGATTGCAGGCAAGACTTTAGGTAGTAATGTTTCAATTAGATCCTATAAAAGTAAGATCTGTTAAACTTAGAATCCAAGGGTAAAAGAGATTTTGAGCCTGTGGGGAGAATTATTTTCCAATCATATCCTCTTCCATGCTCATATCTTTCTATTCAAGAATGAAACCAACATCTTAAAACTGATAGGCCAATCATTAAAAATAAACTGGAACCACCTCAAAATAAAGTTTGAAAGATCTCTATATATAGGCAGTAGCTTATTCATTAAAAAAATACCCTCCTTCCTTTCCACTCCTTGGCAAATGCATGTCAACTAGGTTTACAGTAGATCAGTTGTGGCAGTAAAGTGGAAATTGAAAAATGAAGACTTGAAGAAAAGAAAACTTGCTCTGTGCCTGATAGCAAGGCAAAATAGTAGAGCATCAGCTGAAAAAAAGAAGAAGAAAGCAAACCAGTTGTTGCATCAGCCTAAGAATTTAAAGCAAATATCCCAGAAGTGAAGAATGGGAGGGAGATGAAAATTGCAATAAGAAAACAAATAGGGAACTTTTTCTGTTTTTGTGTAAACTATTCCTCAAATATGAAACCAGTTTGGGACTTTATGGGATAGAATTAGAAGATTATTTTGTATTTCTTCTCAAATTATAAATCCTCTTCTTGTCTAAAGCTGTCTGATTAGCCAATGTACATTTCCTGCTGTTCCATAGTTGCTTGAGCTCTTAACAAGAACACTTGCTCTAGAGATACATGACAAATTGTGCAGTTGGACCTGTTTATTTATTATTAATGAAGCAACCATTAATTTATGATTAGAAATGATTTATGGGATCATCTGGAATATTAGAGAGAATTTTAAAACAAACTGAAGCTCTCAAGTAAAATAAATTTCACCATTAATTATTCCCCTCTGTGAAATAAAGAAACGTTTGGATACTCCACATATGACCCCAAGCTCCTCACATTGTATCTTTAAAATTTAACAGCAAAAAGTTTTGCTTTCAAAACTAAGTGAAAGGATCACAGTAGAAGCTCCACATTTTCTTTTTTCTTCCTCTTAAACATCCCAAACGAACATTTTAAGCCAATTATAATCTTTTTCACAATTTAAGAAGGAATTTTGAAAAGGATTTTAAGAGTGAAAATGTACATGGAAAGTAAATTGTTCTAATTCTCACACCTAACGCTGTGCATGGTTAAAGCTTTGCATGGTTTCTGATCTCAATAGTCAATGGAACATGTCCTTCCATGGGCAACATCCACACGCTAAAATAATTATTACATACAGAATAATGATGTTTTTCAGTACCTCCTCACCCTATTTTGATATATTCCTCCTAGGATTTCACTCTTTAATTTCCCGCTTTCTTTTTCCCCCATCTTTAAATATTTACTATTACTCAGAACCATTATAGGTAGTCCTTGAGTTATGATTGTAAATTGTAATGGTCACATTTTACGACTTTTGTGGTAGTTATTAAGTGAATCCACTGTTTGCTATGGTGGGATTTTGCTGAAAACCAAAGTTCATGCTGCTTTTTGGCAGAACTGGTGTAAAATGAGGTCATGTGACCATGGGCTATTGCAAATAAATGCCACCTGTTACTGAGAACCTGAAGTGTGGTCACATGACCACAAACGCCTCTCAAATCACCAGAACTTCAGATCTGGGCTACAAGTCCCCCTTTTTCATGTAGGTTATAACTTTGGTCATAAGCAACCAATTATAAACCAAAGACTACCTACAATTTAAGTTTTGTTACTTCAGTTTTGATGGTGCGAGTTTAAAGCTTCCATGTCCAATGTTTTGCATTAGCATTTATCTGCTGTCAAGAAATTCACATGTATCTTTAAAAAAATGGGTTCCTTTCACATAACTGCAAAAGTCAAGCAAAACAACAAAAGGTTGAAGAAACTTTAATAGTTACCTGACGAACTGCTAAAGCATACTTTATCCCTAGAAGGCCTCCATGCCTTACTTCCCACTGCTCCTGTGTAAGTAATTTTAGCAGGATAGCAACAGTTTTATGAACTCCACTCTCATTCATGTGTTTCAGCACTACTCCCAAAGTTTGAGCACAAGTTTCTCGCACAGGTGCCACTACCTGAGGTTAGAGGAAAACAACACTCTTATAGGTGGAATTTAAAAAAAAAAAAAGGATATGCATAGAAGCGTTGAAGGTACATACTTACTTCATCTGAAATAAAATCACCAAATCTGTCTAAAGCAAATACACAAAGAAGTCTGATAGCCAGATCTTCCAGCCAATCTTGGTGTTGTTGAATCATCTGTTTATCAAAGAGATTTTAAATTGATGAGAAATTAAAATATTTCCCCTCGGTATGAAGGCTCATAAAGGCATTGTTAGAGGTAACCAATAATGAAACAGGGAAAATATAATTCTGTTGTTTTCTATTAGGCTGCTTTATTATAAGATGCACCATGAAAGATTACTCTGTTCCTGAGAAATTTTATTTATTTAAAAAGATAAGGCATTTATACTATATCAGAAAAAATACTAACCAAACTCCATCGATGAACAGTGCTAGAGAATTAGCGCAACTCTGGTGAAGACGAGATAGTATACTAGTTAAAGAATTATGTTTCCCAAATTAAAAGAAAAAGAACAAAGAGGAAAAGGTCTTCTGTGTACAGCTGTCCCATTGCCATGCTAGCATTTATCTGAACTTGTTTCCTAAAACCTATTTACTAAAATACGTGAAAGGAAAGCATAAAACTTTACCATCTGCTCACCTCCCAATACATACAGTGATAGCATCGATTCTCCAACACATTGTACTTTATGTATAAAACCAAGTAATAGATACAGAATCTGTATCAAGTTCAATCATCTTATGAAAAACTCCATTAATACAGAAACATTCTGAAGATCAGAACAAACTTATATATTGTTTTCCACTAACAATAGAGATCTTAACAACCACAATGGAATGTTGGGTTTGATGCACAGAGCTTAAGCATGCAACAATGATATCCTATTTACTTTTTTGGAAAGTTGAAGACCTCGCACTATGAGTGTACACATTCTGTTTTGAGCTTACCTCTTCTACAGTGCTGTCTCCCATTTTACCGCCACTTTTCCCATGAGCTTTGAGTACCTCTCTCAGCCCAACACCTGCACCATGACGGATCTAAAAAACACCGACCCCCCCCCCAAATATATTATAAGAACAGAATTTTTTATCACACAATGTTTATACAAACATATATAAATATACATATATACAACCCTATCTCTTTCTTTCTGCTCTTGGAGCATCTAACCAGAGTTTGCTATGATATCGAGAGAACACTGATTATCCCTACCCAAAATCTTACCTTCCATGTGACTTGATTTGCAGTAATTTTTAATGTCCTCCCCTTAAGTACTCACATTAAACAACGCAATGCAGATACTAAAGGGAAAATACGTTTAACATAATTATGCACATTTGGCATTCTAAGGTGATCGTAATTAGGAAGGGATACCTATGTTTATAAACATATGCCTAAGTTTATTAAGGGATAATTCATCCTATAACAAATATGCAAAGGAGCAAAACAACAACAGAAGATCAGATGAGATAAAACTGAGAATTTATCAAAAGTTAAAATCAAATGAAGGCATAACAAAACAAATACTACTTTAGAACTCTCAAAACAAATCTGGAACTTAAATGAAATCAGCATGTAAAAAGACTATTTGGCAGGTCCAAGACCGCACTGTTTTTCCAATACCCAATCCATCTTTTGATTTAGACATCTTTCTTAAGCCTTAATATTCAAATCTCTGCAATTTGCATGAAAGTAGTTTGAAGTAGTGGTTAAGGCAGCAGTTCTCAACCTGTGGGCAAGACCCCTTTGGGGGTTGAAGAACCCTTTCCCTGGGGTCACCTAAGACCATTGGAAAACACATATTTTTGAAAAAATATGGAAAACATAAAATAATTTTATGGTTGGGGGTCACCACAATATGAGGAACTGTATTAAAGGGTCGCGGCATTAGGAAGGTTGAGACCCACTGGGTTAAGGCCATCAAATTAGAAACCACGGAACCATGAATTATTCAACTTTCCACAATATGAATACAGCTGAACCACTGAACTGCATTGACCAATAAACAACCTTGTTAAGCAAACTAACAATGACTTATGTAAGAAAAATATGCATATACTCCCAAAGTAATAACATAACCACAATTTATGGACTGATGTTATGCCTGGAAGGCAGTTTATGAAGGAAACACTCATTTATAAACTGGTGGTGTGCTTCCATTAGTAGAAACACTTGCTATAACTTGTTAACAATGTTGTTAGGATATGTATGTGAGCAACTGCTCCAATTATTTCACCACCTACTTTAAATTAGATTTGATCAAGTATTTCTATATTATTGATTGATGAGGTAATAAGCATAAACAAGTTATAGCTGTGAGTGCAAACCTGTGGCACGCAAAGCCATGTTGCCTGGCATGTGCGTCAGTCCCCGTTCCTCTTCTGGGGTTCTGGTGCACATGATGGTCAGCTGGCCTTTGTGCACGCAGCAGTGTCAGAAACTGGAAGAGCTGGCCTTCTGTTTTCCAGCGTAAGCATGCACGCCGGCCAGCTGATCATCATGTGTGCATGCATGTCAGTAACCGTAAGACTTACTGTCCAGCATGTATGTGCACGCTGGAAACTAGAAGTTAATTTTATGGCGCGCATATTTATTTTATTTATTTATTTATTATTAGCGTTTATATACCGCCCCCTCTCCCGAAAGGGACTCGGGGCGGTGTACAGTCCATATTAAAATACAACAGATTAAAACGTAGAAATAACTATATAAATACATGTATAAGAGGAGGGTAAAATATGCCAAATTGTACAGCTAATAAATAAATCAATACAAAAGTTTAAAATATCAAGTTAAATTTAAAACAACATCCCTCTAAAAACCAGTAAGAATGTGTATGCCAGGAGGTAGACGTTAAAATTATGCCAAACCAGCCAGTCGGAACAGGTGTGTCTTCAGTTTCTGTCGGAAGGAGCGGAGGTCAGTAGTGGTTCTAATATCGGGGGGGAGGTCATTCCAGAGGGTTGGGCCCATCACAGAGAAGGCCCTACTCCTTGGTGTCGCCCGTTGGCATTGCCTCGTGGACGGCACCAGGAGAAGGCCCTCCCTGTGAGAGCGGATTGGCCGCAGGGAAGTATGTGGGAGGATGCGATCCCGCAGGTAACTAGGCCCTATGCCATGGAGCGCTTTAAAGATGGTGATCAGAACCTTGAAACGCACCCGAAAGACCACAGGTAGCCAGTGCAGCTCGCGCAGGAGAGGTGTTACGTGGGAGTACCTAGTACTCCCCATGACTACCCGCGCGGCTGCGTTCTGGACTAGCTGCAGTCTTCGGGCGCGTCCCAAGGGAAGCCCCATGTAGAGAGCGTTACAGTAGTCCAGGCGAGACGTCACCAGTGCATGAGTGACTGTGCGTAGGGCATCACGGTCCAGAAGGGGGCGCAATTGGCGCACCAGGCGAACCATATGCCCCCAGGCAGCTCCTTTTTCAAATGAGAGCATGCAAAGTGCTCCCTTTTTGGCACTTGGTGTACACGTGTACATGTGCGCTCCGTTTTCAGTGCGCTCCGTTTTCGGTACTCAGTGCTGAAAAGGTTCGCCATCACTGTTATAGGCTGTTGTTTCCCAGCTGTGGTGCTAAAAGAAGGAATACATGTGCCTGTTCTTAGGAAAGTCTTCCTCTGGGAGGAAGTTTAAAACTTTTTATGGGCTTCGTCTAGTAGCCTGAATGCACTCATACTGTAAAATCCTCTCTTCCTTACAATCCAGTTATTATCAAGGATACAAAGAAACACTTACCTCCCAGGATGGATCAAAGAGATCATTACACACTTCTTCACAAAAACTTTCCAAAGGCCATTCATTGCTCTAAAGGAAAAAAAATATGACTTATGATTGTAATTGAAGCTATGCTTTAAAAATTGAGGTGGTAGAGTGATGTATTATCATTTACATTTGGTATAATCTTCTGAGCATAATTTGGAAAAAAGCAATTCTATTCAATAATGGAAGTAATTAATGTAATTCTCTAGTCCCAACCTCTTCCTACCTCAAGTGGAAAATTGAAGCAAGATCTGTCTGCTCCCCTCTCTCCATCCTGTGCCCAATAAGGTAGCCCTTCACTTACGTTCTAATTGAGCCTGAAATTAGGGTGGTTAAGTCACAGCAGTCATTAAACAGGTCACCATGTGACTGATTTTACAACTGTTTCACACAGAAGTTAATACCTGTGACTGGGGGAAATAAAGCTGAAAATCTTACTTATATGTTTGCGGGATTCTGAAAATGGTCATAAATGTGAAGTGGTTGTCAAGCACCCAAAATGTGATCACGCAACCGTGTGCGTGCGTGTGTGTATGTGTGTGTGTTCATCCAGCAGAACTCCAGAACTGAGTTGTAAGTATCTTTTTGGGGATCCAGCATAACTTCAAATGGTTGCTAAGCAACCAGTTGTTAGGCAAGCTTTAAAGCATCTGAACTGGCATGGTATTAAGATGAGCTATTCAAACTGAGAAAGCTTGCATTCCACACTTCAGCATCTTAAATTTCTCTATTTTGCTTTGATTACTATTGCTTTTAAGCGAGAGAAATGTAATGTCTACAATGAGCGGGATTTAATGGAGAATGTTATATGTTTTAAAAAGAAAATATTTCATTTCAAGTAATGAGGATGGATTTTCTGTCAATTAAATCTATTATGAAGACTTCCTGTACCTCTTCTGGAACATTATCAACTAAAAGTTTGGATTCCGTTGCAGGTTGGCTGATGATAACATTTCCAATTTTTCTTCTTTTTTCTTCTGGTTCACCATCAGTGCTGTCATTGCTAGAAAAGATATTGAAATATTTGTCAAATACTTCCATAATGATGGTCACATTACACCAGGGGGTCCAATCTTGGCAACTCTAAGACTTGTGAACTTCAACTCCCAGAATTCTCCTGGCTAGGGAAATCTGGGAATTAAACCCCAGAAATCTTAAAAGTTGCCAAGGTTGAACAACCCTGTATTACACTGTCTGTATTTATAACAAATTTGCTATGATGCTATTAAAATGGTTCATATTAGGGAAGATATCTTTTATAAAAACATCAAATTATCATTAGCAAATGCCAGAATATGGATATAATTACTGAGAATATTCCAACATCAGAAATTTCTAAAAACTGAAAAAGGAGAACTATTGCAATAAGAGTAGCAACAAGACTAATAATTCTTACGTGCTGCTTTACTAAATTTATGATTTATCATTAAACTCTTAATATTTTTACTGCAGAAAATTAATCAACACTATTGGAAACTATAGTAATAATGATTCAGGTTCTGATGGATGATTCATTATGCTAAAAACATACACAGAATAGGAGGTTGCCTCGTTATTGGAATGACTATTGAAATGCAGTGACTAGATGTATATACTATTTACAGAATAACAAGAGTTTGAAGGGACCTTGGAGGTCTTCTAGTCCAGCCCTCCGCTCAAGCAGGAGACCCTTAGAATATAGCACTACAGAAGAAAACTAAGAAGAAGTGGAATCTTTGAGAGCCCAAGAGAAAATGGTTACAGGAGGAAGAAGAGAAAGAAGAGATATATTAGTAGATTAAAGAGAATAGTAACATTGTTAATGTTATGTCGTTAATTAAGATATAAGGAAATTATAGTAACATTGTTAATTGTGGATAATTAATTAAAATAAGTGCTCTTTATGTTAAAATTGAATGAGAGGATATATGTTGCTTATAGTAAAATAGATGAACAGATGAAATATGAAATGATAATTTGGTTTAACTTTGAAGGGGCAATTAGTGATATTGTTTATGTATTAAGAGGAAAATATAAGATGAAAAATATGGAAAGAGAATAATATGGCTGAAATTGGAAACAGAACTCTGATGTAAAATGGATTATGTATATGAGAGGCTGTAAAAAAAAAAAAGACCCAGACAACACTTTGTTTATAAAATATGTCAAAATTTGTAAGAAAAAATAAAACTTTGAAACAAAAAAGAATATAGAACTACAAACAAGTGGCTGTCCAGTGTCAGGGAAAAAAGGCCAATTGTGAACAGATCAAGAATTTTACCATGTTGACTAAAACAGAACAATAAGATGCAGGGCAACGTGTGGAATTGAGAACAATGAAAGTAAATGGACAAGACAGCTTTCCATAATATATATATTTTTAAAGACACAAAATGAAGTACAGATAGTCCTTGACTTATCATCACAACTGAGGTTGGAATCTTCAGTTGGTGAGTGAACTGGTTGTTAAGTAAGATGTCATGTGACTGATTCACTCAACAATCGCAATCCCAGCACTCCCAGTTGTGGTTGTTAAAATGATCTCCTGGGTCATTTAGACTGAACGAAGTAAAAAAGAAGAAGAAAAAGAAAAGCTGGCTGAAAAAGATCCAAGCAGGATTTTGACAGAGAGCATTTCCAGTAGCATGCGGCTTTTATAGCCAGTCCCCAGAAACGAGAGGGAGTTCTCGTCTCTGGCAGTTGGCTGCAAATGCCCCACATTAAAAATCCTGCTGGGTTTCGGGATGAACCTTTTTCAGCCATCCCTCAGAAGACCAGAGGAAGCTATCTTTTAAAATAACAAGATTTACATTTTATTTTTATATATTTATTTTATAAATACAAATAAAATTATTTGTGATTTTTAAAAAACATTCAAAAATAAGACATAGTATTTGTTTTGAAAAGACAAATAGATTCTCTTAGCAGGCAGCAGTGGCTTGTGAACTTCACTTCTGCTTTCCCAATTTTGGGAAAGATGGCAGGGAAGATTGCAAATGCAAGTCACATGACCACGGGGCGCTTAGCAAGCTGTCATATGTGCAAATGGGTTGTCAGGTGACCAGATCACAATAATGT
The DNA here is from genome assembly GCF_964273705.1 of Natrix helvetica. Lineage (NCBI taxonomy): Eukaryota > Metazoa > Chordata > Lepidosauria > Squamata > Natricidae > Natrix > Natrix helvetica. The sequence goes on along the minus strand of NC_138551.1, from coordinate 75,800,086 downwards.
GAGTCTAGCACTGCTGCAACAGTTGTAACTCTGGGCACAGAATCATACGTCTCTGGTTGTATTTGTCAGGAAAAGATTCAACTATGTTTCCCCTGGTGCCTTTTGATTTAAGGAGGTTCAACTAGGCAGCTTCTAAGAACTTGTCCAACTCTTGAATTTTTAAAATTCTATTTACAGTACCTTTTTTCATTGGTCTCTACCGCGTCTTTCGATCTTTGTTTTGCAAACAACTTGGCCATTCTTTTAGCCTTATTTTTTTGTCTGCTACTCATTCCAGCTCGAAATTCCGAATCAATCAATTCCGCAGCTTGGAGAGTCTGAAAAAGTTCATAAAGTTAGATAAATCTGAGAACAGCAGAATTTCATTCTGTTCATGAAAATAACTTTCCCTCCACTCCACCATTTGCCAGTTACTTATATTTCTCCCAAACTTGCTGTGCCACCAAAGAAGTTGTATGGCTTTTTAGAAGAATAGGGGCTTGAGATGCAAAATTACCCTTGGACTAAAGCTTACAACAGTACTTTGATCCCACCAACCTGTTCTTCAAAAGGAGAACAGATGTCCCTCAATCTGCAAAATCATTTCTAATGATAATCTTGATTGGCCTTTCTAAAACAGCATTTATTGGCATCTTGCAAACAAACAAAACAAAAAATCCACTGTGTACGTCCATGAAGTCAAATAGCCTGAAGTTTTACCTACAGGTTGTTTGTGTACCAGAATCGATGAAGCCGGTGTGTAGTCCAAATCCTCATCATTGAACAAATCTTCTGTATTCATTCCAATCGCAGCTCCCATATCGAGGCCAAGTTTCTTTTGAAGCAATTTCCTTTGTCGGGCTATTCTTTCTTTAGGATCCACTTCACCTTAAAAAGGATAACAGCCTATGTTCTTACAAAGCAAATCTATATTTTTCTAAAATAAAGTACTGAACACATCTTAAATCTAAAAGCCCCAAATAACCCTTAATAGCTTAGCTTCCTCCAGTGATCTTTACAACAAAGGAATGTTGTGCAAAGTACCACCAAAGAGTTCCTGATTATTGTTATGTTTGGTTTAACAAACTATATTCAGCTTTTATTGTTAGAACACTGTTTGAAAAGAAAGACTCTATCTCTTTAAAAGTGCTATTATGTAACATCTGCACAATAATTTACTTTGCTGCTATGTTATATTTTTCAGGCAACATTTTCAAGGTCTTATTCCATTATTAACTTTTGATAGCTTACCTACTACAGAAAAACAGAAAGTTCTGAAAAAGCTTCTTCGCCAATTCATGTGCACTTAGTGCACCTAACTTGCAAAATATACCCAACTAATTAATTCAAAGATATAGGCAGAAGATTATGTTTAGAGTCTATCTTCTATGAAATGAAAGTCTCCTTCCAATGACAGAAAAGTTTTTATACAGAACATGCAGCATTCCTTCTCTGTTGTCATTCTTGGCTATATCTATTCTCCTCCTCTCTTTGAAAGAGCCTTGAAAGCCTGGTTCTTCCCCCAGACCTTGAGCTTGGTCCTGTTATTTTATTGTTTTTGAATGATTTTTCTTCCGTATGTTTTTTATTGTATTTTACTCTTTTATTGTCTGATACCCAGAGTTGTATGGCCTTATAAAATGAATAATATAAAAAAAAAATATTCTGGGCAATAATCATAACAAGAATATTCATTCATTCAAAATATAAATAAAAGAACACCTCCAATGAAAAATTCATTAATTCCCCTCCCTCAGCTGCCTTCTGTGCTGCCCTTCTCCACTCAAGAGAGTTCTGGAATTTTCTAGAACCCACTAGGGATGAAGAGAGAACAAAGGATTGGAAAACAAGGCCTTATTTCCCTCTTCACCAGCCAAGCCATCTCAAGTGCAATTAAAAAATTCATTCTGCTAAAAGGAGAAATTCTCAATCTACTCTGCTCCTACCATAATATATAAAATCAAATCATGCAACCAAAATAGAAGAATCAACATTATTTCAAGGACATGAACCAGTGGTGAGTTGCTATTTTTTTTACTACCAGTTCGGGGGGGGGGGGGGTTGCTCCTGTGTGATGCTTCTGTGCATGCGCAGAAGCATCCGGGTGGGTGGGCGGAGCTTCCCGCCGCCATTACTACTGGTTCGCCCAATCCGGGCCAAACCGGGAGCAACCCACTTCTGACATGAACATATTTCAAATGAAATAATTTCCTATGAAGCAATGAAGAATTACTGAGCTTTAAAAAGGACTATTCCATGGACTCTAAATCCTGTGAAGAGTAATTCTGTCACCAAAATCAGGAGCAGAAAAGGATTATTTATTTTCTATGAGAGCAGGGTGAGAATTAGTTTAACTTGCTTAGCTGATAAAGGTAGTAAGATTCTGGCAGATGTGATATCTGAGTTATTAAAGATGAGATGACTCAGTTAGCTGGAGAAGGACATAAATAAATATATTTAATTGCTAAGTATACAGGACAACTTGTAGTATTAAGAAAACAAATACCAGATGTATCATCCTGAACTTCAAATTCAGCACCAGCAGATCCAAGAAGAGAAGCGCCATGCTTTAAAAGTCGACAAATATCAAATTTGTCAAAACGCAACCGATCAGAAGTAGAGGTGTCTTCCACTTGATTTTCACAGCCACGTTCTAGATAAAAGTTAACACAACGTAGAATGGGATCAGAGTAAAGGACATGGACCAAACATAATTCAGGCATTTTCTATTTTACCAACATTGTAAAGAACTAAATATGCAAGCACGGCAAAGAAAGAGATAATGCTCCTATCATATAATTCCTAGTTTCCCAATATGTTATGCCGAAAGAACATTTTTGGTACTTGCTACACTTCCTGCCCAATTGATTTCATTGATTAAATTTTTAAAAGTAAATAGAAAGACAGCAAAGCAAAGCACTACACTTGTGCTCCCAATAAAGCTTTAGGGACTCATATAAGCACCCAAGGTGTTCTTAGAAAATGAAAGTGTCAGGTTGCATCATAATGCTTTTTTTTTGGGGGGGGAAGCATGCCCACTTGCTCAGAAAAAAATAGAAAGGCATATCAAGATGGTGCAGAGCATCAGGAGAGCTTAGAGGAGGCTTGAGGGAACAACCTTAGTGATTTGTTTTCTGATAAATGAAGGCTGAAATTAGCCACCTGCATTATGTCAGTCATTCTGTGAGAAAGCATCTATAGTATTTTCTCCATATTCCCAATTTGCCCCAGAGTCAAAAAAGCTGTAGATCCCTTATTATATAGAAGAGAAGAGGTCCCTTGTATTGTGTTCTTCATTAACTTGCAAGCATGTTATATAGCTAAAAAAATGTTACAGGCAAGGTCTAGGAAAATTCTTGAAGTTGAAATCCATATGCACACTGTATACATATATAAGCAGAATTTTGTATAGCTCTCTTTAAAGCACCTTGCTTTGGTTGTGGAGTTGGATTCCATTCCGGTATATTTTTTACTATGGCTTCCACAGCTTGTCCAGCTGCAATGCGGGAATCCCAGTTTGTACTCCTTAAGTGTACCAAAACCTTTAAGAAATTTTTTTAGAAAGTGTTAGTCATATTTCTTATCTTAAATGCACTTCATTTAATTCCTGACTAATATTTGTGGAATTTCTGAAGAATAAAAAGCTAACAGTTTTAAAAGGGTCAATAAATATACAGCAAACCACTTTTAAATATCTCCCATAAGTTGGCATTATCCATATTTGGGCCCCAAAATAAGCACTAGGTCTTATTTTTAGGGGGTGTTATCCCCCCAACCCACCCCAATGTACGGGAGGCTCATTTCTTCGGCTTGTTCGTGGAAGGGCTGAACAAACTGTGTGGCTGCTGCCATGAGGCAGGGTGGGTAGAACTGCCCCTCGCACCCCACGCAGCCAGTCCACCCACGTCCCACCCCATGGCCACGGCACCAACACACTGCTTGGCCTCTTGCTCCATTGTGGCTGTGAGCAAGCAGAAGAAGTGGGCCAATAGCCACATGAGCTCCTGCTGCACATGGCTGCCAGTGCTGCCACAAGGCAGGTATCGGGGCATGGATGGACTGGCTACAGGGGCCCTGAGGTAAGGAGGTGCGAGGTGCGTGGGGCAGCTCCACCACCCCTCTGCCTTGCCTCATGGCTGCGACATTGCAAGCAACCAGATGGAATGGGCAGATGGCCAGCTGTGCAAGCTCTTAAGTAGGGCTTATTTTGGGGATAGGGCTCATAATTAGGAACACAGGTAAAACATGCTAGGGCTTATTTTTGGAGTACTCCCCCCCCCCGGGAAATGTGATATAAAATGCTAGATTGAAAGTGTCAATAGTGATTACTAAATTTAATTTTCTAATTATTTGTACAAAAGTCTCTACAGAAACCTAAACATTTCATGATTATCATCAATTATAATATGGCTAATATACAATTTGGCCTTTGAGAGGGAGGAATAAATCCAACACTGTTTTTCCTCTGTTCAATCATGTCCAATTCTCAATGCTTCCAGGACAACCCCTGTAGTTTTCTCAGCAAGGCTTTTTAAAAGTGGTTTGCCATTGCCTCCTTCCAAGAGCTTAGAGAAAGTGACTGGTCCAAGGTCATCCAACTGACTTATGTCTAAAATGGGACTAGAGCTAATGGCTTCTAGCCTGATGACCTGACCATCACATCAAACCAGCTCTGTTAGCATCAACATTATATTGCTTATAATAACATCCAAAGCATTTACCTTAGCCAAGAGATTATTCAATTCATGTGGATGAAGTTTGACGACCTCCCCAAGTTGCTGGGCAGCTGCTTTCCTTGTTACCGGTGTTGTGCCAGTGTCCAATAAGATAAAGAGGCGATCAAGCCTGACAGAGGGGGCAAGATAAACTCTATAAAATATATATTCTGTCTCATCGATCTTAAAACAAAATACAATTATGTTTAATTAATCTACTACAATTGCCAACCAGAGTTTGAAAGAACTCCAGTTGTTGTTTTTCTTATGTTTCATAAAAGTGTCGTTTTGAAAGGTTGTGAGAAAAGACTCACGCTATTTCAAGTCAAAGGGCATTTTTTTTGTTCCATGTTTAATCATCAAGTGGCAGTATACAATAGAGCACATTTTCTATTATTTCATCTCTCTTTCCAACTTATTACACAGAAATAGCTTTAGAGAAAATGTTTTATTTGCAATAACGAGATCTAATATCTAAAGTTGATATTGGAACATATGCAATTGACAAGTGCAATTCCCAGTGGGTAACAGTACTTGAGGTTAGCTAATCCTTCCATTCCTACTTGCTGCTACGGATAGTTCGTTTACTGACCACTTGAAGTTACAATACCACTGAAAAATGTGACTTATGACCATTTTACACTTGTGACCATTGCAGCATCCCCATGGTCACGTGATTTACATTACACTTAGCAACTGACTCACATTTATGACGGTTGCTGTGTCCCGGGGTTATGTGAGTCTCTTTTGTGACTTTCTGACTAGCAAAGTCAATGGGGAACCAGATTCACTTAACAACTGTGTTACTATTTTAACCACTGCAGTGATTCACTTAACAAAGGTGGCGAGAAAAGTTGTAAAAACTTGTGGCTATTGCAGCACTTCCTTGGTCAAGTGACTATGATCCCAGGCACTCGGCCACTGGCTTACAATCCCAATATTGCAGCATCCTGTAGTCATTTGTGGTCATTCACTACCAGCTTCCAACAAGCAAAGTCCATGGAGAAGCTGACAGGAGGTCACAAATGGGAATTACATGATGTCACACTTAAAGGTGGCAATATTACAGTGTGCCATTTAACAATGGAAATTCATCCCAATTGCCCTCATTGTTCAAGGACTACCTATAGTTTCCTGTTGTTACTTTGAGGCGGGTTTGTTTATCTATCATCTATCTATCTATCATCTATCTATCTATCTATCATCTATCTATCTATCTATCATCTATCTATCTATCATCTATCTATCATCTATCTATCATCTATCTATCTATCTATCTATCTATCTATCATCTATCTATCATCTATCTATCTATCTATCTATCTATCTATCATCTATCTATCATCTATCTATCTATCATCTATCTATCTATCTATCTATCTATCTATCTATCATCTATCTATCTATCTATCTATCTATCTATCTATCTATCTATCTATCTATCTATCTATCATCTATCTATCTATCAATCAATCTATCTATCAATCTATCTATCATCATCTATCTATCTATCACTTTCCAGTCAGTTACAGGCATGGAATTCTCCAAGTTCTGCCCAACACAATACTAACCAAACCCAAGCCTGTTTAGCTTCTGAACTCAGACATGTTTAGTCAGATGCTATTACATGCTGAAGGTCTGTGGGATATATTTTATTATTTCACATATTTCCTTTCTAAAGTTTTCAAGACAAATTTGGCCTGACCTTTTCAAATAAAAGTTAAATGCATAGATGCAGAGTAGTGTGCAATAAATTGAATCTTTCCAGTTTTCTAAGCTTTAGAAGTTAAAAAACTTGAATACTGTTTCTCTTTCTTCATTTTTTTCTAGTTTATAATAAAAGCTTACATAGAACAAAAATTCCATAAGAATTAAAAATTAAATGGCTACTAATGTTGTTTGTCAGTTTCAAATGTCAAGAATAAATTACCTATGCAATGTAATTTCTGCAGACTAAAAGCTTATTTTAGTTTTGCATTCAATATTCTTTTGCATTTCTTACAAAAAGAAATGCAATTACTGTAATTACTGTTCCTCCTCCTAATTCTTTAAATCCTTCCTGTGGAATCTATTTACTTTTAAATAGCTGTAAATATTTCCCTTTTTTGGCTGACATATTTTAAGATTGGGATGGGTTTTGGTAGGAGATGCTCAGTTCCTCTTTGCTACCAAGGAAGTTAAAAAGAATCTTACATACATCCCATACATTAACAAGTCATGAACGGAAATAAGAAGTGAGGTAAGATTACAGTTTGCTTGTTCCAAACAGGAAAAAAAAACATACCATAACACAATTATATACTGAAACAGGGGTTGACAATATATATTCTTTTTAAACAGACATTTGAGAGCCTTTTGCTATTCATATTATTAAAATATATTGCTCCTTGGTTTTGTATACTAAGGTTAATATAGTTATTACTTCAGTGTTATTGCATTTTTATAAGAAACTCAACATTCATGTAACTTGAAATTTCATTGCATCAATATTATATCTCATATTCATACATCCATTGTAGTATACTTATAATAATCCCAATAGAAATTGAAAATATATACTTAAGGACAAATTTCAGACATACTATCTTTAAATCATGTCATAATAGCTTTTTTAATGGAAAAGTAGGCAAATTAGATACTGAGTTCTTTATAAAAAAATTTATTGTGGTCAAACAAGAAAAAATGTAGAGGAAAAATTAAACCCAGAAACTAGATTCTACATACTGCTTAAGAGGATTATCACCTTATAGAGTGAGTACAAATAAAATTAAATATTTATTACAGAAGAAACAGAAGCATGTACAATTTAGAATCACGTGGTTTTAAAAGATAAGATGCTGAAATATGCATTATTCAAATGTTTACAATAGGCCTATTATGTCAATCCAAGCCACAATCTCAATGAACAATGAAACGCTGTATTAAACAATAGACCACACAATCACTTTTATTTTAGAGAAGTAATAAAGACACAGTCATATAGGAGGGAAAACTGTGTGTGCTGCCTTGAACTGCTCAATGAAAGACAAACAATTAATAAACAAATGTTTTTAAAAATTAAATGTATTAAAAATGCATGCATAAACTATTAGCCCAGAAAAAATACGTGGCTACTTTAACAGTTTAAACAGAAATTCTTCATATGTACAATTGTACATTCTGAAGCAAGTGTTTTGGAAGATTTGGACAGCTCTAGTCTCTATCTATCGTATCACCTGCCAACTGCTTATTATGGGGAACAGTTTGTGCCTGTGTATTATTGGAATAAAGACTTGCTTTTTGGTTACATTTATCAAATGGTGCTTATTTTCCTAGTAGTGATCCTTATTTGCTTATATTATAAAAATGTTTCTATTTAAGTATTATTATAATTTGAATTTCATTGTACAATAAAAGGTCTAAATTTACAAGAGCAGAAAAGGCTTAAAGGAGCAGATGAAAATATTTATAAAGTAATATTTTGAAGAATTATATACATTCAATACTAGCATGACTTGCAATTTTACCAAGGATTTTTGCTTCCCTGAAAGAAATGAAGGAATGCAACAGGAGACAAAACTAAATAGTCCACTGCTTGGATGCTCTAATCCCAATTCTTTAAAAAAAAGAAAAGAAAGCATCACGGAGGAACACCATATAGATTTTTAGCCAGAAGGCTTTTGGTTGGACTTACAGAAACAAACATTTAAATGTTTAATGTTATTTTAAGCTCCATAAAAGTAATTATTGAATTACAACAGTAATTAGAACCAGAATTTCCACCGTTAATTGATGTGGTTATAAAGTATGATGTTACAAAAAATTGCTTAGCGATAGCAACCCCAAAACTCCTAGTTGCTGTCATTAACTGAATCCCACCAGCCATTAGACTACCATTGACTTGGTCCCTTCCCGCCCTGAACTGGGAGTAAAAGGGAAAGGTAAATGGTGGCTTCCTCTTTAATCCCCACCTACTCACCTATTCCTCCCCCATTTCTACTCTTTTGGGCATCTTATAAGTCTGCCACCTTTGTTGGATTTGCGGTCATGTATTCTGCTCATCCAACACTTACCGACTCTGCCACTTCTAGCTGGCCTTTGGCATCTACCTCCCACTGCTAACAAGGAGTGACAAGCCCTCTGCAGCCCGAGAATGGCATATGATTATTGGGGAACTGGGCAAGAAGTCTTGGGAAGAAGGCCTGGCATGGTCAGCAGCTGCTTCACACAGGGCCAGGCCAGGCACCTATCGTCAGCAGCAGGAGGAAGTTGGTGAAAGTCGAGTAGGAGAATCAGTTAGAACAGGATAGCAAGGCCATCAGAGAGCAGGGCGAAAAAGGCTGACTGAACGAGCAAAGCATTATGTCTTTGCAGTGTCATTGCTGGTGTAGTTGGCTGCAGCGCTGAGCTTGAGATGGCACTCCTTAGCAGCAGTGCTGGGGTTGAGACAGAGGCTGGTTTGGGTCTCTGACAACTCGCTGCAGCCAACTCACTGTGGGACAATCTGCCATTGCCATGGAATAACTCACTGCAGGACAAGAGTTACACTAATATTTCAAGAAATAGCAGAATAGAAACATTAAAGAAAGGATGCCAAAGGAGGGACAAATAAAATGACAAAGAAATTTTTTAAAAATATTTTGAATAATTAAATTGAATTGTTGAATTGTCCCGCAACAAGCTGTCCCATGGCGAGTTGGCTGTGGTGAGTTGTCCCATTCTGGGCCCCAAGGGTAGCCAGCTGAGACTGCAGAGGCTCCCAGGCCTCTATTTCGATCCCAATGCTACCTCCAAGGAATTATGTGCTCCTGTGCAGGGTGGTCAAAAGGGAAGAGATGGGGGAAGATTAGGGGTGGAGGAAGTTGAAGTATTCCTGTGGTGCTAAGTGTGGGTGGGCAGGCACCAGAATTTTGTAGGGGAGCTAAAACAATTTCCGGGATCACGCTTAAATATCAGTGAAGACAAGCTGTGCTACAAAAGAGATTAGTACTATGCAACAAAAAAACCTTATTAAAATAGCATTTGTTAGAGAAATTTACCAATGCAACCAAATGAAAACTAATTTCCCTATTATTATGTATATATGAACAATTAGCTACCTACTATGTTGCCCAAACTTATTATGCTATCAAGCTAAAATTTAAAAATCTAACAGTATATAGAAAGTATGTTACTTGACTACACGGCAGAACAAGTAAAATAGTTAAGTGTGATGTGTCTGATTATAATAACCTTTGAAAGATTTTTGATCCTGGCAATCACAAACACGTTAAGATTTTATAAAGGCTTGTGAACCACTTAATAAAACAATAGCATTAATAAAATAGCTTTGAAAAGCATTAAAATCTCTAGAATTTGAACTTACTTCAGGAGTTATGTTGTTCAAATTGCAAAATCAACCCCATTTTAAACTTTTTTATTCAAGTTCTGAACAATTATGATGCTATTTTAATAACTTAGGCAGTTTGCATAGGAAGTAGAACCTAAAAAAGAAGCAATTTATTTCTGATTAATTCCATAGAAATCAGGTTTCTTTTCTTAACAGTACAAAACATAGACACCAAACTGCATTTATTTTTCTCACACAAAACTATTCTATCAGACAAAATTTAAGATCCTATCTTATTCCACTCTTTAACTATAAGTTTACAACCATTCTATTCTTATTTATAAATTTAAATTTTTGTTTGTAGCATTATATTTTTTATAATTGTAGCATTATATTTTCTTATCTCAACTATTTCTTCTTTAAACCTTTCCTTATTATAGTTCCTCTTTCATATACTACCCGATCATAGGATTAATATGTTATCCAACCCAAAAGTCCCATAAAACTCATTTTTATTCAAATGGACCGTAATTGCAACTATTTTATAACATACATAGATTAACAATTACGTGTACCTATCACTACCTATGAGAATTGTATAACTTTATTTTGATGAGAAATGTTTATAAGGGTTTAAGATTATCAGCCAAAAAACCCTTTCTCTAACGGAGTATTCTAATTGTCCATCACCATGGGTTGAGGTATCATCAATATGCTGATGATATAGCTCTGCATCTCTATATTTGGTGACCCAAGTGATGCTGTCTCTGCCCTCTTGCAATGCCTACAGGCCAGGGGTGTCAAACTGGCAGCCATGCGGAGGCCATGCCCACTCCAGCTCCATGAAAAAACACTGTGATACGTTGCGTGATGTCACAAGGTTGCCACCTGTGCTATAGGCTGAATTGAAAGCAGTCTTTGGGGCTCTTAGAATGGCCCACATTACACCTCTGCTCCTCTGCTTAATTGGCTATCAGTGTGCTTCCGAGTGCAGTTCAAGGTGTTGGTTATTACCTTTAAAGAATGGCATTGGTCCAGGCTACCTGATGAAGCCACTTGTCCTGCTATAACAGTGATGGTTAACCTTTTTGTCATTGCATGCTGAAAGCGTATGCACATGACATCCACTGGGTTCCTGCCTCCTGCACATGCGTCCAAGACCCTCCCATGTTCCCCCTGTACTCTGCGCATGCATGTGCGACTCCCCATGCTCCCCCTGTACCCTGTGCATGCACGCATGACCCTCCCTGCATGTGTGTTCGCCCGTGCATGTGCTGTGCGGAGCCATTTGTCAGGGCACGCGAGGCGCTGAGTTTACCTTTTTAAAAGCTATTTTTCGCCTTCCCCAGGCTCCAGAGGCTTTATAGGAGCCTGGGGAGGGCGAAAAGAGCCCCCCCCCCCCGGAGGCTTCAGGGACCCTCCCTGAAGCCTTCGGAACACTTAAAACCACCCTCCAGAAGTGACTTCTGGGTTGCTCGGAGGGTGGTTTTAAGCGTTCCGAAGGCTTCAGGGACCGTCCGAGGCTTCCCTGATGCCTTCGGAGCGCTTAAAACGACCCTCCGAGCAACCCGGAAGTCACTTCCGGTTTGCTCGGAGGGTGGTTTTAAGCACTCCGAAGGCTTCAGGGAAGCCTCTGGGCAGTCCCTGAAGCCTCTGGAGGGCCTCCGGGGGGTCGGGGAGGCTCTTTTCGCCCTCCCCAGGCTCCTATAAAGCCCCTGGAGCATGGGGAGGGGAAAAAAACATGTAAAAATGGGGGGGGTTGCGCGTTTTGCGCGCATGCGGACTGGGGGGGGTGTCGCACGTTGCATTATGGGTACGGCACGCCCGCACTCGACCCCCCTGCGCTCCCCCCACTTGTGGCACGCGAGCCAAAAAAGGTTCGCCATCACTGAAATAGGGGAATTATACCCCGGAGGTGACTGCTGGATTAATGTCTGACTCCTCCTCCCTCCCCCTTGCTCTTTGCTCTCCACCCATCCATTTTTCTGGTTATCATATTGATGTATTATTCTCCTTGTGTTCCTTTGTCATCGTTTTACTGTTTTATTATTTTACCTCTCCTGTTTACATTCCTTTTATTTTCCTATTTCCTATTATTTGAAGCTACCCAGTACATGGAGAGATTGGAATTTCCTTAAGTAAATGCATTAATCCTTAAACTTATCAATTTCCATCTCAATGCCAATGTATAAAATTAAGAGTTAACAAACCTTTGTATAATATACATTCCTTGTTCTTCTGTAGTCTTAAACAAAATTCCTTTTTTCTCATTTCCAGTAATGCCAAGTTGTCCAAATCTTTCTCTCTATTTATAACTCTGGCTTACTTTTCAAAACTATTACTTTGTCAGTATTTGTTTTATTCTCCAGCCAATTCTCCAACATTCTTCAATTTTTTAAACTACTTCTTTCGTATCTTGTTTATTCCTGCAAATCCATGTCCTTTTTAGAAAAACATTCGAACTGTAAGCAAGGGTTGCCAAATTCCTCAAACATTTTCTGCAACAAATCTGGTGAAATGCTCTAGTTGGACTAGTTGTTCTAGTGAACCTTTCTGTCTTTCTCCTAATTTGGCAGTTTTTCTTGTGGTTGCCATTATAAGAAAGTGAAAGTATGTCAATTACAACAGTGAAAGTAAATGGATTCCTATTTTTTTGTTTTGCTTTTGTCTACCTGAAACACTTTAGGTCCCAATTAGCTCTCTCTAGTTACAGTCCCATACTTTAGCTTATTTTATCCTTACATTATTTTGTTAAAAATCCATCAATTATCTACTGTCCTTAATAATAAACAATCAGCATTCTCACAAATTATAATCATTAGACCTTTATGGGAAGGTTAATCTAATTATTGTACTTTGCTATTTACAAAGGCATTTTGTACAAAGAAGCTTCTTCAGCTCTGACAGAACAGTGGCTATCTTGGATGAGAAGCGAAACGTTTTCAAAGAAAAACAAGTAAGTCCAGTTGCCTCCTGAAAAAGCACCTTTGGGACAACCGTGACCTGGAAGACTGAGAATCGCTACAGACCTTTAGCTATACAATTTAGGATGAACACTCTTTGAATGGTGTGGGAGTAGGAATGGATTTCCAGAGAAAAAATTGCAGACTACAGGAACCAGGAGCACTACTCAGGTGACCCATAGGACACAAGTAAACCTCAGGTGCTTCAATGACCCCCTAAAAGGATGCAAATGACCAGCTGTCTGCAAGGAATATAAATCCTTACATTCCCCACTATCCTGACAGACCTGAAGAAGCTTCTTGGATGAGAAGCGAAACATCGTCAAAGAAAAAACAAGAAAGTCCAGTTGCCTTCTGAAAAAACCACCTTTGGGAAAGCCACAGAAAAGGAGTCCATTTTGGATTCTAAAGGTATTGATTTTTCTAAAGCCTTAGCCTAACTTTGGATTATAAATGCTTATCGTGCAATATAAATGGAACAATTGCTTCTGAAAAAAGAAAAAAAACATTTTAAAAAGACGAAACAGGATGTGATTGCTTACAAGACACATGTATTGGGGGGAAAAGATACAAAACACGAGTTGCAAAAATCTGAGTGAAGAATTTATTTCAGCAGGAATGAAATAAAATCAATTCAAAACAACAATTGATGATCATGGCTGATATGAGAGGGCACAAATTAATCTCAGGGTGCCAAGACTTTGATACTAGGAATTTATACACCAAATGAAAATAAAACAGAATTTTATAAAGGATTTATGGACAAATGATTGGATTTTTCATATGAAAACGGTTGCCTTCTGGAAGAGTGGAATGGTTTCTCTACGAAAAAAAAAAAGAACTTCTGGGAAATTATCAAAGCACAGGATAAACTACCAAAGATTTGTTTATTATTTAATGGATAAATTAGAGCTTTTTGATAAGTAGAGATGTAAAAATTGTGGCTCAAAATAATGCACTTGTTTTTTTGAAAGACAAAGATCTTTTTCAAGAACGGATATGGTTTGGATTTTTAAGATTTTGGCTATTAATGTTTAAAAACTGGAGAAGCTACCAAAGACTTTTTCAGATCACAATCCAGTGACTTCAACTTTTAAAAAGAAGAATGGATCTTTTAGGTGGAGACTAAATGAGATGTTATTACCAAAAGACACGGTAGTGGAGGATTGTAAAAAGAAATGAAAAGGATTTTCTTGATAACAATCTCAATAAAGGTACAGAAGAAAGAATGGCTTGGGATGCAGTAAAGATTTTGCAAGAAGATATTTTATACAATGTAACAGTAAATTCAAAAAAGAAAGGCAAGATAAAATACAAATGATTTTGTGTGAAATTCAAAAAGAATAATTTAATAATCCCCAAGGATAACAACTATTACTCATCAAAACAAGCTTTTAAAGAGGCAATTATCTATAGCTTGTTAATAGTGAGAAAGATGGAAATAAAGATGAACTATGCAAAACAAAGAAAGGTTGAATTTGCAAATAGGGAAATGGGTGGTATAGATGTTGAAAAAAGAAGGCGACATGAAAGTTACAACAAGGAAAGCCTGTAATAACACTTAATGCAAATATACAAAATGTGTTTCATCAGTATTATACTACATACAAAGGTCAAGAAATATTCTTGGAAAAATAGGATGAATACTTGCGTAAACAAAAATTATGATTATAGAGAATCAAATTTTGAATGGACCTATAATAAGGGATCTGTGTGAAACTATTTAGTGTGAAACAGGAAAGGCACCTGGTCCAGATGGCTGCTAGCTTCTTACTATAAATGTTTTGAGGATAGGTTTTCCAAACTTTAGAACAAATGATGAATATTATTCAACAGATTCTTGATATTTGGGAAGAAGCTAGCATAGCATTAATACTTAAGAGAAATAAGATTTGACTTTAATAATAAATTACTGACCAATATCCTTATTCAACAAAGGCTATAAGTTATTTTGCCAGAAAGGTTGAATTTTATAGAACTTTACTCTTAAAGACCAGTATCAGTTTTGACAAGACAATTATGAGTTATTAGAAAAAATTGGAATATTTTGTAGTACTCAAAGCTACATAATGAAAAATAAAGCTGCAGTGATATACGTACTTAGGTGCAGAGAAGGTCTCTGTCAATTTGAATTGGATTTTTTGTTTTGAGCTCTGGAGCACAGGAACCTTGGAGATAATTTTATTAAATGGTAAGATGGATTTATACTTCACAAAAAGTACAAATAATTGTTAATGGAGAACTAAGAAAAAATTGACTCCTCCTCTTGGGTGAGAGCCAGAGAGTGGGACTGGTAATTGGTGAATAGAAAGGAATCCTCTACCACAGTGGTTCTCAACCTGTGGGTCGGGACCCCTTTGGGGGTCGAACGACCCTTTCACAGGGGTCGCCTAAGACCATTGGAAAACACATATTTTTGAAAAAATACAGAAAACATAAAATAATTTTATGGTTGGGGGTCACAAAAACATGAGGAACAAGTATTAGTGTGCATCAACTTTGGTAAGTCGGGTGAGCAATAGCTGGGTAACCTGATGGCACTGGGAGCTATTGAAACTAAGGATGTCCAGATTCCCCTGCCAGAGATAAATGAAGAGGGTAGGACTTCAGAATAGGGTTGCCATGGGGTGTATGTGGAGGTTATGGTTGTGATGGGCAAGGGGATATATAGAGGGAGACAAGGAATGGACCATTCCTGGGAAATACGAGACCATTGTCTTATGACTGTTTCACTTTCTAGCTTCTTGGTTTCAGCCTTAGGGCCCAGACAGCAGACCGTCAGAAGTTCTGGCTATTGCTTCTAAATGTCAGGATGATCTGTAATAAGGCCTTCCTCATTAGTAATGTAATCACTGTTGAGAAGGCCAATTTGGCATGCATCACCAGACCTGGTTGGATCAGAAAGGAGGAAGTTGATCCTTTTGGAGATATGCCCAGCTAGGGTTTGGGTATGGCATCAGCTGAAACTCTACAGGGGTGTGTGTGTGAGAGAGAGAGGGGGGGGGAGGAGAGAGGGAGGGGGAGAGAGAGATTTTGTCCTCTGTAAATTCTTATGGCATACAGGGGCACTACACCACAAGTCAAGTGACATTCATGACTAGAGGGCCTTTCAGAGTTTCGTGTTGTGTGCCAGATGCAACTTTTCTAGATCAGGGGCTCTACTCACAGTCGCCCTACTCAGGTCGATTGAATTACTAATGGGATTGAAGAATATTCGGAAACTTCAAACTTCAACAGCAGCACAGGCAGTGTCCCTCTAGAATGGCACATGTTCCACCTGTTCCACTGGCTGCCAGTTTGTTTCTAAGTGTAATTTAAGGTGCCAGTTTTGACTTTTAAAGCCCTCCATGGCACTGGACTGCCTCTCCCTGATTACATCTGCCCATCCCATTAAATCAGACAAGAAAAGCAAGCTGCGGGTAGCATCACAAGGGACTATGTTTGATGGGTACTAGGTGGTGGATCTTCTCTGCTGTGGCACCTGCCTTATGGGCAATCTCTAACTCACCTAAACTAGATTTAACTCCATCCCTGTTGATATTTAGAAAGTCCCTCAAGACTTGGTTACATGATGAAGCGTAGGGGTTCCAAAAAACCAGCAACTTTTTAAGCTGACACCCACACTGTGGCTGATGTGCATACTTACCATCATATATGTTTGTGATACTGTATATTTTAATATTGTAACTAATGATTGTTCATATTTTATGATTATTTTTGTAATGACTATTTTTATATTATTGTTTTATTTCATTGTTAAACCGTCCCAGTCATTTTCTGGTGACATGGATGGCTATACAAATGTAATTAAAAAATTTTTAAAAATCTTATAAGGAGATTTAAAAAGAGTCAAGGAAGGATGCCAGCTGTCTCCATTCTTGTTTATTTTAGTTCTTGATGTATACAATAGAGACATATCAAGAGAATCTAAATTTTAAAGAAAGCATCAAGAGAGTTAAGATTTAAAAAGAAACTTGCATGTTAAGGGCATTTGCAGATGTCCTGATATTAGTTTTGGATGATCCAATAGAGAAAATAGAAACATTAATGGGAAAATTAAAGGACTTAGCAGCTTTTAAGAATAATAATCAG
Source organism: Natrix helvetica (assembly GCF_964273705.1). Classification (NCBI taxonomy): domain Eukaryota; kingdom Metazoa; phylum Chordata; class Lepidosauria; order Squamata; family Natricidae; genus Natrix; species Natrix helvetica. Next base: position 75,783,029 of record NC_138551.1, on the reverse strand, counting down.
ATGAAATATTAACAGGCAATATAAAATTAGAAGATTGAATAGAACTGATGGAGAAATTGGTTTTAAGAGTGAAAAAAGTAAAATATTTGAATGTAACTATGATAAATAATTAAATAATTATAGAATGAACAGACTTGTAATATACAATGAAATTAAGGAGATTTTAAGATGGGAGAAATTAAAACTGTTCTAGAGAATCTCTGATAAAAATGAATGTTTTGCCAACAACGTTTTTGTTTCAGACAATATCTGTTTTGACAACTGACACAACATTCAAAAAGATATATCTAAATTTATATAGCAAGGGGAAAAAAACCCAAGAGTTAATTATATTACAAAATACAAAGGAAAGAGGAAGACTGGGTTTACCGGATTTGAAACTGCATTTTGCAGCTGGATGAAAGAATTGATGTTGCTGAGAAACAAGAGACTTTGAGTTAGAACAGTGTTTCTCAAACTTGGCGACTTTAAGTCCTGTGGACTTCAACTCCCAGAATCCCCCAGCCAGCTATGCTGGCTGGGGGATTCTGGGAGTTGAAGTCCACAGGACTTAAAGTCGCCAAGTTTGAGAAACACTGAGTTAGAACATTATGACCTGAGGTTTGTATGACATGGTTATTTACGGCACACTAAATTAAAATAAAAGGGGACTTTAAAATCATTTTATTAGATATTCCATAATGAAAATATGTAATATTTTAACCCAGATAGTGCCCCAAAACATCTTTGTGGATCTCAACTCAAGAAGCATACATCTCAAGAAGCATACATTACAGGGATGTAACATACATCCCTGCGACCAATCCGCTCGCACAGAGAGGGCCTCCTCCAGGTGCCGTCCACTAGACAGTGTCGGGGGGCGGCGCCTAGGAGTAGAACCTTCTCTGTGGCGGGCCCAGCCCTGTGGAATGACCTCCCTCCGGATATTAGGAATACCTCTGACCTCTGCTCCTTTCGTATTAAGCTTAAGACCCACCTATTCCAAGTAGCTGGCCTGGCTCAACTTTGATCTAACCATATCGCTCCTGACGGGTTTTTAATTGGGTACTTTAATTATATTTAATTATTTAGGGGTTTTTTAATCACTGTATTCTAATTGTTTTTTATTCATCAGCCGACCTCCTCCTTGTGTATGTCTCGGTATATGTCTCTGTTATATGTTTGTTTTGTCCACATATTTATTTCATATGTTTCATTGTACGCCGCCCCGAGTCCTTCGGGAGAGGGTGCGGCTAAGAAATAAATATTTATTTATTTATTTATAAGCATATCATAAAAGAGAGAACAGCAGGCAAAGATGGTTCATGTACTGTAAATGATAGAAAAAACATCAAGGGGAATTTAAAATTAAATCAAAAAAAGAACTAAGAGCAGAAGGATATTAGTTGTCAATGGTTTTCTCATCAGAAAGATTTAAAATGGGTAACAAGACTTCTGGTAGGCAACGAAGTAAGACAGAATTCAAAGTACAATTGGTGTGCTGATGATGAATGTGCAATTACTAAAATTACAAAACTTTTGCTGAAATGTAAAACAGAGGAAGAAAAGTTTAAAAAATGTATGACAAAATGGACTAAGCATTTTGGCTATAACATACGGATGCATCAATATAGGGTTTACAGCATAAATTTTACATTATATTATGATCTTGAAGAATTTAAATTTTAAATTTTAAAGAATTAAAGGCATGGAGAGATCTAGCCCACAGAATTGCCAAGAGTCGGGCATGACTGAATGGATAACATCATCATCATGATCTTAAAGAGATTTTTTTAATAAAATGAGGTATATTTCAGAGAGAACATATAGAATATATAAATGCTTTCCCCCCTCCCGCCCGCATTTTTCCTGCAACTGCAGTGTTTGCTTTTTTGGATCAAATGAACGTTGGTCATTTGGTTGTGACAGGAATTGACCAATGGCTTTTTGTTAAGGTTAAAGTCATGGGCTGAGAGTGACTGGACTGAAGTCACCAAGCTGGCTTTCATTCCTAAAGGCAGGACTAGAACTCACAGTCTCCTGGTTTCTAGCTTGTGCTATACACTGTACAAAGCTGGCTCTCTATAAAGGCAGTTCAAATTAATATTGGAAATATGAAAAATAAAGGCACTCTTATCATGCTTGATGGATATATAAAAAGAAGCTAATTTTTTTTTTGAATTTATGAGACTTGTATGCCACCCATCTCGTCATTAGGTGGCTTACAGACATGAGGTCTGTATCAGTAAAGTTTAAAAAAAAATAGTCAAAAAATAAAAAAAATCAATAAAGATCTTAAATTTAAAAATTCAACTAATTTGAACTAAAATTCAAATACATATACTAATACAGAGGATTTTAAAGATTAATCTTCAGTTGCTGCTAGATTTTTTCCTTTTAGGATTGATAGTTAGAAATCATGGAAGATTATTTCAGCATTACATTGACAAGATTATCATATACACAAAAACGGAAAGATTCAACACTACCTACTATGAAAAAATACTTGATAAAATTGGCAAACCTTGTTGAAATAAACTGACTTGTTTAGAGAAAAAGCAATGTCAACACTTATTGGTGACTGGAAACCTGTTACAAACTTTTTGCATAAAAACAAAAAACAATGAATTGGTGATTAATGGTTTTACAGGAAGAAGAGAATCATGATATGACTTGAGAGAATTTGAAATACAATCGTAATACTGTGAAAAATCAAATGTCACTTTTTCTTTTCTATGTCTCTGCTTTTCTTATATTTTAGCTCTTTAATTTGTTTTTGTTACATTCGTTTGTATTAGTTTTAAATCTTGCTTTTTATAAGTGTGAATACAATAACACATGAAATGTTTGTAAAGGTGTTCAGAATTTTGCACTACGGATTCTCGCATTAAAATTTATAATGAAATATTCTGTTTTATTACATCACACACAAGTATTCAACACAAGTTGTTACTTTGTAAGCAAGTAAAAGATTGGAACATTACAGAACTTCAGCCAACCTATTATTCATTATGAAATAAGTGAAAAGGCTTAAGACGAAAATGTGTAATTGCAGTCATTCTATCTTGAAAATTATGCTCAACAGAACCTGCTCTGGTTTAATCAACACAAACTTTTAATGAAATATAGTCTCTGTATCCATATTAAAATGCTAAGAATGTTTTTTTAGTTAACTCAAACCTGCATGCTATCCCCTTAGCCTATCTCAAGTCATCACTATTTTCACTTTTGGTTATTGAAACAGACAAGGGCAATTGATAGTGCAACCACACACTGCAGCCCATTTTCCTGTCTATATTAGCAATTAAGGACACTACAGGCTTCAAAATGATCTTCCCTGTTTTTATGAATAAGTGAAAAAACTAGAAGATTGAATTTAACAACTTTTAATGCCACTCAGCTATGAATTTCCTGAAGTTATGTCTCTTAGGTAAGCTACAATAACCGTATAATAATGAATGTAAAAACAGGAACTCATAACTGGCAGCTAATGATCATACAAAAATATAGCATAAGAAGAATTTAAATGGCCAGAAACAAACTTCATTAATTAACTCTATGAAGGAAAGCTATGAAACAGCCTTATGGTTCAACATAACTAATCAGAAAAAAAAGATCCAATTTTCAAACAGGGGGTTTACTAGAGCATATTTTTTAAAACATATGTAATCAAGCAGGAGCACACCAATGTTCACAGCAGACTGTAAGTAAATGAGGACCAAGGTCAAAGATTCTACATGAGATATGATGCTCAACCACTTTAAATGTGACAGAACAAAATATTGGTTTTATATTAGAACCTAAATTGCAACACTGAAGCTGCCCTATAGCTGACATTGTTACCTGATGCTTGGAGCCAGGCATATTTACTAGCTTTATATCAAAAGGAGTCTGGTAGGCTATTTTCCAACTAACATGCTTCATTAGAAGGCACAAGCGTGTCTGAGCTACAGCTCTCTTTTAATCAGATGCAAGGAGTGGCTTAACTGATGTACGTGCTAGAAGACTCCCAATTTTTGTCTTTCATAAATGAACACAGTTATCCTCCCTCCATGATCACCTTCACTGTATCCTTATTTGCCAGCTAACTCAACTCACATTAAGGGATGTGTCAAAGCAGAAAGCAGTTCAGATTCCCTCTGAACTTAGGTATGGACAGTCACAACCAGCAAACAAAATGGTATTATGTAAAAATATAGGAAGAGCAGCAGGAGTAACACAAGTAGCAAAATAATAATAATTTTCATTTGTAAAAACACTGTTGGCTTGGAAATCTCAAAAAGAGGCATAAGCAAACCGAATGAAACTGAAACTTCAGCAGCTGAGAGAGAGAGATGAACCACCACGTTCTGCAGCAGGACGGATCTCAAGTGAATCCAGTTCAACACAACTCGATGAGCACGGGCAGGGCGAGACACCGAAGAAGATCATTCTCACACTACCCTCCTCGACTATATTTGAGGGGGAAAATAGATTGTCATCCCCAAAATCCGGACCACCGTCGTTTCCCACCGACTTTCACCAAACCAGGATGTGACACACACCACCAGCAGCTTTTAAATACAATGAATTCCCCCAGGGGCTCGATCATCCCATTTCAGTCCGCTGTCCTTTTTCCCTAGAAGACACTTTTCCAAAGTTAGGAGGTCTTCAAGGGATGATGCCACGCGGGGATGATCCTCCGGGGTTGAAATAAAAGCGGAGGGACCCAAAGCCCGTTTTAAAAAAAAAATCCATTTCCCCCGGCTTTCCAAGGCGTGAGGAAAGCCGGGCTACCCACATGAGGAGCCTCCACCTCCATGAGGCCTGCCCAACTCGTAAGAAAGAAAACCAGGCGCCGAGGGTCCCGACTCACAAGGCCACCTAGGCGACTCCCCACTCCCCTAAATCCACTACCTGACACCAACCTGGACACCGCCATAGCCGGGAGGAGATGGAGCTACAGCCCGGCCCAGCAGGAAGAGAATCCGCCGTGGCTCGGGGAGGAAGGTGGTGGCAGGATCCCGGCCTGGCCTTAGGAAAGCACGCCGCGGCCCCGCAAGCGAAGGGGCGACCAGAGGCGGCTGTACCCAGCGGTGGCCTGAGGCCCCCTCCCCTCTTCGGCCGCCCTTCCGAGCAGCAGCGACCTACAATACGGGCCGCGCGGATTAAAGCCTCTATTCCTCCATCACCAGGGAGAAGCCCGACGCCTGGTTTTATATGAGCAGCCATCTTGTATTTATTCCCTTCCTCCATGGAAGCCGCTTCCTGATTGGCATGGACGCCAGACCGCAACCAATAGGAGGCGTCGTTTGAAGGAAAGAGCGGGGGCGGGCACACAGAGGGGCTAAATAGGAATCTACCATTAGAGTTCACAAAAGTCCGTTGAGGAGTTGGAAGAAGAGGAGGAGGAGGAGGCGCTTTGCCGCCATTACGGGAGAAGGCCGTACCAAGTGCACGGTTGAATGGAAAGATGAAGTCACGCGGGTTTGCGGATTTTTCAGCCTCAGAAAAGGAGAAAAGGAATCATTTTCCGGCCGCGCACTGCGCTTAATTTGTACAGTGAAGTGATAAACGCATTAAACCAAGAGGAAAATAATATCTTAACCCCCCCTACGAGCCTGTGTAATAGGAAAAACCCTTTTTCGTGGGTTGGGATGATCAAATACATTTGCCTGGATGGGGAGTTGGAGAACTACATCTCCCAGCGTCCATTGCAGTATCGGCACTTAGTGTACTTGATTTTTCTTCTGCTCATCCATAAAGAGAAGCGGAGGAAGCTGTACGCTGCTCTTGCGACAATTCGAGTCTTTTGAGGCCAACTTCTCAAGAAATTGACGTATCTTGTTTTCGAACGAAGAAGGGTGGCGCGTTATATATAGAATAACATATTCATCTGCAATTTTATATAGCAAGCTAATGAGATCCATTTTTTAAAAAAGGGACAGCGCAGTACAAACCGTGCAATTTAGAAACACTTCTGGGCTACTTTCTCCAAATCTGAATGATCCAATGCAAAGGATGCCTTCCAAGAGGGACTCGAAAAAGCTGTATTTGAAAAGTACCCGCACCAGATCATGTCTGCATTTGCACAGCCGATCCATGGTTAATTGAATGGGAGCTTACACGAGATAGGGTCCTTGGGTTGCACGTTATGCTGAATTATGTATAAATCTCATGAATTGGATTTGCAACTGAGCAAAAGGAGCTAGCTCATCTGAATTGCAACCAGTACATTGCAGTCATCCATTTGCTGCCATCTGGTAGTCTTTGACAGCTCTGCTAGGCAAAAACATGGATTTGTTGCTAATTCCATGGGTTCACACAGTGCAGTAAGATACAAACTACAATTTCTCTGGAATGTATGAATCCTACTGTTAAATTGCCAGTTGTTTGTAGTTGGGAATTGCCTTGCTTATTTTTCTTGTGCTTCTTTAATATTCTGTTCCCATGCCTCAAACTCAACTTTTCATACAAATCTATTTTTCTGGGTCATTCACTACTGTAGGCATACTAATACTGTACACAGGAGTTTCAGAAATGGAAAGCGGACAGACTTTACTAGGTAGTCCAGATGTGCATCATTGAAATGTTTGACCTAATTTTAAAGTAATAGAACCTAAAGTTTAATGGTTAATCATTAAGAAGTTTCTGTAGAGTCACTAATGTATTTGCATTCTCATTGCCTGAACCATTAAATATTAAATATTATCCTTTGTGAAGTGGGGAATGCCATGGCCTACTATCAATTCATCATTTTAATGTACATGTAATATTTAAACTTCCATATGCAAAAACTTAAACTAGTATAGAAGCTGGCAAAAAAACCATTATTAATTAGAAACCTATCTTTAATAGTTCAATTCACCACAAACAAAATAGTACTGAAGAAAATCTGTGTCATCTTCCACTTTCTAACTAAAATTGATAATTTAACCTTTCCTTCAAAAAGTTACCATCCTTACCTCTAGTTTGAACTACACCAATTCACTATTGTTTCAAATATTAAACACATACACAACAATAACACCAACTGCACAATTCACCCATTACACTGTTGCTCATTTATATTTGGAGATTATATACGATTTTTCCACAAGTGTCAATCGAGGCTTTCTAGGAGCCTGAGGAGGGCAAAAACAGCCTCCCCACCCCCTCACCCCCCCGACGCCCTCCGGAGGCCTAAGGAGCTTCCCTGAAGACTCCAGAGAGCGAAAAACGGACCTACGGGGAACCCATGAAGTATGGGAATGGTGACTTCCGGTTTGTCCATAGGGAAGTCTGTTCCTGAACTTCCGTTTTGCCTGTAGGGCTGGTTTTTCACGAAAAACAGCCTCAAAAGAAGGCCAAAGTCAGCTGGCCAATGCACGCATGCGTGCTGACCAACTGACAGGGCAGCACCTCGCGTGCCCTAGCAAATGGCTCTGCGTGCCACAGGTTCGCCATCATGGCGCCAGGACATGGTGCTCATCTCTTTTTATTTGCCAAGAGAGTCAGCATTGCCAAAAGACAATTTCCATGTTCAGTATGTCCAGTATGGCCATATGCCAAAGGTGCACAGAATGCTCTTACCTTCCCACCAAAGCGGTACCTGTTAATCTACTCACATTTGTATGCTTTCGAACTGCTAGGTGGGCAGGAGCTGGCGCAAGAAATGGGAGTTCACCCTCTTGCATGGAGCTCGGGCATCGAATCCAGGCTCTCGGCTCCCCAACTGACAAGCTCAGCGGCTTTAACCACTGAGCCATGGTACGGTGTCCAAAAACAATGGTAGGTTGGCTTCAAACAATCATGCTAAGTGATGAACCAAGATTTACAAACCAGTATGGCTCAGTTTGCCAAGGTGAAACCAAACACACGTTATGCGTTGTCATAATAAGTAAACCTGCCTTTCATTATGGCGTATAGCATTGTTGGAAGAAATGTCCTTCTGGGTTCAGTTCCAAGTGGGGAAAAAGACACTGGAAACATGGAGGTTGCTTGGAAAGATGGTTTAATGGTGGACAGGATGACACGGCTTGGAGCTCCTGGGTGAAAAGGGGGATCACATGATTCCAGATGTTGGGTGAAGAAGAAAAGGGGGCGAGATGCTGAGTGTCCCTGAGTTTTATACCCTCTCCTGGACCCCAGTTCCTGTTCCTGTCCCTGTGTAAGAAATGTACTCTTGGTTGTCAGACTCCCAGGGGCAGAGGGTCTTAGCTAATTTTGTAGGCTGTCCAGAGACCCAAGTTTGTTTGCCTTGCTGGCTGATGTTATCTTCCGAGATGCCATGTGGTGAGATGGGTATTGGGTTAATCCTACCTTTGTTATGTAGAATAGACTGGCTCAGGCCTTAATGGCCCATTGACAAAGGTGGAGGAGGGGGCAGGAAGCTACAGGGAGCTGCTTTGTCTTTAAAAACATGTCTTTCCTTTTCTCATCCAGGGAAATATAAGGTTCTGCCTTTTCATATTTCCTAAAATATTTCATTTTTCTAGAAGAGGGAGGGATGGGTGCTAACTTCCTACACCATCAAATAACTCTGATGAAATTTTGGCCTTTTTCTTTTTGGCACTTTTTAAACTTTGCCAATAGACGTTCTCAGATAATCACAGTGATGAAGAAACAATGCCGTGCCTATATTGATGCCATCACTCAAACTCTGTCCTTTAATTCCTGAGTCCTGATGTCAGATTAGTCACCAAGATCACATGGCAATGTCATGACGTGTCTTTTGATCTCACCTTCCCTCTCCACAAAGACAAAGTTATCCACTTTCTTTTTGGATTGAAATCACATACTGCATTATGCGTTTTCTGTACTGGATATGTTTAGGCAAAAAAACCCAACCCTTTTGCTTGCAAAAGAAAATGAGATTGCTCAGTTTTACCTGTTAGGACTTCCCAGAATATTTTCTACTGTTTCAGTTCCACTGTATTTTTTTTTCCTAAGTAGAAAAATAGAAAAAAGAGCGTCCTTCTACCTTTTATATTTCCTAGGAATTCCTGGACTCTATAGATGAGGCCCAGAAACATTCATGGAAAATGGATTACTCACAAGGTTTTTCCAGCGCACTAATTTCCCTTTTAATTTAGAAGTTTCTAAATCAAAAATAAATTCAGTTATAGAATGGAAAGTGATCCCTCATACGGAAGTGTTCACAAGCAAGTTGACATCTGTGACTTGAACACATGGCACAGAGAGGATGTTATAACAAAAACAAGAGCGACTAATTTTAATTATTCAAACAGAATCAACCCAACCCTATAGCTTGATGTTGCTTCAGTGAATTATATTAATCTAGAATGTTTATTTAATCTATGCTGCAAGTTCATTTCTGTCATTTTATTTTCTCTTTTTGAAAACAACAGCTTTGGGAAAGAGCTGAATTAGATGTGTAATCTCTGATCCTGTTTATTCAGCAGTCGAGTTTATTTCTTATCTGCCTGATGACAAAGGCATGTTCACTTTTTTAATCTTTTGTTCACATGGGGCGGATCCAGGCTTCATGGAAAAGCTGTCCCAGCTTTTTGTGCATGAATAGTACTTACATAAAACATACTCACACTTTAAATTGTGCTTTGCTTACTGTCTGTGAGAATGGCTTTTAAGTGTATGAGCCAAAGAGAAGCATATATATACATATACATACATACATACATACATATATTGTGTGTGTGTGTGTGTGTGTGTGTGTGATGTCAAAGCACCTGGTATGCTCAAATATGGGAGGGAGCATATTGCTTCCCTTTATTTATTTATTTATTTATCAGCACAGATTATATATATAATCAAAATATAGATAGCCTCCTCAAATGAATATTACGGACCTCTTGACTATGTAGGATAATAATCTTCCAGGCATGTGGCAAAGCTGCTTTTCTGAATCTGAGGCAACTGGAACACAGACTTTGCTAAACAATAATGGGAGACCAGTGATGGAATAATAGAGAGATCTAGGATCAAGTCCAGCCTCAGCCAAGGAAATACAGTGGGTCCTTTTGTCTCAAACCAATTGTTTATATCGGGGAAGAATGGGTAGGGGAACATTATGCACACCCTCTGAAAATGAGCTATAAATCTAACAAATTAAGAGAGCCATTTTGGTGCAGCAGTTAAGGCTGGGGTGGAAAACAAGAGATCGTTAGTTCTAGCCTTTTCTAATGCATGAAAGCCAGCAGGATGACTTTGGGCCAGTAGTGAAATTCATTTTTTTTTAAAACTACCGGTTCTGTGGGCGTGGCAGGGGAAGGATACTGCAAAATCTCCATTCCCACCCCACTCCAGAGGAAGGATACTGCAAAATCTCCATTCCCACCCCACTCCAGAGGAAGGATATTGCAAAATCTCCATTCCCACCCCACTCTGGGGTTAGCTAGAGGTGGTATTCACTGGTTCTCCAAACTACTCAAAATTTCCGCTACAGGTTCTCCAGAACCTGCTGGATTTCACCCCTGCTTTGGGCCAGTTGCTCTAAGTTCAACTCACTCCCAAGATGTTGGAGCCTCTGATGAATGCCATGCTAATGACTTGACTAACCAGTTAAAACCATAGAAAAATGCCTCCTCTCTTTTAATGTTTAGCCTATTTTAGTGGGCAACTTATAAAGCTCTCATAATTTTAAATGCTACTTCTCTTATTTAGGATTTATGGTGAACTAAGCTCTATTAAGACAAATATTTTAGCTTTATTTGTTTTCCAAATTCTATGACATAAATCTTGGAAATATTCAGGAATAAAGAAAGCCCTAATTGAATTTTCAAGTATTTCACATTTTTCTATGTACTTTGAAATACTGGGGTAGTCAACGCAATTGTCTTCAGTTTGTGTGTCTGTAAGGAGATTCTTTATTATGGTCAATGAGCAATCTATAAAATATTTTGCATAAAGTACAGTAATATTAATTCATTAGCCAAGCACGTTACATGACAAAATTTGGCCACATTTAAAGAAATGGTCATTGAGTCTGAAAATAACCATTAAAAAAAACCCCAGTGATCAAAATGACCATGGAATTTGGTTATATGTGGAGATAAGAGCAAATATAATAAAACCGAATAAGATGTTTGATGATTTTAATGACTTCTCTGCATACATTATCTACATTTGAATGTATTTCCCCTCTAAAATAGCTGATGGGAACACACAAAACAGAGCCTCCTTAGTCTGGGGACAATAGTTTGTTTTAGATATTGTAGAAAGCAAAGACGGTTATCTGGATGGAATTATACCAGCTCCATTGCCAAGATGACAAAACATATTTTAAATTTGTCACATCAGATATTTGGAAAGGGCTCAGACCAATGCCTCTCTAAATTCTTGAGACTTGCAACGTTCTGCTATTATAACTACTCAATAAAAGTAGTTTTAGCTTTCCTGGAGAACTGATTTTTTGGTCTATTCCTCCTTGTGGGGCTAGTCTGAAAAGAAGAGCAAAGGCTACTTTGAAGTGCATCTGCAGAAAGAAACATCGATGTCCTTAAATCAATTGGTTGATTTAAACCAAACATAAACTGAAACATTGGTTGATTATAGGTAGTCCTTGACTTACAACAGTTCATTTAGTGACCATTCAAAATTACAACAGCACTGAAAAAAGGGACTTATGACGATTTTTCACTTACCTTTACAGCTTCTCCATAATCACGTGATTTACATACAAATGTTTGAAAACTGGTTCATGTTTATCACAGTTGCAGTGTCCCAAAGTCATGTGATCACCTTTTGTGACCTTCTGACAAGCAAAGTCAATGGGAAAATCAGATTTGCTTAACAACCGTGTTACTAACTTAACAACTGCAGTGATTCACTTAACAAAGGTGGCAAGAAAAGTCATAAAATGGAGCAAAACTCACTTAACAAATTTCTCACTTAGCAATATAAATTCTGGGCTCAATTGTGATCGTAAGTCTAGGACTACCTGTTCCTACTGTAAGCATTTGAATTAAAAACTTAAGTGTTCAGTTTTTTCACGCATTGTCTTGTTTCATGAGGAGACAAAATTATCAGAAAGAACCTAGGAAGTTAGACCTGCTAAGGAAAAGAACAGTTTAAACCTGATATGTGAAAATGTGTACTAAGGCCCTGAATTTGCGTGGTGATTCCAGCATTGTGACGTAGGATCACATTTGAGATGCATTATGGGACTTGAATTACAGTCCTAAATTTGAATTCTTTCCAAAGGGGCAAAATAAGAATATGGATGCAAATAAGAACTAAATAATAATTGTGCCCACCCTTGAGTTGAATGCCCTTGTAGTGCAGGGGGAATAAACAGTGCCCCTGTAGAATAATATTTGCAGAGCAGAGCTGATGCAGGTCTTTGACATTTCAAATAACATATTCCATATGCACCCTACTTGTACCTGGGGTGTGAAATATGATATTGAGATACTTTTTTTCCTAATATCCAAGAAACTAATTAATTTATCATCTCCTGAGAAAATAGAATGGCAATATGTTATTTTTACTGTGCTTAAAAACTGAAAAGTAAACTCTGAATTCAGCAATTCAGAATGTTGTAAAAGCATGCACGGGCCAGGGGTATATGGAGTGGAGTGGAGTGGAGTGGAGGAAGGAAGGAAGGAAGGAGCTGATTTCTAATGATCTGGTCCCTCAACTAAAAAGTGAAATCTTCTTGATATAATATAGGTATAATAACTGAACACAAATCTCAAGTTTATTGTCTTTTCTAGTGTGACAGTTTTTTCCGCCTGAAACAATATTTACATGCACATTTTCCAAAGGAAATATTGAAAAAACTAGATTATCAAAAGAATAAGCCACATTAACTAGAACTGATTTTTTTAATCTTTATATATTTTTCATTCCTTTCAAAGCCTACTTTATTTTTAGAGTAACATTCTATCAAAATCAGTAATCCAATTGTTTTCTTACATTTTAGCTGAAACATTTCATACATGTCAGGTTGAGCAAAGGAGGGAGAACAATTTGCAGTTATTCGTGGTTATGGTTGTTTAATCTCATGAGTGAGAACCTACTTTGATTTTACATAAAAGGCATTGTTTTCGCCAATTATTTATCATTTAAATATGAAAAAACAGAACTAGACTTGTTACAGATACTTTTTGTAAAGTTGAATGATAGTGAAGCTATCATGACAAAACTTCAGAAGTAATTTTGTCAATATACAGGAAGTTGTTTATAAAATAATGCATGCAAGTACACATCCAATTTATTTCAAAGTGTAGTGCTCTGTTGCATGTGAATAATAATGAGCTCTGTGTTCCTCTTCAGAAGCATAGTCTAAAGGCAAGCCATAATTATAATCAATTGTTACAACTGGTAATCTTTTCCCCTGGCTCATCTCTCTCTTAATTTCACACTGATATTCCCTTCCACTGCGCAATGAGATTGAACTCAGCTCCTGATGTGAAGATGAAGAGTGAAGGGCTGGGTGAGAAGAATATGGAACAAATCTAGCTTTTCCTCTTCTGTTAATTACCTCCGAAGGATGGATTTTCCTGTAATCGTCAGGGCAATCAGATCTATAACATGAGAACAATTATTAATCAAATGTTATGAGCAAAGTAATTTGTAGCAAGGAGACATACAAACATTGGTTTTACTTTATTGAAACAACAAATAGCGAATTCAAAGAAACATATCAGAATGTACATGATTTCACTGAATATTCTTTAGAGAAAGAATCTTTCAGAATAAATGTAAAAAAATGCCTTTTTTTCAAATTATACTAATTACAGGTTCTGTATGATAGTCCTTTGCCATTGGCTTTCTAATTTCAAGCTGTTTTACTGAAATATGTGATGGGACAGATGCTCAAGTATGGAAAGATTCCAATTTGCCCAGTATCCTCTCTAGAAGGATTCTTAATCTTTTTAATAACATGGGACATGCTTCATATACAGTATGTCTTGGAAAACATCCCTTAAATCTACTCACACAGAACTGTCGATTACAAGTATTCCTCAATTTTCAACCAGTTGTTTAGTGACTGTTCCAAGAGTTAGTTAGTTATGATCCGGTTCTTAAATTCTGACAGTCCCCCCCCCCCCCCCCAACTCACATAACTGTATTTGGGTGCTTGGCAACCAGCCTGCATTTATGGCCATTTGCAGCATCTCAATGTCACATGGCTGGAATTTGCAACTTTTTGCTAAAAAAAAAGTGTTTAATTCCTACTTTCAGCAAAACTGGCCCATAGTGAAAAATGGATTGACTTAATGATCCCAGATTCACATGATGATTTGCTTAGTGACCTCTGCAAAAATTGAATGGGAAGTACTAATTATGAAATGCCAATATGAATATGACTGTATTGCTAGAATTTAAGTTATGGGGTTATGCATTTTTAGTGATCACACCTCTTTTAGGAATAAATATTGCATTCTCAGATTAAATTAAGAATACGTCAAAACGGAACTCAACAGTTGAATGTTAGCTAAGGTTTTCATACAACCAGAAATAAGTCTTTCAAATGATGTATATCGTATTCTTAAAAGACTGTCTTCCTGTTAAAGTTGAAAAACTATATAGTTTTATGATCATACAATGTATGTCATTTTTCAGGACTGGGCTACATTAGGTCTTTGAATAGCATACCTGGAACCAATTTTAATTAGTTTGTGAACCAAAACAATAATACATTTTGTATGAACTCCTATGACAATCACAATTTTACCTGCAAGTTCTACTATAATTATCTTTATCAGAGCCATAATCTTTCCGAAGTAAGGGAGATTCTGTGTAGTACTCATGAGAAGGAAAATGATAGCTTCTGAAAGGAAAAGAATAAACCTTTTCAGCAGAATATAATACTGTAATCAATAAACTACCAAGGGAAAAAAAATCACATCTCCACCACACTGGCTGAGAAACTACTCTATAAAAAGGGAGCATATCCCACATTCACTAGCTTTGATTATGTTACCTACTTGGGCAATGACATTTCTGCAAGTAGACCATCAAGCTTAGAGAAAGCCAAGGACCCAAAAGGAATAAATTCTTAAAGAATTTATGTAATGAAGAAAAAATAGGTGTGATACTATACAGGTAATCCACAATTTACAACCACAATTGAGTCCAAAATTTCTGTTGCTAAGTGAGACAGTTTTGCCCCATTTTATGACCTTTCTTGCCACAGTTGTTAAGTGAATCACTGTAGTTGTGGTTGGGAAGTAAGAAAATACAAGGCAAAGAAATGAGATAAGAAATGAAAAGGAAAGTTAGTACCTCTAATTTATGCCAATATCATCTTAGATCTCTAGACTTATTTGCTTCCATAATATTTATATACAGCTTTATACACTGTCATTTATTCTTTAAACTTTGATCTAGAAAGCCAGTTTGGTGTAGTGGTTAAGGCATTGGCTAGAAGTAATGAGAAACAATAGTCCCACTTTAAGCATGAAAGTTGTGTGGCTGACTTTGAGACAGTCAGTCTTTCAGTCCAACAGGGTTGTGGAGAAAATAGGAAGAGGAAGATGTATGTATGTATGTATGTATGTATGTATGTATGTATGTATGTATGTATGCTGCCGAGTTACTTATAAAGTACTACGCCCAGGAGAAAAATCAAATTAATAAACTTCCCACCTTTAACGAAATATCATTAATTTCATCCAACACAACTTATTCCGTGACTGGTTCATTCTTCTTTCATATATTTTGCTCACAATTCATTCCTTCCATACGATCAAACTTCCTTAATATGTTTTTTTTCATACTGGTAATTCAATTTAGTAGTCAATCCACATTCATTCAGTCCCCATTCATTCCTGTTCAAGTTTTATCATGTAACTTTAGTAACTTATTCTCATTGCATTTACATTTCTTGTTTTAGACAGTTTTCAGTAAATATTTTCATAACAGAGAACACAGTGCCTATCACTTTTCTACTAGTAATTGCATGTCTTAAAATTTCTCCATTTCTCTATCTTTACAAAACATTCTAGCAAAGGTTACAAATTCATCTACCTGCATTTTTTCCACATTTAGATATAGTTTGCAGTCATTCGTTCCAAAACAAACTTGGTATTTAATACCTTAATTTTTAGATACATCTTGTTGCATCATACTATTTACCTATCATTAGCTACAAATTATACAGGATCTCAAGGCATTTTCTTCATATAAAAATTCTCATAATTCGTGTTCCCAATTAGCACATCTCTGCATCATTACAAGCGTTCCTTATAAATCCATGAATATGTGACACAACCAAAGAGACATAACACATCCCTTCTTATTCTCTGCTTGATGCTGAAGTTTGTGCTAAGTATTGAATTTATTCTTACATTTCATTTTGTTATTTGTTTATAAATCATTTAGATTTTGTAACTTGCACTCCAGTGATTCTGGTGGTGCACGAAGAAAAAAGAATAACACCAGACAACAAAAAAGAAAGATGAACATAGATCAGACACAAAACTCTTCACACAGGGAAGCCACATCCCACCTTTGCCCAAAGTCTGGGAAAAGAGCCAAGACTTTCTGGCTCATTTAAAGGACAGCAGGGTTCAAACCTCTGGCAGGATACTAGAATGAAACCAGTTCCCAGGCACAGTTGGTTTTGTAAGCAAAGCCCATTCATATTTAAACATTTCTTGAGTTATGCCATCTGTATCTCTCCTATCCATACCATATGCCATCATCTTCCAGAAATGTTCCTCTGGATTTTATTAGAACAATCTTTACACAAAATAATTAATTTGACATCAAAACTCAAAACAAAGCTAAAGTAATATCAAAGTATTTTAACTTCCCAGAACTTTCCGTAGCAGACCTCAAAGTGACTAAGGAAAAAAAAAGAGAATTAAAACAGCACCACCAAATAAATCCGACATCATTGTAGTCACTCCATACATCTGATAAAGAGAGCTGCAGCTCATACAAGTTTATGCTTTCAATAAAATTTGTTAACCAGAAAAGGTGCTAGACTCCTGTTCTTTTGCTACCATCTATACTGGGTTTCCAACAATCTCACAACATTTTCCCCTTTCATTCTCCTTTCTTGAATATTGACTTAAAGCAATTGTTTCAATTTCATTTTTGATGTATCATTATCATACAAAACTCCAAAATACAGTATTCCTTGTAAGAGTCTTGTTTCAGTTTCACTCCCACCAATTCCATGACTTTTATTTTTAATTCTACCCTGGTGTGCAAGATCCTAGTTTAACCTTATTCACTCTCTTTCAAAACAATTATTCTTTGAATTTAACTACATTCTTAATGACAATCTTTTTTTCTACATGTACACTAAACAACATTTTCATCATTTTGTAGCAATACCCCTTTCACGTATAATTTATTTTAAAATACAAGATTCATATGTTCTCGTTTTGTAGTTGTTTTACTCCATTCTAGTTTGTTTAATTTTTCCTTGTCTTTCATATCCACTTCCTCCCAAAGTCTTTCTTCATCCTACCATCTAATGGTCTCTCCTGCATTTTTATTTGTATATTTGGAACGGTATCGGGTTTCGTGCCTAGGCAGGGGGTTGGATTAGAAGACCTCCAAGGTCCCTTCCAACTCTGCAATTGTATTGTATTGTATATATGAAAGGGTTTATGCTTACATATTAAGCAAAGAGATATTTAACAAAAGAGATACTAAGCCACCATTTTCATTAATTTGTGGATATCCAAAAAGACCAATCACTGTTTCTATATTCTATTGTTTTATTCCCACCCATTCATTCAAGTCTACTATCAGAATAATGCAAATCTGTTCTCACAGATACCCAACCTATACTTTTTCTTTCTTTCATTTAATTTAAAATTCACAGTATTTATATTTAGTCTTCCATTCTAAGTTGAAAGCACCTACAGAAGGGGTGTCAAAGTCGCGGGCCGGATGCATCACACACTGGCCACACCCACACCATTTAGCGAAAGGGAAAAGTCCTGATACGTCATGGGATGCCACCGTGATGTGAGTTTGACACCCCTGATCTACAGTATACAGGTAGTCCTTGACTTACAATAGTTCATTTAGTGACTGTTCAAAGTTACAATGGTACAGAAAAAAGTGACATGACCGTTTTCCATAGTTATGACCATTGCAGCATCCCTATGATCAAGTGATCAAATTCAAATACTTGGCAACTGATGGTTGCCAGTTCCATTAATATAATCATATATTAAAAATGTAAACTGGCTAGTATGAATGGATTTACAGAAATGCATTTTAAAAATTGCATCTGGTTTTGTATAACACATAATTCAAACTATTAGTAACAAATTAAAAGGCAACAATGCCTGTTTTATTGATTTATATGATCTTCAGTTTTGTTAGTTAAAGAAAAAATGAACAAATAATATAATATTATTGAAGCTAATCAATAATTCTTCTCACCTTTCAGAATAGTCCTCATATGGCTCATTAATGTGAGTTGAATGATCATTAAAAGAATTCAGCCTTTGTTCAGGTCCCCCGTTTTGGAAATCTTTCAGCTGTGACTTCTCACTAAAATCACAGTATGACTGATTATCAAGGAATGGTCTACTTCTATTGGAATCTTCATCATCAAAATCTTCTAATGACAATTTCCTTCGTAATTCACTGTGATGCTGCTGGTCAAGGAAAGGTATCATTCTTTGTCCACATCCCCTAGTCACATACTCAAAATCTCCCACTGGTGAGTGGACATAATCACGAACAGGACAGTTCTGAAACAGTCTTAGTCTTTCCACAGGTCTCTTGTTCAGGAACAACTGGTTTTTGTCCTGCAAGGATGGCTGAAAATCATCAATAGGCTGTCGATTGTAAAATGGTCTTTGTCTTTCTCCTCGGCCTCCATTGAGCTGGCTCTCTGTCGGTCTATGTTTATAAGAAGGAATGTCAGCAAAATGTCTATGAATTTGACTATGGTTCATATTAATGTCTCCACCTGGTACATTTCCTGGAAAGTCATAATCAAGCTGGTGGTCTTCAAAAGGTTGAAATCTGTGCCCTGGTTCTCTTGTACTAAATTTTAAATCTTTAATCTCCATTTCTTCTTGGCAGTCATCATGAAACTGGTTGTCAGGGAAATGCCTTTGTCTTATTTGTGGCAGGGGTGGCTGCATGTCATCATGAAACTGGTGATCATGATATGGTTTCCGACGTTGCCCAGGACCCTTATTAATAAAATCAAACTCTCTCAATCGAATCTGTTCCGGTAAGTCATTGGGGCCATGATCATAAACTCTTAGTCTTTTACCAGGCCTGTTAGGAAAAAAAATGTAAGTATTATTTTTAAAGAAAATCAAGCGATAATATACACTAACAAAAAAAAATTCTAAAAAGACAGCTTGCCTCCAGAAGTTGTGAATGCCCCAACACTGGAAGTCTTTAAGAAGATGTTGGATAGCTATTTGTCTGAAACGGTATAGGGCAGTGATGGCGAACCTATGGCACGTGTGCCACAAGTGGCACGCGGAGCCATTTGTCAGGGCACGCGAGGCGCTGCCCTGTCAGCTGGCCAGTGCGCATGCTCACGCTGGCCAGCTGAGTTCACCTTTTTAAAAGCTATTTTTTCGCCTTCCCCAGGCTCCAGAGGCTTTATAGGAGCCTGGGGAGGGCAAAAAGAGCCCCCCCGCGCCCCCCCGGAGGCGTCAGGGACCATCCGGAGGCTTCCCTGAAGCCTTCGGAACGCTTAAAATGACCCTCTGAGCAACCGGGAAGTCACTTCTGGTTTGCTCAGAGGGTGGTTTTAAGCGTTCCGAAGGCTTCAGGGAAGCCTCCGGATGGTCCCTGAAGCCTCCGGAGGGCCTTGGGGGGGAGGCTCTTTTCGTCCTCCCCAGGCTCCTATAAAGCCTCTGGAGCCTGGGAGGGCGAAAAAAGCATGTAAAAATGGGGGGGGGGGGGCGTTGTGCGTGCATGCGCACTGGGGGATCGCGTGTTGCATTATGGGTGTGGCACGCCCGCACACGACCCCCCTGTGTTCCCCCCACTTGTGGCACGCAAGCCAAAAAAGGTTCGCCATCGCTGGTATAGGGTTTCCTGCCTAGGCAGGGGGTTGGACTAGAAGACCTCCAAGGTCCCTTCCAACTCTACTATTGTATTGTATTGTAAGACAAATGTAAATTTATCAAAATCGTTTAGAATTTAATTTGCCCTTAATGAACATCTTCTCTGACCCATATGGTACATGTAAATACACTTATGTATAGGGTCTGATTCTACTCCCCTGCAAAGCACTTTAACTTGGCTATGAAAACCTCACTTTCCTGCTGAGGTTGAGACAGCAAGAAGGCTGGTGAGTTGTCAGTAAGGATTCCAGCTAACCAAAAGAAAACTGCAAAAAATGGAGGAATGAAGTTTATTCTTGATTGCCTGCTTACAATTTTCTGCACTACTAATAGCAATGTGAAAATACGAAATAAAGTTTGACAATGAGTACATTAATATTTTTAACATGTTCAAAAATAATTGTTCCCTTAGGGTTGAATAAAGTATGTGGAATTATACAAGTAAGATTTATACAATTCTCCTACCACATGAAGACAAATACATTTTTGGCAGTTACCTAGCATATTCTTCATTTGGAAATCGATCCATATGTCCGTCTATATCATCTGGCGGTGGCACAATATCTCCATCAGCATCCCACATATTCATCCCCAGGTTGCTAAGGAATTTCAAAAGAGAATATAACACATTTTCTGCTGAGGATACAATGAAAACAGACAAAAATAGTGTGATTACACTTAATCTAGTGAAAGAAGGGAGAAGTTCTCAGCAGGATGTAAAGCATAAATCTAATGATTATAGGATACTTTTCTATAATCTCTCCCTGAAATGGCTGTACATAGCAACTACCTAAATCTTTTAGGATTCACCATTTGTTTTCCACCTTCTCAATTTGGGGTCTATTTATAGAATGTTTTAAAAGGCAATGATTATTCTACCTTTTGTGATCAATTTCAGAAAAAAATAAACACTGAAGCTTATTTAAAATGTGTCAGAACAGAAAAGGAACATATTCTACAAGAACAGGACGAGACTCACCTTCTCATTGGGTGAGTTTTAAGATCTGTCAGATATATATGACCATCCATATGGTGACCACGTGCTTCTCCAAAAGCTAAACAGATGGCAAGAACATGAGTTATGTGAAACAGGGCTCTTAATGAAAAATGGACAAGCTATTGAGGAAAAGTTCAATAATAGCACATAATTCTAGAATCTGACTTGGTTTTTTTAAAATTTTGATAATACCCTGATATAGAAATCATTCTTTCAGAACCACAACAGCAAAAGACCGTTGGCTTACCTGAACGGTCATTCTCTGGGCGCTGCGGGAGACTCCAAGCATGGGTTAACACAGTCTAACTGCCCTAGGATTGAGTGAGTTTTTTCTTGACCACGCCTCCCTTTGCCTCTTGCAAGTCAGTTTAAAAATGAAGAAATCGCCATACAGGACGCCCGTTCCTCAAATCTTCCAAGACCATAGTCCTGTCCCGTCAACTGACCCTGGGCGGGGTTGGACTCTCCCGCAGCGCCCAGAGAACGACCGTTCAGGTAAGCCAACGGTCTTTCTCCTGTGCGCTGCTTGGAGAGTCCAAGCATGGGACATACCCAAGCTATTGTGTCCCAGGGCGGGAAGAGTCCAGATTGTCCGTAGCCTCTGCAACCTTTTGCAAAATCCTTTGTCCAAAAGAGGCTTCGGCTGAGGCAAATTTTCAATCTTGTAATTTTTAATAAAGGCCGTGGGTGATGACCACGTGGCCGCTCTACAAATGTCAACGATAGACGCCTGGGTCGCCCATGCTGCTGAGGTAGCGGCACTCCTCGTTGAGTGCGTTGTCACCCGTCGCGGTGCAACTTTGCCCTGATGTTCGTAGGCGAGCTTGATGGAGGCCAGCAGCCAACGCCCAATCGTGTGGGATGATGCCTTGCGTCCCAGCGACCCAGGATGGAATGAAACAAAAAACGACTCAGAGCGTCGAAAATCCTAGGTTCTCTTGACGTAAATATGGACTGCCCTCCTTACGTCCAATTTATGCCAGGCCTTCTCCTTAGGATGGGCAGGTTTGCGGCAGAAATTGGGAAGAATCACTTCCTGAGATCTGTGGAAGTGAGTGTTTATTTTTGAAATGAAGGTGGGATCAAGTCTCAATATGACCCTGTCAGGGTGCATAATACACAGATCCTCCCTGACTGAAAGCGCAGCCAGTCCTGAAATTCTGCGTGCCGAGGTGATGGCGACTAGGAAGGCAGTCTTTATTGTCAAGTGATGGAGACTAGCCTGCTGCATAGGCTTGAAGGGCGCCCCCGTTAGAGCTCTTAGGACGAACGGCAGGTTCTAAGACGGGTAACGATGAACTACCTGAAGGCAGATCTTCACTGCGCCCCTCAGGAAGCTCTTGATTTGTGGATGTTGGCTCCAAGGTCTAGATGAACGATGATAGGGCCGCGACCTGACGCCGGAGTGTGTTGGGCGCAAGTCCTCTGTCCAGTCCCTCCTGGAGAAAATCAAGTAATTGAGGGACGGAAGCAGAGATGTCACTTATATTATGCCTCTGGCACCAGTCAGAAAAGGTGGTCCATGTGGCTTCGTATATCCTAGTAGTGGAAGGCCTTCTGGACGCCTGTAGAGTTTGGATGACCTTGTCAGAGATTCTCTGTTTCCTCAGGAGTTCCCCTCACGTGCCAGACGGCTAGTTGTAGCCACTGGGGGTCTGGATGAGATATGGCCCCCTGGCTGAGGGAGATTTGCTCTGAGGAATTCTCCATGGCTTCTGAGTGGAGAGACTGACAAGGTCTGCGTACCAGGACTTCCTGGGCCAGTGAGGCGCTACTAGTATTATCTCTGCCTCCTCCGCCAACAGCTTGGCCACAATCTGTGGGATGAGTGGAAGGGGAGGAAATGCGTATAGAAGTCCTGAGGGCCATTTGCACCTCAGTGCATCCGTCCCCTCTGCCAGAGGAGAGTGGTATCTTGAAAAGAAACGGGGCAGATGTGTGTTGGTGTGAGTGGCAAAGAGGTCCACTTGCGTTTTCCCGAATCTCCTCACAATCTGCTTGAACAGGTCCGGGTGCAGCTGCCACTTGGAATGGTCGATTGTCTGCCGACTCAGCCAATCTGCTTCCTGGTTGTTGGTCCCTGATATGTGGTCTGCTCTTATGGGCACCAGGTGGCGTTCCGCCCATCTGCCAGGGACTCCGCCTTCAGCATGAGACTCCTGGAGTGCGTGCCGCCTTGCCTGTTTATGTGGGCCTTCGTTGCCACGTTGTCTGTTAGTAACAGTACATGATGGCCCATAATCTAAGATGCAAACTGGCGTAGGGCAAGTCGGCCCGCTCTCAGTTCTAGCCAGTTTATGCTGTGAGCGGCTTCTCTCTGGTTCCATTTGCCCTGAGCGAGCTGGCCTTGGCAGTGTGCCCCTCATCTTTGCAGGCTGGCATCTGTTGTCACCACGATTCTTTCGGGTTCTTTGAATAGGCAACCCTTCTGTACAGCCGTTGACCGCCACCAATGTAGGGAGCGGATCACTTTTGGTGGTAACCGAACACGCTGCGGTGAGTTGTTGGCCTTCGCCCTCTTCATCGGGAGGAGGAACCACTGTAGTTCCCTGGCATGGAGCCATGCCCAGGGGCCCACCTTCAGGCATGGTATCATGATGCCGAGGAGTTGAGAGAGTTTGATGATCGCCACTGACCTGGACCGTCGGCATAGATGCACTCTGCTGCGGACGTTTTTTTGTCTGTCTGGCGACAGGAACACCTGGCAAGAGGTAGAGTCTATTATGGTGCCGAGGTGCTGGATGCGGGTGGTCGGCTCAAGATGGCTCTTCTTCCGGTTCACCGAGAACCCGTGGCGCTGAAGGGCCCTTATGGTCACCTGAACGTCCCGTCGGGCCTGGTCGCAGCTTGAGGAGTGAATGATGATATTGTCTAGGTAGCACTCTAGACGAATTGGCCGTCACCACTGCCAGAATCTTCGTGAAGGTTCTGGGTGCAGACGAAAGGCCGAAAGGCAGAGTAGTGCCTCCCATCGTAATGGAATCTCAGAAACCTCCTGTGCGCTGCATGAATGGGAATGTGCAGGTAGGCCTCCCTCAAATCTATGGAGGTGAGCAGATCTCCCTGTCTTATACAGTCCAGGATGGAGTGGAGAGACTGCATCTTGAATCGTTTGTAGGCCAGATACTGATTCAAACGCTTCAGATCCAAGATGGCTCTCCACCCCCCTGAGGCCTTTGGAACCAGGAAAAGAATGGAATAGAATCCTTGCCTTTTCTGATCCTTTGGCACTGGCTCTATGGCCCTTATTTGACAAAGATAGAGGATCTGCCTCTGCATGAGGTCCCTTTTCAGGGGGTTCTTGGGAGTCAGACAACGAATGAATGTCCTTGGGGGAAAGGACAGGAAATCTAAGACTAGGTCCCTCCTGATTGTGTTGAGGACCCACGAGTCTGATGTTATCTCCTCCCACCTGTCGGCATATAACTGGAGCCGACCCCCTATGGGAGGAATCCTTTGATGGTCACTTCCCTCATCGGAATTGGCGGGAGTTTGTTCTGCCACGAAAGGGCTTCCGTAAGGAATGCTGTTGTTGTTGTTGCCTCCCCCGTGACCCATAGGAATTTCTATCCTGGCCCCTATCTCCAATCTGGGTGTAGTGTCTCCGATAGATAGAAGAGGTGGACGCCTGAGGAGGCTCCTGCGCTCGAAATGATTGCTTCCTAAAGGAACCTGAGCCCTTACCTCGTTCTTCGAGGGTGGCCAGGAGGACCTTCCGTTTGTCCTTTGTTTCGATGACAAACTTATCCAGGGCCTCCCCAAATAGCTGGCCTCCCTTGAAGGGGCGGAAGTGAGCTTCCACTTCACCTTCATGTCTGCCTGCCAGTGGCGGAGCCACAGCAGGCGACGGGATGTGACATTGGATGCCAGTGCCCTGGATGCGAACTTTGCCGCATTTAAAGAGGCATTCGCTGAGTATTCAACTGCGGTAATTATTTTATTGATGTCATGTTTCCACCGAGATCCCCCAGAAGGAGGTTTGGATCTCAGTTGGCGCAGCCAGAGGAGGGATGCCCTAGTGAAAAAAGAGGCAGAGGTGGATGCCCTGATGGCCCAGGCAGCCGCCTGGTGTGTTTTGTGACACGCCTTCTCGGATCTCTTGTCTTCGGCCTTGAGACCCTCCAGAAGGTCAGCTGGTAAGTTTGAATTGGAAGTCAATGAGACCACCGGGGCATCCACCTCTGGCAATTTTAGCAGCTCCTCCATTCTACTTTCTACAGCGTAGAGAGACTTATCTCCACTGCTAGAGTTGGTGAGGGTACCTGGCTGGACCCACTGTCTTTGGACTACGTCCATGAATAAATCTGGCACTGGAATTAGATCAACGGTAGGGGCAGGTTCTTTAAACAAGCCCTCCTTATGGTCCTTAGTAGACGGCAGAGGGACGGCAGCACCCTTTGGGGTGGAATCCAAATCAGTGGCCGCTTTGGCCTTGTGGAGTATAGATTTGAATAGAGAGGGTTTGAACAACACTGTGAAGGCCTGTTTATCTGGAGGGAGATCCTCGTCCTCTGATAACTCAAAGTCATCAATCTCTCCTTCTTCCCAGACAGACTCCTCAGTAGCCACTGAGGTGCCTGGAGAGGGTGGAGCCTGGTCCCTTGCCTGTGCCGTGGGAGGCCTAGGCTTGGGCGTGCCAGTGACTCGGGCCTCCTTTTGCTTTATGCCCTCGGCGATGCCCTGAGAGATGGCCTGAGCAATCACCTCCCTCATGTCTGCCGACAGGGCCGGGGCCTTGTCCTCTCTGGGGCGGGATAAAGATGGGGCAGAATGCCTCCTGCCCCCCCTTAAATTGTTACCCTCCTCCTCAGGGAGTATGCCCTGAAAGGGTTCCAATTTCTCCCTGATGGATGAGCTGGGAGAGTTGGGGTACCCCCCGGAAGCATCAGGAGAAGATTCCCTAGAAATCTCCCCAACCGATAGGGGTGACCTGTCCCCTTGAGGGGAGCTGGATTCCCCCTTCACCCTCTGGACTGGGGTTGGCTCTGGCAATGGCTCCGCATGATTGGGAGACCTATCATGCCTGTGGGGTTGTGGGGCCTTTTGCCTGCCGGCCCCTCCTTGGGCTTGTCAGCGCACCCTGAGGGCCCTGGGGATGCCCTCTTAGAGCCACCCTTGCTCCCCTTACCCCCGTTGGGGGGGAGATCTAGCCTGCTCCGCTTTGAGGAGGGCCCTGGCCGCCTCTAGAAACTTAATTGGCTTCCCAAGGCAGACCTCGCCGGCTTTCTGGACAAGGCCCACGCTTCGGCAGCTTCGCTGCTGCTGTTGAGGGCCTGAAAGACGTCCTCCTCGCGGCTCCGGTCTCTCAGAATGCTGCCTGGTGCCGTAAAATGGCCACCGCTGTGTGCGCAGCCTTCCCCTTTGAAACGGCTGGGCTTGTGGCGAAAAGCGCTCAAAGTCTCTTTAAAATGGCTGCCGCTGTTGCCGGGCAAAAAGCCGCCGCCAGCGGCGGCGGAGAGCTCCAATGCTCCTCACGACCAGAGGAATGCAGCTGTTGGGGGACAATTACAGACAGGAAGCCTCCCGCCACCCCTTGAGCTCGCCGGACAAGCTGCTCACCCCCGTGCGCTCTGCTTACGCCCAGCAGGCGATGGGTGTCTCGGCAGACCTCTCAGCCAGCGTGTCACATAATGAATCTTGACAAAAAGGGAAAAAACCTTCAACAGACGTGTCTGTTTAACTTTTCTTCTGTGCTTGTTATGGGGAGTCCAGTTTAACTGCTCTAAGACTGAGGAGCTCCCTGGCTACAGTCCAAACGGGCGGACTGAGTTTTTAAACTGACTTGCAAGAGGCAAAGGGAGGCGTGGTCAAGAAAAAACTCACTCAATCCTAGGGCAGTTAGACTGTGTTAACCCATGCTTGGACTCTCCAAGCAGCGCACAGGAGAAAGGATGCTTCTCATATAAATGTTCCTGTCAGCTGAGGTTAGCAAATCAGGACCTAGACTCTGTGCAGCTCATCCTCCCAAAAAGTATTTTTTCTACTTAAGCACAAGCTAAGATTGTACTTAATATTGATTGTCACTAAACACAACCGACTACCTAAAGAAATTATATGAAACATTTATCCTTTTGTTATAGATGTGCTTTTGTACATATAGGAAGGGAGGGCATTTCCATTTTCAATTTCCTGCTGGAATTCCATGAAGTTCATTTTTGTGATATGAACCTGAAAGCGAAAGCAGTGGAAAAAACTCTTCAGTTCACATGTGATACTTTGGGAAGTGATTTTTTGAATCTCGGTTACAACAGCTAATTCAACCAAACAATATTGCATAACCTGGGATTCTGTGAAAAAGGCACGCAATTACCTTGGATTGCTGTTTCTGGATCCCAACCTTCAACATCAATAAGATATCTAAAGGAACATAAATACAATTATGGCATACCCAACTTTCATTGGAGTGAAAATAATAATTATTGAATGTTTGCTGTGACACTTACCTGCATATAAGGTAACCTGCTCTATTGATTCCATTAGTACAGTGTACTCCAATGAGTTTCTCTATTGGAAAAAGCAAAATGAAAATTTAACAATGCAAACATATAATGTTAATGCATGATACAAAATAGGGCTTTAAAAAAAGAATATTGCTCTTTAGTGGATTCGTGAAATTACATTTCTCTGAAACTTTGATTCAGAACTGGAAAAAAATGGGGATTCAGGAGTAGGTTGTACGACCTCTGCTGCATGTGCAAGGCTCCTGCTAAGTGTGATCAAGAAGAGGCAAAACTGATAGAGCTAAACACTTCTTAGATTATGAGAGGGGTGGTCTAAATTTTAAGCCAGCTTTTTCTTTGGTTTACAGGTGTTTTATGCTATTAAATTTGACACCAGAGATGACAGCTTTGTTGATCCACATGCAGTTTGGGTAGCCTTTGACTTAACGACTATTCAAAATTACAATGGATACCACAAAAGCTACTTAAAACTTGCAATCATGTGATCACATTTTGGGCATTTGGCAACTGGCCCGCATTTATGGCCATTTGAACCACTCCATGTTTATGACAATTTTGCCAGAAGCTGGTGTTACTCTTGGTTACTGGCAAAAACCATCCCATAGAATACAATGGGCTTGCTTAACGTCCACAATGTTAGCTTTACAACTGCCATGTTTGCTTAAAGACCACTGCAAAAAAAAAGAAAAAAAAAGAAAAAAAAGCCATACATTGTTTGGTCATGTGATGACCCACTTTATGATTTACAACTGTAATTGTCAGGTCGTAAGTTGACAACTACTTGTATATTATGTAGAAAGTAGCATTCTTTCATTACCAAGTGTGGGTGCAAGACATCCCATTCCATCTTTTGTGTAGAATGTAGAAACCTACCTCAGGCTATGGTTGGTGTTTAATTAGAATAATCTCTCTATATAAATGTGTGTGTGTGTATTTTCCAGCATAACTCTGGAATGCCTTGAGCAATTTCAACCAAACTTGGTACACAGATGACTTACTCACTGGAGAAAAATACTGTGGGGGTAAGACACCCCTAACACCCCTTGGTGTGTGTGTGTGTGTGTGTCCGTCTGTCCTGGCATGCAGGTGGCAAGCAGAGCCCTGCTCAGTTCCACTGTGCATGTGCACTCGCATCCCGCTGGCCAGCTGATTTCTAAGTCTCTGCCTGCCAAGTGCAGGGTGGGGGGAGCAGCACGAGCCTCCCCACGGCCTGTTTATACTCCCAGGAGGCTGCAGGGAGGCATACTAGGCCCAAAATGGAGCCTAAAATGTCGTGCACGTATGCGCCGAGGGCAGGGGGGAGAGCCAAGCGACACTATAGATATAATTCATTCCTTTTCCTGTCTAATACAGGATTAGGATAAATTAATACCTGGGCAACAGGTTGTCATCCAGTATGTGTATATAAGGATAATTATTCCTATATGATGGTTGGAATCTAAAGAAATACACAACTTCCAATTGTTCTGGATCTCTAGTATGAAATGATAAAAATGATTATTTACCATTGTCTGCATTTTCCCATAGGAATTTTCTGACCCATTTTTTAAACTGTAGAATAGTAGGATCATCTGGGACTTCAAGTCCTACAGTAAAAAGTTTCTTATACTCCATACTTTTGGGCAAATCCTAGCAATGAAAAGATGAACAATACTATAGTTAATATAGTTACTGATTACTAAATATATTTTTCAGCAAATATTTTAATATTCATTTTTAAAAGAAATTAAGTGCATAATGGCATTAAGTGAACAATCTTATTTTTGTACGTTGCCACAATTTCAGCTTGTGTTAGTACAAGTTGACCTCCAAACACAGAACTGAATGTAACTTCTGTGATGGAGATCTTTACAATTTTTTCTTCCTCGCTACATTGAAAAATTTAACAGGAATTCTGGTAAATATTCTGTGAATAAAGCCAAATTATTGTATTGTGGCATGTAACAGCATGACTAGTTTATTGGTTTTAAAAGTGTTATCATGATCACACTCTGATGTCACTTGAAAATACTTTTAACATTTTTTTTAGTAGTAACATTTTATGAGGTTACTTAAAAATAGATATTTTATTGCGCAAGTGCCTCCATGACGATTGGAAAGGATGTCTGCAATCTTTAAATTATCCTTGTTTGTTTGTTTATTAAGTTTCTTGGCCCAACTCAGCTAAGTGACTCTGGGATGGCTTACAATTCTAAAATTATAAAATAATGTAAACAATTCAAACACACAATAATAATGAAAACATCTGTAAAATAAATAAGTACAAACAGCAGCTGTGATGTTTGATCAACTCATAGTAAAGCCAAGTAATAGGGCCCTTAACGGTTTCCAAACCCCAGGCCCAGTTACATAGCCAAGATTTTAAAGTTTTGTGAAAAGCCAACAGTGTTGGGACCATTCTAATCTCCAAGGGGAGAGTATTCCATAAAGCAGGGGCGACAGCAGAAAAAGGCTGTCTTCCAGTTCCCGCTAGTCAACACTCTGGCTGATAGGATCTGCAGCATGCCCAATCCGTTGGATTGGATTGGACAGGTAGAAACCCTTGGGGAAAGATGGTCCCTCAGGTTATCCAATCTCAAACCATGTAGGCTTCAAAGGTGATAACCAGCATTTTGAATTATATATGGAATCAAGCAGCTAAGTTTGATTTAAAATCAATGAATATTTTGATAAATCTTTGTGAGAAGACTTCTATACTGTTTTACCAGATTCTACTGAATGCAGTGGGACTAATTTCAGAGTAGTCACACGTAGGATTGTGCTGCCAATCTCCCTGTCAATCAATATTCCACTAAAGTAACCAAATGCTTAATTCTAATGTTCCATTGCAAAGGAACTATGAGAAACACTTTCATTTAAAAAGAGTAGAATACATTTTAAGATTTTTAGTTCTTCAAAATGCATAGTAATATATTGATATACTAGATGAGCTAGCATTTGAGAATAATTCCTTACTGTAAATACAAATTTATGCACTCAGCAGATACTTCCATATTCACAATAGAAGCCTATACAGATAGTTCTTGACTTACAACTCATTTAGTGACCGTTCAAAGTTACAACAGCAATGAAAAAAAGTGATTTATGTCCATTTTTCACACTTATGATCATTGCACCATCCCCATGGTCACATGATCAAAATTTGGATGCTTGGCAACTGGCTCATATTTATGACTGTTGCAGTGTCCCAGGGTCATGTGATCACCTTTTGCGACCTTCTAACGAAGCGAGAAATTAGATTCACTTAATGACTGTGTTCTAAGTTAACAATTGCAGTGATTCACTTAACTGTGCACGAAAATGGGGCAAAACTCACTTAACAACTTAATTTTGTAAGTTTTGGGCTCAATTGTGGTCCTAAGTGAAGGACTACCATATAGCACTACCTTTGTTGTTTGTGAAGTATTGGCCATTTTCTGCTCCATGATTTGTACTTCAATTTGTATTTCTTCCAGCTTCTAGGAAAGTTACATGACGCAGAGTGGAATGATCTGCATCTCTCGCTACAGTAGTTCCAGTTCTGCATATGCAAATCTAACATTACATTTTTTTTATTCTGAAATCCTAGTGAATCTATCTTTCTCTTCAATTTATATCATATACTGAACTCTAGGTTCCCAAGGATGTACCTTATTGTACTTTTCAAAACATATTCAACAAGAATGTCATGACACCATTAACTCGCATAATGGAATCCCTCCTTCCCTTCCTTTTTAACTTCCTTTTTTTTCCTATGCTACTTATAACCTACCCCAAATTGAAAGGACTTTGAGTCATTCACCACATCAAGTAAATAGAAAAACATAGGAAATAACTCAATTAATATAAAAATAAAAATTAACCACAAAAGAAAGGCTAAGTCATAAACCAAGATAAGCATCCAGAGTCAGCCATGTGGGCTCAAAGTAACTTGGAAATAAAATAACTATATTTGTTCTAAAGAGCTGCAACAGGGTAGGTGCTGCACATACTTCTTGGAGAAGACCATTCCAAAAAATTGGGGATGCTATATAGAGCAATGTTCCCTAACCTTTCTGGTTTTATGGATTGGCAGCGGTGACAACATAGTTTCATGCACCTGCCTGCCACTTGCGTAAATAGAGCTTCATGAACTCACCCGCTTGTGTAGCCCAGTTCCCAATGGGCTTCAGACCGGCCCCGGGCCATGGGCTGGGGACCCCTGCTATAAAGAATACCTGCTCTCTCTCTCATGCCTATTAACTTTCTCTTGATGAACAGTCCAGTGGGTTCATTTCCAGTGAAGCGTTGCCTTTATTATAGAACAGTTCTTCTCACGCTGAAGACTGAAAATTCCGTAACAACTCAACCTATTTCTAAATCGGTATTGAAAAAAAATGTTTTTATTATCCCCAGCATATACTAATTTACTATTACCTTGATATCATAGTATCTTGTTGTATATGTTAAATCAATGATTAAACCAAGCTCCGTATTGAAATCTTTCACTGCAGCAATGAGATCTTTAGGTGTAAACTTTTGTGTTGGTGTAAGTCGATGATTGATTGCCTAGGTGGAGAAAAAAAGAAAGTACAGTATGGAAAGATATTCTTATGCATATAGAAAAATCTGACTCATTAATTTTTCTAAAAAATAGTCAAACTCAAAACAAAAGACAAGCATTCAGAACAATTAAGTAGTTTCTAAGTAAATAGATAATTTATTTAAAAATAAATAGTACAGCTAAAGGACTGAAGTTGTTTTTCTTTTTACTCTCTTTTACTAGAGGGTGATACTGTATAGAGATAACAAAAATAAATATTTCATATTCTACATCTTCGGAATGAACAAATGCATAGACTCTGAAAGCATTTGTCCAAAGCCATGATTCTGAATTAACCATGAATAAGTGAACTTACTTGTTGTTCTAAAGAGGAATAGGGAAGCAGTGTCTAGGTGGAGTAATTGTGAAGTAAATATCTTTTACCTTTGCATTTCCATCTTTTTGAAGTATATTTCACAATTTAAAACTCTGTATATCCTTAGATATAATTACTATTTATCAGATACAAAGTTGCTTCAACAGTAAGATGGGTGGCATATAAATATATGGCAAACAGAAATACCTTTTCTTCCATTTTTGAGGAACACCATCCATAGTAGAACTAGGAACAGTGCTACCTAAATTGGAAAAAAATGTCTGTTCTACCCATTATGTTTTCAAATTAATTCATATGTGAACCTCTTCATTAGCTTTAATGAGCAAGCAAAGGCTAAGTTACATTAATAAAAATATAAGAGTAGTAAATGTACAGAATATGTGTATCGGTGTGTGTGTGTGTGTATACATACCAGTGGTGGGTTCCGGATCCTGTTCCAACCGGTACGGTTGGAACGGGCCCGGCGGTGTCCACATGGATGCTTGCAATGAGCGCATGCGTTTTAGCGCCTCCGTGATGTCCTACCTGCTCAGTGGAGCATCGAGCAGGTGTTGTATGCGCCATGTACGGAAGCGCCAAAGACTTAAGACCGGTAAGAAGCTCAGGCAGGCGGGCAGGCCCTCTGGAGCACTGTACCGGAACGGTATCCAGTGCTCCGGGCAGGCTCTGGTACGCCACTACAGGGGGGTACCACCTGTAACCCACCACTGATACATACATACATACACACAAACTAAATGAAAGAAAAAAGAAAAATAAATATATGTTTGTAAAAATAAAATGGGGAAGATTGCAGTAAGATCTAAATAAAAGTAGCCTGATGTTGAAATGTTGAAGTGAAGTTGATGAATATATGCATGAAAGTACAGGTTTAATTATTAATGGAAAGGTTTATAATGTATGTGAAAAATATGAATTGATGTCACTGAGGTTGTTATGGGTGTATTTGAAAATATAAATCCATTGTTTGATGACAGCGTGGTGACAGTTGCATGTTACGTTTCAGTGAAAGACAATAATGGAAGAACCATGAGGTAAATTAGGGGAAATTTTGTGCAATATTCTGAATGAAATTGATCACAGAAAAATGTGCAATTATGGAATTGAAGATTAGCTATTTAGTGCCAAAGAGTATCAAAAGTACAAGTACAGTGTACAAGTACTTGTAAGCTTTTAGATTTTTAAAAACTGAGTGACTATATAATTCCCTCATTAAAGTAAATGCCAACCATGCTATCACTGTGTGAAAACATATAATTGGTCTTATTTAATAGTACACGAAAGGCTCTTATCCTCTGAAGGGAAGATTAATAGTCAGCTGTCCAGAAATTCAAACTAACTACAAGGGTGCTATATTTTTGGCCAGTGTACTCTGAAACATCTCTTTAAAACTGAATCTGTATTATTGCACAGATTCTATTTATAGTCAAACACTGATTATATAAAATGAACCTCACTTTACTGATTTTCTTTTGTAGTTAATATATGTTCATAGAAAGAGCGTTATACATACCCCTTTTAAGGGTACTTTAAAAGCAATGAATCGAGTTCCTGGTATAGGTTTTCCAATTGGTGATACATTCCTCCATCTAATAAAAAGAAAAGACACCTTTAAATGTAGAAATGTTAAAAAAAATATGACTGCAATGCTTTATACAAAACAGTACTGCTCTGATACAGCAATTCATATTACTGAAATAATCACTCATGGGAAGAGAACTTGGGAGTCTGAATCTATAGAAGCTATACTGAACTGGAAGCTGGGTTCATCCACCTCTTAAGTCTCTAATCAAAATGATTTTCTGCTAACACTGGTATTTTTTTAAAAAAATAATAATCTACATGCATTTCTGTCTAATGTTGCCAAGCTTTCGGGGCCTTATATACACTCTTTTTCATACTCTTTGCCAGTATGCAAAAATGTTTAAATAATCCTCCTCCTCAATGCTATTATGCTGGGCAAAAGGAGTTTCACTCCAAATAACAATTCTCAACTTCTGTAACATACTATGGTCTTTTTTAAGTTTTCAGGTTGAAACTGTTTTAATCAGCTGAAAAACAGTTTGGAGATAGCTTTACAGTTCAGAGACAGCTTGTATGGACTGCGCAACAAGCCATGTGGCGTCTGGCTGCGAGTGGTCGCAGAAGTCAGGCAGCAGTGCAACAGATGTCGGGGTATGGGAGGCCTAGCTGTGGTGGTTCTAAGTTAAGCAGGAGCGGGGCCCATGGGGTAGCTCCACCTCCCCCACCCCAGCTTAATTTTACACGTGCCTCATCCCACCTCATACAACCAGACGTTGAGTGGGACTTAACTAGGACTTATTTTTGGGATATGGCTTATATTAGGCGCATGCATGAAAATCAGGTTGGGCTTCTTTTTTGGGTAATCATATTTTCGGGGGAAAACGGTAGTTTGACCATGATATAAACTAGTGAGGTTCGTATATCAACCTTTGGAAGCATAGGTGTATGGTCTATTTATCTTTGTAAATAGAAGAATGCACTGGATCTAATGATACATGATCTAACCACTTGTGAACTCCACCAAATTCAGCCCCATTTAGAGTACTGTAAGATTATTTGTCCTTAATGTTTTGCTTGATATATAACAGAGATACACAATCTAAGATCCAGGGCCTACAAGCAGCCCTCCTAAATCTTGGCTAATGTTTCCAGAGCCCCACCAAGAATTCTGCCAACTTCAAATTTTTAATGGGACAAATCAGGGAAAAGATTAAATATACAACAATTACATTCAATTTAAATGAAGACAAGATATTTGTGCCTGGTCTCAACTTCTACACCTGGCCCATATATTTCATGAAGAGTGTTCCTCAGAAAAGTGTGGTCCCGGTGTACATATACACAAAATTAATTTGCAACAAAAACACAACTCAGAATGTGGCATTTGCATTTACAGATTTTACATTTCTTTTGGTTTTTATGGGGACAAAGGCAATAAAAGGAAATATGTTCCAGGAGTGGAACCTAATATAACATTTGTTAGCATTGGATTCAACAGAATGGAGATGCTCCTTATTTTAAATACATTTTAAGAAACGTATATGTATATTGTACATTTCATTCTTTAAATTAAACTTCAGGAAATACAGAATGATTTGCAGAAATTATTTAACATATTACACATAACAACTTCTTTTCTGAAAAAGATTATCTTCTGATGTCTAAACTATTATTACATTAAACATTTATAAAATTTGAAACTGCAAGAAGTTATATTAGTCAATTTAGAAACCTATTAAAACATGTATTATCAAATGAAGAATCATTCTGTTCTAGCATGTTTATTGCAAACTGAGCTCTTATGCAGCAGCCACAAACTAACATAATACTGCAAAATGTTTTTTTATCAAGATATATGGAAATCCTGCAATATCGCATACGCATAACACAAATAGTGAATTTTTAAATAAAAGCACCAATCTGCCTGGAAACTAATATCCGGAGATAATTAATTTGGAATTAGAAACTCTACTGGTTATGGCTGGAATGACTGTGGATTGATCAAGATTATGAGCTAGACATCTCAGAATGTACAGGTAGTTTTCAACTTACAACCACAATTGAGCCCAATTTTCTGTTGCTAAGCGAAACATTTAAGTAAATTTTGGCCCATTTTATTAACTTCTTTGCCACAATTGTTAAGTGGATCACTGCAGTTGTTAAATTAGTAACATGGTTAAGTGATTCTGCCTTCCCTATTGGCTTTTCTTGTCAGGTGGTCGCAAAAGGGGATCACATGATCCTGGGACACTGCAATCATCATAAATATGAGTTACTTGCCAAGTCTCTGAATTTTGATCATATGATCATGAGGATGCTGCATTGGTCGTAAATGTGAAAAATGGTTATAAGTCACTTTTTCAGTAGTGGTGTAACTTTGAAGTCACTAAACAAACTGCTGTTGTGAGGACTACCTGTATATATGAAAATTTTCATGAATTTTTGTCCATTCTTTTGTAATTAATATATTTCTAGGACATTTGAAGTTGTAGGTGAGGCAAAAAATATTTCAGCTGAACAAGTTTCTGGAATGTTTTTGTGGGTCTAAGAATTCTTTTTAAAAAAATATTTTCAGGGAACTTTCCCTTAGGGATCTTGATGCTAATTCCCTGGGAAACACCTGAACCAATTTCCAGTAGTGGTGCCAGTTGGCTTGTTTTCCTCTTCTTCAGAGATCCTTCCACTAACCCCCCTATGGGAAAGCGGCTGAGGTGATGGACCAACCCATCTAAGCAGGTTTTCAGCCTTCATAAATGTTGCTTTTAACAAAAGTAACTAGTTCCTCTAGTTTACAGATTGTTTTCAAAACCCACAAAAATCTCTATAGTGCTTGTTTTGATTAATTATGAGGATATTTATATGCTATATTTATATATTTATATGCTTCCCAGTAAACCTAGCAAATTAAAGAGAACAAGGGGAAAAAAGTTAGACTCGGGTAGCAGTTGATAAAATACAGCAATGATGGAATTCTATTTAAAAAACAATAATTTCATACGGATTTTAATCAGAAAGATTACTTAAAAGTTCAAAGTAAGCATATCTGCAGAAGTCATTCTTCTGCTTGGGATGCTACCAAAGATGTACTGATGTAACTTTAGGGAGAGAGGGGGCAAAACAATTTTAATTCACTTTTTTTGGCTCTGGGATACAACACAAATTTAGTCTGGTTATATTTGAGCCTGAGGGGCACTGTCAATTAAATTGGAGGCACCAGCAACAGAACATGCTGCATAGAAGGAAAAAGAAAAGAGGCCCACTGAATAGTGGCGTCAAAGATCTTAGTGAACTTGGTTCTGTTTTATTAGATACATATGAAAGGAGATGATTCCGTTGCTCACTTGATTCCAAATATTTAATCAGAATGTTTAACTGGGTGTCCAAACAGACCGGAAATAACGAGACACTGATTTATTGAATCATTACATGATTTCAAGATAACAATAGACGTATTTTACAGTAACTGAAATTTCTGTATTATTTTCAAGGCAGACTCATCATAAATGCATTGTAATAACTCTAATGGATAGCTATTTACAAAAAAGGAAAGCAAATCTATCAGTTGCAGTTCTTTGTTAAATAATAATAACAATTGTTTTGATTTTAAATTGAAATTTAATTGAGTACTGGAAAATAGAACATAAACATTTAAACATCTGGAAACTTTCAACATAGTAAGACGCAGTTGAAAAATTTTCCCTTGCCATTCTCAACTAAGGGTTAGAACTTGCTAGGAGTAAGATAAGGGTCAACTGAATTCAAGGGGTTTGGACTCAGCTTGCTTGTAGCTCTGTAGATTCTAGGCCAGGGATGTCAAACTCACGTTGTTACAATGGTAACGTGATGTATCGGGACTTTTCCCCTTTGTTAAAATGGGCATGGGTGTGGCAAGCGCGTGACGCATCCAGCCTGCTGGCCAGGAGTTTGACAGCCCTGTTCTAGGCTAACCCCTCTTTTAACTCCTCACCCAGATTCTGTCACTCCTTCCCTTACAAAATTGCTGTAATAATCTCATAAGAACTTAGTAACTGGCTCACTAAAACATTGAGTGGTTGAAGTAACAGTTCATTTAGATTGCTGAATACCAACAATATATATCCGATCCTTGATATGATTAAAATTCAATGTATTCTTCAGGTTTTAATCATATTATACATTTTTATTTTTGGATGAGAATGTTTATAAAATGGAGTACATTATTCACTTATACATAGCTGCTTAAGCTTTGCAATTATTTTATCCTCCAATCAAAACAGAAACAACACAAATAAGTAATAAGATATAATGTTAAAAGATGTAGAAGGAAATGACATGGTATTCTGTATATTAAATTTAATGGACTAATTTGTTTTTCATCACTATACCATTGATCCAAAGTAGAATATGTAAAAGTATTTAATATGGAATAAAAATCGTGTTCTAAATTTTAACTACAGAGCAGCATGAAGAATTAGATTGTCTATGGTAAAAATAGTTAACAAAAATATTGTAGTTTTCAAGCTATTTGAGGTTTTTTCTGTATAGTGCCCCTCATCTCTTTGTTGTGTTTATTAACTTGGTTATTTCTTGTTACTGCTTGTTTCCAATAGGACTTATCGGAATCAGGGCTAATCTGGGTTCGTTGGCTAGTTTTTTTATCTTCTAACCAGAAATATATCAGAAATATATTATTTATTACATTTACATGCCACCCCCACTTTGAAAAATGACTCAAATAATACTGGGTATCAATGTTAAGTAAAAAAATGTTTTATGCCTCTGATTCCAGGTTGTAAACTAAATAAATCTGGAAAATCCAGGAAAGCAAACCAGAAACATTTGCTGTAGTGATCTATTTGTGTTTAAGGAATAAGGAAGATGTTTAACTAGAAATTGTAGAGATTACCTTTTTTTGACGGTACATTGCTATTTAAACTTTATTGTCTCTGATATCTAATATCATTAAAAGAAATTCATCATGCAACATGGAACCACTTTATACAGTGGTGGGTTGCTAGCCGGTTTACCACCGGTTCACTTGTGTGCACAACGCTTCTACACATGCACAGAAGCGTCCGGGCGGGTGGGCAGCTTCCCGCCACCATCACCACCGGTTCAGCTGAACCAGGCTGAACTGGGAGCAACCCACCTCTGACTTTACATCAAAGTTGTCTCCAAATTGGAACAACCAGTATCATCTTCTTGCTTGTCCCATATTTTTTTGTTTTCCTGTTGGAGATCCATTTAAAATGCAGTATATTTTTGAAAATGTTACCTCTTCCACTACTGTTTTGCATGTGTCCAATGTTTAATAAAATACTTTCAATTAATGTTTAATTCTTTAAAAAATTCTGTGCCATTCTCTCAGAAAGAGGGAGCAAATGAGCAGTTCACAGCTATGAAAAAAGGTACTATATAATTTATTTTCCCCTAATTATTTTCTTTTTAAATTGCCAGAAAACCCCCCCCAAAGGTTTTGGAATCCCTGTTTCTCGAATAAGGGGTGGAGGAAGGTTGCTAAATGAGGTCCTTCCTTTTTGATAGCAGCAAAAATTGCCAAGTGATAGACCATTTTAGGAGTCAAGAGCTAGGCTTTGTGCATCTGGGTCTTAAATTTTTATCTGATGAGATCAGTTCTGCTGTTATATTCAAAAACTAATTTGCTAATTTTCAAAAAAATCACTGAAGATGTATTTTGTCAGTAGTACTTGAAAAAAAGAATGTGAAATCGTTTATTCCTTTAAAAAAAACATGATTCTCAATTTTGCTTTGATATTTTCCTATTATAACTATGGTGAAAGGATTCACACAACCTACAGTAGAACCTCTGGTCACAACCATAATTTGTTCCATAAATTTGGTCGCAAACTGATTTCGTCATGACCTGAATCTAATTTTGGAAATTTGGCGCTTCCCCAAAACATGGTGTGGAAGGGGAAATTGGCTGTCAAAAAAATTGTGAATTTTTTGGTCGGAACCCGATTTGGCCATGTTCAGAAGTGTTCGTGACCAGAGGTTCTACTGTATTATCTGTCAAAAAGTTATTATTTAAAATACTTTAATACTCTTATTTTTCATATGTGCTTATAAACATTTACCCCAGGTGTTCATAACTGATTAACTATAGCTGATTGGTGAAATAAAGAAACACATAGAACAATTAAAAATTTTTATTGGACACTCAAGTCAGAAATACAAATAAGGCAAAGCCTTGAAGCTAGTTAAATTCCAGGATTGAAGGGTGGTCTGACAAAATGTGTATGTATTTGATTTTATGTGTGGTTGTTATATAAAATGACAACAAAACAATGGTGGTTCATAAAACAATTAGCACCTCATATAATGATAGCAGATCATTAACATAAAAAACTCATATAACGATGCCAAACAATAAAAACATGTTATATAACAAAGCCAGATATTTGAAATAATTAAATTTTTATTTTCACAGGATATTTTGGAATTGGTTGCAAAAAAGCAAATTTAAAAAGAAACTGACGTAAGTACTTCTTCAAGCAAATGCCTCTGCATTTATAGAAATGTTTTATAAGATTGGCTTTTGACAAAATAATCCTTTTGCAAGAGATCCTAAAATCTAAGAAAATAATCCACTATCAAAAATTCAAAGCATACTAATGTCTGATTTACCCAATTCACAGAAGACCAAATAAATATATATTTTAAAATAGCATCAAAATTTTATGTACTCAATGTGTATTTTTACTAATGTGCTATTATTTGCACATATCTACTAGAAATATAGAGAACAGCTAAGTATGAGATTAATATAAATAAAAGACAACTGAATTTAACTCTTTAAATGCTGCTACCACAAATCTCAAACAGTAATGATTTCCAAGCTTCAATATGCACTAAAATGATACATATGAATATCAGCAATGTATACTGAGCTTAATTTGACCCGTTATAATTATTACCATGCAGAACTCATGTATAGATCAATGTACAATAGTAACCATCACAGCTATTATTTTTGAACAAGTTACCATACTTAATCTGCCCTCATCCATAATCTTATTGTGGGTGAGGGCACCAACGTGGTTTATATTATCAAGACCTGGGTGGGCCCAGAAGAGGTTATTACCTTTTGGTTAATATATTCATTGTGATTTTAGGTTTTGCATCAACGGAGTCCCCAGGGAAGGGTGACTATTATTACCCACAAGTTGTTGAGGGTACTCTTGAGGCTCTGCTCTACGAATGACCAAATGGGAGAATTTCTGGTTGAAGTTAAGGCTTTCAGAAATTACTGTTACTGAACAGCCCTGGTTGCTGCACATCATCATCTTTGCTTGAGTTGCTGTATTCCATTGCTGGGATTGGGATGGAGTCCCTGAGGTTGATAATTGTCAGGGATTTTAGCTCATCTCCTTGGAGACACTGAATCCAGAGTGGTTTAAGAGCTCTTGGCTTGCAAGCTATGATGCATCAAACCTAAGTATGTGAGGCCTGACTAATAGTGGGGATTGTACATTAGTTGGTTTTTGTCTTGGGCAATTATGATCTAGTGTTGGAGGATATTACTATCGGTCCATTGGCAATGACTGATTACTCTATGGTTGCCCTCTTGCTCACTGTGCCAATCACTCCAGGTTGATAAGGGCCTGTTCAGTGATGCATCCAGGTTGACTGGATGGATTCTGATTACAGAGTAGCTTGGGATTTTCCTTGAAGATCCTGTAGGCAGCTCAGCCAAAGTCTTGGTTGCAGCCTGGAATAATAGCCCAGTGAATGAGGCCTTGCACCCATAGCTTCTTTGTAGCCCGAGTGGTGATGCCGGGGTGTACTTTGATTCCTTAGGAACTCTGAAGATGACGTGCCAGAGAGATGGTGGAGGCAAACAAAGTTCTAATTGCACTAAACATGATTAACAGCCCATATTTGGGTGAGGGAGGCAAACCAATATTTCTCTGTCCGTTTTGTGTTTACAGATGCCTGCCTTGACTAGAGTGATCCATTATTTACTGGGAAAGACACATCCCAGGAACATCAGGAGCTATGGTGACAAGTATTCATGCTATCTACAGATAATGCCATTCTGATTCACTTAAACAGATATATGTAAACCTTAACCCTAGCGTTACCTGATTTAGAGATGTGATGTTACATGCCCTAATTTTGTGTCTCCTGACAAAGTCCTCCAGATTGTGAATTCAGAAACCTGTTTTTTTAATCTAGATTCTTCCTGAGTTAAGATGGGATGTAACCTATAGTCATGGTCATGCAATGATATTAGTCTCTCTGATGACGGTGATGGTATCTCTAGTGTTGAAGGAGGCAGAGGATATACCCCTTCTCAGGGAGCCATTGCTGGACTTTACATTGTGGACAGTTACCATCCACCTTCCAACCTTCCCTTTGTGATGAAGGTTGTTAAAAAGGCGATCAGAAGCAGTTGTAGAAAGTCTGGAGGAAGCAGATTATCTGGACCCACTCTAATCAGATTTCAGGCCAGAGGAGAGTATTAAACAGTATTGATTGCACTTGTTGATGATGTTTAGCAGAGCTGAAATGAAGGTAAGTGTCATCCTTGTGCTTCTTGATCTGTCAATCA
The DNA here is from genome assembly GCF_964273705.1 of Natrix helvetica. NCBI lineage: Eukaryota > Metazoa > Chordata > Lepidosauria > Squamata > Natricidae > Natrix > Natrix helvetica. The sequence goes on along the minus strand of NC_138551.1, from coordinate 75,740,661 downwards.
CGGTATCCTCTTGCACTGGGCTGTATGAGTTATAAGAACTGTGTTGTAGAGTTTACATCCTTCCATAGCAGTCTTTCCTAGCTTCAATCTGGACTGCATGTATGAAGTTGTCACTGTACTAACCACTCTCGGGAAACTGTTTGGATCTCAATAATGAGGAACAGTTTGAGACTTGATCCTCATCTCACTGAGTGGCTGGGGCTATTTAGGCCCCCATGGTTTGGGGCATTTTCATCTTTGGTCTTAGGTTGCATTCCCCCATTTGAGACTAGCATGCAATTTGGGGGGGGGGGGAGGCTCCTAGACTTGCAAGCTACTACTGAAAAAGCCTGCAATGGCTATGACTAGGAGGATAATTGTATAGGTTCATCTAATGCAATAGCTGCACCCTCCTTGCCTTAACTGTGAAGCTCTTCAGAAAGTTACTCATGTCTTATTATCTCATGATCACCACTGCAATGCAGGCTACATGGAACTGTCCTTGAAGACCATCCAGAAGCTTTATCTGGTTAAAAATGCAATGGTACAGGCAAATAATAGCCTTCTTGCATTCTTCCCATGTCATCACTGCTTCACAAACTTCATTGATTACCAGTTGACTTCCAGGTGCAATTCAAAGTGCTGGTTGTCATTTATAAAACCGTTCATGGAATAGGGCCTGGTTATTTGAGGGAGTGCCTTTCTCTGTTCCTGCCAATTCAATGCAATCAGGCAGACTGGGTGTAATATGGCTCTCTTAAATAAGATGTTGCCAACTTGTGGGAACAAGGAACCAGGCTTTCTTTGTCACAGTTCCTGTCCACTGGAGTAGAATTCGCACAATGCTACATCTAGCTTCTATTCTTCAAAAGTTCTGTAAGTCTCTGAAAACCTAGATCTGTTCCCAGGGCTATAGTATTTGTGAAACCCATGGCAATGTTTTGGTTTTTATTTAGGTGGTTTTACAGACCACATTTTAAATATCATGTGTTCTTTTAAAGTTATAAACTGCTCAGAATCTTTTTAGAATCTGGTCACCTTGAAATGTAATAAATAGCATAGCAAATACTAATCTTACACTTTTTTCTTATTTATATTTTTGGCTAATAGTTTTTGCAATATTTATTTTCATGTTAAGCTATTACTCCCAATTCAACATTTTACTAAATGTTGGGACTATTAAGATGATCAGTTTATATCCATTTTAATTACTAAGTAACTTTTCAGCAGTTAATTGACTGTTCAAACTGATTCAGAAAATAATGTGGCTTTCAACCTTCAATATTACCATACTGAGATTTTAAAAAAAATCTGCATTATTAATAAAAATCAATTAAATAACACTAGCAACATTGATAATAATGAACAAGGTAAGAAGGCAGTAGAGGACAAGCAGGAAATAATTAAGCAATAAAACTTAATAACAAGTTTTTGCTTCAGGAAGTAATAGAACTAATTTGAAGTAATACTGCTTGATAATATCACTTATGTTTTGTCGTTTAATGTCATTTCCGGCAAAAATTCAGTGAAGATTGAAGATAGTCACACTAGCAAGTTCATTAAACATCTTTTTCAGTAAAGCATGTTTATTAAGCTTAAAATGTATTCATGTATTTTGCATGTCAGAAGAACAGAAATAATGCAATATATTTGCAGGCTAAATTAACACTATCAGACATTAATAAAATATAGGGTAATTGCCACTGGGACAAAAATCTTGCAAAAAGAAAACTAAATCACATGTCCAAGTTAAGACCAGTTCTATGAAATTACAGAAAGCACTCTTGTTTAATCCAAGGTAAACTGAATAGCATGTAATAAACCCGAGCCGTTCCATGGTATCATGTGATTCTACTGAAGTAATCTTGATATCAACCTTCTATGCCATGCCATTGACATAACTGTGATTATAGAGTTAATTTATTCCAAGTCCAAAGTTGAGGATACAGGAGGAATAGGAGATACTGAAGGCTGATGGAGCACTATAAAATGTGGGATAAAATACTTACCTGGGGGATGGTAACCTGCATGCTCCTGTTATCATACTCACCTTGTCTTGCAGTAGATTACAAAGCTGCTGTTGAGGCAAGAGAGAAGCAGGTGGGGCTGTCAGAGCCCTCTCCCCTTTTATCTCTCTAAGGCTAGGCAGTACTTATGTGATACTTACCCATTAGGGATAGTATTCTTCTTTACCATGCTCAATGCTGGAACGGAAAAGAGCAGGAGCCAGCAGAGAAAATGGGCAGCACTGCAGCAAATGAGAGAGAACCGCGCAGTTAACACGGTGCCAATCTCTTTCTTGAAGTCTTACAGGATCGCCCTGAAGGACCACATTAGATGTGGTTTCAGGCAGCTTTGTTTTGAGAAACCCAAGTCTCCTTTTGAAAAACAGAACCAGGCTCAGCTTTTGAAACAAAGGCCAAGGCCAAACCTTTTCTCACCATTGCTGCTTAGCATCTGCAAGATCCTTCTTTCATGGTTGGCATAGTTGGAAAGGCGCAAAACAGAGAAAAGTAATACAGCAGCAAGGATGCTTTAAAATTCCTTTGAATGAACCAGCCCTTTTTGTTTTAAAGCAGTGTTTTTTCCCTCCCAAACTTGGCCAGTTAGATTTGGTTTCCTGCTTGAGCAGGGAGGGGAGGTTGGACTAGAAGACCTCCAAGGTCCCTTCCAACCCTGTTAGTCTGTTAACTGCCAGAATTCCCAAGCCAGCTAGCTGGAGAATTATGGGAGATGGTCCGCCATCTTAAAGCAGCCATTTCTTTTGCGGGTGGGGGGGGGACTTCTGCAAACCAGGCCCAGCAACCAAGAGGGCCTTCTACTACCTCTTTGATTTGGCCTCATGGGCCAAGCAGCCGACGGGATGGGGAGACAAGAGCGACGGGGTCAAGCCATGAGGGGGGCAGGTGTCCTACGGCTTGACAAGTACACAAGTACAATTGGGAGAGCGGAAGAGCAGGGAAGAGCATCAGGCCTGTCTCCCGCCGCTGGCGCAGCAAAATTGCACGCCGGGCAGCCGACTTCCAACGCCAGCCTGAAGAGACGGCGAGACCTTACAGCAGCCCTCCCGTTGCGGTGGCGCCAGGGACACCCTAAAGTCCCAACAGCTTCTTCGCAGAGGATGGCTTTGGCCCATCACTGTCAAGGCGGCGGGCAGCTTTCGACTCCCGAAATTTGGGGGGCATTGAAGCTACCGAACCGCAGCTTCGCGAAGAACCAGGAGCGGAATGAAGGCCGCGGGCGGTTAGGAAACTTGGCATCTCGTACCCTCAGGCAGAAGTTTGTTTGCAAACAAAGGCAGCCGGGCCGGCAACCGAAAGCCCTCACGATGCTTTTTGAACTGCGCAGGCGCCTCTAACGTCAGCCCGGTATAAGCGCACGCGTATTGGCATTTTAACGACGGCGAGTTCTCTACGCATGCCCGGTTCTCGAGTCGGCGCGGGACGAGGTTCGAGTCAGGGAAAAAAAATCTGCTTTGTTCTGGCCTGCGTCGGCATCGCCCCCTTCAGGTGGAGGAGAGTTCATGCGCATGCTCAACGTCAAAGCGGGTGGGAGCTACCTGAGAAGGGGACTTTTAGCTTTTGGGGAAGCGGTTCCTCCCCCACCCACCCCCTTTATTTATGTAGGCAAAGATGATGTGAGGAGAAAAAAACTAGAAACCGACTCAATTTTAGTTTCGCTTAAGCTCGGCAAGAGGCAGACAGCAATGCTGGCTATTGGGATACAGGGCAGCAGAAAAGAAATCGTCCCTGTTTCTGAGGGGAAATTGTAACTTTTCATCTCTTTTCACCATTGCATGCAGTTATTTCGACAGAAAACTGCGCATTTGGGGAAATACTGTTTCTTGTACACATTAAGTGTTTTGACAAAATCCAGAAAGGTAATAAATTGGGGCCAGACAAGGTAAACAAAAAATAAACAAGTTCGCCTTTAAAAGGAGTGCTTTTAAAATAATGGCACACTTCTCCTGATAAATGTTTTGAGAAGAGCTTTGCAGCTCTTTTCCTCAAAGACAGTTTAATACCTAAAGTATACAATGGTTTACTGCAGTCTTTGCTTCAGACTATGTAGTACAATTCATAACTAATGTTTATTTAATCTGCCGGGTATATTTTCAATCCAATTTGCTTCTTACTACACTACATGTGTTATGTCTGGGATATTTCAAACTAGAAATTTTTTTGGAAAAGGATTTCTTTTTCCTATGAAGCAAAATAAAGTACTCAAGAATATTGTAGAATATTGATAGTGGTTGTACAGTATATTACCGTAGCAAAAAGCCAAATTGAAGATTTCTATGTATATATTATAGAAATATATATTTGTATTATAGCTTTCAAGGTAGAATTCAATCAAAACAACTAACCTACTTCAGTGACACAACCTCCTGCCGCCTATTTTTTTTAACGAGTTAGATTGAAATTGGCATCAATGTAATCAACATTGCTGTTGGTATCATATAGATATAGGTATAGCTCTCCTGGGGGAGGGCTTAATAATTGAAATGCCACAGATGGGGCATACAAATATGTCCTGCTAGCTGATTTTAACATCGGGGCAGGAATGTAAGAGCGTAGGAATTTAGCATCCACCCCTCCTTCCCTCTCCTTCCTCCTCTTAGAATGAAATATTCTCCTGTGCGCTGCTTGGAGAGTCCAAGCAAGCATGGGTTAACACAGCCTAACTGCCCTAGGACTGACTGAGTTTTTTCCTTGACCACGCCCCCTTTGCCTCTGGCAGGTCAGTTTTAAAAACTCAGTCCGCCCGATAGGACTGTTGCAGGGGAGTTCCCCAGTTTAGGCTTTTTGCTTGGACTCCCCACATCAGCATTTAAAGAAATTCCTGACCATTTCATTTTGACATCAGCCAAAGCATTTCTTGACAGCTCAGGAGGTTTGATTTTCATCATCTGCTGCTTGTAAGCTAAGCGAGGTAGGCTTGAGGCTTGTCCGGCTCCAGCCGGCGAGCGGAATCGCTACGAGAGACGACCAGCTGTTCGGCGCTGGCAGATCTCTTCTATTAAGCCGCGGAAGCCCTTTTCGGACCCTTTCGGCTTCCTAATTCTGCCCGGCAATAGCGGCGGCCATTTTAAACCTTTCGCGCCCTTTTCTCCACTTCGGAGAGGGTCACCTTGGTTACGGAGGCTGCGCGCGCAGCGGTGGCCATTTTAGAGCACCAAATTGCCTCAAGATTCAAACGGCAGCAATTACAACCTCGCAGTCAGACCTCGTCAGTAACAGCAGCAGCAGCAACGCTTAGCGACTGAGAGGCCTTGTCCGGGGCTCCGGCAAGGCCGAACGTCTCGAAAACAGCCGTCTAGTATTTCAAGGCAGGGATTTCGCCGGCGGGCTTCCCTTGCCTATTGCAGCTGCCGCGGACGTTTTGTGGCCGTCTGGCTCGTCCTAGCGGTGTCCTCCAGACCCATCCAGCCTTCCTGTGACTTTTGAAGAACAATGGCAGACGAAGGTTTGGAGGTGCAGGCTGGGCCCTCTTCCAAGAGGCCCAGGGTGGAGCCCCCCCCCAAGGGAAACAAGGGAGGGAGAGGCAATCCCAGCAGATCCCCTTCCCGAGCCTCAGGGGATTTATCCACCAGCAAGGAGGGAACCCGTAGAGGCCATACCTCGCAGGCCCAGAAAACTAGCCGGTCCCCAGATCAAGAGGAGGCATGGCCAAGGCCCCATTCTCCCCAAGGGAAGGTTCAGGATCAGGACGCTCACCACCAAGATGGCTCACCTCCATCAACTGGGGGGATTTCAAGGGACTCCTCCCCAGATGCCTCATGGGGCTATCCAGACTCCTCCAGTTCTTCTGTTAGGGAGGAATTGGAACCATACCAAGATGTATTCCAGAGGGAGGAAAGGAGAACCTCCAAGGGCTCCAGGGGACGCCCAAAAGAGGACAAGGGTCCCGCATTATCTGCTGAGATGAAGGAGGTCATAGCCAAAGCCATCTCCCAAGGAATAGCTGATGGTCTCAAACAGAAGGAAACTGGTTCTTCTGGCAATCCTAAGCCCAGGGTAACCCCTGCTCCTTCAGGAGACCAAGCCCCTGCTTCGCCTGGCACATCTATTGCCACGGAAGACACGGGGTTGGAGGAGGGGGAAATAGAGGATTTCGAATTGTCGGAGGATGAGGATCTTCCTCCTGATAAACCGGCCTTTACAGGGTTATTCAAACCATCCCTGTTTAAATCCATCCTTCACAAGGCCATAGCAGCCACTGAACTTGGGCCCACTCCCAAGAGTGCCTCAGCCACCCCCCCTCCCTCTAAGGATCACAAGGAAGGTTTATTCCAGGAACCTTCACCAACCCAGGAACTGATCCCTGTTCCGGACTTATTCCTGGACGTAGTCCAAAGGCAGTGGGTCCAACCTGGTACCCTGTCCAATCCCAGCGGGGGGGACAAATCCCTTTACGCTGTAGAAGACAAAATGGATGAGGTGCTGAAGTTGCCTGAGGTGGATGCCCCGGTGGTCTCTCTAACTTCTACTTCTAATCTTCCAGCAGATTTACTCGAGGGACTCAAGGCCGAGGACAAACGCTCAGAAAAAGCGTGCCACAAGACGCACCAGGCGGCTGCCTGGGCCATTAGAGCATCCACCTCGGCATCATTCTTCACCAGGGCTTCTCTTCTCTGGCTAAGACAACTCAGGTCCAAACCTCCATCAGCAGGTTCTAGATGGCGGCATGACATTAATAAGATAATAACCCCCGTAGAGTACTCAGCAGATGCCTCCCTTAATGCGGCCAAATTCGCATCTAGGGCCTTGGCGTCCAATGTGACATCACGTCGCCTGCTGTGGCTCCGCCACTGGCAGGCTGATATGAAGGCCAAATGGAAGCTTGCTTCTGCCCCATTTAAGGGAGGGCAATTCTTCGGAGAGGCCTTGGAGAAGTTTGTCATAGAAACAAAGGACAAACGCAAAATTCTCCCGGCCACCCTGAAGAAAGCCGAACGTAAGGGTTCAGGTTCATTCAGGAGACAGCCCTTTAGAGCGCAGGATAACTCTCAAGCTTCCGGCTCTAATTCTTCTTATCAGAGGCCATTTCCCCAGACAGGTGACAGGGGACAGGACAGGACAAATTACGGGTCCAGGGGAAGGCAGCAACAACAGCATTCCTTTCGGAAGCCATTTCGTGGGGGATCCAATTCCCGACAGTTTCGTAGGGGGAAGTGACCACCACAGGAATCCTCCCATAGGAGGTCGGCTCCAAATATATGCCGACAGGTGGGAGGAGATAACTTCGGACACTTGGGTCCTCAACACGATCAGGAGGGGCCTGGTGCTGGAATTCTTATCCTTCCCTCAACAAAAATTTATTCGTTGTCCCATCCCCAAGAATCCCCAAAAGAAAGACCTCATGCAGAAGGAGAACCTCCATCTGCTCGAAATCAGGGCCATAGAACAGGTTCCCAAAGAACAGGAAAAACGAGGATATTATTCCATCCTCTTTCTAGTCCCAAAGAACTCAGGGGGGTGGAGGGCCATCTTGGATCTAAAGTGCCTAAATCAGCATCTGGCATACAAAAGGTTCAAGATGCAGTCCCTCCACTCCATCCTGGCTTGCACTCGACAGGGAGATCTCCTCACATCGATAGATTTGAAGGAAGCTTACCTCCATGTCCCCATTCACCCTGCCCACAGAAGGTTCCTGAGGTTCCACTACGACGGGAGGCATTATCAATACAGGGCCCTCCCATTCGGCCTCTCGTCTGCCCCCAGGACCTTCACCAAAATCTTGGCAGTGGTGGCGGCCCACCTCCGAAATCGACCAATTCGGCTAGAGTGTTATCTAGACGACATAATAATTCATTCTTCCAATCAGAATCAGGCCCGAAGGGACGTCCAGGTGACCATACGGACTCTACAACACCACGGGTTTTCAGTGAACCTGCAGAAGAGTCACCTAGAACCGACCACCCGAATCCAACATCTTGGCGCCATAATCGACTCCGTCTCCTGCCAGGTATTTCTGTCTCCAGACAGGATGGCGAATCTTCAGAACAAACTTCGTCTATGCAAAGGTCCCAGGTCAGTGCCGATTTTACAACTATCCCAGCTCCTGGGCATCATGATCTCCTGCCTAAAGGTAGTTCCCTGGGCACGGCTTCACGCAAGGGAGCTGCAATGGTTCCTTCTGCCAATGCAGAGATCAAGGGACAGCAACTCGTTAAGACGCGTGAAACTACCGCCAAAAGTACTTCGCTCCCTGCATTGGTGGAGCACAGCGGCGGTCAGGAAAGGGTGCCTCTTCAAGGAGCCCGAAAGGCTGGTTGTAACAACAGATGCCAGCCTACAGGGATGGGGAGCGCACTGCCAGGGACATCTTGCGCAAGGAAAATGGACACAGAGGGAGGCGGCCCACAGCATAAACTGGCTAGAACTGAGGGCCGCTCGCCTCGCTCTACATCATTTTGCTTCTCAGATTGTGGGTCATCATGTACTGTTGTTAACAGACAATGTTGCCACAAAGGCCCACATCAACAGGCAGGGAGGCACGCACTCCAAAAATCTCATGCAGGAGGCGGAACTATTGTGCAGATGGGCGGAGCGACATCTGGCGTCCATAGCAGCGGACCACATATCGGGGACGAGCAACCAAGAAGCGGATTGGCTGAGTCGGCAGACGATAGACCACTCAGAATGGCGGCTGCATCCGGACATCTTCTCTCAGATCGTGGAGAAGTTCGGCAAACCGCAAGTAGACCTGTTTGCAACAAGCACCAACACACATCTGCCCCGCTTCTTCACTCGATACCATTCGCCCTTAGCGGAGGGGACGGATGCGCTGAGGAGCACTTGGCCCTCAGGACTCCTGTACGCGTTTCCACCGCTCCCTCTCATACCCCAAGTAGTGACCAAATTACTGTCAGAAAAGGCCGATCTAATCCTAGTGGCCCCTCACTGGCCCAGGAGGTCCTGGTACGCGGACCTTGTCAGCCTCTCCATCCAAAGTCCGTGGAGGATTCCTCAGGAGCAGATCTCCCTCAGCCAGGGTCACATCAAGCATCCAGATCCACAGTGGCTACAACTAGCCGTTTGGCGCTTGAGGGGGACCTCCTGAGGAAGCAGAGATTTTCAGACAAGGTCATCAGAACTATTCAAGCGTCCAGGAGACCTTCCACTACTAGGATATACGAATATACGTGGAACGCTTTTTCATCTTGGTGTCAGGGCAAGGGTGTGCAGGACATTTCGGCTTCAGTGCCAAATTTGCTGGAGTTTCTCCAAGAGGGTCTGGACAAAGGTCTCGCGCCCAATACGCTCAAGAGGCAGGTGGCGGCACTATCCACCATTCTTACCTGTAAATCTGCTAGATCACTTAGTCAGCACCCACAAGTAAAGAGCTTCCTCAAGGGGGCGATGAACATCTCTCCTCAGGTGGTTCATCGATATCCCTCCTGGGATTTGCCATATGTCCTGAAGGCCTTAACGGGGGCTCCCTTCGAACCTCTCAGGAAGGCAAGCCTCCATCATCTGACTATTAAGACGGCCTTCCTCATAGCTATAACATCGGCTCGCAGAATTTCTGAATTGGCTGCGCTGTCTGTGAGGGAGGACCTTTGCATTATTCATACTGACAGAATCATTCTGAGACTTGATCCATCTTTCATCCCAAAGATGAATACTCAGTTTCATAGAGCCCAGGAAGTGATCCTTCCTAATTTTTGTCCAAATCCAGTACATCAGAAGGAAAAAGTCTGGCATAAATTAGATGTAAGAAGGACAGTCAAAATTTACATCAAACGATCAAGGGAATTTCGGCGTTCCGAATCCCTATTTGTCTCCTTCCACCCTGGGTCCCTTGGTCGCAAGGTTTCGTCCCACACAATTGGACGTTGGCTGAGGGCTTGCATCAAGCTAGCCTATGAGACACAAGGCAAGATTGCACCACGAAGAGTAACCGCGCACTCAACGAGGAGCGCTGCAACTTCAGCTGCTTGGGCGACCCAGGCGTCTATCATAGACATTTGTAGAGCGGCCACGTGGGCCTCGCCCACGGCGTTCATCAAGAACTATAAGATCGATATCTTTGCCTCGGCAGAAGCCTCCTTTGGAAGACGTATATTACAGAGGGTTGTGGAGGCTACAAAGGACAATGACTCTGCCCGCCCTGGGACACGATAGCTTGGGTATGTCCCATGCTTGGACTCTCCAAGCAGCGCACAGGAGAAAGACCGTTGGCTTACCTGAACGGTCGTTCTCTGGGCGCTGCGGGAGAGTCCAAACCCACCCAGGGTTCGAGGATCCAGATCTAAAACTCTGCAGAGACTGGTTGAAGACGTCCTATTGAACCTTTCGTTTTTAAAACTGACCTGCCAGAGACAAAGGGGGCGTGGTCAAGGAAAAAACTCAGTCAGTCCTAGGGCAGTTAGGCTGTGTTAACCCATGCTTGCTTGGACTCTCCCGCAGCGCCCAGAGAACGACCGTTCAAGTAAGCCAACGGTCTTTCTAGGAAATATTAAAAAGGCAGAATATTATATTTCCCTGGATGAGAAATGGAGAAACTTGTTTTTAGACAGGAAGCAGACTCACTCTTAATAACCCCTATCCTCCTCAATAGCCCACAGCAGATATCAGAACTTAAGATATAAAGAGATAGCTATGTCTATTCATAAGTAAATAGCATCACCCAAGAAAGGTAGGATTAGCCCTCAGCCATAATAGGAATTGCCCAAAACCCTCTTCATTACATCATCACCCAGCAAGATTCAACCAAGCCTGGGACTCAAGACCATATACAAAGTTACCCCTGCATTGCCCCATGGGAGTCTGACAACCAATCAGGATACCTGCCCTTACATAGCAACAGGAAGCTCTTAAGGCGGGGCCCAAGCAGAAGTGGGCGTCACTGTAACAACTGGTTCGCCCAGAACCGCAAATGTGAGAGGGCATGCACACATGCTTGCTTCACTTGCTCACGCGTCTACCGCACATGCACGCAGCTTCAAAGAAGGCAATTATATAGGATGGGATAGCGCTGGGGTAGGTGGGTTGGTCCCAGAGGCTGGTCAGAACTACTGGTTCTCCTGAACCAGTCCGAACTGGCAGTAGCCCACCTCTGGGCCCAAGAGAGAATATAAATATATATCTCTCTCACCCAGGAGCTCATTTTGCCCAGGACCCCAAAAACCCATGTGGTCCTGTCCACCATTAAACCATCTTTCCAAGCAGTCCCCGTGTTTCCAGTGTCTTTCTCCCCACTTGGAACTGAACCCAGATGGACATTTCTTCCAACAAGAGAAAGGGATCTTAAATATTGATGAACTAATTTGTAATACCTTGCATCTTTAACATGAATTGGATGCAAATAGACAATGCCCAATTAAGCTGATGACCCAGTTAAAGTGAATTGATTTGGATGGAGGCAGGCAATGGCTAATCCTCTGTTATAACAAGAGTTAGTCTGGCTATCTTGAGAGAAGAACAATAGAGTCTGTCTTGAAAAGAACCTTCCATATGTTATTGATTGGTTGATTGGTTTATTCATTATTTTAGTGGTCAGCCAACTTCAAATGACTTGGTAGCATACACTTTCAGAGCAAGGAACAATAAAAATTAAGAAACAGATGACAGACATCCAGAAGAGAGAAACATATATAACAGCAGCAACAGGCAAAAACCTTACAGGGGCTAGATCCGTAATGGCGAAGCTAGGGCACACGTGCTCCAAGTGACATGTAGAGCTCGCTCTCTGGGCACATCAGCAGTTGCTCCAGCCCAGCTGCACCGTGCATGCACGTGTACCTCCTGCCATCCAGGTGGTCTTTGGGTCTCTGCCATGCATGCGTGGGGGCAGGGCGCATGCACAGGGGATCGGGTGCATGCACGGGGAATGGGATGCATGCGTGGGAGACAGTGCATGCACGGGGATGCTTGCATTTTGGGGGTTTACCTTTGTTGGTGCAGCTGGGCATGACTCTGCCACAAGACACTAGCCTGCTGCCACCACTGTGCAAAAGGCCTGCAGCCTCAGCCTCTTTGCCGGTGCAAATAGACTACACCTGCAACCTCTTTGCTGCCCTGCACAGCCTGCTGCCACAGCCTCTTTACCAAGTCGTTCTACACCCCCCCGTGCCCCATTTTGGATTCCAGGTTGGTGCAGGAGGTTTTCCAGGCCCAAAATGGGGCACAGGGGCACCATGCAAGCCCCCCCCCCACGCCCCATTTTGGGCCTGGAAAGCCTGCACCAGCCTGGAAGCTAAAATGGGGCACGGGGGGGTGCATGCATGGAGGGCTAAGGAGCATGCACAACGGATGCACGTACATGCACCAGGTGGGGTGCATGCACAGGGGTGCCCGCACTGCATTTGGGGGATTTGGACATGCACACTCCATTCGCGTGTGCATACTTTGGGCACTCAGCACCAAAAAGGTTAACCAACATTGGGCTAGATCAAAGTTGAACTAGTGAAAACCAAATGCAACAGATGCAGCATGGATGGCTGGAGAATTCTGGAAATGGAATCCACACATCTTACTTCATAACCTGCTAAATATTAGATTTTGTCTGTGGGGAGCTGACTTAAATTCAGATCTTTCTGGAGAAATCTATTAACAGAATCTTCAGACTTCTACAAGACTTTCTGTGTAATACTTTCAATAATTTTTGTAGCTAAAATCTCTCATTCAGGCTATTCTGGATGCTTCTTTTTATGTACAGACTTCTGATATACATTAGCCTATTGGATTTTGACCAATTTTATGTATAATGTCTAACTATGAGATTATTATATACAACTTGTTTAACAAATGCGCTCTGTTTAAAGAATGCAGTTATTAGATTTCTTCTGTAAAAGCTTTTCATAGAAACCTCAGAGATGCAGTGGAAACTCATTCTCTAGCCTCCTGTCATTAGGTGATTTAGGGAGAGTAGTATGTTCAACCACAGATAATTCTGTTCTTTTTTTTTTTAATTTGGTACTTAAATTTGGTACTCAAAGCAAACGAATATTTTGTCAGTACTAAGTTGTGTCCTTGCATACAACATATACATATCATCTTTGTGATATTGTATACATGCATTTTATGGGAAGAATGGGCTGATAATTCACAAAACTATTCTCACAAATATTATAAATTAGCTGTACTTGTTTATTTTATTTTTGCACAATACATCTTTATATAAACCTGGTTTCTATAGTACTTACATTTTCTAATCAACATCTTTAAAGTTATGTTGTCTTAAATGTGTTGACAGCTGTCACATTCATAAAATGATTTGGATTCATGTAGATCCTGGTACAATTGTAGTATTGAAGATTTTATTTGCTACCTTTTTTTCTGGCACTTCTAATATCTTCATGCCTCCAATTTATCCGGTTCATTAGATAAATGTTATTGAAAACATGGAACTTAAATCTATACCTTTTTCAGGAAAAGCTAAGTCTGATAAATTTATCTTTAAATTATTACATATAAAGGAAATGCAAAAACAGTTGTAAAATTTACAGCTTTCAAGGTTTAAAACAAGATTGAATGTTGGATAGCAATGATGTAACATGAGACATATCATAGCACAGTTCCACATAAGTACAAGCTATCTTCAATGAACGCTTCAATAACTTTATGTGCAATCAGAGAAATATGCTAAAACATAAGTATATTAAAAAGCCATGGACATAGTCCCAACAAATTTATTTTGATTAAAGTAATTGTATATTATTTTTTACTGATTGTCAAGCTGAAATTATGTTGATATGATATACATATATTTTATAATGTAGTTTATATTATATTTAATAATTTATATTTTTCAGTGAATTAACATAAATGGATTCTGATGAAGATTTGGAGGCATTGCTAGATAAAAAGAGTGAGGCAAGTTATGAAAAATATTTTTAAATACATTATTTTCTAACTGATGTATTAATGATTAAATAAAATTGTTCTTTAGATAATTTGTTATATTAAATATTGAGACTAATAAGCATGTGATTATATCCATTGTCTAGGGTTATTTTTTAAAGTGGCTTTGTATCCTTACAGATAAACTTTTATAACAATTTCCTTTCTTTTTTCAGAAAGAGAAAGTTCAGGAAAGACTTGCAAAGAAAAACAATTCTTTACCTAAAGAAAATATTAGAAATCAGGTACTTTTGTCCATATTAAAATAGAATATAGTATATTCTTTAGAATTCTGGATATTCTTCAGAAATTGCTTTTTAGAAAATGCCTCTATGTTGACAACTTTTTCTGTTCAATGTCACTTTTTATTTGTATATTTTCAGGAAAAACTGATTTGAACTAAAGAAAAGATTATTTAAAAAGTATTAAATTAAATATACACCAATTTGTACCCTGAAGTTAATCACAAAACAACAAAAACAGTACAGGTTATATTTAGGTTTCTTCCAGGTGTAGAATAGTTAAAAACAGGAAGCAGGGAGGAACAACAATGGATAACTTTTATGCTAGAGCAGGGGTGTCAACTGGCAGCCCATGGCCAAATGCGTCATGCGTAGGCCATGCCAACCCAGCTCCTTGGAGGGGAAAAATGTCACAAAACATCATGTGATGGCAAAGTGACACCACGAGTTTGACACTTGTGTTCTAGAGCAACTGTGTAGATTTCCCATAGGATATGGTACATAGTGGGACTGATACGGCTTAATTTAGGAATTAGCAGGTAGCCAATTTGCAGGAGACCATAACCTACCCTGAAATATAAAAAACAAAAAAGCATACGTAAATAATTACAAGTAATATAACATTAGAGGAGATAAATATTTGTTATACTATCTTGTTGATTTCTATTGTTTTCTGCATGTACTGCACAGGTATAAGAGTATATCAAATAAAAATACTAAATATTACTTGTTAAAATGGCAAATGTAATTCAAGGAAAAATGTAATTCAGATATAAATGAATGGAAACTGAGGTCAGTGACCGGTTGTGGCAATTGTTGAAAAAATGTTAGTAACTAAAGGAATGGAAAATAAAACTGCCAATACTATAATGCCTTTTTTAAATACACAGTGTAACCCCACAATGCACAATTTGGGTTGCTGAACTTTGATAACTGTATTATAAAAAAGAGGCAAAAAAGAGCAACCAAAATGTTCAAGCTGAGGAAATGTTGTAATATGAGATACATAAATTAAAGGAGACATGACAGAGATCTATAAAACAAGTAACCATAGTGTATAATGAAAATGGTCAAAAATAATTGTTTTCCATTGATAATTTTTGAATCTGGTCAGCTTCTTATTGTGGGAAATAAGAGGATTTAAATGGAAAAACCTGGAAAATAAAATGTTTTGCAAATATCTGTCCTGGAAGAAAGATGGGATATAAATTTATTAAATCAATCAATCAGCCATATGGGAATGTAGTTTTTATAGTTTATTAGCAATTTTTCTTATTCAATTTAGCAAACTGAGGATAACCTATATGATGAAAGAATACAAATTGAAACACAAGAACAAACTCCACAGAAAGGTAATTAAATGTTTTATTTGAGTGGATATGAAATTTGGAAACATTTAGTGTGCCTTAAATTGAGTTTTATTATTTCATTTTATCATTATTTCACAGGATCTTTATTTCATTTTATGCTTTTATGCATACTTTTCAATATTAAAAAAAATTCCTGGGAAGATATCCTGTCTTGACTTCTCAATTTAATACCTTATTAGAAAATATCAGAATGAAAAAAAGATGCCCTTTGAAAAACAAAAACGTTCAAATATCACAGTACAGTGGTCCACTCTTAACAATGTAGAAATATTTCAATATTAACTATAACATTAAAGTAATTTGTAATATTTTGTTATTCCTGTATCTACAATTTCAAAAATTAATTGTGAATGCATTTTTGTCAAATAAGACTGAAAAAGCACTGTTTTCTCAGTATTGCTGCTCTATCTAGCTTTACTGCTTAGCACAATAATTCTTAAAGTGGAGGTTTTAAACTATACTCAAAGGGGTAATTTGGGCATATGTTGAGGGTAATGAAACATCATCTAAGTCAGGGATGTCAAACTAATATGTCATGCGCAGGCCACAACCATTCCAGCTCCACGAAGGCAAAAAAGTTGTGATACATCACATGACATCAATGTGACGCAGCGAGTTTGACACCCATGATCTAAGTGATTCCTACTTCCCCAACCCATGTATGTCTACAGATGCCCTCCCCCTGCTTTCTCACCTTTTCCACAAAGAAGTCATGAGCCTGCCCTTTTTCTGCTGGACCTCCTATTGGAATGTGGTGGTAACTGTTTAAAGAAATTATGCAATACCTTTGCACTTTTAGAAAGTTACTTTTTGATTCTGTAGTTTTTTTTTCTTTCCATACACTTTTTTGTGAAAACTTATTTGTGAATTGTTTAATTTGTTGTACTGTAATTAATCAGTATCATTGCACCTTGGCCAGTAATCCAGCCTTCTAAAGAATTTATGAACAGAAGCATAGCTTTTGAAAAAGAATGATCACCGAAAACCTAATCTCATTCTAATTCTCTAGAAATTTAAGAGACATTGTCAGCTGCAGAGTTAATGCAGAGTTAATGTGGTTTGTGACTTTGTGCTTTTCCATTCTTAACCTAAATTACTAGGGCCTTTGAACATGTTGTTAACCTCATTTTTTCTAATTTGCATATGTGAAAGAGCTCCTCTTGAGAAATTTTACTGAGGGGAAAGTGAAGCAAAAATATAATTCTCCAGTGCGCTGCTTGGAGAGTCCAAGGAAGGGTTAACACAGCCTGTTTGCCCAAGGACTGAGTAGATTTTCCCCCTCTGGTCACGCCTCCTTTGCCTCTTCAGGATCAGTTTTAAAAACTCAGTCCGCCCGATAGGACTAGTTTTGGGGAGCTCTCAGTTTTTGAGCAGATAGGCTGAGTTCCCCAGTATATTTTTTCCCTTTTTTAAGGAACAGTTAGTATAGTGTTAGGATTTTTCCCCAATTTTTTTCTATGATTCAGGTTTTTTCTTGAGAAAGGTGTAAAGGTTCTTTTAAAATTTACTAGAAGGCTGAGGCAGCGATCGTGTTCCCCAGCTGGTCCTAGTCACAGCTGGTGGAACGAGCGAGGCCGCTCGTCCGGCGTCAGCTGGCAAGCGCAGGGATGAGGGCAATCCCCCGTTCGTCCCTGGCCGTTTTGAGGAGGGTTTCTTAAAAAACCCTTGCTTCCTCAGGCGGCGTCTGTAGTCGATCAGGAGAGCGCGGTGGCCATTTTGGAAAGCGTTGCATTGGCGCGCTTTTTAACTGCAGCCAATAGAAGGACAGCTGCATCCTGGGCTGCGTTTTTTGGCGCGCGAAAAGCGCAGCGGCCATTTTATTGCTCCAATAGTTACCGGCTAGCAAGAGCAGTTCCCAGAGCCTCTCCGCCTCATCACAGATCGCCGCTGAGGATTGCAAGGGCCTGACTGGGTCTCCGGCAGGCCTAAAGTCCCTCTCAACGATAGAGGGAGCAGCAAGGAGTGTCCTGGTGCCAGATCCAGCCTCCTAGCAAGATCTGCAGACGCTTTGGAGCCGTTGGGCCAGCGTCCATTGCCCTTCCCTCAGCAGCGACCTCTTCTATTCAAGCCAACCCCTTCAGATGGCTGACGAAGGTTTGGAGCGAAGGGAGGAGCTGGCAGGGCCATCTGCAAAGCGCAGTAGGCCAGTTCTCTCAGGCCAAGGGAGAAAGGGAAATAAGGGCACAGGGGGGAAGTCTTCCCATTCTTCAGCTGGGAGCAAGGCCCCCAAGATCCACGGGGACAAGGGGCAGGGGTCTCTTAGAGAAAAATCTGCTAGACCCCAGATTCCCCTCAGTTCTTTGCCTTGTGAGGCTGGGCCTGTTCCTTCTCCACTCAATCAGAGGGAGGAAGAGCAGGTGGATGATATAGAGGATAGGTCTCCTTCCTTCTGTGACAGGGATTCGATCTCAGGATCCCCTGCAGCCTCCCTGGGTTACCCAGATTCTCCTAGCTCTTCAGTGAGGGAGGATCTCCCCTCATTCCAGTGTTGTTTCCATGCAGAGGATCACAGGGATCCTTCTAAGGGTGGCAAGGCTCAGGCCTGTTCCAAATCCAGACCTGTGGAGGACAAGGGCCCAGCTATGTCAGCTGAAATGAGGGAGCTCATTACGCAGGCCATCTCCCAGGGGGTGGTGGAGGCCATGAGGCTACAGGAAGGCAAAAGTGCAAAGGCCTCTAAGGCTGCTCGTCCCCCCGGGGAGAACAGAGCCCGCACCCTTGATTCCCCGGGCACTTCTGTTACCACGGAGGTGTCTGCGTGGGAGGAGGAGGCCGCGGATGAATTTGCACTTTCGGAGGATGAGGACATGCCCCCAGACAAGCCTTCCTTTACGGGCCTCTTCAAGCCATCCTTGTTCAAGGCTATTTTACACAAGGCCAGAGCTTCTACCGAGCTTGGCGCCAAGCCTAAGGACAAGGCAGTTCCCTCTGCAGCTCAGGATCTCATGGCAGGGCTGTTCAGTGAAACCACCCCGGACCCTGAACTAGTTCCAGTCCCTGACATGTTCATGGAGGTTATCCAGCGTCAATGGGCGCAGCCAGGCATTCTGGCCAACCCCAGTGGCGCAGACAAAACATTGTACCCCCTAGAACCAAAATTAGAGGACGTTTTGAAAATGCCAGAGGTAGATGCCCCGGTGGTCTCTCTGACCTCCAACTCCAATCTTCCTGCCGACCTCTTAGAGGGATTAAAGCAGCGGTTCTCAAATAGTGGGGCGCGCCCCCCTGGGGGGGCGCGAGGCTCCGTAAAGGGGGGCGCGAAGGCTCCCTTTCCATCTGGGTGCAACGGCGGCGAAGGCGTGGGCGAGGCATAATATATGCCGCCTGGAAGTGGCAGCACTTCGGACTGTGGATTTTCATTGGAGCCGCGGGCTGGAGCTGTGCAAGAAGCCTGCTCGGGTGGGGGTGGGAGGGAGGGAAGCATGGGACCGCCCGTCTTCGCCACCGCGTAGCTCGCCTCCCCGCCAGCAGCTCTACCGCCAGCATTCTGTCTGGAAGCTCCACCGCAACAGCCGCTGTTGGGGAAGGGACAAAGGGGCGGCGGTCGCCCGATCTTGCCACCGCCACCCCTTCGCCCCTGGTAACGGCGACTGTTGTGCTGCTGCTTCCAGCTGGGATGCTGGAGGAGCTGCTGGCAGGGAGGGAGGGAAGAAGGGCAGAAGGGAGGTGGAAGGAAGGAAAGAAAAGCAGACACCGGAGGGAAAGAGGAAAGAAGGCAAGCAGGCAGGAAGGAGGCAGAAGGAAGGAGGGAAGAATGGAACTGGAAGGGAGGCAGGGAAGGAGGGAGGGAGAAAGGAAGGATAGGAGGATAGGGAAAGAGGAAAGAAGGCAGGCAGGCAGAAGGGAGGGAGGTGCAAGGAAGGAAGGAAGCATAGATAAGCAGGAGGGAAAGAAGGCAGGCAGGCAGGGGGAAAGAGGAAGGAGGGAACTGGAAGGGAGGCAGGAAGGAAGGGAAGGAGGAAGGGAGGGTGGAAGGAAGGATAGACAAGTAAGAGGGAAAGAGGAAAGAAAGCATGTGACTACGGTGGGAGACGAGGAAAGACCGGTGTGCTATGTTATGCAGAGGTGTACTTATAACAATTTTATAGACAAATGATACTATTTACAGTCGCGCGGGGGGGGGGCGCGAAATGTTTTCTTCTTCCTAGGGGGGGCATGACAGAAAATAATTGAGAAGCACTGGATTAAAGGCAGAAGATAAGAGATCCAAAAAGGCCTGTCTCAAGTTGCATCAGGCGGCCGCCTGGGCGATCAAGGCCTCCACCTCTGCTTCGTTTTTTACGAGGGCTTCCTTGCTGTGGCTGCGCCAACTCAGATCTCAGCCTCCATCTGAAGCATCTCGTTGGCGACATGATCTTAACAAGATCATTACGGCCGTAGAATATTCCGCTGATGCCTCCCTGCATGCAGCGAAGTTCGCCTCCAGGGCGCTAGCGTCCAATGTCACTTCTCGCCGCCTGCTATGGCTACGGCACTGGCAGGCGGATATGAAGGCGAAATGGAAGTTAGCTTCAGCTCCATTCAAGGGGGGTACTCTCTTTGGGGATTCCCTAGAGAAGTTCTTGATTGAGACGAAGGACAAGAGGAAGATCCTTCCGTCCACCTTCAAGAAATCTGACAAGAAGGGCCCGGGTGCATTCAGAAAGCAGGCCTTTCGGGCGCAAGACAGCGCCCAGGCCTCCACTTCATCTTACCCTTACCAGAGGCCATACAACCAATCTACTGACAGGTCTCAGGAGTGAAACAGTTTTGCCAACAAGGGCAGGCAATTCAATCAGGGTTCCTTTCGGAAGCCCTTTCGTGGGGGCTCCCACAACCGTCAATTTAGACGTGGGAAGTGACCGCCTGGATTCTCCTCCCATCGGGGGCCGCCTGCAATTCTATGCAGACCGTTGGGAGGAAATAACCACGGACAGGTGGATTTTAAACACCATAAGGAGGGGGCTAACCTTGGAGTTCCTGTCTTTCCCTCCGCGAACCTTTGTTCGCTGTCCCCTAGCCAAGAACCCCGTAAAAAGGTCACTCATGCAGGCAGAAATAGATCATCTTCTGCAAATCAACGCAATAGAGCCAGTTCCCCCGGAACAGGAAGGGAGGGGGTTCTATTCCATTCTCTTCCTGGTTCCCAAAAGCTCAGGGGGGTGGAGGGCCATATTAGATCTGAAGCACCTGAACAGACATCTGGCCTACAAGTGCTTCAAAATGCAGTCCCTTCAGTCGATCCTAAGCTGCATACGACAAGGAGATCTGCTCACCTCCATCGATCTCAAGGAGGCGTATCTGCATGTGCCCATTCATCCCTCCCACAGAAAGTTCCTGCGACTGTACTACAACGGAAAGCACTTCCAGTACAGGGCTCTTCCGTTCGGACTTTCTTCTGCACCCAGAACGTTCACGAAGCTTCTTGCGGCT
This sequence comes from Natrix helvetica, assembly GCF_964273705.1. Lineage (NCBI taxonomy): Eukaryota > Metazoa > Chordata > Lepidosauria > Squamata > Natricidae > Natrix > Natrix helvetica. Next base: position 75,719,808 of record NC_138551.1, on the reverse strand, counting down.
GTGGCGGCCCACCTGCTCAAGCTTCCCGTCCGTCTGGAGTGCTATTTGGACGACATCATCATTCACTCGAGAACTCGTCCACAAGCGGTGAGAGATGTAAACATCACAGTTCGCACCTTGCAGGACCACGGGTTTTCTGTAAATGTGGAAAAAAGCAACATGAACCCTGCTACATGCATCCAACACCTGGGCGCCATAATCGATTCAGTCTCATGCCAGGTGTCTCTGTCCCCGGAAAGGCTCCGCAACCTCAGGAGCAGAATCCGGTTGTGTCGCAGGAACAAGGCCTGGCAGATAGTGCAGCTATCCCAACTGTTAGGGATCATGATTTCCTGCCTCAACATAGTTCCCTGGGCACGTCTCCATGCAAGGGAGCTGCAATGGTTCTTGCTTCCAATGCAAAGAGCAAAGATCAGCAACTCCACCAGGAAGGTCTGTATTCCACCGAAGGTGACACGTTCTCTGAGTTGGTGGCAGTCACGGGCGGTGGAGAAGGGTTGTCTATTCAGGGAACCCGACAGAATTGTGGCAACGACCGATGCCAGTCTGTACGGTTGGGGAGCGCATTGCCAGGGACAGTTGGCGCAAGGCAGGTGGTCAAGCATGGAGGCAGCCCAGAGAGCATCAATTGGCTGGAGCTCAGGGCAGCCCGTCTTGCGCTGAGGAGATTTGCAATTCAGCTAAGGGGTCACCACGTTCTGCTGCTTACCGACAATGTGGCCACAAAGGCCCATGTGAACCGACAGGGTGGTACCCACTCCAGAAGGCTCATGTCAGAGGCAGAAGCCCTGGGTCGATGGGCGGAGATCCACTTAGCGTCGCTGAGAGCGGATCACATCTCCGGCACCAGCAACGTGAGTGCGGATTGGTTGAGTCGTCAGACCATGGACAACTCGGAGTGGCAACTACATCCGGACTTGTTCGCCCAGGTGGTAAGACGGTTCGGCCTTCCACAGGTCGACTTGTTTGCCACGGCGGCAAACACGCAACTCCAGCAGTTCTTCTCCCGCTACAAGTCGACGCAAGCAGAGGGGACGGATGCCCTGAGGACCAACTGGCCTTCGGGCCTACTTTAATCGTTTCCGCCCCTCCCTCTAATTCCGCAGGTGATCAATAAGCTGCTAAGGGAGGGGGCGGAGCTCATCCTGGTGGCTCCACACTGGCCCAGGAGATCCTGGTTCGCAGATCTGGTCGATCTGTCCGTGGAGAAACTGTGGAAAATTCCCCCAGACCAGATTCCTTGCATCAGGGGGCCATCAACCATCCGGAGCCCCAGTGGTTGCAATTAGCCATCTGGTGCTTGAGGGGCAGCTCCTGAAAGATCAAAGCCTCTCAGACAAGGTCATCCAGACCATTCAAGCTTCCAGACGTCCGGCTACAACTCGCATTTATGAGGCGACTTGGTCTGCATTTTCTACTTGGTGCAGACAACGGGACATTGACAGTGTTGGGGCATCCATCCCACAGTTATTGGACTTCCTTCAGGAGGGTTTGGACAAGGGCCTGGCTCCGGCTACCCTCCGGCGTCAGGTTGCTGCGTTGTCCACCATCCTGTCTAGACATCATTCTCCGTCCCTGAGTCACCATCCTCAGGTCAAGAGTTTCTTGAAGGGAGCCTCCAACATACGACCTCAGGTGGTACATAGGTACCCGACCTGGAACTTACCTTTTGTCTTACAGGCATTAACGGCTGCTCCCTTTGAACCTTTGAGGAAGGTTTCTCTATGACATCTGACTCTTAAAACTGCTTTCCTCATAGCGATCACTTCAGCCAGAAGGGTGTCTGAGATTGCTGCCTTCTCGGTCAGAGAGGAGCTGTGCATCATCCATCCAGGCAGGGTCATCTTGCGTCTGGATCCAGCCTTCTTGCCGAAGGTAAATTCCCACTTTCATAGATCTCAGGAGGTGATTCTCCCGAATTTCTGTCCCAGCCCTCAACACTCCAAGGAGCGCAGGTGGCACAAATTGGACGTGCGAAGGGCTGTTTGCCTTTACCTAAAATGGACTAAGGACATTAGACACTCTGAGGCTTTCTTTGTGTCTTTTCAACCGGGCACGCTGGGTCGCAAAGTATCATCATCAACCATCGGACGATGGCTGCGGGCTTGCATTAAGATGACATATGACCTCCAGGGCAGGCCGGTTCCAGCACGTGTAACGGCCCACTCCACCAGAAGTGCGGCCACAACAGCGGCCTGGGCGACTCAGGCATCTATTCTGGACATCTGTAGAGCGGCCACGTGGGCGTCACCCACAGCTTTTATTAGAAACTACAAGATCGATTCCTTTGCCTCTGCCGAAGCCTCCTTTGAACGAAGAGTGTTGCAGAAGGTTATTGAGGCTCCGGACAATGCTACTTCTTCCCGCCCTGAGACACAATAGCTTGGGCATGTCCCTTCCTTGGACTCTCCAAGCAGCGCACTGGAGAATGACCGTTGTCTTACCTGAACGGTTGTTCTCGGGGCGCTGCGGGAGAGTCCAAGACCCGCCCAGGGTTGTTGGATAGCACCGAGACTATCTTTGTACACAGGTGCGAGCTGAGGGCGTCTTCGTCGGACAAGACCTCGTTTTTAAAACTGATCCTGAAGAGGCAAAGGAGGCGTGACCAGAGGGGAAAAATCTACTCAATCCTTGGGCAAACAGGCTGTGTTAACCCTTCCTTGGACTCTCCCGCAGCGCCCCGAGAATGACCGTTCAGGTAAGACAACGGTCATTCCCCACCTAAACACTGTGTTATGCCATCTTTTTAAAAAGTTTACAACACATTGGTTAACTGAGTAAGATGATGGATTATTTTCCCAGAAAAATATACTTTGATACTGTATATAAATTATCCATTCATGGAAGAAGGTATTGTCTGATTGATAATGAAATGGTATAGCTCCTTCTGTTACTGTCAGACTGTATACTCTTTGCGTGTTCCAGAATTTTGCATTCTTTCTTTGGATGCAAGATAACAGTGCCAAATACTTGCTATTTAATTTCAGGGGCAGGAAATGTGACTCTTTTCCATGATTAGCCACAGATATTTTCCCCCTCACTGTTTCCACTTCTGCTTGTCTCTCTTTAGTAGCTCTAGCACAATGACTTCTAAATGATTCTTGAAAGACAGAAGGCCACTGAATAGAACTAAAACACATTATTGGGCAACATTGCCTAACAAAGTATAGTAATGTTGGAAGAAATGTCCTTCTGGGTTCAGTTCCAAGTGGAGAAAAAGACACTGGAAACATGCAGGCTTTTTGGAGAGATGCTTTAATGGTGGACAGGACCACATGGTTTGAGGTCCTGAACAGAAAAGGTGATCACGTTCTTCAAAATGTTGAGTGAAGAAGAAAAGAGAACAAGATGCTGAAAGTTCCTGGCTTTATACTCTCTGTTCGGCCCCACCTCTCTATTTCCTGTTCCTGTGTAAGAAATGTATTCTGATTAGTTGTCAGACTCCCATGGGGTTATTCAGGGGCAACTCTTTAGGCTGTCATTTGAGCATTGCTTTTTCCCAGATGCCATGTGATGAGTTTCTGTAGAAGGCTAATCCTATCTTTGTTATGTAGAGCAGACTTGTTCAGGGCCCCTAATGGCCCATTGAGAAAGTGGGGGCTATTAAGAGTGAGTTTGTTTCGTGCCTAAAGACATGTTTCTCTCCCTTTCCTATGCAGGGAAATATAATATTCTGCCTTTTCAATATTTCCCAGGATATTTCATTTTTTCTAGGAGAGCTGTGGGATTTAACTTCCTTCAATAAGCCAACACTAATGAAGTGTAATTGGAGCAGAATCAGTTATGGACAATTATTGAAATCTCTATCCACCTCAAAGTATTACTTGTCCCAAAAACTGAATTGGGTTCTTATGTTATAGAGCTCAATTTGATTTGTACATATGCTGGTTGATCCCTGAGTCCAATATTCCCTTTCCTCCCCAACAATATGGGTAAGAGTCAGAAATTATTATTTAAAAACCTTGCCCTATTTTTGGGTGCAAAACACAGCATCCTCTCTTTTCCAGCAGGCTGATCACACAAACTCATGATCTCAAAATATTAGAAGTAGAATACCATAACGATTTTGAATCAGAGATAAGGCTATCTAGATGTCAGGTTGAAGGCTGAATCAGAGCACAATCCTATTAAATATGCTTTCATTTGGAATTTTGCTAAGTGTATGTCTCTGTATGTGGTTCATATGCATAACGCAACCATTTAACAGGCTGAAAAACAAAACAAAAATATAGTAACATATTTTACTGTTAGATCTACAGTATATACTACAGGGACAGTGAAATAATTCTGGCACAAATTGCATTCTAAAAATATATGCTTTCTTGATTCTAGTTGTGGCTGAAGTAGAAGAACAAGATACATTAACTGAAGCATTACGGGACAGAGTAAAAGAAAAGCTGAAAACTGTCAAGGTGATAGTTTTAATTGGTTTCTAACTAAATGAAAAAAATACAGAATATTGATTTATGTTTCTATGAAAGGAAAAAAGGATAATCTAATGTAAAATATTCACCTTCAACATCACTTGAAGTGTCCCAGAAAAAAAGTGGTTATGTGATGTGTAATTTGTATGTGATTTTAGTTGTTAATGTGTATGTTAAAAGTAATATACTAAATAGAGCATAATATTTATTTTAGGCTACGCAGGAAAAAGATTTTTCTCACAAACAAAATTCTGCTGCAGAATTTCAAAACAATCAAGAAATAAATGCTGAGGTAACAAAACTTTTGTGAAAAAGATTCCCAAGAGTAATGAACTATAGTTTGATTCAGTTTCAGGATATTAATAAAGAGAAAAGCACAATTTTGTACAACTGTAATTCAGGCGGTACTGCCTAACATAAATTTAAAAAATTATTCCTTCTTAATTTTTAATATTTTACTGAATATTATTAAATTTTAAAGTTAAAGTTCTATATAAACTGTGCAAACATATCTGTAATCTTGTAACAGGATTAGAAATAGAGCATACACAAGAGATTTGTTTATCTTTTTTCAGAGCTTTCAATGGCCAGAGAAAATAATAACAAGGTTGCAACTATGGTACATAAAGAAAAAATGAAAGCAAATGAATTGCACATATTTACCTGTACTTGAGTTTTATGATTGAATCTTGGTTAGGAAATAGCTGCAGATTATGTATTTCTTTATTTGATTGTTGGTGGGAAGAAAAAGAAAAGTTGCACATTGGAGGATTTTTTTCCCCAGACAATAGGAAGCTTGAATCTAGGAGAACTTCTAGTTGATCCTAATGGGTCTATTCCTTTTAACTTTAAAAAACATAATCTTTTCAATTGTTTTCCTTCCTTTTAAAATCTGATCTAGTTTTTGAAAAAATGTTTTCTAGCAAAATTCTATTCAGTTTCATGTTTCAATTTTTCATATTTATATTTATTTTAAAATTAGTGGTACAAGTATCAGGGAGGATACAGAAAGCTTAATAAAATAAAAATGATCTATATCTGGAAAGTCAACAATAAAAAACAGGAAAGGCCCTTTGAAATTATGTCAGCGGAAAGCTAAATATGGATTTCAATCTGTCAAATATAACAATGAAAGGTTAAATTGCAAAAAATTGATAGCAACAGAACTAACTTGCTGACATATCCCCATTCTTTTATTTCAACAAGTATTATGAACGTATCTAAATTTTGATTGCCAGACTTGAAACAATAAATAGTATGAATCATTCCTAGAACTGATGATGCCATAGAAAATAGGCAATTAGTAACCACTGTATTTTCCAGCAAACCTTACCAACAAGCACGCAAATGAATACTGTGAAATAAATATTTAGTTAGTTTCTATAGCTACATATGTCAGGAATATCAGAAAATGGGCACAATTATTTTTTGTGAACAATTTTGTGTTGACCTGATCACTAGTCGAATTTGCCAGAAAGTTACATCAATTATTCTCAGTATTAAATTGGAATCCTTTTGTTATGAATTCATTAATGTTTCAAATGATAACTGAGTGGTTAATGAAATATTTCATGTATTAATTTAAAATGGATTTTTAGTTTTAAATAGTATTTTATGCAATTTAAATAATAATTTCCTTTTTTGAATCAGCGTGAATGTAGCAGGCTATACATACTTAGATATTTTCTCAGATTATAAATTCAGATTATTATTTTTTTGCCATGTGAACATAAACATATTATTATGGAGTTGCTATTTTATGTTAATCTAAACCAGGGGTGTCAAACTGGCGACCCACGGGCCAGATGTGTCACATGCAGGCCACACCCACCCTAGCTCCGTGAAGGGGAAAAATGTTGTGAAATATCACATGATGGCAACATGACACCGCAAGTTTGACAACCATGATCTAAACCTTATCAAAGCATTGCCTGCCAGCATGTTTATATATTTTTTTCATTATATATTCCCAGAATTGTTAAAAAGGGGGAAATAGATCAAGATGCTATTTCAAAATGTATAATCTCAGCGTTTATGTAGATTTTGGAATGAATGATGAAGATTAGCAGTATAGGATAATTTGGGCAGATCTTACCTTTGTGCCTGTTGTTTAATTAACAAATGTACCATGTTGCCCTGAAAATAAGATGGGGTCTTATTTTCTTTTGAACCCTGAAATATGGCCTTGGCCTTATTATTGGGGGGGCTTATTGTTTTGGGGGTGCAAAAGGTAGCAAGTGTGGTCACCTCATGGCTGCTGTGTTGCCCTGCTGCGACAGCGCAACAGAGCTGTTCACCCCTGAGGTTGTGCCCATGTCCTCCTGTCCCTGTGCCAGGCTCTTCGGGACCCGCTCACAAGAGAGCAGCCGGACAGAGCGCCACTCAGAGCGCCCTTCTCCAGCCTGACAGAGCGCCACTCAGTGCCCCAGTGGTATCCCGAAGGCACTAAGCCATGGCAGCTGAGGGGAACAGGCACTCTAGCAGCTTGGCACCTTCAGGATACCACTTGGTTGGTGAATGGTGCTCTGCCCAGCTGGAGAGGGGGCTTGTATGAGTTCCTGTTCCACCCCTATTCGTGTGCCTCCCAGCCTCACCACCACCTGGGCCAGTTCTCCCTGCAGGGCTAGGGCTGCCTCCACCACCAGCACTGTGGATAGCTTCTTCCGCAGCTTCCAAACCCCAGGAGTCTGCTGCCAAGTCTTCTGGGAGCGAGGGCAGAGAGTCTTCCAGGAGCTGGGCCACAACCATAGAGGGTGAAGAGCACTGCCAAAGCGGCCACTGCTGGAAGACTCTCTGCACTGGCTCCCAGAAGATTTGGCAGCACCTCTGGGGTAGTGTGTGGCACTTTTCCCAGCTGGACGGGGGAGTTGCCGAGTGGCTGCTCTCTTGCGAGTGGGCTCCTGAAGAGCCTGGGATGGGGACGGAGGACACGGGCACAACCTCAGGTGCGAATGTCTGTGTTGTGCTGTCGCAGCAGTGCAACACAGTAGCCATGAGGTGACCACTGCTTCCTGCACTCCAAAACAATAAGCCCCCCAATAATAATATCCCAAAGGCTCCAAGGCGCACAAGTGCCTGTTCCCCCCGGCTCCAACGGCTTGGTGCCTTTGGGATACCGCCAGGTCGGTGAGTGGCGCTCTGCCTGGCTGGTGGGGAGGTTGTCCAATGGACTTATTTTCAGGGGAGGCCATATATTTTTGCCCACCCCAAAAATCTGGCATGGCCTTATTTTCAGGACATGTCATATTTTTGGGGAAACACAGTATATGAACAAATTACATAGTTTTAGTTAAGGGGGAACCTATGCATCTTTTAAACATAACAATGTTTCCCTGAGGATTGGATGGTTGCTATTGTAAAATAAAGCATAATATTTGAGCCATTACTGTTACTTTAAAAGAATATGAGGACAAATAAAGGAGACTATATTTTAGAAGAAAATAAAAGGTTGCTCTATGGCTGGTACGATCTATCAACAGTTATTCAGCTATCTGTTCTATTATCACTTTTAGAATGAAGTACTCTTAGATGTGGGTTTTGAATTTTTTACATCAACTTTTGAAGAGCACTCCAATATGAAAGAACTTGATACAAATGTTGGACAGGTATTATTATTCTCTACATATAAATTGTCTTTTTCTTCTTTTATTTGAGTGGCTTGTAGTTCTTTCTAATAAATAGGTAAGATATAGTGCTATATATTTCATTACTGTTTTTAATGAAATAAACAATATTGAAATGTTATTTTAATGTCTCAGAATGTATACACACATCAAATAAATATTATTTTATTATTATTTTTCTTTTTGCTCATATGGTAAGTCTTCAAAAGTTTGTTGGAAATCTTTCACTATAATCATGGAAGTAATATGTACTTATATGTAATTACGTTATGTTTTTATGTGTAAAAACAGTGCATTTGCAACTGGATTTGAAGTAATAAGATTTTTTATATCCTGCCTTTTTTCAGTCTTTAAAAATTGCTGCATTGTTTTTTTCAAAATAATTTTTAAAAATTGAAAAAGTAACAACCATTGGTTTTAATTGTTCAGTGCAGAAAGTGTGTATCATTTTCATCCTCTTACTGGCTCCTAATGAGAACTAATAAATTATATTGAACTATGAGTATTCTTTTTTAGATAGGATCTGAATAGCCCCTTGCAGAAGTAGGAAGCTGTTGTAAAAGAAGAATGCCATATACTACTTGAAGTGTGTTTCTGTGTCTAATACCTGGACCACTTCTGATTGCAAATAATCAACTTCTAGTTCATAAAGTAATTCCACATTGTACACATAGGCCTGTTCAAAGCAAAAAATAGAATGTTCCAGAGCCAGATTGTTTCAGTCCAAAACATTTTTATATCTAGTGTGCTCCCTAGATGTATATTGGATTGCATCATTAGTTTAATAAGTTATTGAATTGTTAAAGAAGTTATTTTAAATGAGTTACACAATTTGAAGTATTCAAGAATTACATTTAAAAAACAGAAATATGAACACTGGGAAATTGTTTATTTCTGTCCTGAAGATAGGTCATTGATGCATATTTGTTGAAATTTGTCAAGTTAAATGATATAATAAAATTCAACAGAAATTATCAAATAATTATCTTAAATTATTTCAAATAGGATAATTTTTGTTAATACTATTGAAAAATCAAAAACCAAATTATCAAATTTGTATATTTAAAATATTTATATTTATAGCCTTTCTACTACCCATATTTTGAGGGTAACAATGTGTCTCTTTTGACACCTTTTTGTGTTTCTAATAAAGATATCCCTCTATTTACTATCTACATAAGTAGAATCCACTATTGTCCCACTGGAATTCTGTTTGTTCTCAACATCTACTCCAAATGATTAAAAAAACTTCCATCCAAACTTTGAAGATACATGGAAATTGAAAACAATAGATATCATTGCTTTTCATTCAGATTGGATTTCATATATGAACATAGTGATTATTTTCTAGGAATTACCTATATCACTTCAAAGAATTAAGTTGAAATATGTTTCATTTTAGTTTGTATTCAATTATTCTCAAATGTATTATTTAACATTGTTTTTCTTCATGATGAACAATAGAAATCAACAGATGGCTACCTTCAAAACATCTGCAGCTTAAATGAGCAAACTCCACTGCTTGTCCATGAGAAAGAAATGTTGACAGAATTACTTGAAGTCAAATCTCCTGCCTGTAATTTCAATAAAGTGGACAAGGAAAAGGGGTGGAACCAACTCTTTATTCCAAGCACGTCACCAGGTGATATAACTTTCCAAAGATAGTGTAACTTTGATACTGATTTTATAGACATAAATATAAATATTATGTCTATCTGCTGATTCAGGACAGAACTGTTATCCTGTGCAGAATTTAATGTAGTTTGCATTTTTGCTAAACCTATCTATACTGATGTACAATTCATCATAAAACTGTTTGTAAATGCTAGGGAAGAATTTTATGCTGCAAAAAATGGCACAATGGCACCATGTCAAAGAGGTGCTCCACCTCCATAATAAAAAAAACTTTTTATTTAAAAAAATTGATGAATCTGTTCTGATTAGGCCTGAAAGGACAAGAGAATATCAAACGAGTACCAAAATAAAGTTTTAAGAACATTGTGCATAAATCCTTTGAGCTGGAGCTGGGATGAGGCTTCTATAGTTGTTTTTGTTTCCATTCTATGGGTCAAGGGGAAAATGTTATCCTTTTTTAAAAAGTGTTTTTTTTAAAAAAGTGGGTAAATATAAAAAATGATACTTCTGATAAATCTTGGTAGCATATTCAGTCTAGCCTTTAAGAGACAAGATAAGGACATGTCATAACTGGTAGGTACATTATTGTTGTACATAATCTGTGTTATGACATTTCAGATTTCCTTAATCTTTCCATAACTATATGAGAGCAGTAAGAAGCTTAGAAGAGCAAAAGTTGAAGAAAGTAAAGTTTTACTAGCAATTAACTTTATTATGAATATCATCTGTAGCAGATTAATATGGGTGTATAAATGATTTGTGGAATATTATAATTATTTATACCTCTTTTCTCAGTATATAACCAGTAAAAGGAAGAAAACTAATTAGCATTGCAATCTCTAAATAAGTATACATCATTCTTGAAGTCATCTTAATTATTCTCAGTTACACATAGCTGTAAGCTACCAATCAATATGTCGCCACGACTCCTAGAAGAGGAAGGATTTTACATTCCAAGAAAGCCTTATATTCCTAGGAAGATGTACTACAAAATGGAGAATCGCCTTCAGCGAGAAGGGGTAAATATAATGATTTTGCGTTTTTTTAAAGAACTACTTTCTAAACAATTTGTTTTTTTTAAAAATTATGTTTGTTGGTTTGCTTGATTTTCTTTATGCTTTTCAATCATCTTTATCAAGGTAAAAGGCTGGTTTGAAGAAAGTGGGGAAATAATATCATTACCTTCTCCGATCAAGCAATCAAGCCATCACGTAGTGTCTTTCCCTGTTAAGACTGTCACAGAATTAAAGACAATATACAGAAAGGTTTGTTTTTATTCTTTCACACTACTTCACAAAGGGATATATTTCATTGGATAGCATTCTGTTTGTATTGCTAGAAGTGTTACATACATTCAGGAACACTGACAGTACATTTTAGTTGTTTTTTCACCATAATTAAATAACAATTTGTGGAGGGGGTGTTACTTATGCAAGGGCTGTACTAGCATTTGGAATTTCATAAGATAGGTGGAGATGCTATGATATAATTGCTTCATCACTTTCCATTTGCTTTGAAGGAGACATGAATGAGCAAGCTGCAAATATCTAAGAGATCTCTGCTCATTTTGAATTAGTTTTTAAACCCAGCTGCCTATTCAGGCCTTTCAGCTTTGGTTTTTGTATCAAATGTTTTAGGGGACATAAATGTACCCTATCACACCCATGGATTTGTCACACATTGCTGTTTATTCATACAAAAACCTAGTATTTGGCCCAGTCTCATATCTAATAGTTAAGGTTGAAATATTTCTTAAAATTGAAATGGTGTGATAAAAACATAATTTTCTATGTTGATTCATAAAAAGTTTTATCTATCAGGCCAAACAGGTTTTTCTCACTTTGTATTCATTTACAGAGCCTGCTATAAAAATGTGCATACATAGAAGTACTGTCTGCATCGTTGTTCAAAATTTCTTTCTTTAAAAGAAAATTTTGTGTTTTTCACCCCACAAAATAGGCAACGCAACCAGAGTTGGAAAATTCTACCAAGTTTGATGACTGTAAAATGTATCCACTAGATCTTAACATATCAAGTATTGTCTTCAGTCATCATTCTCTTTTTAACTGTGAGCAAGTGTTGGCTGTTAAATTGATTGATATTTATGAATGTTTTCAGAAAAGACAAGAGCAAAATGTTACTAACTTGCTTTCTGAAAAAGTAAGAGAATACTTTAGTTATATTTTAGTTATAATGTTGTTTGAAAGGATGTTGGTTAAATGACCAGATTGTCTCAATTTGAAAACTAGAGATATCCCTAACTTTAATATATATTGTCATAATATCCGTACATATTGATTTTGAAACTGACTTGATTAGAGCTCTATTTCCATATTGCTTACAATATTCCAACATAGGTGAGACAATAAATTTATGTCAAATTAACATTCAAAAGAGTCTAAAATATATTTCCTAGAAATATGTGGGGAATTGTTATTTCCACCCACTCCCTGTCAGCCTTTGAACTGTTTTTGTTAAAAAAAAATTGGATTGAATGCATGAATTGCATTCATGCTACATATTTATTTAGGGCACTTGGGAACCAGCCCAAATTTACAGCCCTTTGTAACATTCTGCAGTCACAATGTTTCACTGGAAACCAATGTTTACTTCTGGTTTCTGGCAAAGCGCCCCATAGCGAACAATGGATTCACTTAACAACTGCAACATTCATTTAAAAACCACTGCATTTGATTTATGACTGCCACATTCATTTAACAACTGCCACAAAAAAGCTAAAATCAGGTGAAATCATGTGGTGATTTGCTTGATGACTGTTACAGCTTACAACTGAAATTGGATTGCTTAATTACAATTGTTAAGTCAAGGATTGCCTGTAATAGGACGTATAAAACTGTAGTCAATTTATGATAATAGAAATATTTACACTGTACATATCTCTTTTAAAACATTGTGATGACAAATTCCATTTCTTTTTATTTTCTGTTATTATATCATGGCTGCAAAATATATAGACATTTTCCACTATAAATATATGCATCATTTTTTACAAACTACTTTTTCTACATGTTAATGCTAATTCACTAATAACAATTAACCAATTATAAATTATTTTTATTATAGCTAAAAGCCTTAATAAGTGCAATAAAACTAGCAGAAACAAATTTAAAAACAGGCCAGTTGAATACAAATACTGTAAAGGATTACAGATCACAAATAAGGTATCTTGTTATCCTGGAATATTTCAATCATGCTGCATATATGTTATTTTGTTTTTATTGTTGTTATTAATGGTATTATTTATTTTATTTGCTTTATTGTTATTTCTGCAGTCCCTGAAATCTATATACTATTAAAAACTCTTATGTCTGTAATCTTTAATGGGCAAAACAATAGGTTAAAACATTTTCAACGAAGGTACCTCGAATGGGCTAACTTACAGAATACATCTAAAATTCACAGCCTATGACTCTTGTGGAATCGGGAAGTTTACAAATTTTATAAAACTTTTTATGACATAAAAATCATCATAAAGCATTTTTCCCATATCAGAAGCACCAAAGCACTTATGTAATGAAAGGATCAACCAGTGAAATCCCCATTGCCTGGGGGACAGCCAGTTGGGGGCTGATTTCATGTCCCCATTAAGTTGCCCACCAAAGTGTTGATTGGGATTCTGATAATTCTGAAGATTGATCTAAAGATTCTGATAATTCTGAAGATTGATCTAAAGATTCTGATAATTCTGAAGATTAATCTAATGATTATTATGTTGAAATGACAGAAATATAATTCAGGCTTTGGAGTTTTGGAAACTTTGATAAAGAAACCACAAACTTACAGCTGAACATATGATCATAACCATAGGATGTGTGCACAAGTATTTTTGTAACTTCTGTACTTTATCTACTATGAGCTGTGCTTCTGTTATGTACTTAAGTGAAACTAAGGCACCTACCGTATTTTTCAGAGTATAAGACGTACCTTTTTCCCTCAAAAAAAGAGGCTGAAAATCTGGGTGCATCTTATACACCAAATGCAGCATTTTTTGCTTCCTGAAACCCTGCCCCTTCACCAAAATGGCCGTGCATAGCTTGTAGAAGGCTTTCAGAGAGCTCCTGGAGGCTGGAGAGGGCAGAAATGAGCAAAAAACAGCCTGTTCTTTGCTCAATTTTGCCCCCCCCCCCAGCCCTCAGGAACACTCTATAAGCTTCCTAATGCCCTTTTTAAAACAAAAAACGGGCCCGTTTTCGTGAAAAACGAGCCATTTTTTGCTCATCCCCCCTCCAGAACACTCTTCAAGCCTCCCAAGGGCTATTCATGCCCTTTTTTGAAAAAAAAAACCAGGCCATTTTTGGGAGGTTTGCGTCTTATACTCCAAAAATACGGTATATATGCTTGCTTCAAAATGCATTTGGGGTTCTTCCAGTTATGGGAGGACCCACCTTTGTTCAGCACTGAATAAATGTGTTATTTAGAGAGAGAATTTGGACTCTGCCTATTTTATTGTTCCAAGCCACACATGGTCCCCTGCTTAATAGTGGTATCCATCTATCTACTTGTGGTCACTGCTTTAGAACTGCTGAGTTAGGAAGAGTTTGAGCAAGTGATGGGAAACCCACCCCGCCATGCAGCAGCAACCGGGTCCTGAACACAAGGCTGCCAATTGTCAGAAAAGCGTTCTAATCATGGGAGCCACCGTGCTCCATATCATAAAGCATTTTATGACATAATACAAAACATAAAATATTTCCTTTGGTGAACTCCTGATATTTGACTGTATTATACACTTCAGTATACTGTAGGCTACTTTCAGTATAGACATATATCTGAATATTTCTCTGAATTTTTAAGAATGTTTGATTACATTACAAGCTATGCTATTGTTTGAGATATTGAAGAATATGGTAAGGACATATCTGAAACCACAGGTTACTAGTAAAAGTAAAAACAACCAGTTTAAAGTTTTCTGATTATTTTTCCCATTAAAGGTAGGTTGGTCATCAAAAGGACAAATCAGTACATGGAGGGGAAAGGGAAGATGATTGGGAACACAGTACAGGTAGTCCTTGTTTAGTGACCACAATTGGGACTGGCAACTTTATTGTTAAGCAAAGTAGTTGCTAAGTGAAACATCAAAGTTTTATGATTGTACTTCAGCTTTCCTTTGCTTTACAGACCCGCAAAGGTCGTAAATGAGAGAATTAGTTGCAATTTATTTTTTCATCATCTCTGTAACTATGAATGATTGCTAAATAATGCAGTCACTAAACAACTATTGGCATCAATGAAAGTGATTTAACATTTTCCCCTAATACTGACTTATTACTTGGATTGCATTTCTCTCTCCCTCCCATGCTGTTAGAAGACCTCCAAGGTCCCTTCCAACTCTGTTATTCTATTTTTCTATTCTATTTTTTTCTATCCAAAGAGGAATTTTGAAGTGCTGATCCTTTTGCCATCATTCCATTGCCATGACTTTCAATCCACCGTTACTTTCCTGGAAGTCGCACTAGTTATTCTATTCTATTCTAATATTAATTTTAATATTAAATAAACCTCATGATCTGTATTCGAATGTTGAAAATGTAAGTGTGATGGAAATTCAAGATCTTCATTAAACAATAGTGATTTTTAAAAATGTCTCAGATAATCTTTTATTTTTTGTGATGTATCTCTGTTTTCACAAGAAGACACTTATACAGGTAGTCCTCGACTTACAACAGTTATTTAGTGACTGTTCAAAGTTACAACGGCACTGAAAAAAGTGACTTAGAACCATTTTTCACAGTTACAAGCTTTCCAGCATTCCCAGGATCATATGATCAAAATTCAGAAGCATGGCAACTGATTCATATTTATGATCATTGCTGGATCCCGGGGCCATGACCTTTTGCAACTTTCTGACAAGCAAATTCAATGGGGAAGCCAGATTCACTTAACAAGCAGGTTACTAACATCAACTGCAGTGATTCACTTAACAACTATGGCAACAAATGTCATAAAATGGGGCAAAACTCACTTAACAAATTCTTACTTAACAACATACATTTTGAACTCAATTGTGATCATAAGCTGAGGGCCACCTGTACTTTGCATAAGTATATAAGAAAAGGTTTTCAGTGTATTTGCATTCCAAGAAGGAGAAATTAATGTTTAGCTTTTATCGTGACTTTAAAAAGTAGAATTCTCACTGTAATTTTCTTCCCTATGTTCATTCTAAAAAAGAAATACTAAAATATTATATGACAAGGAACAACAGCGTGATTATTCTTTAATACAAAATATGCTGAAAGTGTGGAAACAGATGAAGACTTTACGCAGACAACAAAGCTTTGCCAGTACAACTATAAAGATTCAATTTCAAAGGTAGATGTATAAGGCAATCATAATGCAATTAGAATTTGTATATTAATTCTCTATAAAAAGTAATAGCATGGCAATCTTGGAAAAAATATGTATCTTTAACATTAACATAGAAGAAGCCTAGAAGACATAAAATCTGTATTTGGCCTGATACAAAGAGTAATTTCTGGAAAGCTCAATAGAAACGGAATATAAATGGCTGCTAATTTTTATTCATATAATATTTGAATATTGAAGGTGTTTCTGAATATTATGGCTTAATCTAAATGTATGGCTTGTTTCATAATTAAATTTTATAAGCCATAATTAATGTTAATTATAGTATGTTGATTTAGATCCAATTTTAACCAAATATTCTTAAGTTTTAAGTGCCCTTCCCAGATACACAGTAGAAAGATTGAGAGAACTGATAGAGCCAAAGTGGTGCTATTTAAGATGATGGACAAGAATTAGGGAGAGTCCAACTAATTGTCCAACTAATTGGGTTGCTTTGGGCTACTCGAACTCACAGGGGAGGTAAAAGGTCAAGTAAAATACTAAAAATTAAAACTATCACTAAATGATAAATACTTCATTTTTGCATTAAATTATACTTATGAACAGGACACAGAGAGTTGAATTTGGGGGTTCTGAAACATTACTGGAAAATGCAATTATTTATTGCTAGAATATGATGTGGCACACAGAATTTTATAGAAGCTGCAGTTTTTTACAATGGGTATCAAGGACAGTGAAAAGACTATCCCCACTTTTCTATTGTTAATTGTATTCTCCTTCCTTCCTAAAAATGAGGGGTGGGAAGTAATGTATAACTTGGACATTTTTGTTAACTCTGTACTCCTGAATGTCTATTGTTTATTTTTCATATATTTTCATATTCAAGGCAAATGCATAATTCTGAATTGGATGACTATCTAGCCAAAATATCAGAAGATGATGAAAAAGAGGTAAAAAAAGGAAAAAATAAAATGATGTGAAATCAGTAAACCTGTGTAGAAATTTTTATAAAATGCTTTTGAAAAAAAAATGCAGATATTATCTTTTGAGAGAATATTGATTATAATCAAAATATTAATATTGAATTTTAGGATTCTTTGGACTCTTTTTGTACCTCTCAATCTGTCACAGACCTTAGAGAAGGAAAGAAAACATTTTTCATCCCTCATATGACCTTTATATCGGAAATAACACCATCAAAATTATGCCCACTGTGAGTTCCACATTTTCCCCCACTTTGTTTCACTTTTTGTAAATTATATTTTTATTTAATTTTTTAAAAATATACATCCATATTGTGTGTGTACAGAGTAACAATATTGGTAATGCCTATCACATTTATCACATTTAAGTAATCCTCATTCTATTGTTTAAACATACATAAACAAAAAATGCCTAACCTCACATTTATCCCTATCTTCATCTATTTCTTTCTTGTTCAATCTAACATTTCTCTATTGTGTATAGGCAACGTTGATTCTGAGTATGATTAATATTTGTTTCACTTCTCAATGGCTATTTTTTTTAAAAAATTGCAGATATATTTTGGTATCTTTAAATAAAATGGCTTTTACTCCCTGTACCCCACCTTACTTTGCAATCTTCTATAGAATAGGCCTTTCTTGGTATTGCCTTCTGGTAGAACTCAGAGCAGTCCAACTGAAGTTCATTCAAGCTCTCCAGAAGAAGACTGTGGTTAATAGTTCAGCTAGCTTTTGGCTTATATCCATTTGTTCAGTGACTGTTCAAAGTGACAGCAACATTGAAAAACATGGATATAGCAATAGCAATTAGATTTATATACCATTTCACAGTCCTTTATAGCCCTCTCTAAGTGGTTTATAGAAATTTTACTAACCTTGGAAGGATAGAAGGCTGAGCCAACCTTGAACCAATGAGAATCGAACTGCTGGAAGTCAGAAGAAATTGCCTGCAATACTGCCCCCATGGTCACTTGATTGCAACCTTCTGTGCCAACTTCTCATAAATAAGGGGGAATTTGGCAGGGAAGGTTGCAAGTCACTCAAGTAAGTCATTTCTGCTTTTTCTCCCATCAGGGTAAGTTCTCTACTCACCTGCAGCTTCTGCTGGCCCTCCCAAGCCTTCTCCTGTGGCAACCTTCCACCCCCTTGCTGCAGCCCTTTACCTGGGATTCTCACCTCTTTCCGCTTAATGAACCACGTGTCTTGGGATTACAATAACAACTGGGATTGCTCAGGATTGCATCACTAAACAATGCAGTCACATGATATTGTACTTTTCAACTGCATCAGTTAGTGATGGCAATCCTGGTCCCAACTGCTGTCATAATCTGAGGACTACATGTATCAAAACCAGGAATGTTAACTAAATCACATTGCCTGGGTACAGAAAGTCCAATAGAATGACCAAAGTGTCCCTGGGCAAAATTGGGTTGAAATTCAAACTGAAAATTTCAACCTTAATTATAATTTTTATTTGGAATACATTGTAACATTAACATTCTACACATTGTTTTAATGATCAGAACCTCAGTCTAGCAAAGATAGTCCTCAATTTACAACAGTTCACTTAGTGACAATTCAAAGTTACAATGGCACTGAACAAAGTGACATGATGATTTTTCACACTTATGTCTGTTGCAGCATCCCCATGGTCATATGATTTACATTCAAAATCTTGACAACTAGTTCATATTTATGATCCCTTTTTGCAACCATCTGACAAGCAAAATCAATGGGGAAGCCAGATTCACTTAATAACCATGTTACTAATTTAACAACTGCAGTGGTTGGCTTAACAAATGTGGCAAGAAGAGTCATAAAATGGGGCAAAGCTCACTTAACAAATTTCTTATTAGCAACATAAATTTTGGGCTCAATTGTGGTCCTAAGCCAAGGACTACCTATAAATGCACACTTCATTTTTTTTCTGCAAAAATTTATGTGTAGTTTCTTTTGTGTGACAGTATGGTTAAATAAAATATTAACTTTAATTTGTTCATTTTTAGTGAAGAACAGAACAGAAGAGAAAAGGTCAAAATGGAGAAATATTTTATTAAAATATATTACAATAATAAATTGGTCTCTTGCACTCCAGAGTTTTCTCTTCGTGATGATTTTAAAGTTATATTCCAACAACATTTTATAATTCAGATTTTAAACTGGTCTGAATCCCTTCAGCTAGAGGTATCTATGCAGATGTGAATGTTGCATCTGAAATCTAATAATCTTCTCTTTACAAAACCTTCATCTAATTGAATGTTGTTCTGTTCCTATTATTTTGAGGGGAATTTTTATATTTAACTATTTTATTTCAGGATAAGCATGTAGTTGACACGCTTACTGTGTCCTCCATAATGTTTGAAATACTACAGGTAGTCCTCGACTTACAACCGTTTGCCTAGTGGCTGTTCAAAGTTACAACAGCACAGAAAAAATTACTTATGACAATTTTTTCACACTTATGACTGTTGCAGCATCCTCATGGTCACACGATTTACATTTGGATACTTGACAACCGATTCACATTTATGATTGTTGCAGTGTCCTGGAGTCATGTTATCACCTTCTGACAAGCAAAATCATTGGGGAAACCAGATTCACTTAACATCCGTGTTACTAATTTAACAACTGAAGTGATTCCCTTAACAAGAAAAGTCATAAAATGGGGCACTTAACAAATTTCTCACTTAACAATATAAATGTTGGGTTCAATTGTGGTCATAAGTTGAGGACTACCTGTAATGTGCTGCGATCAGTAACTTATACATTCCAGGAGATTACACCACTTCTTTTGCAAATGGGCATTGTAGATTGACATTACAATATCAGTGGTCTCTTTATATGGTATCCACCAATCTACAAAATTAAATATAATACCCCCAAAAAGGGAAGAATTTCATGAGGTAGCTATGTCCTGTGTATTTTTTTTGTTAAGACTTGATTTCAAAACATTGATTTTTTTTACATTTTTTTTAGTATTTATAACAACATTGTACCTTCACTATAGTGTAAAATCATGCAATGCTGCCCTCTGTCTGAAAAACTGACTGGCCCTAGATATTATTTATTTATTATTAATTGGATTCTATTTTGGGTTTTTTTGTCTGTTCTATTTTTTTTAGAACTGAAGTCAGTATACATGGCAATCTTGTCTAATGTTATTCTTCACAACAACAACCACTCCATGACCTAGGTTGTAATGAGGGAGAACAAATGACCCAAAGCTACTCAGCAGTGGGAAGATGGGCACCTTGATCTTTCCAGAAACTTACTAGTTATACTGAATTAGTTCTGCTTATGTAGAGGCAACCCATGGGGGGAAAATCCTTTTAGATCTAGATACATATATTTATAATATTAACCTTACATGTTATCTATATAAAATATTTTTATTGTGGCTTTTTCTTCTTTATACTTTGTTTAATTAATATCAATTCTTATTTGATACAGATGGTTTTATATTATATGATATATTATTTTGTAGATTATGGAGTCAAATAAAAACATGTTGCTGGCCAAAGTGTACTTACCTCTTCCTAATAACTGTATTTTGAAAAGCAAGGATGTTTTGGATGAAGTAGAGTTTAGCTGTGAACAACAAGTTAAACCTTCAGATGGAGCAGTGGGAAGCAGTAAGTTACTACAGTAATTAATACTTCTTCAAATTACTTACTGTTTCAATGTATGTTTTTACAAGGCAGATTTTCAGTTTCACTGTGATTTTTCTCTCTCCAAATTTTAAATGCAAAACGAAAGAAGTATTTGGTGTTAAATTTAGAGGTAGAGAAGGATTAAGTATAATTTTGAAAAAGATGCCTCTGAGGTTTCCCTTCTCTTTCTTTTATTGGTAAAAATAACTTGTTCATTCACAGTGACTTTGGGCTTCTTACAGTGCTTTGTACTGTTTCCTAGAATGACCATGTCATGCAATGGAGAACTGTAAAGAAGAAGAAGCTTCCCTGAAAGGCTGGCATTGCTGGAAACATGCTAAGGCTGGAGACAAGCATAATATCTTTGGGTTCAGATACATTTTTTTAGAAAATGCTTGTAACTCTTTCCAAATGTAGCACATTTTTTCTAAATTATTTAAAATTATTTTCAAAGCCCTTCTTTTGAAATGATTTGGGGTTTTGTACTACCATTATTTTTAGTAATATATCTCAAATAATCATTTGTGCCAAGAAGAAACCTTAGTAAATTAGTGGTCCTCATGTTTTCATTGCTACCTGAAGTATATTTCAAATACACATGGGAATAGACTAAAAGGCTATGATTGGTGAGATGAAAGGTCTTTGTTTTTCTAAACCATTTAAAAGCAGATGCTCATATACCCATTTTTATCAGCCAGATCTATTTTATTGTGACTAATTTGACCCTAATTTTAAGCTCCAAAGATTTGTCATTAGCAAGTGAGCAGTCTATTGGTTAGTTTCAGAAGTTAGCATCTAAAACTTACATAAACCAAAGAATATGTGGCATTTAAAGTGAAATAAAAGTCTGGTGTTGCAATAATGTTTGTTTTGGTTATGTTTATACTGTAGATGTTCCTTTTTTCTTTGGTGAAAATCAAACAGAAGAATTATGTATTATGACATCAGGAAAATTAATATATTCTTTATCTTGGACAGTTAATGACAAGGAAATTCCTTTGGCTCCTACTATTCAACATGCATTTATTTCCTCCAACAGGTGATGATATTTATGTATTAGTTTCACTGTTTGCTTTTGTAAAAAAAAATATCTATACAATCTATTTTTCCCTGCAATGCACAAACTACCATGCCATGCATCTCTTTTCCTTGTCTTGCAAAGAACCTATGAGTTCTAAGTCTTCCTAGAAATAAATTGTGTATTTTCATAAATTGAGGAAATACCTATTTTTGCTTTTGCCTCAGTAATCATGTGAATTATAATCTTGAATCTAGGCTGATAGAATGATGCTAATCTAATTGCATATATCTGTGTTACCTCTGCACTCCAGTTTGAAGTAGTTACAAATTCAGGCTTTGGCTTAGCACAGCCTATTTCTACAAGTTTCCTACCCACCCACCCAATTCCCAGAAGCATTTTATTATTATTAATTGTATTGGAATTCTGAAAACTCATACCTTCTCATGACCCAGTCCAATTAAATAGGCATGGAGGAAGCATGAAATGGATGTAAATACAGATAGTCACCAACCACAATAGGGACTGGCAAGTCTGTTATTAAACAAGTTATTAAGCAGTCACTAAATGTGATGTTACATTATCGCACTGATTTACAATGCCAGTTCTAGTTGCAGTCATTAATCAGATCACTGCAGATTGTTAAATTGATGTCATGTGACTGAAACTTCTTGCCAGCTTCCTCACTGACTTTGTAAATAGTGATCACATGACCATGGGCCATTGCAATCATTGTGAATGTGCATGGTTTGACAAGCACCTGAATCACAATCATGTGACTTCAAGAACCAGTTGTAAGCAATGATCCCTCTAAGCTGTGCGGCTGGGCGGCCACATATATAACAAGAAAACGCCACACAGCAGTTTCCAACTGCCGCACAGTGTTTTTTAATGTCTTAAAATATGACTTAAAATATTCCCCCTCCCTCCTTCCTCTCTCTGCACCGAACTCTCTCCTTCAGCGGGCGAAGTCAAGGAAGACTCTGCCCGGAGACCAATGATGCTGCAGAAGGGAGAATTCCCATTGGTTCTCTGGGGCTTCGTCGGTTCCTGGGAAAACGCGATTTGCTGGTTGTAGCCTGCATTTCTCTGCACATCCCGCGTTTCTCAGGCATTGTGTCATCTGAAGGCCCGTTCTGGGCTCAGCAGCCTTTCTGCGATCCCTTCACTTTGCGGAGAGAGGGAAGCAGCATGGAGTTGGACTGCCTGAGCCAAAGGGATCCATGGGATCTTGAGACTTGATTTTTGAGCAGTACCAACCCATTCCACTCTTTCCTTTCCCTTTCTGTCCTTCTTCTATCTTCCTTTCCTTTCCTTTTCCTTTCCTTTTCCTTTCCTTTTCCTTTCCTTTTCCTTTCCTTTTCCTTTCCTTTTCCTTTCCTTTTCCTTTCCTTTTCCTTTCCTTTTCCTTTCCTTTTCCTTTCCTTTTCCTTTCCTTTTCCTTTTCCTTTCCTTTTCCTTTCCTTTTCCTTTCCTTTTCCTTTCCTTTTCCTTTCCTTTTCCTTCCCTTTTTCCTTTCCTTTCTCTTTTCTTTTCCTTTCTCTTTTCCTTTCCTTTCCTTATTTCCCTTTCTCTTCTTTTTTTCTTTTCCCTTCCCTTCCCCTCCTTTCTTCATCCTTTCCTTTTCTTCTTTCCCATTTCCTTTCCTTTCCCTCCCCTTCCCTTCCCTTCCTTCCTTCCTGAGGGTCTGAGGGAGAGGGATTGAACCCTTTTCCTCCTTGCCCCCCTCCCCAACATCTGTTCTGATGGCAATTATGGCTAAAAAAATTCAGGTGCTCAGGCATGAAAATGTGCCGCTAAAACACCATACTTTTCCGCACACACTGAAAAAAATTAGAAGGAACATTGGTTGTAAGTCCCTATTTTCAGTGCCATTGTAAATTCAAAGCATCACTGAATGAGTGGTTGGCACTTCAGATTTTGCTGGGAAAGTGAGAAAATGTTAGCATTAAGTTTTTGTATTGCATAGATGCTGGTCATAAATGACATGTCTTACTAATCTTGTGATGGCATAACGACCTGTCTCCAGATAATTAACTAGATATTTATCATGGATGGCTAATTGTAAGCATGTCATATGTTAATTTGCTCTATACTTAATAGCCATCATTGGAGGGCCATTGGTCCTTGGTCCTTAAACTGGGCCTGACATGAGATTTTCCTACTTTGGATCTATACCAGAGTCTAGATCAGAGCTTCTCCTCAGAATGAGAACAGACTAATATTCCTAATGCAATGTACATGTTCAGCTTGTTGTCATAGCTATGATTGCTACAAAATTTTCCTAAACTAACCATAAATTTAGATCTTGCCCAAAACTAAGAGGAACATACGTACTTTTATTCCCAGAAATGGTTACTTTCTTACATTCTTTTAGATGCAGCACAATATTGCTCCTAGTAGCCTACATTTCAGGTGTATAACTCCATTGACTTCTTTTAAGGGTCTTTTCCACACTCTTATAATTTATGGCTTGTTTCTACACCCTTAAATTAGTAGCTCTGAGTGTATGATTTAAAGTGCTGGAATACATCTTGAGGTTCATATGGAGTTACTATTTTAAACTGTTAAAATAAGTCTATATTCTTTCAGGTTTCTTTTTTCCTATTGTGGCATCATAATGAGACTGTTATTTCACATTAAGTTTTTTTGTTTTTGTTTTAGTGTACCAAGGAACATCAGTTCAGGAAAAGGGACAGGAATTTGGTGGCATTCTGATATCCAAAAATTAATTGACTGGGCAAAAGACATAAATATTGATCCAAATGATCCTTACTACTCAGATTTGTTTGAGTTAATTATGGTAATGGTGGAATTTCTGTAATGAAGTTCCGAGTTCTCTGAAAGAAACTGTGTAATAAATGTTAAACAATACAATGTTTTTATTCTAAATAATAAATTTAAAGACTTAGAAACACTGATCAAGAAACTAAAATAGGATGTTGTAATAATTTTTGATAAGTAAAAAGTGTGTATGTGTTGTTCCCTTTTAACCCTACATGAGCCTATAGCTTATTTATTAATTTTACAAGAACCAAGTTTAGAACCGTCTTTTATCCTTTTATCCAACTTGTTTCATTGTAGCTTTGATTCCTCTTTAACAAACATGAGAGTACAAGTTCAGTTTATAGACATTTGACAAAACAAAGCCTTACAGTGTGAGCAGATGCAAAAGGAGAGTTTTTCTTTTTCTCATAATACAGGACATTTTAGTTACCAATTGAAATTGAATGACAATAGACACAGGACTGGTGTGGAAACATTTGTACATATAATGTGACTTGTGGAATTGACACTCAAAATATGTGTAGTTATTAGTTCATTGATTAGGTGACTATAAAATTAATTAAATGGAAGGATAAATACGTATTTGAATTATAGATATCTATTCACTATAATAGTTACAGTACATGGTTCTTTAAACAGAAACAGTATAATCCTAAAATGTAGCAGATGTTAGATGCTATGTTTAGATGCTGACTAAACAAAAGTGTTCATAGCATTTAGCAATAGTTCTACTGTTTCTATACATGCATATACATACATAAAGAAAAAAGTCAATTATTTTCTGAATAACTTTGTTTTTCCAACACAGTTAGCTCTCCTTATGCTTCTTTAGTGGCAAAATCTTTGCAGATTTCATTATATTTTCTCCTCTTCAGCATGTGAACAATGTTCATAGCAGTAAAGTTTTTTTATTTATTGGTTGATTTACCGAAATTATCCCAACTTATATTTATTATTTTCTAATAGTATGCACAATCTCAGGAGAAAAGCGATTCAAAACACTTTCGCCTTAAACTACTGCAAGAATTTAACCTTGCTATTGCAGAACATATTGAAAATTGCAAACGTTTCCGGCTGTTACAGCTTAGGAATTTAGGACAGTTGGGCTTCTACTGTTTTCAGCAAATTCCTCTCTTTGACAAAGAAATTCCAGACACAATTTTTCAGGTATTTTACTTTAAGAACAAATATTGAAGTTTAATTTTACATTGTGCATTCACACAATGTTCTACTTTCACCTCTTCCAATGCTTATGCTAGTTGATGTTGGCCTGGTTCCCCGTGATGGCTAAAGCAGTGAGCCACACCCAAGCTTCTTTGGAGGGAGCCACACTTGGGAGCCCCAACTAAGCTTCTTTGGAGGGTTTCTGATAATGGCTTTGTACAGATGCAATAACACATATACAACTGAGCATTTAAAAGAATCACAGTGATAAGTAAGCAACTAGATTGGGGCGTTGGGGGAGAAAACAGAAGAAGGTAATGGAAAATAACTCCATTTAATGGCAACACAATTCCCTGAAGTGACTCTGTAATCGATAGACCCAGGGCTTAGCTTTTTACAAATTCAGTTTTTCTCATGGATCAACATAGGTTGCTTTTGCTAGTTTTTTTTCCTACACCTTGCATGCATTAGTTACACTATTTATTCATTCTATATTCAATTCTCACATTAAGAAGTGTCATAAGAGTTATATGATTAACAAGTAGTGGAACATTTTCAAATACTTAAATTATATACCAGCATAAATTGAGGTACTAAAATATTAGATTTCTATAGTAGCTATCACTGTATGAAATGAATTGAAAGTACTACTCTAAATGCTAAATAATTGTTACTTAAGACCACAACAATCTATATCTTTCAAGAAGGTAGAATATAAATATAGTGATCTAGATGCTATATTTTATTTGGCTGAACAGCCTAGTGTTCCTTTTAATTGATAAAAACAATCTATTTCTTCTTTCAGGAACATGGAGGCCAATTGGAAATGGAGACGTTTATGACAGATATGGATCCTATTTCTGCACAAAGAAATAGTTCTGCCAACTTTGTTAGGATGGTATGATAGTTTTTAATATATTAGAAAATGAATGGTTGGAAACCTCTGCATTGAAAATAAAATAATGTAGTATTCCATTTGTATCAAACCTAAGGACAGTTGTCTTAAGATAAGCTAACCTTTATTGTCACTTTTTTCTGTGAACATACTGGCACACATTAAAAAATTAAATTCTAATGCCCGCTCTCAAAAGAAAATATAACCATACACATACATGCACACACATATACATATGCTACACACACACACACACAGAAAACACACACACACAACACACACACACACACACCAGTCCATTCTGAATACATAGCAGAAAAAAGAATCTTGAGAGTTGGCAAGGTTGATACTATATGGTACAAAGCTATTACAGAATCTAGTTGTTCTGCTTCGGATAGCATGAAGCCTCCTCTCAGAAGGTAACAAAGAAAACTGGTCATGGATAGGTTGTGTAGTGTCCCTGACAATATTGCAGACCCTGGTTAAGCAACTCTTATAAGCTATGTCCTGCATAGAAGGAAGTGAACATTGAATAATATTTTCTGCCTCCTCACCCATCTCTGCACAGCCTGAAACAGTAACACTTCCAAACCACAAGAGTAATACGATATGACAGCATGCTTTCAATTGTCCATCTATAGAAAGAATCTTCTAATGTTACATATGTATATTTTTCTGAAGTATATGCTGCTTAGGATATAATTGCTGTAATAACATCAACAACAAAATACAGATAGTTTCTCAGAGAGCCATGGTTTAAATCCATATATAATTCATGTGGACCAAAAATAAAATAAGTAACATTGCTATATCAACATAAAAATTGCTTAAAGTAATGCATTGCAGTTATATTGTTAATACAAAAGCTGAATATTGAACAGTATGAAATACATTCGTTTAAATCTTGTGTAGCAAGTAAGAATTAATTCCTATTCATATAAAGACTCACATTTTTTGCTTTAATTTAGTACTATAACTTTATTATGTCAGCCATTGATAATAGACGACATATTACATAAACCCATAAGAGAAATTATGTTTCTATAAACACATTAGGTTTAAAATGGTACATTTAGTTTTTACCTAAAAATAAAAGGATAGTCAAAATACATACTATTATATTTTTGTTTAAAGTTAATATGCTTTTTAATTAGACCTCTGTAAACTTTGTCACTATAATCTGCAAGTGAAAGCAAAGCATTAATAAGTCCCAAACAGTCAAGGTTAAGGGACATGTATTCCAGAAAGTTATCTGCTATTTTCAAAAATTACCCATCTAGAACAGCAGAGGTCATTCACTGCATTCTTAATACAACCAAACCAGTTTGAAGAATAGGTTTAATTATTTCTCCAAATGTGTTTTTCCCCCATGTTAAATATGAGAGGGGGCAATTTTTTAAATAGGCAAATGTACTGAGATCCACTGGTGGAGATATGACATAAATGCTAGATTTTAAAAATGATAATGAGTCAAATTATTCAGTAACTGAAAATAATCTGCAGAAATATGATAAAGCTAAATAGTTAACAAATTTAGATAACTAAAAGGAGAACAAGTAGTATCTGTTTCTTTCTTTAAAAAAGTTTAAATTATAGAAAAGAGGGAAACTCTATTACCTTAATCCAATTATTTAAAATTCTAATAATCCACATAAGTCAGTAACTTCCCCCTCACACTCCATAACTAATTTTAAAGAAGCAAGATGTAGATGAAATTAGTATGTCAATTTTTTAAAAATTAAATATCTGATCAGTCTTTTCTTTATGCCTTTTCTAATGGATAAGCCATCTCACTGAAGGTGACAAAAATAAACCAACTAAGGTCCAAACATTAGAACTTACTCTTCTCATAGTTAATTATTAAATAACATTTAAAACAGTATCGGATCCAAGCTGATAGAACTCTATTCAGACATTATGGTGTGCTTTAAATAATGATTGTATCACAATCATTATTTAAAGCCAATAGATTTCATTTTCCTTCTTTGAAAATTTGTATCATAAATATACAGATTAAAAAGAAGTAGGAAAAGGACAGAACCATGCTTAACTGTACAAAATACTTGTTACACTATATGTTAAATATACTATTGAGTAGACTCTCACTTGAACTTGGGTATTTTAATACAATCACACACCTTCCACAGAACTGCATGTTCCAATTAGGACTAGATACAGACTTATTATATCTTATTATATCTTACATATAATAAAATGTTTTGGTTTCTTTACCTCAAGCAATTATCTTGCACATAAGAATTAATCCAGCTGTGCTGGCCCAACACAATAATTTCTCCATTTCTAAATTTCAGTACAAATTGTATTGTACTGAATAAAAAATAAAGCACAATATAATTTGTATTGAGGGACACGGTGGCTCAGTGGCTAAGACCCTGAGCTTGTCGATCAGAAAGGTTGGCAGTTCGAATCCCTAGCACCGCATAACAGACTAAGCTCCCATTACTTGTCCCAGCTTCTGCCAACCTAGCAGTTCGAAAGCATGTAAAAATGCAAGTAGAAAAATAGGAACCACTTTGTTGGGAAGGTAACAGTGTTTCGTGCACCTTCGGCATTTAGTCATGGCGGCCACATGACCATGGAGACGTTTTTGGGAAGCGCTGGCTCTTCAGCTTTGAAACGGAGATGAGCACTGCCCCTAGAGTCCGGAACAACTAGCACATATGTGCGAGGGGAACCTTTACCTTTTAATTTGTATTGAAATTTATTTCTTATCTTACTTTGCTTTTCCAACATTCAGTCTATGTTGGATGGAATGTTCTGGAAAATGGAAATTGTAGCAAATTATTGCTTCTAATGAGATGTTACTTTATTTTATTAATTTAATTTTAATAAATATAATAAATAAAAAGCCTACTTTGAGGTCTACTTTTAAGAGCAGAAAGGGTGCATGAGTAAATTGAACAAAATCCTGCTTTCAAGTGGTTATTCTTGCTCTCACATTTAATTTCTGACATAATTTAATACAGAAGGATTTTGCTAACAAATATAATGAAATAAAATTTATATCTCCCCCTAAAAGCAAATACTTTTTGTTCTAAAAATCATATGTTTCCTTATTTGGGATCTGATTAGACATGGACAAAAGTTAGTAATTCTGATGTCGTTATACAGTGGGTATGGTTTGATCCCCAAGAGCAACATGCACCTTTTACCTAGCAATAAAATGCTAACTCAACCCTCTAACCTTCTATCTGCTTCAAGCAATGCCTGTACTAGATAATTCACTCTAAATGTATTTATTTCTGCTGGCACTTCCAAAGCATTAGCAACATCAGTAGTGGGATTCAGCCCATTTGCACCTATTGGGGAGAACTGGTTGTTAACTTTCTAAGCAGTTCAGAAAATCAGTTGTTGGAAGAAATCTCATTTTGTTTTTTCCCCACTTTACAGGGCTAATCCCTTAAGGAAGGCAGGAAGGAAACATTCTAGTGTTGTTTCTAGCTTAATCTTTATTGCCCTGCTTACCGAAACTGCCTCTCTGGTTAACCCTTATTACATTGTAACAGCTAAGGCGAAGCACCCATCGATGTGACTGATGTTGAGTTGGCCATGCCCAGTCAGTCACATGACCACTGAGCCCCTCCTACTCATCTGGTCATTAGAGCAGAGAACCGGATATTAAATTATTTGAAACCCACCACTGAACAACATCTAAATACTAATAAAGGACAACATTTGTAATTCAGGGTCTCTGAGCTTGTTTGTTTTTTTGCAGACATTTCATTACTGAAACTTGGTAACATCATCAGTGCTAGTAGTAATAGCACTAATGATGTTATTTAGTTTGGGTAATGAAACATCTGCAAGAAAACAACCAAGCTGAGAGAGCACCAAGGAGCCCTCAACAGCTAAATAAATTTTGTTTCTGGCTTAAACTCATGTTGATTAAATTTTACAAAGAACTTATACTTTTTTTTTTACTATGTTTTTTTTAGATGCGAAATCAAGTTGCAAAACAAATTTTGACCATTAGGCACAAATTTAATTTATCAGATCTTGTGAGTGATTATGAAGAAATTTTATCAATGAGGTAGATAATTTTAAACAACTTATTTTAAAATGGCCCAAGGTGGGTACAGATGCTTAATATGAACAATGTAAAATTCTAAAAAAACTTCTTACTACATGAAACTGAAAGGTTAAAAAAATAGTCTGAAAGATCTCGTTTATTATTGAAACACTAGAACAATACAGTTTTACAACATGATATGCTTTGTGGCATCTGGTAAATAGTATAAAATATATGAAATAAAATTGTTTTATAAAACCAATTGTGGATATATTTCAAGATCTGAGAAGTGGTAAATGGCATCCCCTGCTATAGTATCATTTGCACGATGACATCAATGAACAGCCTGTTATTAGCAGGTAAACTGCAATAATGAAAATCCTTTGGGTACACATAAGGGCTTCCACATGAATTGGATTCAGCAGCAACCATTGGGAGAGAGTCAAGACAGTTGCAGCAGTGTGATTGTCATCCCCATCCTTTGTATGTGCATGTGATGTCAAAACAAATACAAAAGAGCTTTGATTACAGTGCTGCCGCCATCAGCTTGACTTTTTCGGTCTGATCAAAATAACTTCTTTATTTCTTCATTTGTTCTAGCCAATTGAGTAATGCAATTTTCAAGCTAAGTGAACGCAGAAGACATTTGAAACCACAAAGGAAAGAGAGACGAAAGGTTGCAGCCCAGGCAGTCTCAGATGGAGATGTTAAACTTCTTATCAGAATATTGAGAGCATACAATATTCCTGCAAGAAAGGCACCAACATCTAAGTAGGTGCAACATTCAATTAATGCAAACAAGTTTTAGTAATATAGTAAAATACAGACTGTTCATTGATGCTATAGTAAAACAATAATACAGTAATCTACGATAGCTGCAGATTATCTAGATACTGTGTTTCCCTGAAAATAAGACAGGGTCTTATTTTCTTTTGACCCCCGAAATAAGCGCTTGGTCTTATTTTCGGGGAGGTCTTAATATTTTTGAGGTGCAGGAGGCGGTGAGTGTGGTCACTTCATGGCTGCTGCTGTATTGCAATATTTTCAGGGAGGGCTTATTTTCAGGAGGCGGTTTATTTTAGCGCATGCGCTCAAAAGCCCAATTGGGCTTATTATCTGGGGAGATCTTATTTTCAGGGAAACAAGATAGTTAGAAATTGTAGTGCTTTTAAGTTAACTTAACTACTTTATTGTCATTGTACCTCGTACAACGAAATTAAATGCCATCTTCAGTCTACATTATAACTATAAAAATAAAACACAATACACATCCTTCACATTATATACTATTGAATTGAAAATCTGATATTGCATTAGTATGGCACTATACAGTAGAATCCAATAGAAAAATATCCCAGATATAATTTCTTCATACCAAAAAATGGTCAAGGAGGCTATGGTCAACAGAAAGCAACCATTTGATTACACCTGCGCAGGTGGATTCCCAAGCAAATGAGAATCCCTACAAGGTGCATAGGCGCACCTTAAATGCACAAAATGACGTATCATATGCGTCATAACTTGGATACAAAAAATACAAGTGCATGCAAAAAATACAAGTGCAAAGTAAATTCCCCAAATGGTCCGAAAGCATACGTGTTCAGAAGACCTAAAGGACCTCGCTTTCCCAAACTAAACAATAAGTTCATTACCGGCTTCCTACAAAACATGTCCTGTTACTCCCTGTTACAAAAGGAGGGATCAGGTTATTTTTGATCAGGTCACTATAACTTTCAGATTATGCTCCAACCTGTGATTGTCCAGGAAAGCTTACTTGCTGGTCAGATATTCAAGATGGAGTCTATCAGGTTCCTCAAATAACCTCATCTAATTTACCCAAATAATTCAGGGTCCTATCCTTATTATCTCATACTGCCCTGGGAAAGAAACTGTTTTTCAGCCTAGTTGTCCTTGTTGTCCTGCCTTCCAAGCAGTCAAACACAAATAATTATCAATGTTGAGAACCTTGGCTTGAATAAACTTTTCATTTCATTTCCTCCAGTGCTACTACCCCATATTTTACTTATCCCCCACATTATTCAACTGATTCCTCATTTACCTTCCCCTGAATTACTCATTATCATGCAATTTCTCTACAGCTGTAGTATTCAAATTGTCATCTCAGAACTAACATGGTCTTCACATCCTTTTTTTGCAATTTCCATAACACTTTCTGAGTATTAAAATTAATTTCAGAAGTTTCCTGTTATTTTGAAATAGGAAACACATATAAGCAGAAAAATAGCACTTACTACACTACTGTCCAGTTACCAGCTCCTTTGCACCGAGAGAGGAATGAATGAATGAATGAGCAAACCTATTTATGCTCACTCCTCTTTTCCGTATTGTCTATATTGTTTTGGCGGATATGTCTGACTGCATCCAGCAACCTTCTCTACACAAATTTATTTGTGTTGTCCCACATGCAGGTTCTGAGCTAGAGCTAAACTTCATTCAGAAAACTTCTATAATTTGGGCAGGAACCCTATTTGCACACTCAAAGAGAATACTACTACTTTTTTTTCTAGACTAGAAAGAAAACTTGTATCAGATAATTTGGTCATTAATGCATTTATTAGCCCTAAATAAATGATTCTTATGCAATCTCTAATCATGAGAAAATATATGAAATGGAAGCATAAGAATATAAATCATGTTACAATAAAAGTTTCTTTGGAATGAATATGTGATGCATTTCTCGTAGCTTTGTTTACAGGGGAGAGTATCTAGGTAATAGTTTGCATTTATATAATTCCTCTATTTCCTGAAATTTCTATATGATTTATTGGTACAATGCGTTAAGAGAAAAACAAGTTATAGTGGAAAATAATCTTTGATTGATAGCAATAGAAGCAGTCTATTAGCAATATCCATGTTAAGCAACAAAATGAAAATGAAAAGTTTGCTGAGATGACTCTTTTGATTAGACTTTTCTAAAAGTAATGTCATGCCAACTTATATTTTATATTTTATCATGCCCCCCTACTGCATTGCCTTGTATCAGCAAATTTGAGTTACAACTTTTACTCAGATTTTCTTTAGATTAACAGTCAACGTATTATTATGCATCAATAAATGGGGGTTGTGGTGCATTTTAATGAGAAAAACTGGCTGAAATATAAATAATATTTTCTTTTAACATTGTTAGGGTTGCAGTTACTTATTCACCATCGTACTTACCAAATCGTATGTCCCGAGGCAGACATATTGCATTAGGTAATTCAGCCTATGCTGCTGATCTCCTCTCTGAGGTAATTATGAATTTTTTTCTTTTAAAATATGTTCCATTTTTCTCTCTCTGTGTGTGTATGTGTGTGTGTGTGTGTGTGTAAAAGAACCAATTTCCTAGACACCCTGTCATTACTTTGACACTTGGCAAAACAGCCAGTTGATTTAAAATATTACTTTGAATAAATAAAGACCCTTTACTTTATCCTAACCCTTTTCTGTTTTCAGACTCTTGGATTAGTTTGCTAATGTGCATGTAATTCAGTAGTGGGATTTTAATGTTTTCATTATGGAGGCGTGGGTTTTGGAAGCAGGCAGCAAAAATATAACGTCAAGGAACATAAAGGAATATCCTTAACTGGATAGTTTTTATTAATGCCATCTCACCAGAAGATGTGAAGTTAGTTCCTTTACATGTCTTAAGGAAATGCAAAATGTAAAAGACTTAGAAGAAAATGAAATTTGTGGTTAGAAAATGTGAAGTTTGGACCTGGATTAAGTATTAAGATTTTAATGAAAGCTCTAGGGAATTTTTAAAAATGTATTTTAACTTGGATAATGTAACAGTGTTTTTACAGCAAGACCAGGGTGAACTTTTATTCTTATTTTATTTTCTATATAAAAACATGTGGCTATAATATTTACTCAGGTTTGGGTGTCAGAATCCTGGGTTACCTACAAAGCACTTGTATGAAGTTTTTACACTTAAACTTTTCTATTTTATCTATAAATATTTGCAAACATGCTTTAATGATTATTTAAATATTATGAGCCCCCCCATATACTTTCTAGTTGTTAATTTCAACTGAATTGTAGTTTATTGTTTATTAATTTTTAATATTGTATTTTATTGTCTTGTAGAGCATAACTATATATGCATGAAAAATGAAATTAATATAACTGATAATAATTGATGGGGAAAGCACTGAAAATATCTGGAAATTGTGACATGGACAGACCAAAGTAGCAAGAAAATCTGAGCACTGATCCCTGTATTAAAAGAGAAAGTATTCACTTTATAATTGAACTGTGAGAATTTAAGGAAAACTGACTTAAACTGTCAAAGTGAAAATTAATTTGATGAATTAGAAATAAATTTAAATGAGAAGAACAATCCTTGAATGCATACAGGGACGTGCGGACATGAAATAATAGTATATAATATTATATACTACACACACACACACACACACACACACACACACACACACACACACACACACACACACACACACACACACACACATATATATATATATATATATATATATATATATATATATATGATATTATAATATTATATACATCCGTCCGGGCGCGCCCGGGAGCTGCGGAGGGCGGAGGCAGAAATGTTGTCGGCGCTCCCGGATGACGAAGGCACGAAAGCGACTGGGGAACGACGAGAACCTTCCTGCCTCTGCTGGACTTTGCGCGCTCCTCGCGACTGCAATATGCAGTTGCGAGGAGCGCGCAAAGTCCAGCAGAGGCAGGAAGGTTCTCGTCGTTCCCCAGTCGCTTTCGAGGACTGCGGAGCGCGAGCCAGCGGAGCACGCTCAGGAAGGTGGGGAATGGGATCACGTGTGCTGGAGGCTGAGGCAGCCTGAGCCTCCAGCACATGTGGTCCCATTCCCCGCCTTCCTGATGACGTCACCAGCCTCACCAGCCATAAACCTCACCGCACGTCACTGAATGCATATGACATAATACACTACTTGGGGCATGTATTGATTAGAAATTAAAGACTGTGGTTCTCACCCTCCCTTAGGCATCAAGACCAAGTGGGTGACTTTGGGCCAGGCACTCTTTGAGTTTAAACCTCCCCTCAAAGAGTTATTCTTATGAGAAGAATATGAACAAAGTATTAACTTGTTATCTAGACTAACCCATTGCATTATTAAAGTTAGGGAAAGGGGCTCATGAATTTTTGCAACTTGTCTCTTCATTAGGACAATATTTATCTAAAAACAGAACTGCATTGAAGTTGTGTGTGTGTGTGTGTGTGTGTTTGTGTGTGTGTGTGTGTGTGTGTGGTGGGGAGAGAAAGCAAAAGAAGTCTTCAGTGTGAAAATGGGCAGATCAGATCCAGGGTTATGAAGAACACTCCCCCCCCCCCCCAAGTGCATTCTCTGATATAAGAGGCAGTGACTTGGAATGTTGGTTAACTGCTTCATTGTAAATCCTTCTCCCTCCTCCTTCCCAGTTACACTGTAAGTGATTCTGTTTAAGAGATTGGAAAGAACACTGGAAGCGGCACTTTGCATTCTTTCTATACCTTACCATATTTTGCAAATTGTTTTAGCATAAGTAGAAACAGAATAGTACTGTGTTTAAGTAATAACTGCTTTTTGTACTGTCCACAGTGAGAAGAGAAAGAGGTTATGTAACTTTACTAACTGTTCTTCCTTTCCATTTTAATAAGGTATAACATTTGCTCTGTTTTAGGTGACAGTGCATCCTTTTGTAGAAGTTACATTTCAGAAAACAGTTTATCAGACTAGCACCGCAGATGGCTCTCATCCATGCTGGAATGAAGAACTTCAAGTTGATTTTAAGTGAGTTAACATTTCAACTTTAATAAAGTTTGTTTTAGTAAGAATGTGGCATTTAAATTACTCAGTAAAAATTCCATGTCTCCTCTGTGTCCAAATACTTCTTGCACTGCAACCAGTTCCATTTTCTTAGACATTGCATTGGACTTTAGTTGTACATTATCTGCATATAGTGAAACATGATCCAAAACAATGATTTCTTATTTATAAGGTGACCAACTGTTTTACAATGAAAAGGAGGACAAATAAATTGGAAAAAATATATCGTAAATAAAAGAAATATTTTATTCATTGCAACAATAATACACTAAAATATGATATATGCATAATAAAAACATTTGCAACATTTTATATTGTAATTATGCTTTCATGCCTGTTAATTATTATTAAATTGAGTACTTTTCCATTGAGTTAATATTTTTGTCAATGTATCATCTTCTAACAATATATTGGAAATATCTGAATAAAAAATATCCTTCATATTGAATTTTACGGCAAGTGCTGCAGCTG
Source organism: Natrix helvetica (assembly GCF_964273705.1). NCBI lineage: Eukaryota > Metazoa > Chordata > Lepidosauria > Squamata > Natricidae > Natrix > Natrix helvetica. Next base: position 75,682,988 of record NC_138551.1, on the reverse strand, counting down.
GAGTATCAACATTCAATCTCGATTTCTCACTTGTCGAAAAATCATTGGCAATTGAAAAAAACTCTTTCAACTGCTGTATTAGTTCCAGGGCAGCACAACGTAAATTGAACAAGTATAAATAAATGTTCACATGGAATATGTTCATTTTTGAAATGGCTGAAAATATCCACCCATCTTTTATCAATTTCAACATGTTGATTTTCCCATTGTATTAATTTTTCAGAATTTAAATATACATTCAGTCTTCTAATTTCTTCAAAGAGATAATTGTCATCTATTTTAATGTCTAGCATTTCTTTAGATAAAAATTCAACACAAGCTTCAATATCTGTTCAATATACTTGCGATGAAGTAAAAAAAACACCATTAAAAACTGTTTAATAAAACGTGAATTGTACTTACCTCTGTATAATTGAATATTCACTGAGAAAGAAATAATTACTGTGAGTCATTTAATTGCCGACGTGCCGTGAGTCTACTGCGTGTGTATGTGCCGTGTTGTGTTTCGGTAAGAAGTAAACAAAGCCACTTGCACGCGGCTCTCTCTCTCAAGGTCTCCCGTGCGGAGCGCATGCGTCTCCTAATCACGTCTTATACCGCACTATACCGAGTCTTGACGAATTGTCATGTCAAATACAAATACGTCACATAACGCGCAACAGATTAGTCTTCAAATATCGAAAAGGAGGACATGTAGGAGGACACTTTTCGAGGGAGGACAGAACTTACAAAAGAAGGACTGTCCTCCCTAAAGGAGGACAGTTGGTCACCTTATTATTTATTACCTGAATGTTATGCGGGGTTTGCTGTATAAAGAAAAAAACAGGAAAACCTCACTTTAACAGATTATTCAGGGAACAGTATGTTCATTATATTTGATGTAATCTGAATCTAGACTTGTATTATTGGCATCAGTTTATCATTTTCCTCATTATGTAATTGTGCTATATCCTTAAACTGAGAGTCAATTAAAACAGTAGATCATTGATTCAAGATTATCTTTATTAAACTAAAATGTTATTGCAAATGATGCCATTTAGTCAATTTTATAATTATGCAAATTATTGAAATTCACACAAATGATAAATTCAAAAGTAACAGATATGAATAGTCCATTAAATGTTTATGTATGAGACTTAATATTTTCTAAATCTAGAAGTGATTTCAGAGTTTCAAATGGAAACATATGTAAGCAATTGTACAGAAGATTTAGAGTTTGTACAGCACAGTATATAGTTTAAATAGCATTACTATTTAATCGTGAATATTTTAACATTATTTTTTATTTGTATATGTTTAAAGTAGAAAAAATAGTACTTTTTTTATTTCATTTCAAATATTTGTTTTTTGTTTCAGCTCTCCAGCACATGATTATACCTTTTTAGGTCTATCTAAAATAAAAGACAACATAAATATTAGCATTTTTGATGAATTTGTGATTGAAAAGCATGAGGTAAATTGTGTATTTGAAAAAAGAATAAACTTTTAAATAAGGAATCATAGACTGATTTGTAAATAAGTGTAAGAAATCAGAATCAGTAGTTTTTTTCATTTTGATTAACAAATTGAAAGTTATCATTAAGTCCAGAATATAATTGTAATATTTCTTATTATATTGTTTAAGAAAAGAGGATGTTATGCATAAACGCTGTTCAGAATGCTCCACCTCATTATGTTCTTGATGTATTTCTTCCACTTCGATTAGTTAACCAACTAACTATTGATGGAGCATACTGACTTGGCCAATATGATTCACTCTTGTCACTTCCAGTTAGATTATTTTAATATTATATATGGGACTACTTTTGAAAACAATTCTGTATTTTTAAAATGCACATATGCTATCTTGCATTCTCTATCTTATATATAGATACATGCATTAATCTAAATACAAAATATTAATCCAAGTTATGTATTTAACTAGGATGCTTGCCCAAATAGTTGCAGTGGTCATTCTTACATAAGAAAAAACTGGCTTGGATCAATTGTGTTTCCTTTCTCTGCTCTGCTTGAACAATCTAAGGTAATGGAAAACAAGAAATATAGTTTTAAACTTGTCAGTATAATCCCTGCTAAGCAGCCATCCCATCAGATGTTTACTGTGACTTTATTATATGTATTTTTAAAATGTATGTGTTCTCAGATCTGTGGAACATTTCAGATAGATATGCCACCTGTTGTACTTGGATATACTTGGAGTAAGACATATGTACCCCCTAAAGAAGAATGTTTTGGGCAGAACCTGAAAGAATATAGCTTTTTAACCATCTTTGCCACTATTGAACCTCAGTTATCCTCTGCTGAAAATAATTTAGATCTAGATACGGTAGGCATTTGTAATTATCTTGTTTGGTATATAAGATATTTTCAAAATATTTTTCCAATTATAAATACTCCTCAATTTATGACCATAATTAAACCCCAAATTATGGTCATAAGGCATTTTGGTTGTATATTGAAGCATACGTGATATGGCAGCCATTTAGCAAACAGTCTGGTTGTTAAGCAAATTTATTTTACCCAATGGGCATTTTTTTTGGCTGGAAACTGGAAGTTAATGCCAGAAAACTGACAAAAAATATTGAGATGCTGCAAACAGCTGTAAAGTGAGCCAAGCACACAAAATTTAACCACGTGACTATGAGGGTGTTTATGGCTGTTGTAACTTTGAAATGAGGTCATAGGAAGGTTCATCATAGCTTCATATGTTTAAGTGGTTGTAAGTTGAGACTTAATTCTGAATATGTCTTTAGTTTGCAGATCATGAAGCAGAAACACCATTGCAAAGAGCATATATTTTTAAGCAAACATGGAAAGCAGTGTTTCCAAAGAGAAGAATAATGACCTCAGTTTTTAACAATCAGGGAAGGAATATTTTAGTAACTAAGTACATTAGCCCTTTGAATCCACCACAATTATTGCTAGATATGTATCCAAAAGATCCCAATTCAACTTCTGTGAGTATGATTTATTATTAAATAAAAACGTTCTGATTTAATTAAATATGGCTTTGAGGCATTTCAAATTATTATTTCTCTCTAGATTTTTCTGGTATTCCAATTAGAACTATTTCTTTACATTTCTTAATGAATATAAAAAGTATAATACAATGAATAAATAATTAATGGATATTGTAATTCCAAATAAAACAAATCAGACAGATTTACTGATTTGATTTCCTGCTGACTGGATTTCACCTTATTTATTTTCTAGGACCTTATATCACGATTCGTATCTTTAATTCCTTGTATAGCAGATACAGTGGATGAAAATAATGATGTTGATGTGTGGATGACATCAGAGGTAATGCCAAATTTCATAGTAATACTGCTCTGCTGATTTTTAAAAAATGGTTTTATTTTTATGTAATTTGCAATGATAGCCTCTAAAGTATTTATATGGAGGTGAGATATAAATGTGTTGTTCTTATACTTTTTTCGCTTAGGACTTCTTCACACTTTTAAAAATTATGGAGGACCCCAAAAGACTTTTTGTTTATATAGATTATATTTATGAATATTTACCATATTAAAAATTAAAACTGATGAATTTGCTGCCACTACATCTCATAATTGTTTAATGGGACTTTAATAATGTGTTATTTTTCATATAGACTGGCAAATCATTTTTGATTTTGTTGCTGTTTTGTTAATTGTAATGTTGTTTGTTCTATTCTGAATTTAACTCTAAGTTATAGAGTTGAATGATAAAAAAACCAGTTTGATCCAAGAGTGGAGCTAGGAAAAGAAAAAAAAATGACTGATGTGGTACTTGTGATCTGGTGAAAGACTTAAATGTCATGCTGCTTTATCAGTTTACAAAAAATAGTTAACTTGAATGATAAAATGCCAGGAATGAGTTTTTCTGCAGAGGGGAAGATATTCTTAGAAATTGTTCTCACTTACTCTGATATGCAATAATACAAAAAGAAGTAGAAACTGACACCCTAATAAAGAGCACTGTTTCCAGATTTGTTTCTGTCTTATTCTGAGATAGGATATATCACCCATAGCTCACTAGCTTTTCTTCTCATGTTTCATACAGTTAACACCTACCTCTATCTTCTTAGCATTCTTTCTATCCTTAAAACCATTTTTCTCTTTTGATGAAGAACAAGTTCTTTAAAGCTTTGTGTGCACTGTATCTAGTGCTGAGGAGCAAGAAAGCCCAGAAGGTTCTCAGATGAGGAAGAATCCACCCAAACCCAGAAGAGTGGAAAAAAATAATTGGCTATGGAACCAAGTCCTCCCAATGTCAGGGCATTTTCTCTATCTGACATCAAAATATTAGTTCTTTCTTTTCTCTATTGCTAAGTCTTAATAGCAGAGAGCCAACATCCCTCCCCAGAGAGGGTAGAGGTTTCTGGAAATATAGCAAAGATAATCATCTGGACTTCACACATCATTATAGGGAGCATATTAAAGTTCTTCTACATCAAACCTTATTAGATTAGAAAAATTATAATTAAAAACAAGGCTTCAAATTACTTCCTCACAGATTACAAAATACCGGTACTATATTTCTAGCAATTGCTTTGTCATTTTCTGAATAGTTTTCTTCCCAGCACAAAATTCTTATCAAGTATTCATTTTAGAAAAGAGATGGAATTTTAATCAATTGCTTGAAGTAATTCTCCCATCCATCTATTCCTGTTTTTTCTTGTTTTTCAGTAAGTACATTCAAATATTTCAAAATGTCCAACATGGTTTTAACATTATCTTGCAACTGTCTTCTAGGTAAAAACTCAAATTGATCCTCATGAATAAAATCTTGCAAAATCATCTTCAATCTTCAACTTAAATCATCGTAAAAAACCGATCTTGTCCCTTTTTAGGTTTAACTGTTATATTAACTCTTTCCAAGTCTCTGGCATCTTTCCCCTCTTTCCACCCTTTCCTTCCTGTAGAACAGTGGTTCCCAAAGGGGCGGTAGGATGACTTAGGGGGGCGCTAAGAGGTAAGGGGGGGACACAGGCGGCAGAGAAGGAGCCACGCTGAGCCTACAGCTTTAGCTGGCCAGCCTGCCATAAATTCCCTTTCTTCGTTGATCTACTTGATACTACCACTGCTGCTTCTCGTTGCTGCTGCTGTCCGCCGTGGCGACTTAAGCAACAGCAGAATCGATCCTAACTACCAGCAGCCTCAACCACCACCCAGCAAAAGAGAGAGAGAGAGAGAGGAAAAACAGAGAGCGCGCAACCGAGCAGAGGAGGGGGAGGGAGTCGAAACAACTAAATAGGAAGACAGCGAGCCGCTCCCACGCGGTGGCTAGGCACACGCCGCTCAGGGCTTTCCCCCCCCTCTCCGGACCAAGCACCACGGCTCAGAACATGCATGCTCCCTGAGCCCACCGCAGACATGGGCTGCTTCAATCCTCCCCCCTCCCCATTTAGAAATGCGAAGAATAGAAATGCGAAGAATAAATCCTGTCAAATGGTTGCTTCTGGCCTCTTGCACACAGCACATTCCTCGAGGTAGCCAGTCAGTCGGCGCACGCTCCATCGATCCGCGTGCTGTGTGCCAAGGGTGGCAGTATCCAGTTCTGCAGGCAGGGAACCCTCTTTTCTGCGGGCACACAAAGGCGATCCCGGGACCTGGGGATCCCCATATGTGCATGTGGCAACTAAAATCCTCCGGCGACACAAAAAAGGGATGGTGGGTGGTGTTCCTTGGGTGGGAAGGGGGAAGTGGGGCCAAAGGGAATTTTGACATGGGTGACGACGAAACAAGTTTTGCATGAACTCCAGGGGCAAACTGGTAGGAAACCGACCGCTCTTTTAAGTGTCTTTTAAGACAAACTATCACCCAAAACTACTGGAAACTAGAGCAGTGGTTAATGCCACCGAAAAGGCTCCTGATACTGTAATAGGAGAGGAGAGGAAAACAGTTCTGATGCTTTTAGAGCAGTGTCTCTCAACCTTGGCAACTTGAAAATGTCTGACTTCAACTCCCAGATTTCCCCAGCCATATTCCCTGGCGGGTGAATTTGGGAGTTGAAGTCCAGACATCTTCAAGTTGCCACAGTTGGGAAACATTGCACTCTGCTAAGTGACTTAAAACCAGACATTGGGAATCTGGTATCACTTCATCAAGCCCATCTATCACATTAAGAATTTACTGAACAGTGAAGTAGTTACTAAATTTTACTGAGTTTACTAAGTTACTAGTTACTAAGGTTCTTGATAAATGACTATCAGATTTTGAAAACCTGGTATCACTGGATCATGTTCAACAATCTTGTTGAATTAACATTAACTAAAAAGTTTTTTAAATTGGATTTTGAATAAATGTGCAATTAATTGTTACAGTTTTGAATTTTACTGTTACTATCTTCCTTCCGTCGTGCAAACAGCCCAGTCACATGACCCCTCAGCCTTGCCCACCGGTAGTAAAAAAAAAATGAATTCCACCACTGAGTGGGGGGGGGGCACTGAGGATCAGTTTGTAGCACCAAGGGGGCGATGGACTGAAAAAGTTTGGGAACCACTGCTGTAGAATATAAACCATTTGTAAATGTTGTAAAAATTCATCCTCAAAGTACTTATAACACAAACTTGATAGATCATCTGATCCAAGCAGCTTTCCAGGTTTACTCTTTTTAATTGCTTTTGAAAAATTAGTTAGCATTATAGGTCCATTCATCATTTGCTTTTGTTCTTCTGTAATCCAGGGTAAATGTTATTTTCAAAGATATTCATATATTTTCTCCATTGGACTATCATGTCCTGAATAAAAATTAGAATAATATTATTATATAATATTTGTATAAATACGGTACAAATATTTGTAATAATATTATTGTCTAAATATTTATATGGAAACCTTATCTGTTAATATGGTATCTCTCTCTTGTAATTTCAATATCATTTTCTTTTCACTTTCTCTTCACAATTTATAAACCAGCCATCTCCCTGGTTTATTTCCAAATTCAAAGTTTCTTTGCTTTGTGTAGTTCAATTCTATTTCCATTTCTCTTATTGTTAACATCGACAATCCTTAATTATTCTTTTCTTTTTCTGTCATACAAAATATTTTGCACTTTCTTTTGCCTCTTCTTAAATTCAGAATTATATTGCATCAAATAACCTCTAATAAAGATTTTACTTTCATCCCAAGTAAATTGTCAAATCCGTATTGTTAGATTGGGTAATGGAAAGGCACAAAAGGCTAAAAGGCAACAACAGCTCTTTATTAAAGTACAAGTAAGAACAATCCAGCGAAGGTTGAGTCTGACAGCAGCCCTTTTATAGGGAGCTGTCAGACCCCTCGACCAATAGGATTAAATGTCTTTTTCCACCGGAACAGAGGACCTTGGTGGAAACCACTGTAGTTAAAGCAAGTATCTAACACCCCTCCCCTCTTGGATGGGATAATCCTACTCGTTACGTATTCATGCAGGTAGGTGGGCTTTTGGGTGGCTCTGCCAGACCTGCGCAGTTCAGTTGGAGGGTGTTCTTTGGACAGGTCAGATGGACCTGTTTGCTCCAGAGCTCTGCTTGGTGGAAGCTCCTGGAACCTTTCACAGGCCACGGCTGGAGCTTCTAGAGCTGGTTCGCTTGGAGCTCACTGCGGGCCTGCAATATAACCAGATAAATTTCCCGGTACCCTCAGGCTTGAGCTGGCTGTGGAAGGAGTGAGTGATTGCTCTGTTTGGGTAGGGCTTTAGCTAACTCGTGCAGGAGTTACCTCTGGTTGTCTAAGAGTGGAGTTGGAGAGGCGGCCATGGAGTTGGTCAATGTGCCTTCTCCAATTCCGACCGTCCCCAAGCTCTACAAGATAAGAATGAGGCCCGGTGATGCCTATCACTGAGGCAGGAATCCACAGAGTTCCCCCGGCGTAGTTGTGGGCGTAAACTGAATCCCCTACGCTAAAGTTCCAAATTTGCTTGTGGAGTCTGGGGGCGATGCGACAGAATAGTTTGGGTGTAGCCGGTCTAAGTGGGACCTTAGCCAGCAACCCATGAGAAGCTTGGAGGGGCTTCTCCCTGTAGTGGCACTGGGTGTGATATGCTGAATTAACAAATAGTGGTCAACCCGTGTTTGCCAATCTCCCGGGCCCATCCTAGTGAGGGCCTCTTTTGCAGATCTCACCATTCTCTCCGCCTGACCATTGGAGGCCAGATGAAATGGTGCGACCAGGGCATGCCTGATTCCCTGAGCTGCTAGGAAGGTCTCAAATTGCATGGCCGTGAATTGGGACCCGTTGTCAGAGACCAGGACATCGGGCAGGCCGTGCATGGAGAAAAGTCTCCATAGTACCTTGATGACTGCTTCTGCTGTGGTGGAGGTCATCAGGACTACCTCTAGCCATTTCGAGTAGGCATCCACAACTATGAGGAATGTCTGGCCATGAACTGGGCCAGCAAAGTCAATGTGCGCCCTAGACCATGGTGCTTGAGGACGCTCCCACTCCTTAGCAGGTGCCTCTGGGGGAGCTGGTCTGGACTCCTGGCACAGTGTGCATGTAGCCACCCATTCTTCAATCTCCCTGTCCATGTTAGGCCACCACATGTAACTCCTAGCCAAAGACTTCATCCTGACAATTCCAGGATGCCCAACGTGTAAAGTCTCTAATACTTCAATGTGCAGTTTGAGTGAAACAACTACCCGGTCCCCCCACAGTAACCAGCCATTTACAACAGATAACTCATCACGTTTGCTAAAATACATTTTGAAATCAGTCCCAACAGGCCCCTTGGGCCACCCTCTCCACACCCAGTTCAAAATTTGTTTGATGGTGGAGTCCTTTGCAGAGTGACGGGCAATGTCACTGGATGAGACAGGACCAGTCTCAAGGCAGTCAATGAGGAGGACTGGTGTATCGGGGGTAGGGTCAGCGAGAAGTTCAGGCAACGGGCAGCAGCTCAAAGCATCGGTGGATGAGATGGTAGGAGTAGGCAGCCAGGAAGGTGGTCCATCTGGTTATCCGCAGTGATAACAACACTGGGGTACGTCGGTCCCCAGCCAGCAAACCCAGTAGCGGCTTGTGGTGCGTAATTAGTTTGAAATCATGGCCATATAGGTACTCATGGAACCTCTTTACTCCGGCCACTTCAGCCAAAGCCTCATGGACCAGCTGGCTGTAGTTCCGCTTGGCAGCGGACAAGGTCCTATACTAAAAGGCTATGGGAGCCTTGGTTCCATTGGGCATGCGGTTGCTGAGGACGGCGCCGAATGGAGAAGCGTCGCAGGTAAGCGTTGCACCAACAGCCGGGTCTGACTGTATTGTACCAGAAAGGAGTCCGCCGACAAGAGTCTTTTTACTGTGGCAAATGCGGCAGCCTCAGGTCTGCCCCAGGACCACTTCATGTTCTTAGCCAGGAGACGGTGTAAGAGCTCAGCAACGGTGGCTTTCTGTTTCAGAAAGATGCTGTAGAAATTAAGAAGATCGAGGAACGCCTGCAGCTTGGTTTGATTGCGAGGTGTAGGGGCATCCTGGATTGCTTGGATTTTTTGGGTGGTCGGGTGAATCCCGATTAGGCACCCTAAGAATTCAATCCTTGGCACGTTAATTTGGCATTTTTCTTTTTTGAGACAGAGGCCTTTGTCTCTAATTCTAGTCAAAACTGTTCACAAACATTTGAAAAGTTGTGCCTCATTTGTAGCCGATACCAAGATGGGGACAACTCCTGGAATCCCCTGCAAAAGCTGTTCCATGACGCTTTGGAACAGTCCTAACACCGAATTGCAGGGAGTGACATTTGAATGCATCCCTCTGTGTCATAATTGTTGGGGCCTCCGCCGTAGCGCCATCTACAGGCAATTGTTGGTATGCCTGCGCCATGCCCAATTTAGCGAAAATTTTTCCTGGGCCTAAAGAATGTAGTAGATGCTATACAATGGGTACAGGGTAAGCCCTTTGTTGCAATGCTTTATTGATTGTGCATTTGTAGTCAGATTTGACAGGTGTCACTAAAGGGGTCTCCCAGTGTGCGTGATCAACCAGCTCTAGGATTCCCTGGCCTACAAGCTTGTCAATTTCCCTATCACTTTTGGGGCAAAAGGTACTCTCCTGGGTTTTAGCCTTATGGGGGCTATATTGGGGTCCAAATTAAAGGAGATTGGAGTCCCCACATACTTACCCAGACCGGTGCCAAAGACATCCTCGAACTCCTTAAAAATGGCTTCAGCGCCATTGTCTTTCAAGACATTGATACCGGTCACTTCTAGGCCCAGGGTTTCGAACCAGTCAAGCCCCAGGAGGCTCTGCAGGTTGCTGATGATGATCATCACTGGGATTTGGCCACTGAAATGCTTGAATTTCACCCGGAAGATGCCTTGGCCCACGATGGGGACCCTGTTTCCCTAGTAATCGCCTAGGCGGATGTCAGGGGTGCGTAGATGTTGTTTCTTCAGGCTAGGTATAGCCTGCTTGAGGGTAGACCATGGCATGATGGTCAGTGATGACCCAGTGTCGATCTCCATCTCACATGGAGAGTCCTCGATGAGGACTGTGACCTTCAGCTTTTTTTGCCGCCTAGTGTGGACTTGGCCGATTGACGTATGATAGGTGACTCTAGTGTCGCCCTCAGAGTGCCGTGGTGGCTTCTGCCAGGCCCCTTGGTTGGGCCTCTGCTGGCGGTTTGGTGTGCTTCTTGGCTGCCAGGTAGTAGCAGGGAATTCGCTCCGGCACACCTTGGCGATGTGCCCCATTCGCTCGCAGTGCTGGCAGGTAGTGTCGCGGAAATGGCAAGCCGATCTGGCATGGTCTCCTCCGCAGCTAGCAAAAGGCAGGAGACACGGTTTGAATTTGCGCGCCAGCTGGGTGCGGCTACTGCGCATGCGGCAACTGTCATCTTCCTCGCCTTCTGAGCTCTTGGCCTCTGCAGCCATGTGATGTACATGTGTACTCTTTCGCGCGTCTTGTGGAGTGCTTTGGCGCTGCAGAATTTCAGTGGATTTGATGGCCGATTCGGACGCCCTGGTTTTGTCCAAGGCAATCTGCAGAGTGAGGTTAGATTTAGAGAGTAACCTCTTCTGTAAGTTAATGTCCTGCATGCCGCAAATTATGCGGTCAAGAATGAGTTCGTCCAGGTCTCGGAACTCGCAGTATGCTGCGGCTTTTCGTAGTGCTGCAATATACTCATTGATCGATTCACCCTCCTTCTGGTTTCTGATGTTAAACTCATGCCAGCAAACGTGCTTGAACGGCTTGGGGGCATAGTGGGTCCTCAGCGTCTGCTGGAGCACGGACCAAGCGACCGATTGTAGCGGCATTGGTTCAGATAGGTCTTTCACCGTTTTGAACACTTCCCGGCCACAGTATCCGAGGAACATGTTCTTCTTGCGGCCTTCAGAAAGGCCCATGAGGTTGTTGGCCTCGAGGAAACAGTCAAACCGTAGCATATACGAGTCCCAGTGCTCGGTGACTGGGTCATACGGAGTCGGTGGGGTGTGCATGGCCATTTTGTGTTCTGAGGGCATTTTGAGTTTGCCGCTCAAAAATGGTTGCTCGAATCCGCGCTGAGCTCCGGGTTGGATGTACTTGCTGGATTGCTATGCTCTTTTTGGTTCGCCTAGTTGCCTTCCAATCCCACCTTCGTCGCCAGTGTTAGATCGGGTAATGGAAAGGCACAGAAGGCTAAAAGGCAACAACAACTCTTTATTAAAGTACAACAAGTAAGAACAATTCAGCGAAGGTTGAGTCTGACAGCAGCCCTTTTATAGGGAGCTGTCAGACCCTTCGACCAATAGGATTAAACGTCTGTTCCCGCTGGAACAGAGGACCTTGGTGGAAACCACTGTAGTTAAAGCAAGTATCTAACACGTATCATTTCAATTATTTTTAAAAAATATTTTAATTTGTTTTTGCAGTCCTTAGCAATATTATTTTTCTGCAAAAACATTTCATTTTTGTATATTTTTAATTATTTATATTTCACGTTTCTGTACTGCCCATCTCCTTTCATATGAAAGAAAAAGAATTTTCTTTTGTAAATCAGTTAGGATCTGAAAAACTCTGATAAAATCTATTAAAATTTATGAAATTTCAACAGTCAAATCACCTGAAGGGTAAATCATATCTGTTCTTGAAAAACATTTGTGTCTTTCTGAAAAGTAACTGTACTTTTTAAAACTATGTTTCTTTCATCTTCATTCATCAACCAACCACAATTGTCCATCAAATTTTAAAAAATATGGTAATTTATCCTCAATAATTTAATATTTTTTCAGAAGTCTTATCCTGTTGAAGAAAACCACTCCATTAATCTATGAATGAAGATAAATTAAGCATAAATCCCAGAATTATTGTTTTAATGCTATATAACTTCTACTCCAACAAACCTGCTATGTTAATCAGTTAATACAAATTGTGTGTTCAGTTGAGGATTAATGTACAAAGCAACTCCATTTCTCTTTTTAATATCTGCTGAAATAAATTCTTCACTCAAAGTTTTATAGGTCAAATATTTTATATCTTTTTATTGTTATTATTCTCTTCTAGGCAAATTGCTTTAATTTTTTTTCAAATAATATATATATATATTCTTTTTTTGAAGAGCATTTGCTTCATTTATATTCCATGTAAAACAATTGCAATCCATAATTAGTTAAAAAAGTTAGAAAACTCCAAATCTGTAGTACCTATTTCAGTATCATCTTTTTCCAATTCCCATTGCGTCTGTTGTGACTGCTGTGAAATTCTTTCTATGATTTCTATTTCTGTTTCCTCCAATTCTTCTTTATATCTTTCTAAAAACATTCCTTGCCTTTTGAATAGTCAAATCTGATTCTTTGCTCTTTGAAAGTAAAAATTACAATTTATCCCATTGTAAGTGAGGTTTTTTTCCGTTTTAATTTAACCAAAAGGGAATATTATTTCTTCTTATACAAAATTCAGTTGGGAAGCTCTTTCCCATAATTGTTGGGAAACAATTATATCAGTATTACCCATTTTCAATATTGTATTCAAAAATAAGGTTGTCATAAAAGAATTTGAAGAATTCAAATGAAAGAGAGGCTATTGTTAGAAAGGAATATGAGGTTTCTGTTGTGGTTATTAGGATTTTCTCAATATCCCAAAGGTGCTTTTTCAAAAGGCAACTGGACTTTGTTTTTCCTTGAAGATTTTTCACTTCTCATCCAAGGTTTTCTCAATAGTGCTATTTCTTCCATAATAGGAAGAACTTTGTTAATCTTGACCGGAGATCTACACAAAGAAAGGCCTTTGATCACACTTAGTTTTGACAATGGATAATAAGTGAGTTATGATTCAGCTTTTGTGACTAATGCTAGTTCAAACATATCCAGTTTATTCTGGATATGGCTTTTAGTTCAAAATCTTCATTTCTTTCTTTGTTAGATTTTTTAAAGACATCCTTTGTAAATGGCCAGGATATAGATCTTTCAAAAATAAAGCATTTACAATCTTGCAAAGGAGACAATTTAAGCAGCAGTAAAATGGAAGTTTTCAATAAAGACACAGTGTCTTCCTCACTGAAAATATTGTATAATATGAAAAACAACAGGCATAATGCCAGTCACCTACCAGTATAGACTTATAAATAATTGATGCATCAGTGAGGGTGCTCAGTAACAGATCAGGGAGTGTTTTGCAACCAAAAGGATAGTTTAAATTTGGTGTCTTCAAAGTATTTCCAACTTTTCTTCAAGGTATTTCTGGAAAGAATGCTGTCTTTAAATAGCACAGACATCAATATTTGTTGCAGGCCACCAAGGAGTTATTTTGTATCAAGTATATGTAGTATCCTGTTCAATATTCTTCATTATTCCTAAGAATAGAGATTGGAGATCAATATTGAATTTGGGGTGGGTGGGAATCAATTTATCAGATAAAGATAGTTTAGGATTAAGGACTCCATATCTTCCTGGTAGCCTACAGACCAAAGATTTCCTTACTTTTGACAGTCCTCCAGATGAATTCACATGCCAATCTAACTTCTTTATTATCATTTTTTTTGCATATTAGATGCAATTCAAAGCCTTCTCCATTGAGTTCTTTTCTCCATGCTTAAATTATTCACCAGCGTTTTAGTAATGTTCATAAATAATGAATTTGTGTAAATATTGGAAAGAGTAATCTCCATCTAATACCAGATTGGAGAAAGTACTCAATATGCAATATGTTGAACAACAAGACGAAGTCAGATCCAATCTAGAAAAAGCCTAGAATTTAAGCATGAAGTATTCACATATATTGATATTCTATATCAGTATTTTGCAGTAATCCTGTTGTCTGTGCACATATTATTTATTGTTTGTCTGCAAGCAAACAACAGAGGCAAGCTGCTCAGAGTCACTCACTTCATGAATTGAACTGCATAAAAGGTGTAATTTAACAAATAATAATAATAATTTACTGATTTTGTAAATTTTGTTTTAGTAACTTCCAGGTAATGGGATTAAATGCCTGGGATGCAGGGTTTTATTGCTATACTTGTTGTGAGTCTCACATGCACTCACCTTCCCCCCTCCCTTCCATAATGTATTGAGGATATCAAGAACTCATCCTCTCTCTAATGAAGCTGAGCAGAAGTTACCCTTATGATACTTATCTGCACTTTATTTAGGGAACTTTTTCAAATGCTGCTCGTCAGTTCATTAATAGACTGGGAGATTGCTTTCTATTTAAGTACATATAAATGGTGGCCATGTTACCCTGGGATGCTGTAACAATTGTAAATTCCTGTCAGCTGCTAAATGCCTGAATTTTGATGATGTGACCACAAGAACATTGGTTGTTATAGTCATGGTCATAACTGTGAAGGTCAGTTGTAAATCATTATTTTCACACTGTTTAACACTATGGTCGATACCTGTATGATATCATTGCTTGACCATATTTTATAGCATCTTCTTTACCAGGTTGCTAAGTAAGTGCTAGAATAATTAAATTAATGGGGGGAGATTCATTCATTGCTGATAATTAAACAACTTCAGCTCCTCCTGATATGATCTCAGCAAATGCTTATTATATACCTATTTTAAACTCCTTTCAGCTTCTGAATCTTGAAATATAGAAGAAACAATTAACATGGAACTGGGGCTGTTGGGGTATAATTTCTTTTTTACTTTTTGAATAATGTATGACTACCTGAAATATCTTGCTGCTTCTAAACTTCATAATAATAACAATTATGTATGAAGATGAACTTACATTAAAGTAACTATTTTTTTGTTTCTAGCATTGCATCGAATTGGGTGTTGGTAATAAAGAAGAACACGCAGTGCTTCTGTGTAATTATCTTCTGTACATTGGGAAAAAAGCCTGGGTATTATTAGGAACATCTGTGTTAGAAGTAAGAGCAAAATATTTTTGAATTAGCAAAATAATTAAAACTATGCTTCTCGGATATTCTAAACTACACAATGAGTGAAATTGTAAAGAAGATTGAGATTCTTATATGAGGAAAAGCATTAGCCCATATGTTAAATCAAGCAACTTAAGCCATGGGTGCTTTTAAAAATGCTTTGATGAGTTTCTTTTCAAACTGAATTGGTCTTGATTCATTAGTATTCACTAGCTTATGTGAATATGCAGTGCTTCTTGCTCAGGGATAGTGCACAAAGCCAAAATGGAAATTAATTAATTAATTAATTAACTTCCACAATGGAAGAATGATTAGATAAACTGATGGAACTTGTGGAGATCACCAAATTAACCACTTTAATCAAAGAGAAGAATACATCCAACTTTGTTTCCATCTGGAAAGGATTTTATGCTTGAGGTGCAGGAAAATGAAATTTTGACTTTGGGATTTACTTCTTACTTTATTCATGTCAGAAGTATCTTCAAATTATAGATATAGTGCTGCACGATGGGGTGAGCCTCCGTGACTTGCCCCAGCTTCTGCCTACCTAGCAGCTCGAAAGCAGGCAAATGCAAATATATTCATAGGTAACACTTTGGTGGGAAGGCAACAGTGTTCTGTATGCCTCGGCATTTAGTCATGTTGGCCATATATCCATGGAAATGTTGTCGGACAATACTGTCTCCATCAGCTAAGAAATGGAAATGAGCGCTGCCTCTTAGAGTCGGGCATGGCTGTACAGGGGAACCTTTCTTTAACATTCGACACTACGCAAGTAAAATGGTATAAAATAACTCAAAGAAATATAGCACCTGTAAAAAGTATGTACAATGAATAGAATTAAAATTAAATGACATTCACCCAGTATTGGGCCATGTCAACATCATTTTCTGTCACTAGCATGATTGGGATTTACTGATCAGACAAATTTTCTTTTTTATAGAAATGGCTAGTAGTATATACTGAGTATGCAAAGTAAAAAGTTGAGACTATAATGGTATTATGTTCGTACTACTATGCTGAAAAGTTCTTTTTTTCTTTTTATCTATTTACCCTACACCTCTTTATTTCCCCTTATCATCCCTCCCATTTCCCCACTATTATCATTTATATTTTATATTCTAATATTTACTAATATTATACTATAATAAAAAGAAATAGTGCACAGAAATATTGTACTGGAAACAGTTGCATAGAAAAAAAGAATACATTTGGGAAGTTGAATAACAATTACATATTTGCTGCAGTTTTAAAAAATAATTTGCCCAAAATAGTTGAGGGAACAATTACTTGCATGCATATTGTACCAACACAATTTCAATTTACACCGATTTGCACGTTCGGTTGATTCTTTTTATTTAATTTCAGATTTAAGACAACTCCATCATAAATATTAAGGATTTATTTCAGAACAAATTATTTCATATGCTTCCTATTTCAATAGAAAAGAGAAATAATTACATTCAATAATCTTGAACTAGAATGGCTAAAGATGGGAAACGGGAAATGAAACTGCACCATGATAGTTAGTTTGTTGTGTGTTGAAATTAATATTTGGAGAGCTATAGGTGTTCTATTTCTATCTTACATATGTCAGTGTTCTCGTTCTAAAACTTAAATCAGATATTTATATTAATGTACGTAAGGATTTTTTTTCAAAACAATGCTACATGAATGATTCATTAATTAGAAAATATAATTAAGTATAAAATTATTTATTTTGTATTTGGAATGAACAAACATTTTGCTAACAGGGGAAAGTAGCTTATGTTGCAACACAAGAAAATGAAGAATATTTTCTGTGGAATCCCCTGAGCGGCCACTGCTATAAGCAGTTTGATGCATTTTGCCCCCTACAGAGTGTTGATTGCTTAATCAATTGGGAAAATGTAAGTATTTATAATAAAATGGGTTCATAATCTATATATAATCCTAATTTATCCAAGTGGTTGGACATTCCATGATTATAGTATTATAATTAATGTGATGGGAGGGAGAGATGAGTTATACTGAACATTTCTGATACCTCTGTAATTTAAAAAAATCTAATGTAAGCAAACAGACTGCTATCCCATTGTTTCTAATTAAAAATTTCTTGGACAGCTCTCTCTGTTCAACCTCCAAACACGTTCAGTTGTTTCTATGCTCTCTTGCTTTAGCTGGAAGAGTTTCATTTCTCTAAGCTTTTAGCAAGTGTGAAGATTTGTAGCTGAAGTAATTGTTTGTTTTTTTGGTTGTCACAAAAAATAATTAAATTTAGAAAAAGATAAAAGTTAAAAGCTTTCTGTATTTTGCAATCTTAAAAGCTTTGTTATTGCTCTATGATGAAATGTACATATAAAGTACAACATGGAATGTACAGTACATATAATGAAAATCTAAGAATCAGAAAACCATTTTTCCATCACATCATTGGCTAAAGAGATCCAGCCTTCTGTTGTTAGAAGTCAAACTTGGTTACATTGAACAAATATTATAAAGTAAATTCTTCTAAAACATGACAAACGTGTACATTTTCTTTTAGAAGGTCTCAATTAGAAGTGAACTAAGAAATTTTCCCCAGCACTATTCTCTAATGCCAAACCTCCTGAACTGATATTACTACAAACAAAAATTTCTGAAACAAATTTTACATGAGAAAATGGGGAGGAAAGGGTTAATCACTTTCTTGTATGTCATATAAAATTATAGTTACTCTTATTCAGAAGAAAAAGATTGAACAAGAAGCACATGTTTTAATTATCTATTTTATATGACATTTGTTTTAATGTCTTAGCATAAGAAACTCACAGAGGACTCAAAAATAAACAATACTTGTGTACATATAATTAGTAATATTAGTAATATTCTTGAGCAAATAAAAACTATTTTTGAATATAGCTAAAATGTGAACGTTAGTATTCTTTTTAAAAAATAAGTAAGTTACTCTTTCTGAATATGATGCTGTTAAACTGAAATATTTTTTTTCGTATTTTATTTCTACATATTTTGCTGATATTAGTAAAATGTATATGTTTAAATTATACATTACAACTACATTTATGTGCAAGGAAAACTATTGCATGAGATAACACCAAGTGGTTTGTACCTTGTGAAGGAATAAATTTACTATATAAGTGAAACACAGTATAATGAATATAAATTAATATAGGAGGAATAAGACATTTATATTTTTAGACCTCTGATAAAGATTCAACTCAAATTACAACTTTCTCGATAATTTCTTACAAATTAAAAATGTGGCAAATGAAAAATGTTCTATTATTTTAAAATAATGATTTAACATATTAAACTTATGTTTTTAGATAGAGTTAGTTTTATAAAAATATAAAAATATATTTTGTAAGTCATTTTTAAAATAACATTTTATAGGTCTGGTTTAACATTCAACAAAACAATTCACCAATGTGCACCAGTTTTGACATTTCAAAGGAAAGCTTTTGGAAACAATTACTTCCTTACAATTTCCAGAATTCAAAAACACAAACTGTGCAGGTAAGAAACATTTCAGTATCTACAAATTATAATTTGCAATTGAATTTTTACATTTGAGTTAGGTGTGGGGGAATACTTTCCTTAAAAAAAGGATGTCTGTGGAAAGAGATAGATATAAGGAATGTAGACTAAGAAATTAGTATAATGATATTGCTAGCCACTCCAATTCAGGGTAAAATCAGATAAATTTGTTTACCATTTAATGAAATATTCCATCTTTATCTATCCTAACATACTGCTACATACATACATATCAGTGGTGGGTTCCAGATCCTGTTCCAACTGGTACGGTTGGAAAGGGGCCCGGCGGCATCTACATGGACGCACACAGTGCACGCATGTGTCTTAGTGCCTCCGCGATGCTTCAGCTGCTCCGCAGAGCATTGCACAGGCGCTGTACGCGCCATGCGTGCGCGCGGAAGCAAGGAAGCCTTAAAAGACAGGTAAGGAGCTTGGGCAGGCGGGTGGGCCCTCCGGAGCACCATACCGGAATGGTATCCAGTGCTCTGGGCAGGCTCCAGTACACCCGTACCGTAGCGTACCGCCTACAACCCACCACTGATACATACATAGAATCATACTGCTGCTTCTAGAAATGCAAATGGCAGATATGGCCAGCTACAGTATGTCATTTTTTAAAGCACCTTTAGAAACACATTTAGCACAGATTTTGGACAATATGTACATAGTATATCTAATCACATCGAAGGTTTTCTTATCAGTTTTACTGCCTCTGTTGCTTATTTATCTATACTCTTAAATGTGGAACAGTTCTGCTGTTTATTTTCTTGAATGTAGTAAAACAAGAATACAGTAAAACAAGGTCAAAAGCAAGAAGTCATGGAGAAAGCCTGTGAGATACCTATACCTACAAAGTGTTCTAATATTAAAATAGGGTTTATTTATTTGTTAGTGAAAGGTATAAGGTTACAGGATGAAAATGGGAAAATGTCAAGAAACCTAGGAAAAAATGCAAAATCAATAATCTGTGAAATAAACTATTATTTCTTACCAGTTCCATTGGAGACAAAGTATACCACTGTGAGATGAGTTAAGGGACATGTCCATCAGATGATATTTATGTGAGGCTTGGGAAACCATCTTGCTCTCCAACTCATGCTAATTCTCAGTTGCAACCAGAGAGCTGTTTCTACCCTCCTTCCTTCATTCTGTTTGAGGAGAGGCTTTGCTCCTAGCAGCAATTCCTCAAATGTTACATTATTGACTCAATTAAACTCAGGCTGATAGGAGGATTTAATAGCAGTAGCCCAGAAAATCTATTTTCCATATCCCTCAAATACTATCTGATCAGTGGAGAAGATACAACTGATTATCACTTCTGAGAGAGAGACTGAAATGAAATGGGCATTGGTTACTCACCTGATACACCCCTTCTCTGAATGGTGGAGACATCATCCAGACATGGGTTATTCCAGCCAGTGTCCAATAGGACTAGGTCTACCAAATTGATAAGTCCTGCTCTCCATGCTAGCCTCTCCAGCTTAGACGAAGGAAGAATAAAGGTAGACTGCTGTGCCAAATCTCCGAGAATTTATGTGATCTTGTCAATGCAAAACACAAAATTAGTCCAAACAACACTCATAGGGTGGGGCTGGATGATGTCTCCACCATTTGGATAAGGGGCGTATCAGGTGACCTAGTTGGTGGAGACATCATCCAGACATGAGACATACCAAAGCCTAATCTGTCCCATGGGTGGGAACAGAGTGAGGACTTACGAATCTTGGTGGGCCACCACCTGCTGCAATACTCGCCGTCTGAAGGCTGCATCTGCCGACACTTATCTGTCTAGCCTGTAGTGGCAGATGAACGGTGATGGCGTTGTCCATGTGGCTGCCCTGCAGATCTCCTCCAAGGGAGCCTGAGAGGACCAGGCAGCTGAGGTGGCAGCGCTGCGTGTGGAGTGTGCCGTGATTTGTTGTGGAACTGGAATAGAGCGAGCTATGTAGGCTCTGGAAATCGCTGAGTGAACCCAACATCCAATGTCTGTAGAAGAAGCCATGGACCCTTTCTTACCTCCAGGTTGGAAACGGACAAAGAAAACCTCGGAACATTGGAATTCTGCAGTGTGCTTGATGTATACACGCAAAGCCCGACGCACATCGAGGCAGTGCCATTTGCATTCCAGTCGATTGGGGCAAAAGTCAGGAAGCACCAATTCCTGTGCTTTATGAAATACTGAATTTACCTTAGGTATAAAGGTTGGGTCCAGGCGGAGAACAACCCTGTCCGGGTGAAATATGCATAAATCCTGTCTGATGGACAGTGCTGCTAGTTCGGAAACCCACCTGGCTGTAGTGACTGCAACAAGAAAAACAACCTTTATTGTTAGATGGTACAGAGATGCCGAATGTAGAGGCTCAAAAGGGTCTTGGACGCTGTTAATGCGTCCAAGACTTTGGCAATGTCCCAAGAAGGAAACCTATGTATAGTGGGAAGCTTGAGATTGGTAACGTCACGAAGAAAACGGCGAGTAAGAGACTGATGTGAGAGTGGTTTAGAAGCATCGATGGACAGAACTGAGGACAAAGCCGCCACCTGACGCCATAGCGTATTTGGGGACAGTCCCTTGTCAAGCACATTAGGTATGGAGGCCTGCAAAGGTGAAATGCTTTGAAGCTGACACCAGGAAGAGAATTGAGTCCAAGTGGCATCGTAAATGCAATTAGTGGACGCACGCCTGGCAGCCTGGATCGTTTGTATTACCTCATCCGAGAGATCAGCTGCTGTCAAAGCCTCCCTCTCAATTTCCAAGCGGTTAGATGAAGCCAGGCTAGATCAGGGTGCCGGAAGGACCCTTGTAGAAGCAGAGAGTCGATTTGAGGAAGCTGCCACTGAGGGCCCACCGACAGATTGATCACGTCCGCAAACCAAGGCCTGCGGGGCCAGTGGGGCGCTACCATGTTTCCCCGAAAATAAGACATGCCCTGCTAATAAGCCCAATCGGGCTTTTCAGAGCATGCACCATAATAAGCCCCTCCCCTGAAAATAAGGCCGCCCCCAACTATTTAAGCGCATGTGCAACCAGTCCCCGGCATTACCATTGGTTGCTTTGCATGCAAACAACCAAGGTGAGGAAGCAAGACCCGAGTGGGGAAAGGGGGGACATGCCCCATGCACCCCACAGCCCTTGCCGTACCTACCGGTACAGTTTGCTGGGCAAAAAGAGGGCCCACCACAAAAAGAGCGGCAGCGCAAGCAATGCACTTCAAAAAACCCATTCCTTTCTGTGCAAAAAGAGTCCACCGTTCCCTCCCGCACAAAAAGAGCCTGCGCAAAAAGAGCAGCAGCGCAAGCAATGCGCTTCAAAAAACTCCTGTTCCCTCCCGTGCAAAAAGAGCCCAACGCACTTCGCACACCATTCCCTCCCACGCAAAAAGAGCCTGCCACAAAAAGAGCGGCAGATGAAGCAAAGTGCTTCGCGCACCCTCCCATGAAAAAAAGAGCCCAGCGCAAAAAGAGGGCAGCAATGTGATCACCCCTCCCCCACCTGTTCCCTCTTGCATCCCATTCCCTCCCGAGCAAAAAGAACACCTCCCACCAAGACCCAATGATAACAGCTGCCTGGCTGCTTCCCTTCCCCAACCTCCCTTTAGTGAGGGATAGCAGTGCGTGGAGAAGTGAGACGCGTGTCTTAGTGCTACCAGAGATTGACAGCTCCGCTGCGTTCCTTGCAGTTTCATCCAGGGAAGCCCCATGTAAAAAAAACCATGAGTTCAACTTGCAAGGTTTTTTTTTTACAAGGAGCTTCCCTGGACGAAAGAACGCAGTGGAGCTGTCAATCTCCGATAGCTCTAGGATGCGCGCCTGGTGTCTACCCCCCCCCACCTGCCACCCTCCTCTACATCGGTAAACATTGCTACAAATGAGTCTTTGTGAGACTCCAAACAAATGATAGAATGGGGGGAGGAAACAAAGGCATAGGAAAGAGAAAGAAAGAGGAAAGGAAGAGAATGGGGGGAGGGAAAGGAAGGGAAAGGAAGGCAGAGGACAGAGAAAGAAACAGGAAAGGAAGAGAATGGGGGGAGGGAAAGGAAGGCAAAAGACAGAGAAAGAAACAGGAAGGGAAGAGAATGGGGGAGGGAAAGGAAGGCAGAGGACAGAGAAAGAAACAGGAAGGGAAGAGAATGGGGGAGGGAAAGGAAGGCAAAAGACAGAGAAAGAAACAGGAAGGGAAGAGAATGGGGGGAGGGAAAGGAAGGCAAAAGACAGAGAAAGAAACAGGAAGGGAAGAGAATGGGGGAGGGAAAGGAAGGCAGAGGACAGAGAAAGAAACAGGAAAGGAAGAGAATGGGGGAGGGAAAGGAAGGCAGAGGACAGAGAAAGAAACAGGAAAGGAAGAGAATGGGGGAGGGAAAGGAAGGCAGAGGACAGAGAAAGAAACAGGAAAGGAAGAGAATGTGGGGAGGGAAAGGAAGGCAGAGGACAGAGAAAGAAACAGGAAGGGAAGAGAATGGGGGAGGGAAAGGAAGGCAAAAGACAGAGAAAGAAACAGGAAGGGAAGAGAATGGGGGGAGGGAAAGGAAGGCAAAAGACAGAGAAAGAAACAGGAAGGGAAGAGAATGGGGGAGGGAAAGGAAGGCAGAGGACAGAGAAAGAAACAGGAAAGGAAGAGAATGGGGGAGGGAAAGGAAGGCAGAGGACAGAGAAAGAAACAGGAAAGGAAGAGAATGGGGGAGGGAAAGGAAGGCAGAGGACAGAGAAAGAAACAGGAAAGGAAGAGAATGGGGGAGGGAAAGGAAGGCAGAGGACAGAGAAAGAAACAGGAAAGGAAGAGAATGTGGGGAGGGAAAGGAAGGCAGAGGACAGAAAGAAACAGGAAAGGAAGAAAATGGGGGGAAGAAAAGGAAAGGAAGGCAAAGGACAGAGAAAGAAACAGGAAGGGAAGAGAATGGGGGAGGGAAAGGAAGGCAGAGGACAGAGAAAGAAACAGGAAAGGAAGAGAATGGGGGAGGGAAAGGAAGGCAGAGGACAGAGAAAGAAACAGGAAAGGAAGAGAATGGGGGAGGGAAAGGAAGGCAGAGGACAGAGAAAGAAACAGGAAAGGAAGAGAATGTGGGGAGGGAAAGGAAGGCAGAGGACAGAAAGAAACAGGAAAGGAAGAAAATGGGGGGAAGAAAAGGAAAGGAAGGCAAAGGACAGAGAAAGAAACAGGAAAGGGAGAGAGTGGGGGCGGAAGAAAGGGAAAGGAAGGCAAAGAACAGAAAGAAACAGGAAAGGAAGAGAATGGGGGGAGGAAAAGGAAGGGAATGGAAGGCAAAGGACAGAGAAAGAAACAGGAAAGGGAGAGAGTGGGGGGAGGAAGAAAGGGAAAGGAAGGCAAAGGACAGAAAGAAACAGGAAAGGGAGAGAATGGGGGGAGGGAAAGGAAGGCAGAGGAAAGAGAGAGCAACAGAAGAGGGAGGAAGGGAGGGAAAGACACTGATTTGTCACACACAGGGAAACTAGTCTCAAACCCTGAACCCAACCCACACAAAGGGTAACCACAATCGCAAACCCTGAACCCACACATAGCAAAACCACAATGCCTAATCCCAACCACCAGACCCCCAGGGTTTTGCATTAATGGTTTTAATGATCTAAAATGGCTTTTGTTTTGACCTCCAGACAAGATGAGTTCAAAAAGAAAGAGCTACTCTGTGGAATTTAAGAAAGGAATCGTGGAGGATTCTCAGGGCAAGAATCTGGCAGCTTTCTGCAAGGAGAAGATGTTGGATCTTCGTATGGTCCGAAGATGGAGAGTGGAATATGGTAACCTCAGCCAACAGGTGCAGGAGGGAAATGGCAAGAAGCACAAGTGTGGATCCGGTAGGCAACCATTATTTCCAGAACTTGAAGACATCATCTCTGAATGGATCGTTGATAGGGGAGCAAAGGCTTTGGTTGTACGCAGGGCTGATATTCAAGCATTTGCCCTTGAAATGGCACCACAGTTACAAATTCCACAGGAACAATTTAAAGCCTCTAAACATTGGCTGAATAACTTCTTTCAGTGACATGAACTTTCTCTGAGGAGATCTACCTCACTGTTCAGGCTGGAAGATAGTGAACTGGTGAAACGGGTTATGGCTTTCAAGTCATTTGTTGATGGTGTTGACTTTGCCAAGTACCAGCTATCGAACATTATTGCAATGGACGAAACAGCGGTGTTCTTGGGACAAAGGGCTCAAACCACCATTTACCAAAGGGGTGCCATGTCCATCTATATTTCTGCCACAGGGTATGAAAGCTGTCCTTTCCCTTCCTTTCCCTCCCCCCATTCTCTCCCTTTCCTGTTCCTATCTCTTCCCTCTGCCTTCATTTCCTCCCCACATTTTATCATTTGTTTGGAGTCTCACAAAGACTCATTTGTAGCAACGTTTACCGATGTAGAGGAAAGTGGCAGGTGGGGGGGGGGGGAAGGCGCCAGACTCGAGTCCTAGAGCTACTGGAGATTGACAGCTCCGCTGCGTTCTTTTGTCCAGGGAAGCTCCTTGTAAAAAAAACCTTGCAAGTTGAATTCATGAGGTTTTTTTTACATGGGGTTTCCCTGGATGAAACTGCAAGGAACCCAGCGGAGCTGTCAATCTCTGGTAGCACTAAGACACGTGTCTCGCTTCTGTCCCCACTGCTACCCCTCACTAAAGGGAGATTGGGGAAGGGAAGCAGCCAGGCAGCCCTTATCACTGGGGCTTGGTGGGAGATGATCTTTTTGCTCGGGAGGGAATGGGGTTTGAGGCATGTTGCTGGCCTGCCAACTCCCACCCTACCATCAATGGTAATGGCTGCCTGGTTTCTTCCCTTCCTCGACGTCCCTTTAGCGAGGTGGGGAGGGGAGAAGCGAGACACGTATCCTAGAGCTACCAGAGACTGACAGCTTCTTCATGTTCCTCGCCCTTTCGCCCATTGAAGCCCCTTGTAAAAAAAACCTTGTGAGTTTAACTCATGAGGTTTTTTTTTACAAGGGGATTCACTGGACGAAAGGGCGAGGAACGCAGTTGGTTAGAACAGGTAAGAGGCGCACCTCGCTTTCCCCCCCACCTGCCACCCCTCGCTAAAGGGGCGGCGGGGAAGGGAACCAGGCAGGCTGCCTTTACCATTGGAGCGAGGTGGGCAGTGTTGGGCCACGAGGCGCGCCTCTTACCTTTCCAGGTCCATCGCGGTCCTCACCATTGTGTCCAGGGAAGCTCTGGTAAAAAAAAAAACCTCTTGCAAGTTCAAGAAGTTTGATTGAACTCGCGAGAAGGGTTTTTTTTTTTTACCAGCGACTTCCCTGAACACAATGGTGAGGAACGCGACGGACTTGGAAAGGTAAAAGGCGTGCCTTACTTCTCGCCTGCCCCAGAAAATAATAAGCCCTTCCCCTATAATAAGCCCAAGGCATATTTCGTGGGGCAAAAGAAAATAAGACCCTGTCTTATTTTTGCAGAAACACAGTATAAGAATCAGTTTTACCTCCTCCATCAGCATTTTTCAAATGATGCGCTGAATCAGAGGAATTGGAGGGAACACATATAGAAGACCCCGAGGCCATCTGCACTTAGAGTGTTGGTTCCCTCCACTCCCGTAGTTGCGTAACACGTGAAGTACCTGGGGAGTTGATGGTTGTTCTGCATTGCAAACAGATCCAGAATTGGGAGACCGTATCTCTCCGTTATTTGCCCGAAGATCCTGTGATGAAGGTACCACTCCGCCGGATCAATGTGCATGCGGCTGAGACTGTTCGCCTGCAGATTGTGGATGCCTGAGATATGTTCTGAAGGGATAGATATTTCCTCTGCCCATGCCACTAACTGGAATGATGAAGTCATTAGATTCTTTGACCTCCTTCCCCCCTTCCTGTTTATATGCGCCTTGGTGGTGGTATTGTCCATGAGGTCGAGGATGTGCACATTGGTGACTATGTCCCTGAAGTGGAATAGTGGGGATACACTGCCCGCAGCTCTAACCAGTTTATACTGTTCTTTAGATCGGATTTGAACTAGAGCCCCTGAGCTACTTGATCGTGAATGTGAGCACCCCAGCCCAGGAGACTTGCATCGGTGGTGAGGACTACTCCCTGAGGATCCCTGAACAGGATGCTTCCGTGAGATCCACCAAGGAGAGGAGATCGTTTGGGCGAACACTCTCCAATATGGATTGCAGGGAATGCATCGTGAACCCTCAGTAAACTACAAATTTGTTTAGAAATTTGAGGTTGAGAATTGCTCTCCAACCCCCCGAAGACTTCGGCACTATGAAGAGACGGGAGTAAAACCCATGTCCCTGTTGGTTGGGAGGCACCTCCTCTATGGCCTGAATCTGAAGAAGATCTGGATAGCTTTTTCCACCAACCTTTTTTTGATGGTGCCTTTGGAGACTGGAAACATGATGAAATACTGCGGGGTGGTGGTGGAGAGGAACTCTAGAGCCAATCCCAATCTGATTGTGTGTTGAATCCACGCATCGTTGGTGATGATATCCCAACGATCGGCAAAGGCCGACAAGCGACCTCCAATAGGAAGGGAACTCAATGAGTCACTTCTGTTTTCTGAATGGTCAGTTGGAATTTCCCTTGTAGGGCTTGCTGTAGGAGAAACACTGGTTGTTCTTGCAGATCTATCATAAGAAGATGATCCCTGTCTGGGGGGTGCCTGACGTTGCGGACAGGAGTAATGGAAACCCCCGTCCTGGTTCCAAAAGGGCTGCCTGTGGAAGAAAGAAAAGATGTTTTATTATCAGATTTTCAAGTAGCAGAAGGCAGAACCTTTCTTTTATCTATGGACTCAATGAGAAGAGGTTCAAGCGGAGGCCCAAATAGACGGTCAGCAGAAAAAGGTGAAGATGCAAGTCTCTATTTTGCTCTGGCTTCCACCTGCCATTGTTTTAACCATAACAGCTGTCGAGTGGACATGGAACAGGTTATGGCCTTGGAGGTGAAACAGGCTGCAACCAAAGAGGCATCCGCAGAGTATTCCATTGCGGCCTTAAGTTTGTTTAGATCCTGGTGGGATCTCATTTCAGAAGGAGGAAGTCTCTCTTGAAGTTGCTTTAGCCAACACAAGGCTGCCCTGTTAAAGAAAGAAGCAGAAGAAGCAGCCCGCACCGCCCATGCAGAGGCCTGGTGCCCCTTGACCAAGGTCTGATCAAATCTTTTGTCCTCCGGGCGGAGAGCATCTTCAGAAGCCGCAGTGGCAGCATTGGGAGCAGAAAGTGCCACCACTGGAGGGTCGATGGAAGGGACCTCCAGCAACTTGGATATCTCGGGACTCACATTATACAGTTGTTTATCCAAGGCTGAAGGAAGAGGCCCAGACCCTGGAGCAGCCCATTGATTCTGGACTACCTCCAGAAAGAGTTTAGGTGAAGGGACCACATGCTTTTCCACCGTAGGCCTGGAAAAAAGAGGATCAGTTGTGTCAGTCTTGTCCTGATCCGTCGTGGAAGATGGCTTGGAGTCAGGAATGGCAGATACTTTATTCGCCTTAAAAAGAAGGGAACAAATATAAACTGGTTTAAACAGTCCTACCAATGAGGAAAGGGCAGGCATAAGATCCTCATCACCAGAGAGGTCAGAATCCCTGGAAACCTGTTCATCACCCTCTAAAACAGAAGCCTGAGAAAGAGTCATTAGGTACCGCCTCTGCGCTGGAAGGTTTTGCCTTCTTGGAGGATTTAGACACCTTGGAGGTAGAAGCCACATCAGCATGATGTTGTAGCAATGCCCCTTTCTATGGCAGCTGCTATAATGTCTGCCATATCAGAAGGATAGCAAGGAAACCCCCTTGGGCTAGGGGAATCAACATCTAGATCAGGGGTTAGACTCATTTCCCTTTCAGATCCATTTTCCTCAGGGACAACCACCCAGTTCACAGGCTGCAATGGGGAGGCAGGTGGGGAATTTTCCCCATCTGTGTCAGTGGACAGTTCCTCAGGAGGGCTTTGAGGCCTGGGTGCAGGAATCAATTGAGCCTCTGTAGGCCCTTCACAATGGTGTGACTTGGCCTTGGCTTTACATGGCCCTGAGGCCGGAGGACCTTCTTGCCCTTTGGAGGGAACCTTCTCCTGGGCATGAACCTTGGCAGGTCTGGGGGCATCGTCCCTTACACTACTCACCCTTTTCCTGGATGCTGATTCCCCGGGCCCCGTAGGTGGTATAGAGGAAGGTGGAAAATCCTGAGGGGAAGCAGAAACCACAGTATCTGAGGCAATGGAAGCCATACTACTCACAGCCTCATGCGATGCTGTCGAAATGGCGGACAGATCTTTTTGATGTCTCAAAATGGCCACTGGAACTTTCCTACTGAAATTCTTGTCCAAGATGGTCACCTGGAACCTTCGAGTCCTCTGAGAGACTAGAAATGCGAACCTGCAATGCCGGCTAGTTCGCTAAGACCACCTGGCCGTTTCAAGGCTGCAAAATTGCTAGCGCGACAAACAAAGCAGCCAGAGCCCAAAAAGATGATAAGGGAAGCAGCGGCTCCCAATAGCAATTTTGGCGCAACTCGGGCAGCAGTGAGGCGGCGGCAGCGGTGGCTGTTGTCTGTAGACGACAGCTGCTGTTAGGAAATTTTTTGGCTAAAGGCCAAGAAGCCGCAAAGGAGCCAGAAACCCCAGCAACATGAATGAAATGCCCCTGGAATGACGCGAGGTGCGTAAGCGGCAAGGAAGGGCCAGAGGGAAGAACCCATGGGCCAAATATCCTCAGAAAGCCGCTAGGGCCAGGGAACAAGTCTCGCCCTACAAACCTCCGCACCAAACGGTGAATTATAAAATTTATAATTTAGAATAGCCAATATATCGAATTAAAACAAATTTACCAATTTATCCAACTTTGCAACAAAAAAACTGTTGGAGAGATCACCAGACACAGCCAGTCCAAGGAAACGGACTGAGTCTAAGCAGGAGAGGCTAGCACGGAGGGACTTATCAATTTGGTAGACCCAGTCCTATTGGATGCTGGCTGGAATAACCCATGTCTGGATGATGTCTCCACTTACTGGGAGAATGAATGGAATGTTAGGATTTAGCATGTTTTTGCCTAAATCACAGCATCAGAACATAGTCATTTAATAGTCATATTTTAAATATTTTAATGCTTAAATACTTTATATTACTTTGATGTTGTAATCAGCCCAGAGTCACTTGACTGTGAAATGGGCAACATTTAAATTTAATGAATAAATAATAAATAAATCAGCCTGTCGGGAACCTAAACCTTGGAAGTGAAGAACTGAATAAAATTCTAATTTCCTTTCTATATGTGAGGGAAGAGATAGTAAGGTAAAAGGAATATGAAGACTTAGCAGCATTCAGAGTAAAGCAGAAGTTGTGAGAGTTTTAGGTAATGGGACAAGTGTGTATCTGTGATGTTACCAAATACAAGAATAGCATCTTCCAAACATACATTTTTCAGAATTGAAAAACCATTTCCTTAGAATATCTGTCAAAATCCTGGTTATCTTGCATTTGAATGTTCCATGGTTGTGCAATTGCTTTTTTGTTCTGTTTCAGCCAGAAAAAATATTTTATGTTGCAACGGATGGAAGTTTGGTAGATGAATTACAAAATAGGTAATTACTTTAATTAATAACATTTATAAAGTTGAGGGACTCTGCCAAACTACATATTATTTTGATCATTTAAAAAAAATGTTTTGGAACCAATTGCTACTGGGTTGGATATCCGTTATTATTGTTTAGGAAAAGTGTCAAATTATGTATTTATTCTTGCAAATAGTGTCAACCATAGTGACACTTTCATTATTTATATAAAAAAATAATCTTAGAATCATCCAAAACAGTCTGTAATATAATAAAGATCTGGGAGATTTTTATGCTGCTAATGCACCAAATTATTTAATAGATGTTTTAATCAATACATAACCATTTTGCAATTTTAGGCAATCCCAAAAATGCTAAAAATAATCAAATTTATAAATGTAAAAACATGATTGGCAATAAGTGAATTATACATTAATAATCTCCTTGGTTTCCTCTCTAAAAGGTTAGCTGAAATTTTAAAGCTGACATTATCCCAATGGTGTTTTTAAAATAATTATTTATGCCCTTTTCAGCTGAGGCAAAATATTAATATACTTCAATTAATTGAATAACCTCATAAATTATCAAATTGTGTAAAATCAATATATTTTATATAAAATATGTAATCATTAAGATGTAATACAAAAGTATAAAAAACATTTGTAATCAGCTTCACCCTACTTTGTTTAAATGTCTTTCATCTAATAATTTCTTTACTTTAACTCAGACCTTCTCCATAGTTACATAAGAAATACTTGCACCTGTTCATTTGTCATTGGCTCTAACATCACATCTAACAATTGACTTCTGTTGCAAAAGTTTTTCCTACTGATAAAGTGAAGAATCCTTTTGTGACTTTGCATATGTTTGAGTCCATTAGAGTCTATAGATGATAGATAGATATTTTAAAATCCATTATACTCTGAATCTCATGTTTTCAATTCATTTGCCAATACTGCTCAGGTGTGTCTAATCCTGGCAACTTTAAAACCTGAGGACATCAACTCCCAGGATTCTCCAGCTAGCATACCTGGCTAAATAATTCTGGGAATTGAAGTCCACAGTCTTAAAGTTGCCAAGGTTGGACATTCCTGCAGGGTTTTCTGGATCTGTTTATCATGTGGGAAGATTTATGCTTGCTACAGAGTTAGCGGAAGATGGACAGCCATCATACTGCTACAAAAGTTTTTTTTTAAGTAAGATGATCTACTGTAAAAAGTAATGTCTATTGCTGGTCTTTGACTGTAATAATGATATATACTATTAAAGTAAGATGATCTTCCTCCCATTGCAAATTCCAAAAGGAATCCATACTCTTTTTAGATTGCACTTTCCATCCCCAACATTCCTCAAGCTTCATGAACAAGATGGTTAACAAAAAAAGTGAAGGCACTTACAAGTAATAATCAGTGTTTAAAGGCACTTAACATTAAGTCTACTTCTCTAAAATTGTGAAGTCTATGTCTCATCAAGCAGAACTATTGTACATGCATGTTTTATTGCATTACAGTTGCTTACCATCTCCCAATACTGGTTTCTTTCTGCTTTCTATCTGCTGGTCATAAAAAACCTAGAATAAGTTTAATTTTCAGCCTTTTGTTTTTATTAATTGCAGCACTATCAGTGCTATTTTAGAAACAATGCATACAATATTAGCAACATTTCCTTTTCAGTATTTTTTCACCATTCAGTGTGTTTTACTATACCAGTTTGTTCTGTAGCTGTTCTAACTCTGTAATTTTTCTTAACAAAATTAACATCCTTCCCAAATTGTATACTGTGTTCAAAACATGATTACATCAGGAAATGGACACAAAGTAGTTTAAAAGTTTCATGATTATAAAGACTCTTCACACAAAGCAGTATTTGAGTTTTTTTAACTAGTGGGTAAATTAACAGTATAGTAACTATAATAATAAACATCCTCTTGGTTTTTTTTTTTTTGAAAAACAGAATTGAAAAAACATTAAAAAATAAAATAATGGAATGGCGATCTCATCTTCCAACTCGATGGCATCGACAGTGTACTAGTGTTTTAAGACAAATTCTTCCTAAGCTTGAGCTTAGAAATGGACACATAACCAAAGAAAAAGAAGAAAGTTATTTGGAGGCTTTTCAAGAGCTTTACTGGGTTAGTGTTTTGTTACTGTTACTGAACTATTCATTTGGGGAGAGGGCATCTGCCAAATAACATTTCATAAGATATGAAGGGCTACCCTTGGAAAAAATATTGTTTGCTTTATACACATGGAAGCACATTTTGCTTTATACACATGGAAGCACATTCTATAAGTAGAATTTGGATCCTGGTTGTTAGTGGTCAGTCATTAACAAAAAGTAATTACTAACTGAGCTCTGAGATTCTTAGTTGGGATAATGAGGCCAAAGAAACAGAAGATGTAAGAGGTAAAACCAGATACCAAATTACTATATAAGATAAACCAGCACAGTAAGATAAGGATAAGACAGAGCCATAAAAAAATATAATTATCCATATGAAGTCCTTGGGTAGGTGCCTTCATAAGTTTTTTTATTGAGAAAGCCAAGGATAAGCTTCAGGCTATTCCTTAGAGTATTTTGTTACCCAAAGAGTAGCAATATGAACACTGGTTAATCACTTCAAGGCATGGCACAACTTAACACAAAAGTATGGTTCCTGTGTTTGACAGTATTCTCTATCTATCCCTGTATGAATAGTAGTGGTAGAAAGCATGAACTTACAGACTTACAATAGATATGCTGGTTTAATTCTAAGCAATTTTTGAATTAACCCCCCCTTCCAGGCCATTAGAATAATAATTTAATGTAGATGATTGTCACTATCTGTTCTTTTCTTCTATCATCAACTCCCTTCACTATTTTCTTTGTCCCTGGTGAATTTGCCCTGGGTATGATATCAACCCTTTTAGAAAAACATGGCATAAAATTATTCTTATCCAATGGTTTCATATATGAAAGAAGAACATTTAGCTGGAAATTTATCTAGGCTGCTAGTGTTTGATAAAAGAGTCATGAAAAAATAATTTGGTCCACTCTAGTTTTCTAAGAAGCTACTTTCTTTTCAACTACTGTATGTCTTGGTTATTTAATATTATTTCAGGTGATGCCAGGTCTCAAGTTCAGCTACTTGAAAACAACTGTTACTTTCCACAGTCTTTCAATCATAAGAAGTTGATATGGCAGAATCCTTATTAAACCATCTCACTATCTTCCAGATACTCCCAGTAACATAAGGGAAATCAGTTATCATTTCTTTGTTCCTTGAAACACTTGTAAAGGAAGACATTTCCCCAGAAGACGGAACAGTATCATTTTGCATTAATAACTAGATTCCTCTTACTCCATAGGAAGTAGGATCCCTTTTCATTCTATTTACATCATAATCAGTTCTTGGGTCTAATAAACTGATATCTCCTTCATCCAACTAGTTATACTATACATACAAAAGTTAACACAATTATGTTTCTGAGATAGTGAGTTTATTGAATGATTAGCCAGTAATTTCTCCAATCTTTTCTCAGCCTTGTTCTCTTTAGGAGTCATCCCACTGCCTTGTTAGGCGATTGATATCATTGCCAGCTTCCTATTGCATCCAACTACCCTATTGGGGGAGACAGGTGCTATGATGATTAGTGGCCTTCTTGCTCCATTGATATAACATTTTATTACTCCTTGCAAAAAAGTATTACACTGTGAAATAACATTACGTACATATATGATCAGTATTGTAGCTTATACCATTTTTTCCATGAGGCTCAACTACAAATATTCTACTTTCATATATCTTCTGTGACAGTAAATAGTCTCTGCCATGATACCAAGAATTTCAGATTCATCTGCAGTTTCGGAGTGTGAGTTGATACAATAAATGCTATTATTTAGTTCTAGTAGCAATGTGTCTGTTTGTTTCATTAATGTCAGTTCCAACATCACTAATGTCAAATTGGTCATGCAATAAGAGTTCAATGTTCCTCCCTGTATCTTCTTTGCCAATCTCTAGCCTTATCTACCCTGCATTCTGAAGTCTCTTCAGAATGCAGGGTAGATAATGTCTGAAGAAGGATGTAATCAAACCAAGTCTGTTCTACATAAATTATATTCTGAGTATTTCCTTGTGAGAAAACAGGGTTAAGGCCAATATTGCATTTTAAGGCGTTGGTGTTATGGATTTTAATGAAAGGATTTTCCTTATGTTTTACTCACCGTCAATACTTCTTTGACTATAGTAGAGAGCTATTTAGACCAGTCATTTCAGCATGGATGCATTTAGTCTTTTCCTATTCCTATCCGTCATATCAGCGATTTAGAACCATTTGCAATGTTAAACATTGTGAGTTCCCTCAATTACTCTGTTCAGCACAAAGTACTATTTGCAAATAGTCGTCTTAAAGCTGCTTTTTCAAAAGGCAACTGGACTGGTTTTTTTCTTTGAGGAAGAATAAAATGTTTTGCTTCTCATCCAAGAAGCTTCATCAATTCTGATGGGGAGGGGGTATCAGAACTGATGAAGCTTCTTGGATGAGAAACAAAATGGTTTTTTTTCTTCCTCAAGGGAAAAACAAGTCTCGTTGCCTTTTGAAAAAAACACCTCTGAGATCATAGTAATCTGGATGACTGAGAATCTCCACTGATATTTGCAAATAGCTTCTGAGTATTTTTTTTAAATATATTGATCAAATGATAGCACATCCCACACATCTTATTATCTAGTTCTAGAATTAGTGCATGCATCCACCATCTCTAAATGCCTATGGGCATCTGTTTCTCAGACACAGGTGTGGTAATTGCTCTCGGCAATTCAATCATGAATGGTAAACCCCATAGTTGCTCATAATCTTCACAAAATGGAATAACACTATCAACCTACTTGATAAAAAAATGTAAACGTTGCAAATTAAGTTGAATTTGGGAAGCCTAAGAGGATCTATTTCTTCTACTCTGGATCACTTGCTTCTCGGGAATTTTCTGCTCACCTGGTGATTTAACGTATTTGCCCTGAATATTTTTTCATGTCTTCTAATCATCCCATAATGCAGACAACTCTGGTTCTTGGCCATTGTTTGGGTTTCCAACTCTTGTACCAGGACACATCCTTGTCCTATCATCATCTTCTATTTCATTGACTGATTCCTACTTTTGGAATCAGGAATTAAAAGATATCCTGAAACCAGCAGAAAAACAATCGACTTGGCAACTCCTGCAAAGCCAGTCTACTTACTCCAGATTTATTTCCAGCTGGGGTTGTACTTGATTATTTGAACCCTTCAAACAATCTTTTGTGTGTGATAATATATCTTATATATAATATGAGATATATTATATAAGATATAATGTATCTTTTTTAATACACTGTTCTTTTACAACTTTTGAACAAGACAGACAAATTAACATATTTTAAACAAGATATACAAGTTAAACACTCATGTTATTTCATGGTACCAAAGAAAGACAGTGAATAATGTCCTGTCCTCAATCTCTAGGACTTTGACGACTTTACACCTTCCTGTAATTTTTGGACCAGTCTGCTATATCTTTCATCCGTTTCTAATTCTTACATGATTTATAGCCAAAGTTCATTAAGACCTGTCAGATCTCATTCTTATAACCCTCTAATATCCAGGATAGATATGATTCCCAGCTTCTATAGCTTACTTTCAAGCATTATTGGAGGGTTCTGACATTACCAGGCCTTGTCAAAGAGACGAGATGCTTTCACCAGTTCTTTGATTTCTTTCAAATATGGAGTTAAAAAGGATCCCAAACAGCTGGTAACAGGTGTAGTAGAGGGTTCTGTGAGCTCTCTCTTTTGCTCTTCACCCTGCATTCATTGCGTGTTGTTTGAGCTTTTTTATGTAACTATTTAGATTTGATGCTGTTTAAACATGTATTTAAAATTCTTTTTTTTTTTTGGTAGGTTACAGGATTTCCTTTACAGATGCCATACCTAGATATCCCGTCAATAACTGAGGCAGTTTATCAGACAGGAATTCATTCTTCAGAAATTCCCTATACAGAATTTGCTCTTGCTGTGTATATTCATCCTTATCCAAATAGGATTTTATCTGTTTGGATCTACTTAGTATCTTTGGTTTGTCATCAGTAAGTAGCAGTAACTGTCAAACCTCTTCAGGAATTACTCAGTGCATCTGTGAAATTGGTATTTGTGGTTTTTGAATTGTTTTTGTTGTAGATAAGAGACTAGTCAAAAACATTGTTTTTTTAAAAAAAAACCTGTTTGCTGTTTGATTCTTTCATTCTTCTAAAGTAATAGATTTATTTTATTTTTGCTTCTGTGAAAAAAGTCTACTAAAATTTATTTGGAGTTTAACATCTAAAAGTTTTGTGTCTTTTTGTAAATTCGTCTTGTAAAACATCCATGTAGTGATTTGGGGAACAGTCTATAAAAAAATGCCATTACTGTATTCTAGAATAATTCTTCAATTCCCATTCTACAGCCTTGAATTTCCTCCTGGCCGGTCACCCTACTATTCACTGGGCCCAACTCTGCTTAACTTCTGGATCCAAACAAATTCAGAACCCATTTCATTATAGGAGAATACAAATGCCTTCACAAACTTTCAGTCATCTGGCTGCTCACTTGTTATACAATTCTGGGCAACAAAGAACAAGTCAAAAATAATAACACACAAACTATAAAACTATAAAACCTGAAAAACATCACATCTGTGGCATCACACATATCCACATAAATAATCTCCTATATATGGGCTCAGCCAACCATTTAAAAAAAAAGTCTTATGAAAGTTCATCAGGTTTCGCTATGGAAATACAGTTTATCTTTGTAAGAATAAAATGAAATCTGTTGCACCGAATGTCCCAACATTTGATATTCTCTTTTGTTTGTGACACCACTTGAGGCTTACTATGTCATCTGGATGCTAAATGGCAATTTTAGTTTTTGAAAAACCAAACATTTTAAATCAATGACAAAATTTCTTTACAAGTTCCAGTTTCAGGAATGTGATTTTAGGTTTGATGGACACAGTAAGTCATAGTTTGATTACAGAGGCATACTATATTGGCTCTGTAAAATGCTCGATAACAGGTTTTTCATCTTAAGCTTTATAAGCTTTATAATATTAAAATAGATAAATCATATAAAAGGGGTATCACATATAGTGATTCATGAAGTATGCATAACACAGACAATTGATAGTGTATGTTCTTATTATATTAGTGGAGATCAGAGCGCAAAATGGAAGGAGTTGGTAGCTGGCTGTATTTTCATTAAATATTTCCCCTAACCCTGAAAGGTTCCTGATGGAGCTTTGGACTTTTCCTGAATCCCTTGCTCACAACTCGACCGAAGCCCTAGTGGAAGCCTGGGATAGGGCGGCCGCTGGGGCCTTGGATCGCTTTGTGCCTTTGCGGCCTCTGACCCGGTGTCGATCCCGGGTGGCTCCCTGGTTTACCGAGGAGCTCCGGGAGATGAAACGCCGGAAAAGACGCCTAGAGATTGGCTGGAGGGCCAGCCGGTCCGAATCTGATCGAACACTAGTAAGAATTCATATTAAATCCTACTTAGTGGCGATAGAAGCTGCAAAACGGCAACATTTTTCCGCTCTTATCGCGTCCGCAGATAACCGCCCAGCCGCCCTGTTTAGGGTGACCCACTCCTTACTTAACCAAGGAACTGGGGAAGACCCTTGCAGGGTAGGGCTGAAGAATTTGTTCAGTATCTGCAGGATAAAATCGCTCAGATCCGGACAGGCTTGGACTCTGACTGGGTAGATTCGGGCGAGCCGATGGGGATGAATCTTGAGGAGACAATCTGGGATGAGTTTGACATTGTGACCCCTGAAGGCATGGACAGGATTATGGGGAGACTCAGTGCTGCCAATTGTGTGCTGGACCCGTGTCCCTCTTGGTTAGTTTTGGCTTCCCGGGAGGTGACACGAGGCTGGCTCCAGGCGATTACCAACGCTTCATTGAGAGAGGGATGCTTTCCCACTGCCTTGAAGGAGGCGGTGGTGAGGCCCCTCCTTAAGAAGCCTTCCCTGGACCCAGCTTCTTTAGCCAACTATCGTCTGGTCTCCAACCTTCGCTTTGTAGCAAAGGTTGTCTAGAGTGTGGTAGCACGTCAGCTTCCCCAGTACCTGGATGAAGCTGTCTACCTGGATCCATTTCAGTCGGGTTTCAGGCCCGGGTACAGCACGGAGACGGCATTGATCGCGTTGGTCGATGATCTCTGGGGGGTCCGGGACAGGGGCTGCTCCTCTGTCCTGGTCCTATTAGACTCTCCGCGGCTTTCGATACCATCGACCATGGTATCCTACTGCGATGACTCGGGGGGTTGGGAGTGGGGGGCACCATTTTACGGTGGATCTCCTACCTGTCGGATCGGTCGCAGTTTGTGTTGACTGGAGGGCAGAAATCGACCCCCAGGCACGTACTTGTGGGGTGCCCCAGGGGTCGGTTCTCTCAGCCCTCCTGTTCAACATATATATGAAACCGCTGGGCGAGATCATCCGTGGTTTTGGGGTACGGTATCATCAATATGCTGATGATACCCAACTTTTCATCTCTACCCCAAACCACCCAAACGATGCCCTCGACGTGATGTCCCGATGCCTGGAGGTTGTGCGGATCTGGATGGGGAGGAACAGGCTCAAGCTCAATCCCTCCAAGACTGAGTGGCTGTGGTTTCCGTCATCCCGATTTGTGCATCTTGTTCCATCTTTGATGATAGGGGGAGAAATTTTAGCCCCCTCAGAGAAGGCTCGCAATCTGGGAGTCCTCCTGGATATGCGGCTTAGTTTAGAAGAACACCTGACGGCCGTGACCAGGGAGTCCTTTTACCAGGTTCGCCTGATACGTCAGTTGCGCCCCTTCCTGGATCGGGATGCTCTGTGCACAGTCACTCATGCCCTCGTCCTTTCTCGCCTGGACTACTGCAACGCTCTCTACATGGGGTTGCCCTTGAAGAGCACCCGGAGGCTGCAGCTGGTCCAGAATGCGGCCGCGTGGGTTATCATGGGGGTACCTAGGTGCTCACATGTTACACCCCTTTTAGGCGGCCTGCACTGGTTGCCGGTTGTTTTTCGGGTGGGATTCAAGGTATTAATTATGACCTTTAAAGCGCTCCATGGCTTAGGCCCAGGGTACCTGCGAGACCACCTAGTGCCACCAGTAGCATCCCACTGTCCAGTACGATCCCACAGAGTTGGCCTCCTCAGGGTGCCGTCGCCAGACAGTGTCGGTTGGTGACCCCCAGGGGGAGAGCCTTCTCTGTGGGAGCGCCTTCCCTCTGGAATGAGCTGCCCCCGGAGCTTCGCATAATCCCTGACCTCCGGTCCTTCTGATGCGCCCTAAAAAGTTGGCTTTTCCGACTTCTGGTTCTGGCTGTGGATCGCGACGGATGCGCTTTGCTCGCCCCATGCGCTCTTGGTGGGCTCCCCCTTAATCGGGGGGGGCACAGGGGGCGGCTAGCGGGGGGTCCCCAGTGTCGGCGGCAGCCACAGGGGGGCTCCCTGCATTGCCCTAGGCACCAGGAGGCAAAAGGGGAGGCACGAGTTCCCGCTTTCGCGTCGAGGCAGCTGGACGTATTCGACAATTTGAAGGCTGCAGCTGCAATGTGGTGAGGTGGAAATCCCCCCCGTTCCCTTTTCAGACTGAAAAAAAAAAGGATTGCCAGCTTTTTAAAACGTTCAATCTGCTCTTGGGAAGTGTGACTGGAGGGAGAGGGATTCCCCCCACTTGGAAAAGCGGCTTTAAATTGCTCTCTACCCCCGGAGGAGGTGTGAAGAGAGCTTTGGAATGAAATCACACTCATAGCAAACAGCAGATGAATACTTTGCTGCAATTGTGAAAATGAGGTGATGATTTGACTTTTGTGAAAACTTTACAAACTTTTGGTTTGTTGCCTTCTGATCCGGTCCTGGCAAGGCAAGATGGCACACTTCCGTTGTCTTCTTGTGCTTTGAAATTTGACTCCACCCACAGAAACTGCTGGCATTTTGTCTTTGTCGCCGTGACACTTAGAGATATTTCTTGATATACAATACCTTGGACTTGGAACAGTGGATTTTACTATCTGGATTTGAACTATAGAAAAGGTCTCTATTTGCCTGGACTGCCTGCCTCGCGATCTCTCTTGGCTACCCACCTTTACAGCTGCCTTTTTATTGTATTGACACAGACATCTCTGAGCTTTCCTTATTAAAATGGCACCGAAAAGACCACCACCTGGGAAACCAGGCTATGTGGGTTCTGCCCCTACATCTTCAACATCCAGCCCCAGCGGGCAACAGACACTAATATCTCTGTTACAACCCAAGCCCCCGGAGGAGGATCTAACCCAACAGATGCTACAAAAGATCTTAAAGGGGCAGGAGGAATTGAAGAACCAACTAAAAGAAATGAACGAACAGCTCAGAGAAAATCAAAATCGAACGGCTCAAAATGCGCAAAGACTGGAAGTTTTGGAGGAGGAGACGGCCGAGATGAGGGGGGAGGTGAGGGGAGTCCAGAAGGAAATCAAGAACTTGAGAACCATCAGATAAAAATGGAGTTTGAAAGAATGTCTTTGTTCCTTAGATTTCAAAATGTAATTGAGGCTGATGATGAAGATTTGAGGGAAATTATGACAAAGTTATTGGCTGAATATATTAAAAAAGACAGACAACAGCTGGGATGGGATATTGACCTGGTCTATAGAGTCAATTCTGCTTACGCTAGAACACACAATGTTCCAAGGGAGGTTCACATTAAATTCTTTAGAAAGACTACAAGAGATGAGATTCTGAGTGCACAAAGGGGGCAAGTGTTAAAATACAAGGATAGAGAGATAGCCATCCTGAAACAAATCCCAAAGAAAGTTAGAGTTAAAAGAAAAAAATATTCATTTTTAGCGAAGAAATTATACCAGAAAGGGGTTTGGTTCAGATGGCTTCTCCCAGAAGGTATGTTGATATTTTGGGAGGACACTAGAGTTAGAATTAACACAACCATGGAGGCGGAGGTCTTCATGGAAAAAAACAAAGTGCTCCTAGATAAAACTGATGACACCACACAGGATACACAGGACACGGGAGGTGCCGGGGCCTTGCTGGGGGGGGGGGGGAGAAGAGGCAACACCGAGAAAACTTAGATCACAAAAGTGAATTAGAAAAATAATGCAATTGCTAATACAGAGAATTTTTTCTATTTGATATAAAATAGATTGAAATTATTTGAAGATATAAGGTAAAAATATGCTGTCAAAATATTGCTAAGTAGTGAATACTTAATGTATTAATAAGTGAAAGCTATGAGAATTGGGGGGAGTGCCATTTCCTGCATAATGTAGCTGTCAAAATTTGTAACTTTATCCACTATCCCCTTTCCTGAAATTTTCTGTAAAACCAATAAAATTTCTTTACAAAAAAAAAGTTGACTTTTCCAGCAAGCCGGCCTGGCCTGTTAATTTTAATTTTATCTCATTTTTTAAATGTATTGTCCTATAAATTGGGTTTGTTTTTTGGATATGTATTTAATTTCTTTTTAACTTTCGGGATGTGTGTTTTTTAATGTTGTACGCCGCCCTGAGTCCTTTGGGAGAAGGACGGCATAAAAATCCAATAAAACAAACAAACAAAACAAACCCTAGCATTGTAGTGAACTTAATCTAACAGTAATTTCAGCACCATAATCTTATTCAAATGCAGTGCTAAGCAAGTTTCATACTTAATAAATAAGTTAAATTATAAATGATCACTAAGTTCATGAGCATTCCTTTTCCTTATTTATTTTTAATCTATTTATTAAATTTATTTGCTGCCCATCTCATATTGAAATGGAGTTTATGTTTAAATTTAAAGTCAATTTATTGGATACAGTCACACCATGGGCAAACTATGGGTAATCTGGGTTTAGTTTTATAATGCACTTTGGTTCGTTTTCCCAAATTATAATATTATACAGTTAAGGTCCAAGATATAACATTAAATCCTTTAAACTATTAAATTCCTCTGAGTAGCACTAAGGAAGTGAAAGCTCAGAATTTACACACAATATATTCAAACTAGGTAATACCATGAATGCTGAACATTACAATCACTTCCAAGAGGATTCAATAATCTACATTTCTGAATCCTTCCCAATGAGTTTATAAATGATATAAAATTTACAAATCACTATAATTTTTGCATCAACCAACAATATTTTGATTATGGTTTCTTAAGAATGCTTCATGATACTGCTTGGACCATTCATTCAAGGCATGATTTATTTCTTAGTGTTAAATGTGCCAGGATTGATTTTGCTGTTATGTAATCAAGATTTTTTCTGTCTGATGAGAATCCAGAAAATTCTCTTAGATCTAATTCTGCATATGTGCCTGGCCACTGCAAAAAAAGTGCCTTTTTTTTGGGGGGGGGGGGGGTAAAAGGCATCTTGGCACCGCTAAGCAGCATAATTGCAATTATTGTAATGAACTGTTCATGAAAAGAAAAATGTGTAACAAACTCAGATATGGCCATCTAGTAGCATGTAGTACCAAGAGGTTCAGTTCACATAAACGGAGCATTTAATATAAGGGTAGAAGGTACCTTGGAAATCTTCTAGTCAATCCCCTGCCCAATTGAGATATTTTAAAAATACAATTTATGTAGTTTTTAAACAGAGTGGTACACTGCCCTAGAGGTGGAGCTCTTGCCTCACAATCAGGAGGCTGTGAGTTTGATCCTATGTGGCGGCAGATATTTTTCTCTCTGGGCACAATGAGAATATATCTGCTGAACAAAACTCTGCATTGGCAACAGGAAGGACATCCAGCCATTAAACACTCTGCTAGCTACATTCAGTTGCCCAGACTCTACCCTGCAAGAGATTATGGGATCATGAAAAGATGGTTTATGTAGTTTTTAAACCAGTATACCTAAATGGAGGTTGCCAAATAGGGTGCATTAACTGTAAAATGTTAGCCCTCTCCTTTGATTGGCTGGCCAATAATCATTGGTGGTTAAAATATCTCCCTTGTATCTAGATTTTTAATCCCAAATGATCCAATGCCAACATTACTGAACATACCTCTCTGAGCTAAACAAATCCTTTGAAAGTGGTGCTTTGAACATTGCTGGAGCATAATTTTCATACCTGAATGATTCCTTTTCAGATACCTACTATTAGGTGCTTGCATTTATCTATAGTTTTAATTAGAATTAAATTCTAAGGTAGAATGCACCAACTACGGAACTGATTTTTGAAGACGAGGCGTCATACTATTTTCTGTTGTGTAATGTTATCTGTGCACAACGTGATATGGACTTTGCTCAAAAAGAGGGATGGGTTTTCTGTGACTTCTTGCATGTAACTGTGCAAATAGTATTGCCTGATATAATTAAAATAAACCATTTTTCCATATTCTACAGAACATATATATGGATTCAGTATTGTTCACAGTAGTAATCATTTTCCATTCTTTCTTTCTGTTGTCTTTCCAGACAAGGTTAGTAATGAAGTAAGAAAATTCAGATTTTTAATAAATACTTAAAAAATACTTTTCGTTTTCTTTCATGTCTGTTGTATTAGTC
This sequence comes from Natrix helvetica, assembly GCF_964273705.1. Classification (NCBI taxonomy): domain Eukaryota; kingdom Metazoa; phylum Chordata; class Lepidosauria; order Squamata; family Natricidae; genus Natrix; species Natrix helvetica. The sequence goes on along the minus strand of NC_138551.1, from coordinate 75,639,169 downwards.
AAAAATAAACTTGGAATGCATTACAGTATCACTATCATTATGAATGTAACTTTATTCAAAGCACACACACAAGTTACGCAAAACTAACTTTATTTTTTAAAAGAGTGCATGGCACTCATTTTTTCCCCAATGTGTAGTTCTTTCTTGACGACACACATTTTAATTCCTGCAGTAGCAATTTTCAGCAGTGTGTCGATTCAGTGGAGGTTGGTCAAATACGTATAAGAAAATAGGAAATGTCGCACAGTGCATATTCTATTGCCAATATTAATCTATAACAACAAACTCAAAAGGCTAAATAATAAATTAAAAAAGTAGTGAGCCACAAATCTAGAAACTTATAGAGGGTCATTTTTTTTTTAGCAAGAAGTCTAATTACTTAAATATCTTAAATAAGATCATTTGTTTTAGGTGAGTTTTGCTGGTTTGACTAGACAAATTAACTCTCCCACAGCAATTCCAGTGTTAATTATTAACTAATGGTTTGAGTGTAAAGGGCTTGAAAGATAATTTTCAGATGTCTGCTCGTTGTCTCATTTATGGAGGACTGACATTGAAGGACGCATAAGAATTTTAGGAACAATGTGCTTGTTATTTCAAGTCATGGATCTCCACAAAATTGTACATTCAACATAGTATTGAGGTAGTTAAAAGTATGGAGAGTTGTATGAGCAGTATTGCAATTTGAGATAAGTATCATTCCTTTTCTGATGTATTTTGCAGTCCTTCATTCCCACATGAAGTGAAATTGTGAGAAATGACATCATGTAAGAAGATACCTCAGACAATTCTGTTACCTAATCCATTCCCCCCCCCCCCTCAGACATGCAAATACAGTAATAATAAAATATGCTTAGGAAGGAAGTAGCATTTCCCCAGTACATAAAATGTTTTCAGAAAGCTTTACTTCTTTCCCTTAAAATTCCTCATTTTTATAAGGACACACACACACACAAAACACATTATGGCATAAAATAATTACTACGGAGGATAGCTTCTCCTCCAAATTAAAGAATATTTCCTCATAGCATGATCAGCTCACAGAGAGCCATTTTAAGGCCATTTTCCCTTTAAATGAGAACTATTTAGGATGATCTCTTTTTCATTAGGGAAGGTCTGTCTATCTTCAGGTTCTCCATCTACTTATCATCTTCATTCTCAGCCATCTCTAAATACTTGGATCGCACACCACTGGAGAGAAGTATATCAAATTAGTCACTCCTCAAATCTTAAATGCTGGCAAGAAGATACTCAAAATTCTTTACTGCCTATTAATTCAAATAATTCTGGTTTGGGTAAGGATAGACTCTAAGGACTTAAAGACACTTCTGATGATCATATGTAGCACCCTTATTACGACTGCTTAGCTCACATTATAAAAATACCTGAATTGCAGCTGATGTGGCCAAAGAAATAGAAATATGGAAATACAGTTGTGCTGTAAGAGTCTGAGAACTTCCATTTCTCATTCTGCTCTCTGGCCAACATAAATAAGGCTTTATTTCTTGTAAGCATTTCAATTGTACCTGGAAGCCAGAAATCAATACAATGAAGAAAAAAAAACACCAAAACTTTTTGGACACAAATAGTTGGTTGCATAAAGTAGGGTAAACTGCAAACAAAACTCCATTTTTTATGGTATAGTACTGGCTTCATTTAAATACAACCTGCCTATTTTTCCCTGTCTCATTGCAAAGCACATTTAGGTGAAGGGAGTACTTGGATCAACATCTCGACTCCCTTTGGTATTTACTAATACAATTACCCTGAGGAACAGAACCCGAGGTAACCATTTAAATGATATATATCCTGTATCACAGTAACTTTTGATTATTCCCTGAGTTGGCATGATAATTTATCTCTACGTAGCTTCAGTGAAAACAAGAATACTTGAAGTAGAAGATTGAAGAACATTAATCCAAGGCCACTGAAATACAAGTTCTCATCCATGGGTCATTTCAAAGAATTGAGCTGCTCATTAGATGAAGAAGGCCTCTTCTCTTACTAGCCTCTCCATCTTCTGGAAAGCAATGGCACTTAGTGGACTTTCACGGTTCGGTATCTTACTCAATACTGCACAGAGCTAAGTAAACGCAGCAGTGTCATCAACATCACGTATAATCTTTCATCTTTTCAGGAAGACAAAACCTGCAGACAGGACAGGTGTCTCTCAACAGGCTTTTAAGGATATGTTTTAAGTTCAGCCTGTAGAACTACAGTGTGGCAGAAATATTTTTTTCCATCTTTCTCCATTATTCTGCAAGTAGGCACATTCTTGTACTTGCAGCTTCTGCAACGAGCTACCTTTGGGAGAAAAATATGGTGTTCTCTTCCAGCCATTTCCCAGGTTTAGAAGGACCCCAAATTGTCCTCTTATTATTTATTTAACACTGGTCACACAGACGTCACCTCTCAAAGCATGGAGTAATACAAGGGTAACGTCCAGCAATCTGGTAGGTTCGATTGTAGGAGACGTTTAAACATGGCTTCACCTCTATAGGGACGGCTAGTGACATTCCAGAAGTCTGCATATGACTTTGAGCCTGAACACCACCTTGTAAACCAACTGGGCAAGTCTGCATTGGGTAGGCTGAGGTATGACTGCTTGGCATAATGGGCTGGCAGTTTTGTTGCGGTGCTGTTTGAAGATAGGGTAGAGAAGTCTGATGCGCTTGAATATAATGGGGTATGTGCTGCTGTGTGGGTAGGCTGGTTGTTTGAAATAAAGTGTTATGGGGTGGTTGAGAGCTATGTTGTCCTTTTTGCTTGTTGGCTTCTTTTACATCATTATCATGGGCCCTAGAATATTAAAATGAAAAAAAAAAAAGATTATTTTCTGTTTGACCACACTGGATGAAATCTATAGTTCATCCAAAACCATGTACAAGGAGAGGATTATTTTTTTTCATTCATGCTTGATGGGTATGGGCCAACAGTTCTTCTTGATTCAATGTAAGCATTTCTGCTACAAGAAATAAAACCTCCATCCATCCATCCATCCATCCATCCATCCATCCATCCATCCATCGAAATAAAATCTTAGTAAGGCCACACCTAGAATACTGCATCCAGTTTTGGTCACCCCATCACAAAAACTATGCTGACACTCTGGAAAAAGTGCAGAGAAGAGCAACTCAGATGATTAAAGGCCTGGAGATTAAAACATATGAAGAATGGTTGCAGTATTTGGGTATGGCTATTCTAGACAAAAGAACTACTGAGGTGACATGATGGTTATATTCCAGTATTTGAGCGGCTGTCGCAAGTCAACTTATTCCCCAAAGCACCAGAAGCAGTGGTGTGTTTCTGCCGGTTCACACCGGCTCAGAAGAACCCGATGGTGAAAGTTACCAATCCGGTGAGAGGAGGTTTGACCGGCGGACCCGGAAGTAACTTCCGGAACGCCTGCCCCGGCCATGTCGCTCGCTCCACCCCCGCCCGCCCGTCCGCACTATCCTAGCCTAATTCAGTGTCAAGTCCAATACCTGGGAGTGGAGGTGGTGAACTGAGAAGCATGGAGAAGTCCAGCGGCACAATCCACCAGACAGCAGCGGCAAGCTCAGGAGTTTTCTCCTGGATTCCCCTCTGTCCTCCGATCTCCCAAAGTTCTTTCCCCAACCTGCAATAGCTTTCTACTGGATTTCCCTCTGTCTTGCCTCCTCCGATCTCCCAAGGTACTTTCCCCAGCGTGCGATAGCTTTCTACTGGATTTCCCTCTGTCTTGCCTCCTCCGATCTCCCAAGGTTCTTTCCCCAGCGTGCGATAGCTTTCTACTGGATTTCCCTCTGTCTTACCTCCTCCGATCTCCCAAGGTTCTTTCCCCAGCGTGCGATAGCTTTCTACTGGATTTCCCTCTGTCTTGCCTCCTCCGATCTCCCAAGGTTCTTTCCCCAGCGTGCGATAGCTTTCTACTGGATTTCCCTCTGTCTTGCCACCTCTGATCTCCCAAGGTTCTTTCCCCAGCGTGCGATAGCTTTCTACTGGATTTCCCTCTGTCTTGCCACCTCTGATCTCCCAAGGTTCTTTCCCCAGCGTGCGATAGCTTTCTACTGGATTTCCCTCTGTCTTACCTCCTCCGATCTCCCAAGGTTCTTTCCCCAGCGTGCGATAGCTTTCTACTGGATTTCCCTCTGTCTTGCCTCCTCCGATCTCCCAAGGTTCTTTCCCCAGTGTGCGATAGCTTTCTACTGGATTTCCCCGTCTTGCCTCCTCCGATCTCCCAAGGTTCTTTCCCCAGCGTGCGATAGCTTTCTACTGGATTTCCCTCTGTCTTGCCTCCTCCGATCTCCCAAGGTTCTTTCCCCAGCGTGCGATAGCTTTCTACTGGATTTCCCTCTGTCTTGCCTCCTCCGATCTCCCAAGGTTCTTTCCCCAGCGTGCGATAGCTTTCTACTGGATTTCCCTCTGTCTTGCCTCCTCCGATCTCCCAAGGTTCTTTCCCCAACCTGCGATAGCTTTCTACTGGATTTCCCTCTGTCTTGCCTCCTCCGATCTCCCAAGGTTCTTTCCCCAGCGTGCGATAGCTTTCTACTGGATTCCCCTCTGTCTTGCCACCTCCGATCTCCCAAGGTTCTTTCCCCAGCGTGCGATAGCTTTCTACTGGATTCCCCTCTGTCTTGCCTCCTCCGATCTCCCAAGGTTCTTTCCCCAGCGTGTGATAGCTTTCTACTGGATTCCCCTCTGTCTTGCCACCTCCGATCTCCCAAGGTTCTTTCCCCAGCGTGTGATAGCTTTCTACTGGATTCCCCTCTGTCTTGCCACCTCTGATCTCCCAAGGTTCTTTCCCCAGCGTGCAATAGCTTTCTACTGGATTCCCCTCTGTCTTGCTTCCTCCGATCTCCCTAATATCGGCCCTTAATCCTCCAGTTGTCGATTTTTGGGAGGTTTTCCCCTCTCTCCCCCCCCCCTTTCATAGGAGTCCCAAATTTTTTTGCCACATGGCTTGGGGGTGGGTCATGTGACTGAGTGTGCATGAGTGATGTCAAGTTGGCCATACACGCCCGGTCACATGACTGCCAAGCCACGCCCACAAAATAGGCCACACCCACAGAATAGGTTCTAAAAAAATTTGAAACCCACCACTGACCAGAAGGCAAGACAAGAAACAATAGATGGAAGTTAATCGAGGAGAGAAGCAACCTGGAATTAAGGAAAACCTTTCTAACAGTGAGAACAATTATCCAGTGGAACAGCTTGCCTTCAGAAGTTGTGGGTTCTCCATCACTGAAGGCTTTTAAGAAGAGGCTGGACAACCATTTGTCTGAAATGGTATAGGGTCTCTTGCTTGAGCAGGGGTTTGGACTAGAACAGGGGTGTCCAAACTTGGGAACTTTAAGACTTGTGGACTTCAACTCCCAGAATTCCCCAGCCAGCATGGCTGGCTGGGGAATTCTGGGAGTTGAAGTCCACAAGTCTTAAAGTTCCCAAGTTTGGACACCCCTGGACTAGAAGACCTCCAAGGTTCTATGCCGTTCTGTTCTACTCTACACATCTAGGAAAAACATACACACCACTTTTTGCTGGTTGGAGTATTGTGGAAATTGAACTTCTGACATCTTAAAATGGGTATGGTTGGGAAACACTGAAACAAGGGAAAGAAATAACACAACCCCAAAGGAAAAAGGACAGTCTTTTTGGATCCTATACATCTATTGAATCTATTAGTAAAACAGTTCTTCCTAAGTAAGAGCAGATCTTCAAAGGCTTCCATACTTGACAATTATCAGCTCAGGCAGGCATCTGAACCTTTCTCCCACGCCTTTGTTTTCAACAGCATCTTTTATTTTCGTCCCCATACGTAAGAGGACCTTCCTCACAGATAATTGCGATGTGTTGAAAAAAACTGTAACTTTACTGTGGGTAAAATATTACATTATGCAAGCATTTGATTTTATTTGAGACTAAAGCAGTAGTATCTTCGGGGTATGTTTTTTTTTTAAATAAAAAAAAAGCCAAAATGGCAGACCCAACACTCTAATTGTGGCTCTGCTCATTTTTTAATGGGCAATTGTTCAGTTGGGCCTGCTCTCTTGGCCTCCTTTTGCATACCTGCAGAATTCCCTGGATAAAAGAGAGGGACAATTAGAGAAATGTGTCTTAACCGGCAGATGTTGGCGTTAAGAATGCATTCAAGACTGAAACGCAACAGCGTCGGGAGTTTGTCATCAGCTTTCCAACTTGAAAACTCAAGAGCTATTTCTGTTGAAACAAAACCTGAACTCTCAGCCCTCAGACTGCACTTCATTAAAATAATGGTCCTCAACATACGACTACAGTTGAGACCCAAATTTCCATCGCTAAGCCAGACAATTATGCCCCATAATTTACCTCTTCCTTGCCATGGTTCTTGTTGTTAAATTCGTAACACAGGTGTTAAGTGAATCTAGCTTACCCATTGACTTTGTTGGTCGGGGGGGGGGGGGTCACACTAAGGGGATCACACGATCCCAGGACACTGCAACCGTCATAAGTACATGTCAGTGGCCAAGCATCTAATTTAGACCATGTGACCCATGAGGATGTTGCAACGGTAGTAAGAGGGAAAAACGGATGCAAGTCACTTTCAGTGCTGTTTTAACTTTCAATAGCTACAGCAGATTAACAAAGTTGGGAGGGACCTTGTAGATCATCTAGTCCAACCCCCCACTCAAGCAGGAGACCCTACGCCCGTGATGGTGAACCTATGGCACGCAGCCCGCTCTGCGGGCATGCAAGCCGTCGCCCCAGCTCAGCTCCACTGCACATGTGTGTGTTTCTCCCACCAGCCAGCTGGTTTTCGGGTCTTTTCCGCACATGCGTGGGGTGTGCGCATATGCGGGAGACGTGCACGCATGTGTGGGGTGCATATGGCGGGCGCACGCGCATGCGTTGGAGTGAAATGCAAATGGGGTTACCTGTGCATGTGCAAGGGAAGCACAGGGTTCGCGTGTGCATGTGCAGGGCACACGCAGGGGAGGGTCAAGTGCATAAGTACGGGGGTCGGGGCAAGGGGGTTGTGCATGCATTGCATTATGTGTGCATGCATGCTTTCGGCACATGATGACGAAAAGGTTAGCTATTACTGCCCTATACCATTTCTGACAGATGGCATCCAGTCTCTTCTTGAAAGCTTGCAGAGATGACGCTCCCACAACTTCTGAAGGCAATCGCACTTAGACTTATATGCCGCTTCACAATGTTTTTACAGCCCCCTCTAAGCAGTTGACAGAGTCAGCTTCTTTTCCCCCAACAATCTGGCTCCTCATTTTACTGACCTCGGAAGGATGGAAGGCTGAGTCAACCTTGAGCCTGGTGAGATTCGAACTGCTGAATTGCTGGCAGTCGGCAGGAGGATCCCGCAGTACTGCATTCCAACCACTCTGCCACCACAGCTCATTAATGGTCATTAACCGCAGCTTCCCCATTGTAAACTGAGGACTGTCTGTCTTACCCTATTAAGTGAGGAAAAACCGTTCCAAATACTTACACCAATAGTCGCTCAATACACGGCAACAGAAAATCCCAGGAATATGCTGTCAGGCGATGGAGTCGCACTGGCCACGTTGGCGAAAGACGCAAGATAATCCTTGAGGAAGCAACGCAGGCAGCAGCCACTAACGAAGGGGCATAATTTAAAAAGGCATGATCTGGAGAGACAGAGGATTATGATTAAGTTACACATAGGCACCCCACCCCCTCCTCCTCCTCTCGCAGCTGAGTAACCATGGGGAGTTTGAATGAAACCATACAAAATGCACCTTGCAGGGATACTTCCAGAAAGTAGTCGGCATATTTGGCCATGTACAATTTGGTCTTTTCCAAGCAAACCATCGGCCATCCGTCATGGAGGTCTGATTCATGAACGGCGATCGAGAGATAGTAGTCTATGAAATGAGCAGCTGTGGGCAGGCAGAGGTTCCACTGGAAAGTTTCTAGCAAGAGCAGCTCCATGTGCAGCAAATTCTGCTTGGTTAGGACCAGGCTCATGTTGGTCATACACCCCAAGCTGTTCAGCTGTTCAAGCTTAGGCACACTGTCTTCCTTGTCTTCAAATTTACCTGAGGGACATAAAAGGGGTGATATACCATTAAGAACACAAGAAATATTTTTTTTAAAAAAAAAACCCTGTATGTTGTGAAAGGAGATTTCCCTCCCTGAAGAAGGTTCAGTTACTATAGATCAGTGATGGTTAACCCTTTTGGTGCTGAATGCCCAAAATGCACATGAATGCACGCATGCCCCCCCCCTGCACATTTACCCCTCCCCTGGCCCATTTTGCTTCCAGCTTGATGCAGGCGGCTTTTCATGCCCAAAATGGGGCACGGGGGGGGCCTCACGATCGCTACAGTTTCTCCCCCCAGCGCGCCCTAGCTTTCTCCTCCATTCCTGCCTCCTTTGCCTTTCCCAATCTTTGCAGTTTCTCCCCCCAGCGCGCCCTAGCTTTCTCCTCCATTCCTGGCACGGAGAAGCAACTGCGGAGGGTGGAGCCTGCGAAGATCGGGGAAGGCGCAGGCAGCAAAAATGCAGGAGAAAGCTAGGATGCACTGGGGGGAGAAAAGTAGGGCGCGCTGGGGGGGGAGGAAACTGCGGAGATCAGGGAAGGCCTGGCCCCGTGCATGCGCAGCAGAGACCAGAAGACCAGCTGGCCAGTGACAGACCTGAGGGCATGCGCGATAGAGCTGGGCTGGGCCAAAGAGAGGGCTCTGCGTGCCATCACAGTTATAGATAGTCCTCAATTTACCACCATTTGTTTAGGGACCGGTGAAAATTATAATGACCCTAAAAAAGTGATTTATGACTATTCCTTGTACTTATGACCACTACAGCACCCCCACAGTCACAGGATCAAAATTCGGGCACCTGGTAACTGGCATTTATTTACAACGGTTTGCTGCATCTCAGGGTCATATGACTTTCCCAGCCAGCTTACAGCAAGATAAGTTAATGGGAAAAGTCAGAGCTGCTTAACAAACAAACAAACAAACAAAAAAAGGCTCATAAAGTTGGACATGACTCTCTTAACAACCCTTGGCTTAGCAATGGAAATTGTTGTCCTCATTGTGGTAGGACACTGACAACTCACTCTAGTTGTTAAACCCGACATTGCTTTTGGTCAAAAAGTACACTATGATTGCACAGGTGGTTGGTAGTACAGCTGGGCTCATTTCGCTCTAATGCACGGCTATCATCTCTAATGAAAGATCTGGGATGCCAGATTGGCAGCAACCTTTCAAATTATTTTCTCATTCAAGGCTTGGCAGCAGGAACCTTTCAAGGATCAGATCCGGTTCGTCAGAGCTCCTCATTACGGGGGAAGCAATCCCCCACCCTTTTTTTTTTTTTCCCCAAAAGTAGGCTAAATTGATATATCTTCATATTTTCAAGACTAAAACAAGAGGTTTTTTTTAGATTTATTCTGCTAATTTTTGAAAACGTCAACTGTTTTACAAGGGCCACTGGACTTATTGTGAAATCAATTTGCCCAATGTTTGATCCGGGCAGTTTAGCTTTCAGTTGGTGGTTCAGAAACAGGTGCAGAATAAGAACCACGCCGTCATGCTGCTCATTGACTGGATCCACCCAACACGCCAGGATAGGGTTGAATTAATCTTGGTTTGTGGATTGCCCGCAATTGACTGAGTTCATAGATAAAGCTAAGCTGCAGGGCCTGCTCTTTAAAGCACAATAAACTAAGTTAAGTCAAAACAAAGTGCACACCTATTAACGTGGCTGCAATTTCCATCACTTTCCAGGTTAATCCACTTTTCTGTGGTATCTAGGACTGCATTCCAAAAGTGGTTGATGGCTGGGCCCATTATTTTGAAGGGGTGTGCGTATCAGGAGCTTTACGAGCTAAAATGGGCACCTGAACTTTCAGTCCTTAAACCTCTGAGGCTCAAATATACAAAGAGTGCTCTTTATTTTTGATGGCAATGATTTTGAGGGACCCAAAAGAATGCTGGAGTGAGAGCTTTCAGCAACCCACAAGTTGCATGATTTGCTCCCTTAGCTTAGCTTTTTTTTTTTTTTTTACATTCTCTCCAATTCTTCAATATCCTGCGCCTTTCTATGGATTTGAGAAACGAAACACTTCAAACCAGTGATGGTTAACCTTTTTGGTGCTGAGTGCCCAAAATGCGCACAAATGCATGCGTGCGTGCCCCAATCCCCAAAGTGCAATGCAAGCGGCCACTGCACATGCACCGCCCTGCACATGAGCCCCTCCCCCCGGCCCCTGTTTTGCTTCCAGGTTGGTGCAAGAGGCTTTTCAGGCCCAAAATGGGGCCGGAGGGGGGAGTCGTGCACGCATGCACAGTAGAGCAGGGCTGGGGCAATGGCTGACGTGCCCACAGAGAGGCGCTCTGCATGCCACCTGTGGCACGCGTGCCATAGGTTCACCATCACGGCTTTAAACTGATCATATCAGGGATATAATAGCTGTTACAAAATATTGTAAGGTTGCAGTGATGGATCGGGAAGAGTAGAAGATACCATTCGTGTATGAAAGACAATAAGTTCCCAGTTCGGGCAGCATCATATTTTGTTTTCAAAAGCACAAAGGTAAAGTTTGTTGTGACAGAAGCCGTGCAAAAATCGCCCCTGAAATTTACAGAATCCATTTTTTCTTTTTTCAGAAAGCGCTGCAGCTTAGCAAATGAAAAAAAAAAAATCCTCAGGTTTCTGGGATCTGTGATGGGGTCACAGGACGGCCGGTTTAGTATTGAATTCCCAACCATTTTTGCAATTCAACAATTTGGTTTCCAGTCTGGGTAAGGCAATTTCTACCTGTTGAGCTTCTTGCTTTGAACTTACTCGCTAAAAGCAAGCAGGAAAGAGCCACCACGTGCAGCTGTTGAATGGAGATGTCATAACGGTCCATAAAGAGGTCCAACAGGTAAACGGCCAGGTGTCGGGCAGCAGGACAGAGACGAAACCGGTTGCTCACAATGGCAATCAAGTCTGCAAAATACCTTCTCAGATTTAACTGGGGAGACTGGCCTTTGTAAGAGGGTAGCTTCAGCTCCTAAGGAGAGAGTAAACAGCCTGTTTAAAACTGCTGTGGAGAAACTGGCACCGAGAGCAATTACATCCAAACTACATGTCTTTCGTTCCTTCAGTTTGCATAGTTGCCCGTCTTACATAAGTGACACCGGGCGTCTCACATCCATTACAAACTTCAAAAGAGACAGCGCAATACAAAAACAAGAGAAACAAAACATACACAACCGTGTCGAAAACCTTCAAATATATTCCGCAACTGCCCTGTCAAAAGCATTCAGGATAACTGACGAACAGGCTCTACACCCCAACAGATTCCCCGAGCAGATTTAAGATCATTTTGGAATTCGGGTTCCTAAGAATCGTCGTTTACCCTTACATTTTAAAAAACGGACACAAAGAATTTTATAGCTCTCATTCCCAGAATTTGCACTGCAATCCCTCCTTCAATCTTATGAACAACAGGTGCAGCCCAGACATTAAATCCACAAAACAGTTGGGGGAAAAAATTGCAGGAAGGTAAGGATTTTGGCATTCATCTTTGGGCATAGTTGCTATTGCTGCTCAGGGCTGAGTTTCCCTTAACCTATTGTTTTTATCACACAGGCAATAACCACGTGGGATAGGCAACTGAAACGGTTGTTGTCGGCATCGGCACTTCCATCTTGGGGCAGAGAAGGGGATGGAGACACTAAGTACAGGGTAATAATATCTACATATCTCAGTTCCCCACTGAGCTACAGCAAAATGGTGAAATGTAAAATGGCATCGATCTGATTCAGATCAATATGATCTGAATCAGATATAGATTCAGATCTATATGATCTGAATCAGATATAGATTCAGATCTATATGATCTAAACTAAGACACTCTAACCCAGGGGTGTCAAACTCAAGGCTCGCGGGCAGCATCCGGCCTGCGGAGTGCTTAGATCTGGGCCACAGGGCTGCCCTGGAAACAGTGGAGGACTTTCCGGCGGTGCCTCTGCCAGTCAGAGCTTGGGCCATCCCGGGCTCCATTTTCACTGGCAGAGGGCTGCAGGATGCCAAGCTGCCCACGCCCACCCCAGCCATGCCCACTCGCCCCCTCCCCCCGAGGTCAAACACAAGCCTTATGTGTCCCTCAATGAAATTCAGTTTGACACCCCAAGGGGAAAATTCCTTGAAGAAAGCATACAATTAACTAGAAGACAATGCTAGCCGTTACCAAATTTGAAATATTGTCTGAGAAATAAATGGCCAACAGTTGTACCGAGGAAAAGTGAAGTGGTCTTGACAGTTTTGCCTTTTGGTATTTTATATTTTTCTGAAATTTATTAAAGTTTTGGAAGTTCTAGTCCTGGGGCGGGGGATTACAAAAAAGTATTATCCTGGGAATGAGGACTAAAACATTCGTTGAGTCCTGGGAAGCAAGGCAATATCAAAGAGAGCCAAACAAACAGCGCTGATTAACTGAGATACAAGGAAGGAGGGAGTTCAAGTACAATCAGTTTTGCAAGATGTCATTATTATAGTGCAGTGATGGCGAACCTTTTTTGGCTCACGTGCCATAAGTGGGGGGAGCGCAGGGGGGTCGTGTGCGGGAGTGCCGCACCCATAATGCAATGTGCGACCCCCAGTGCGCATGCACGCACTATAGGCACGTCCCCCCATTTTTTCCATGCTTTTTTTGCCCTCCCCAAGCTCCAGAAGCTTTATAGGAGCCTGGGGAGGGCGAAAACAGCCTCCCCCGCACCCTGGAAGCCCTCCGGAGGCTTGAGGGAACTTCAGGATGCTTCCCTGAAGCCTCCAGAGCAGTCAAAACAAACCTCCGAGCAAACCGGAAGTGAGTTCCGGTTTGCTCGGAGGGTCGTTTTGAGCGCTCCGGAGACTTGAGGGACCTTCAGGACGCTTCCCTGAAGTTCTGGAGCAGTCAAAAAGAACCTCCGAGCAAACTGAAAGTCCGTTCCCGAACTTCTGATTTGCCCGTAGGGCCAGTTTTTTGCACTCCGGAGGCTTCAGGGAAGCTCATGAGGGCTTCTGGGGGGGGGGGGGAGACTCTTTTTGCCCTCCCCAGGCTCCTATAAAGGCTCTGGAGCCTGAGGAGGGAGAAAAATGGCTTTAAAAAAAGGTGAACTCAGCTGGCCAGCGCGCACATGCGTGCTGGCCAGCTGACAGGGCAGCGCCTTGCGTGCCCTGACAAATGGCTCCGTGTGCCACCTGTGGCACACGTGCCATAGGTTCGCCATCACTGTTATAGTGTATCTCAATAAACTATAGTTTCAGTCTTGTTGTGGAGTTGATCTTCTGGTTTGGCCTACCTAGTGGGCCTGACAAATCATCAGTTGCCTTTGATGTCTCTCACTTGCTGTATACATTTGTTTTTGCTTGCATAAAGCACATTCATTTCTTTTTCTATCAATGCTAAACCTGTGAGCTGGGATAATACAACCTCCTTGCTAATAATCTATTTTAATTTATGATAGAACTGAATTTAAGACAGAACTGAATATAATGAGAAGCACATTTTTCAACTTAAAAAAAAAAATCTCGAATGAAAAAACACGAGCAAATTCTTCAAAATGTCTCCCTGTGCCCGGTTGGTTATTAGTCCAACCAGGGAAGATAATATCGATACCAGCCTTTCCCCTTCCAAAGGCCAATCAGAGCTAACAGGAAACGAAAGAAGTCTGCTATGACAACTTTAAGATGTGCGGACTTTAAAATGTGTGGCATGGCTGGGTGGGGAATTATGGGACCTGAAGTCCGCACATCTTAAAAGTGCCACAGTTGGGAAACATTGCTACAGAAGAAAAAGACAGAAGGCAGATTAATCTTCTGATACCTGATTTTCCATCCCATAATCCTAAATTCACCCCTTGCACCAAGTCATACTATTACAAATGGTCAGATTCACAAACAATGCTAGCAAGAAATCTATTGCAAAATCACAGTAGCTGAGCTCACCTATCTCATTAACTCAAAATCAAAGAAATCATACCACAGCTTAATACATCACATCAATTTTTATTTAATGCAATGATTTTAATGCATGCTGATTAGTGTACATTCAAAGTGACAAAAACAGCAAAGGTAAAGGTTCCCCTCGGACATATGTGCTAGTCGTTCCCGACTCTAATGGGTGGTGCTCATCTCTGTTTCTAAGCCGAAGAGCCAGTACTGTCCGAAGACGTCTCTGTGGTCATGTGGCTGGCATGATTAAACGCCAAAGGTGCACGCAATGCTGTTACCTCCCCACCAAAGGTGGTTCCTATTTTTCTACTTGCATTTTTTACGTCCTTTCGAAATGCTAGGTTGGCAGAAGCTGGGACAAGTAACGGGACCTCATTCCATTACGTGGCGCTAGGGATTCGAACCGCCGAACTGTTGACCTTTCTGATCGACAAGCTCAGTGTCTTAGCCACTGAGCCACCGCGTTATTTAAATAAAGTTATTCTAAGTCTAAATCTAATATTAGTAAAATTGGTGATAGTAAACATTTTCTGCTTTCTCCATCACGACCATCACAAACTACCTTAAAGTTCAGTTTTATTTACTGTAGTACCTGGGTATAAGACAACTTACATCTACTGTGAATGATTCCAGAACATAAGCAATTAATTATTAGGCATGGAAAGGGATAGACGGTTCTATCTATTCTACCTTGTTAGACAGTCTACCAAAGGCCTTTCTGCTCTTATATGTATTCACACTATTTCCCTGCAATGAAAAAAGTAACATACTTAAGTTCCACTTAACAGTTGGTAAAACAGGATGGAGCAGTTTAACATGAATCACAGTAGCAGTAATAGAAACCGTGAACCTTCTCTGAGTGTTGCTTGACTTGAAGGCACTTCATACTTCAGAGACATCTACATCTGTTAGACGGGAAGTATATTGGAACTATCAATCATCAATGCCATCAGGTATCACCTATCAGTGGATCATTAATCCAGAAAAAGACCCAAGATGAACACTTGGTATTGCTACAATCGCAATAAGCCAAAGGAAGATTCTGAGTGCTGCAGCATATTTAGCTGCCGATGTCATTAATAAGAAGATATTTTGGGCCATTTTGTGTCTTATTTTTGTTGTTCTTCTATGATAGACAAAAAAAAATGTGGAGCAAACAAGAGTTGGAAAAGGAGAATAACACTGTGGTGTCCTTGGTGCTTTCTGATTTTGATTGGGTTTTTTTTTTTGCAAATATTTTATTACCAAACTCAGCAACATCATCAAATGTACCAAGGACCCCACAGTTCAATCTTGAGGTAGAAATATTCTCTTCTAACATTGTCTGGACTCCTGGTACAATTCCATGAAAGAAGCTTAATGAAAACCCCTTGTAACTTCACTTCATTGGGAATCACCAGATATGCACATCAAGCTGAAAGCATTCGTGGTTCAGGCAACATGCATTTGAAAAACAAGCCCAGCTTTTGGATTTGTTAAGCATACTTGGACCAAAACCCATCCATTATAGTTGGCAAATCATATGGCTTAATATTTTATATGAACCTCAGCAACAGCCACAGCTTATTCAACCAACTGAAATAAATAACTGCCCTGGTGAATAATTCAAAATGGTCAACCAGTGTCAGGAAATAATAATAATAAGAGATAAGAAAATGAACAAAAGATAACTCTACAAATAAAGAAATCAGAACATTCTGCCTGTTCAAATAATCCTATCAATTTAACAAACAACAATACAGAAGGGTGGAACTAAATTTCTCAGGTCAGAGTTGTACATTAAGTTACGAGATCAACCAAACCTTCCAACTAATGGGATAGCAGAAAACTAAATACTAATGGACAGGTTCACAAACAACTTTTGCTAAAAAATTCAGGAATATACATTGGTTTAATTTTAAAAGGACAGACATTTACATTGTCTATTTCTATACCACGATTTAATTGGTAAGGGAATTAACTTGTTTTTTCTAAATTCAATAACCTACTGAACTTTAAAGCCACTACGTTTGCATATTAGGGGGTAATTAAGTTTGTGATACAAATACAGCCAAGGAGGTGGTCTAAAAGCAAAAGCTTGCGTGTTTTTTTTATTAACTGCCTCCATACAGTAAATTAAATCATGATTTGTTAAGTCATGGCTTTTGAGGCTAAGTAATCTCTCTCCCTGTTAAGCCACAAATCATGATTTACAAACCACACAATCTCCAAGCTAACATATTAAACATCACCAAATAAAAACCATGCTCTAGCTAAGCACTAACTCACAGATTCTGAAAATATGATCATAAATAAAAAGATTATAAACAGGTTAAAAGTTACCGGTTTAAGTTTACTGACAATTTTCTTCCACTGAGTTTGGGAAGATTTCATTCTGAGTTACACAAGCTTATGATCAAGGTAAAACCTGAATATGTTCCCTTCCTCAATGGGAACTAAAATCACATGGATGAAAAGTCTTTTTATACCAGAGAGATAATTACTGCAGCATATTAATGATCAGACAACACCACATTTCAAAGAATTATCAAAGTCTCAAGCATTTACATGACTAAGAGAACTGAATCAGTACATTATACTCAGTTATTCTATCATGCTTGCTCTAAAAAAAATTATGTTCAAAGAACGAACCTAACTAATCATCTTTCTTTATCATTACAGTACAGTGACAAGAAGCTGCACCTGTTGAATATCCACCAGGAGCCTTTTAAAAAATCCCGAAGTCTCTTCGGAAACTGATAATCAAACATTCATAACAGGGGTTCCCAACTGATCCACATCCTGCCACATAACTGGGCCACATAAACAAGCAAATCCCATCCGTGGGAGGCAAGCAGCCCATAAAATCACATCCCACTCTGGTCTGCAGGAAAAACCACTCTTCACGGAACCGGTCCCTGGTGCCCAAAAGGTTGGGGGGCCACTGATTTATAAGACTAGACAAAAATGACTGCCTGGTAAACACTTTGTTGCAAATCACTTGATTATGGTTCATTGAATAAACCCTAATTAACTGGATCAATGCAATGCAGAAAGATACAAGCTATGATAATTTGATGCAGTGTTTGCTCCTGAGCCTAGTATTTCCTAAAGGGGAAAAAAAAAAACTACGTCAAACTTCCATAGATTCTTCAGGGCTGGGTAAACCTGAGCATTCTTACAGACATCTGCAGAGCAATAAATGTTATTTCAGCTGATCTTTTGAATCTAACTCTGGCCGCAGGGAAAGAGACCTAAATAAAAGCAGCAATTTCCAACTAAGATGCAAAGCAGCAATCAGCTGCTGAGGTCCCTTCAACTGTTCTCCGACAGTTGTTCCTGTAACCCAACATCTATGACATTGTCGTCATTTTTTTAGGTTGCTAAGCCATGGCCCCAGGAAACTATCTTCAGCAACCCAATCTGGGGCTGTCAGTCAACCTAGAAAACCTCAGGGATACTGACCAGAATTTTTTTCCTGCCTGACCAAATGTTTCAAATAAAGAAGAAATGTGTTTAGGTTGTGGTTTTATGGTGTTGGTATTATTGTAAGTATCTTGAACTTGCATTGGCAGTATTATGACAGCGTCTGATAAATGTTGATTTATTGTAATTCATTCTGCATTATGCCGTAAGCCACTTAGAGTCAGGTGACTGAAGTGGCAGAGAAGCATTTGCAATAGACAAATGAGAGACGCAGCAGGATTTGGAAATAAGCTACCTTCTCTCACAAATACCTAGATGGGTTACTTGGTGATTAAGGTTACTTGTTGACTGCCTTTAGATTAGGAAAAAAAAATCAGATATAAAGCAGAAGGACCTGAATGAACTTTTAAAATCCCCTTTTTCTTCTACAGGTTTTGGAAAAGCTGTTTCAGTAATAATGTATAAAATTCGACTCCCAGACACAAACATCCTGCAACTTGGGAGAACCATTTCATTTTATTATGCCTGCCTGAACAAACCCCAGAGCAAAAAGGGGATCTTTATTTTGGTTCTCACTGAAAATCAAAACTTCAGTAGGCCCAAAGCGGAATCGGTTAATTGTTCTTCTCCTAAAGGAACAATGCTCCCACACCAATCTCCGTATCTGCACTTTAGGGCAGGGAGCAGAGGACTGGATTACAGGAGAGAAAGGAAATTGGCACCCACAAAACTACACATTTCCACGGTTGAAATCAGTGGGTTCGGCTGCTGACTGAGAAGATCTATTCACTTCAGGGCATTGTCTGGCCAGATCCTACACAAACGCTTACAGGATTCACAGCCAGTTTTCTTCTCCTGACTGAAACCCACAAGCAATGGCCATGCCCTGAAGTCCTGGGAAATGTCAGTAGTATCACTTCCAAGGCCTGGATAAAGCTCCAGAAGCAAATCCTACTGAAGAATGATGACTGGAATCTAGAGCTTCTCCAGTGGGGGGGTTCAGCCAGTTCGCACCACTTTGGGAGAACCGGTGGTTAACTTTCTGAGCAGTTTGGTGAACTGGTTCTTGGAAGAAATCATTAGGGCACAGAACTGGCTGTTAAATTCTTTGAATCCCACCACTGATTCTGCCTCAGTTTCCCCAATTGTGAGCGCAAAGATTAATTATAAGATTCAAAGGGGGGGGGGGAACTGAACAAATTCAAGAGCTGGGTGAGTAGAAAGGCCAGAGAGTTTTGGGGGGAAGGGGCTTTCGTTCCACAGCTGATCAAGACCCCAGACCTTCTTGGCTTCGAAGGGAGGAGGGCAGAGAGAACATCCGTAAAAGCAAAAACTTGAACCCAGAGCGCCCCCGATCTGCCTCTTCCGGCCGTCCGCCGACTCCAAAGATCGGGGCGTTGAAGCCGCGGGGGCGACCCGTCCGACTTACCTTGTAGCGAAGAGCTTGGTGGATGTCGGCAGCCAGCTGTCCTTTCCACCACTGCCCCTCCAGCTCCATGGGACGGGATGAGGCGGCAGGGGATCAGAGCCGGGGAGCCTGCGGGGCAAAAAAAAAAGGAGGGGGGAAGCCGCGCCCGGTTCTGAACTCATCGATGGGCCGCAAAACTCCCGGGCAAAGCAACCTCGCTCAGTTAGTTATGCCGCCGGCAGGAATTCCTCCCGCCCCAGCCGGCGTCTCAGACCTTCCTCTCGAGGGAGGAGGAGGCCGGCCGGGGTTGCGCCCCAGCTGATTCCACTCCTTGCTGCTTCTCTCCAAGAGGCGGCATCGGGAAGCACTAGACCGATCTCCCCCGAAGGTCTCCCCGGGGACAGCAGGAGCCCGGCGGACTCTGGATCTTGCCAAGCAAGAGAGACAGGGACAGGGCGGCTCTCGTCCAGGGCTCCCCGATCGAGCCTGTCCCGCAACAACTTCCAACTTCTCCCGGCAGAGAAGGGGAAACCCGGGCCAGAAGCGACAACAAAGGGCCAGACACGCTTTCCCTCCCTCCCTCCCTCCCCGGCCTCGGCTACTCCGGACGGGCGCTTCTCCCTCTTCCCCCTGCGCCGTTCCGGCCGTCGTCGAGCTTACCGGAGGAGTTTCGCAGCTCCGCTTCTGCTCTTTACAGCGGCCCGGACGAGAGAACCGCCTCCAGCATCTCCCCCGACATGTCGGTTAAAGGCAGCAGAGGCGCGGCATCCTCCCCCAACCCCGGGAGGGGAGCTTTCGCCTTACCAGCCCCGTCCGCTGGAGCGGCCCCTCCGGCCCATTGTTAAAAGAGCTCGGCGAGCGAGCCCGTATATACAAAGACAGGGAGCCAGGCACATGCGGCCGCGCCTCCGCCAATCCCCTCTCGCCTTACAACTCCGCTCCAGCCGCCCTCTCCAATCGGCGCGCGGCGTCCACGGGGCCCTCCCCCCTCCCCCGCCGCTTCGTCTTGCACCCCCCCTTTTCTCGCTACACGCGAGGAAGTTTTGGACCCGTTGAATTGCCGTAGCCGCTCCGACTTAGGGAAAGAGAGAGAGAGAGAGACACAGAAGGACGGCCGAGGTGGCGTCACGTGGTCGGGTTTTGTGCAAGGGGGCTTTGGGGTGTGTGTGTGTGTATGTGTGTGTGTTGCGAAAGGCGGCTGCCTTAAAAAAAGGGACCAGGACACGGTATAGCTTGGGCGGCCCCTGAGTTGACAGACCGATGAGTTTTGAGCCACTTCTCTTTCGCCTTAAAAGTTTTAGGAAAGTTTCCAAAGTAACTTTCTCTTGCACCTTGCTCGTGTAAGAGGCAGGGATCGGGAATCCGAAAGACGCGGGGATCGTGAAAATAGCCGGAGAGATCGCTCGCCTGGTTCCTTCAATGCCAGAAACATCGTGATCATCCCCCCCCCCCCCAACCTTCGGAAGATGGGCTTCATTGTGGAGCATTTAATCTTTGACAAGAGTTGCTCTCTAGACTAGACATAAACTATGCAAGACGTATTTATTTTGCGGTATTTAATTACAGTCGGAAAACAGGGTGCATTGCCCAATAAAAACAGTTTTTAAAGACTGCGCCGTGCAATAAGGATAATTGGGATTCAATTTGATGCATATCTATTGAGAGTGAATCCAGTGGAATGGAATGGAACTTTCTCCTGTAGATAAGCATCTCTCTGTCTCTGCTATAGCATAATGCTTTGCCTGTATAGCACAGTTTTCTGAAGATTACAAAATCTGCCTTAATGGGCTTTACTCTAAAGATAACTGTCCATGCTACTTGGATAAACCTTATTTACTAAAGTGGGATTTCTCAGTTAAATGTGACTTGGGCACGTCTTTGGCAATTCAGGCCATAAGCAAGCGATGAATAAAATGGGAATTAGGGTGGAAATAATTGGTTTGCACATTTTTTTCAGATGATGCAAGCAGATGGATCTTTCATGCTTTGCTCATAGGGATGGGCGAGGAGATTTTTAGCATAGGTTAGTAGGTTGTGATTCCCATCCTGGCCTGTTCAAATACACATGTGTGGTATTCTGATCCATTCATTCAGTTTTGTAAAGTTGGAAGTTTTGGATATATTTTCTTATACAGTATATAAATTCCAATGAATAAGATCTGTGTACACAGGATGAGCCTTTTCTGATGTTTTTCCATGCTATGAAAGATAGGAGGGGTCCAGGAATCTTCAGGAACGTATCACACCATTGGAAAGTTCTAGGGCCACTTTATCTGGGCTTCAAAAATCTACCTAACCAACAAATGGCAGCAGGCAGATATAATAAATCCTATCTCTTTACTACCAGCTAGTGCTTATATAGGATACTACTATATCCTGTAGTTCATATGTGGTAGCTCTATCTTTTGGGTTGCAAACAACAAAGCTTCTAAGAAATAAGTCATGTTATTTTAAGCACGTCATTGAAGGTTTTGCATTTGTTTAAAACAGGCAACAGCTGTGGTTGGGAGGGGCTGATTTTCAGTGGAATGGTGGTGCCTAGGAAAGTACTACAGCACTTATCAAAATGATTCATCCTGCTTTTAGCCCTGAAATTAATGTTCCTGTCAGCAATTATTTTGACCGAGTATGATCCAATTTCTCTTGAGTTTCTTGCAGGTCAGTCTTCATTTTGCAAATAAAACTAGCCACGTAACTGCATTGATTTTGCCTTAGTCTTTTAACAGGGCGAAACTGCTTGAGAATAATTTTCTTTTTTCTTTTTTTTTTTTTGTAAAAAGTTTTATTGGTTTTAAAAACATTTATAGGGAAAAGGTAATAGGGTACATAGAAAATTTTAGTAGCTCCCATGTTGGCAATAGGAATCCCCCCAAATCTCACACTTTTACAATTTTAAAAATAACATGTAAAGGATAGCATAAACAGAATTCTTACTTTATGTCAACAACATGTTCAATCATCTCTTTCTTTGTCACTTTCTAGTATATCAACAATTACAATAATATTTCAGATATTTTTATTTTTGCGACCTGAGCCTTTTCAATATTGCTCCCTCCTCCCTGCCCCCAGGTGGAGCCGTGCCCCCCCTCTCAAGAGGATAATTTTCTTTAATGCTAGAAGTTTGAAACTAAAGGCAGCTGAGGCCATTACTTAAGCTATCTTTAAAAATGTTGTCAAACCCTGCTTATTTTACGATCCCCCAAATTAATAGGATGTACTTTAAGAAGAGGGACAGCTAATAAAGTTCTTAAAGCTAAATTGGACCAGGGATGAGAGATATGAGTAGCTGCAATACTACCTGTGCTACAGTTTTTAAGAATCTCAGCATATTCTCACATTACAGAAAAAGAGTTATCTTGTCAGCATGCCATCTCAAAGTTTGTGTATTCACAGAGGATATAAAAACATCTATGGGTGTGAATGGGTGGAACATATTTTCTTTTAAAGTGATGTCTGTGGAAGCATTGCTTACAGCAGTTGCTTGCATGCTGGCTGGGGAATTTTTGGAGTTGAAACCCACATGTCTATGGTTGCCAAGGTTTAGAAACTCTGACTTACAGAAACGGGAGGTTTGCTAAGCTGTCCTTAGCAAATGGTCTTAAGGCAGGGGTGTTCAAACTTGGGAACTTTAAGACTTGTGGACTTCCAATTCCCAGAATTCCCCAGCCAGCATGGAATTCCAATGAACGAAGTCCACAAGTCTTAAAGTTCCCAAGTTTGGACACCCCTGATCTAAGGAATGGGAAGGAACGCCTATCTTGCCAGCAAAAATTCACTTGGGGCTCAGCCAAAGGCAGGTGACAACTAAGAATTAGAGGAAGTTGAGGGTGATGTAGCTTTTTTACATTTACTTTTTAGACATTGTTGAAGTATACTTCTTTTTTGGGGGGAAACAATTATAGTTTTGTATTTGCATGAATCTAATGCTAATTCCATGTTGTGTTCCGTTTGAGTTGGGATGCCTGCATATTCTGCACATGTTGGTTGGACATCTTATTCTCACTATGTGCACCAAAGGTAAAATTCATTCAACTTTGGATTCTGGGAAAGGAATCTACCTTCGCTAAAGCTATTTATTCTTACTTTTCTGGAGTAGGCTTTAATAAACATTGCATTGGGGGAGATTAATTTAAAACGTGAGTGCCCTAAACCAGGTGGAATTCTAGAGTTAGCGATCTAACATTCTTTTTATCTCTTTTCACTTTCCAGGTTTGAGACTGACAAAGGAAATGTCTTGGGAGATTCTTCTCTTTACTATGAATCACATTATACAATATTTTATTCTCTGCAATGAGTGCTAACCTTTTGTAGGCCCAATTCAGAGTGTGAAGTTTAATTTTCAAAATCCTAAATAACTAGAACCCACATTTCCTGAAGAAGCATCTATTCCAGCGGTGTCAAACTTGCGGCCCATGGGCTGGATGAGTCTCATGTGTTGGCCACGCCCACCCATTTTAGCAAAGGAGAAAAAGTCGTGATACGTCACATGAGGACAACATGACAACTTGAGTTTGACACCCCTGATCTATTCTCTTTATTTATCTCTTACATCACATATTGATCTCTTACATCACAGAGATCAAATTTGCTGCGCCACGTTGCCATCCTATGGCGTTTCATGAAGTTTTCCCATTTGCAGAGCTGAGGTGGGTGTGGCCTGCGCATGACACATCCGGCCTGCGGGCTGCAGGTTTGACCCCTCTGATCTACATGACTCATAAGATTTTCCTCTTGAGTTTTTCCCTTCAAATGAAAGAGGATGAACATCCAAATAGAGGGAATCTTTTCAGTGGTGTCAACTCATAACTGAATCCACCCCCCATCCCCATTATGGACCTGAAAAGTAGAAATAGGCATTTAAAATATATTTCAGTGTTTCTAAACATTTCCTGATTTTGTGAAATTTATGTATTGCAATTATTGCTGATGAATTTATATAAAACCACAGAAAATACAAGACACATCCAAAATATGTTATTTTTCACATCTTCAGTTTGATTTTCACCTAGGGAAAAGAATTGCAATTACTGTGCAATCCAGAAATATAGTAGCTTTATTATGATCCAAATATATGAATACAGGACAGGTATAGTTTTTTGGTCTTTTGTCATACATATGTTCCCCTTGCCAAAGAAATTTCTTTATTGGCTAGGTTGTACTATATCTGTTGGGATTCTTCTTGAGTACAAAAAAATGCTAGTGGTATGATGCTTTGTTTTTGAGAATTTCATCTTTTCTTGCATAGGTTTGCTATATAAGAGACTATACATTCAAAGTTTTGATCCAGAAAGGACCATTTCAACAGATTCTTAGAGCTTGCAAAAGGAAAAACTGAACATTTGATTATACCTTAATATTAATATTGCAAAACATGTTTTTGTTAACATCTATATTGCTATTTTGAATGCACAAAATCCTATTTATTAACGATTGACAACCTCAGATAATTTAGTTTTCAGTAAATCATTATTACATAAATGATTTCTTTCCCAGCCTATCATATCTTGAGGTTATGATATTCCCCTGGATATATGTACAAGTCATCACATCCAAAATGATGGGTGTGTCTATTTGTCCCACTTAAACACAACAGGAGCAAGATGTAAGTTACTGATCCAGTTTTCTCAATTTTCATGACACACTGAGCCATAATCTAACCAAATCGTTTGGAGCTCATCACATATTACACTAAGATAATTGGCTAATGTGTTGTTCCATGTGTTATATGAACCTAGCCAATAATAAATTGCTACGTAATATGGAATGGTTCAAAACTGAGCTAGAGATTGGTGCAAGGCAGATTTTGGATGAAATGAACTCTTTAACATTTCTTTGAGTATGCATGCTATCAAGGTCCTTCTGAGCTCCCCCTTTCAGTACAACTCAGTCTGGTTCTGCAAGTTTATTTAAATGATCTGGCTACCCTTTGCGCAAGAAGATTGTGCTGTGTCTCTGTCTAGTTGAACAGTTTTTGACCTACATTGGAAGAGAAGGGTGGAGATTAAGCCTAATAATGCAGAAGGTCACCAGAAAACAAGGCAGTAGCAATTGCCTTTTCTATTCAACTTGTTTTGCAGAAATAGACTTCTCTTCACTAAACCCCCAATGTGTAGATTCACATTGGAATCTACATTGGAATCTATCTGTAATGTCTTCCCCCCCCCCCCATGACTTCATGGATCTCTTGACTCCAGATCTTCCACAAGAACCTAGCAGAGCTGCTCCATGGTGAAGAAGTTAGAGATCTTGGTGAAAATTGCTGCTAGCTACAGACCTATCAAAAACATCATCTGAAGCAATCTTCTCATTGTTGCCATGAGAATATGAGCACTCTTACCACACTTAAACACTGGCAGAGGCCCGTGAACTTTAAGAAGAGTACCCAGGGGCATTGGAAGAGCATCACAACATTTTTTAGGAGCTGGCGCCCATCTGACAAACAAAGACAAACTTGCCATAGGATCAAATTAGTCTTAAGTACTAAGAACCTCTCTCTTGTAGCTTTATAGTCTTCCTGCTGCCACCTTACATTTTTCAGATGGAGACTTCTTATTCTAAACATGGGACTCTTTCCAATAGTGGTGTTTCAAAAGAAATAGACAATTTCCCCAAACCCAATATGAAAATTATTACACCATGTTTGTAGGAAGGGTGTGTGTGTCAAATGAGTCATAAGTCACAAACCCCTGTGCACCTGCAAAAGATCTAAGTCCACCCACCTCTTATTCCCACCCAATTAAGAAAAATGAACAGGTATGTAGTGATGAATAGTACAAATGCACACTTAGCACTGCAGCTTTATCCCCAAACCTGTCTTAAATTTTTGTAGACATTCAGCTTGTCACATTAATTTGTTTCTGGACAACCATTTACTCTGGCACATTAATAAAAGAGCTTAAAAACGCATGCCCTGTGGGTGCAAAGAATTTGCAGAAGTGGGGTATTTCATTTCAATGCTTGCAGCTTATTTCTCATTCTTTCAATAAGACTAGAAAAACATCCTGAAATTGAACTATTAAATTTTGTAGCAAAATGCCTAATTTTCTACAATATAATTTCCCCTTGATTTGGGGTTTTTTCTTTGAGGGGTGGGTGGATGGTGAGTGTTTTAAAGTGAATTGAGAGCACAGTACTTCCATGAAGCAAAATGTTCCTATACCAAGCCCCCCAAATTAACAAGCTTTCAAAATTGTGTCCTGGGACAAATTAAAACATCTTTTTACGTGAGTTCTTTGCTTGTGGGATAATAACTTGTTTAACATTTCTTGAAGACTGTCTATTTCTGATAACTGAAAAAATGCCACTATTTTCTTATCTAAAGGAAAGGCAGCAAAAGAGAAGCAGAAAAAAGATGACCGGTAATCGGGTCTGAGGAGATAGTTGACAGAATTGTAATAAAAAGATTACGATTCAGGATTTGTGGTGTCTCCCAGGTTGTTTAATATATTGTGTATATATGTGTGTGTGTGTGTGTGTGTATGTAAAAAGCCCACAGCTTGAAGATGGCAGGTGTGATCCTGCCGAAACGTTGCAAAGACAATCTCAACTTTACACGGGAAAAGACCCGAATACAACAAAACCAGCATACCTACACCCGTGAAAATCTACGAAAACAAATTATATATATATATATATATATATATATATATATATATATATATATATATATATATATATATATATATATATATATATATATATATATATATATATATATATATATATATATATATATATATATATATATATATATATATATATATATATATATATATATATATATATATATATATAAATAAAATCAGGAATGTTTATGGTAATGCTGGTTGGAGATCTGAATGTGCATGCACTTTGGATGTGACAATGCCATGTTGTTGATGGAGAATTCAAATGATTTGCAGAGATTGCAAGATAGAAGTACAGATCGAAAAATTCACGCATCAAAACCCAAAACAGTTACACATGACAGGAAAAATGGAGTGAATGACTGTAAATTACACATAAATGACAGAAATAAACCAAGACCAAATGAGATTAATTTATATACCTTTGTAGAATATTTACATCAAAAAATGAATGGAAAATATTTAAAATGTTCAAGTGCTGGAAAAAAGGTAGCATGTAGTATATGTGCTTTTGTGAAGAATTTGTTGAAAGATTTAAAAATGACTATGTATAAGCCTGCTTCTGCCCATTATGTTATTGGGAAATAACTTGTGGATATGCTAGTAAAATATAAAAATACCGTAAGTTGAATGTAATGGAAAGGGCTACATAAGAAATATACCTGGCAAAACAAGTAGGTGGCTCAAGTTTGAATGGGTGCTGAATGAATGAATGAATAAAATGAATTGACCAGCATGAAAGTACATTAAGGTATGTTAGTATTATGGAATCGATAACAATTCATTTACACAAAGAAAGTGTGAATGGCTAGAAAGAAAAAGAAGAAAGTTATGATTGGATGGACTTGATGAGATCCTGGAAGAGAGCAAGGAGAACCTTAAAGAATAAAGGACAATGTAGGAAGTGGCATATAGGTATAATGGAAGCAAAGATGGTTTGCAAAGATAGAAAGACATGGAAAGATGTAGTGAATGGTGTTGCATAAAGCTGTATTTCTTTTTATTATCTCATCCATCAATCCCTTTGCTTTGCGCTTTCTTACTCTTTTCGGTGCTTTGGCTCACATAGGTCCCCTTAAGAGGATCTGTATCTGTATCTTTATTTTATTTTATTACTGGTAGCTGTCTGGAAACCTTCATGAAGGGAAAACCAGAATATGAATCTAGTGGATACTTTCTCCCGTCTTTCTTCAAGTATGTTCAGTACATCCATTCAGCTGGCAGTGTAACCTGTGGCGCTGCTTTCTAAGAAGCATTCAAGGGACTTTCTCCTCAACAGGGCTCTTCAATACTACAGTACAGGTAAAAATTGCTCTCTGAACAAGCACATGCCCTATTATCTCAACTGATTATATTGTATTGATATTATTTGTTGGTTTGTCAAACACGTACAAGATAGCAGGTATAAATATAATCATGGACATGAACGAAAGAAATGAATACAAATAAATGGGGACAGCAGGACAGAGACGGTAGGCACGCTGGTGCGCTTATGCATGCCCCATTTACGGACCTCTTAGGAATGGGGTGAGGTCCACGGCAGACAGTTTACAGTTGAAGCTGTGAGGGTTAGAGGATGTAACAATGGAGTCAGGTAGAGCATTCCAGGCGTGGACCATTCTGTTGCTGAAGTCATATTTTCTGCAATCAAGTTTGGAACGGTTTACTTCGAGTTTGTATCGATTGCTTGCTCGTGTATTATTAAAGTTGAAGCTGACGAAAGCATTGTCAGGTAAGACATTGTAACAGACAATTTTGTGTACTGTGCTTATATCACAGGCGGTGCAGTTCCAGATTGTCCAAACCCAAAATTTCGAGCCTGGTGGCATAAGGGATTCTATTGTGAGTAGAGGAGTGGAGTACACTTCTTGTGAAGTATCTCTGGACTTGCTCAATTGTACTAATGTCTGATATACAGTGTGGATTCCAGGCAGACGAGCTGTAGTTGAGAATTGGTCTGGCAAAGGTTTTGTATGCCTTAGTTAGCAATACGATGTTACTGGAGAAGAAGTTTCACAAAATTGTACATACCACAAACTCCTCTAGTACTTAATAAATTACTCAGCTTCACACACACACACCCGATACATTTCTCACTGAATTCAGTTCATTCACTAGTTGAAGACACAAAAGAACAGGGGAAAAATCCCTAGAAAAGAAGTGGGCAAATATTCTCTTCAGCTTCTAGAATTATCAGACTCTTGCTTTCAAAATGAAAGCCAGGATTCCTAGAGATTTGGCTCATCTGAAGGATGTCTCTCTTGTAGACATCTTTAGGAACTGTCTAAAAGCCAGAACAATTTCCTATCTTCTTAATTGCCATGTAGAAATGAACAGTGTATGGCTTACCCAGGAGGTTCTGAATTTTAACTCCATGGGTCTTTGATGAACGGAGGGAAGGGATTCAATCCGATATCTTGTGTGCTAGGGGCTAGGCTTATCCTTCTGCTATTCAGAATGGGGCAACTGAGATACCCGTTCGCCTTTGAAACTTTCCTCCTTTTGACCTTGTGCTGCTGCTTTACAGGTCACTGTTGCCCAAAACTTCTTAAGGATGCCAATGGGGCCGTCAGTTAAATTTCTATGCATCCCATTTATTTGTCAACTTTATAAACAACTTATCCCAATTCTAGGTGGCATACAATTTTAAAAACAACATTCAATTCTATAAAAAAGAAATTCCAAGGAGTTAAACATTAAAGACATGATACAATCCTTCCCCCACCCTCCAAGCCCCAAACTATCTACCCCTAAATGAGACTTCAGGGCTCATTTAAAAGATGGATACTGTTGGATTCGGGCAACGAGAGAACAGACTCCAGACGATAGTGACAACAACAGCTCTTTATTTAGTCGTAGTAGTGATCCAGCTTGCTATGGGGTCATGCAACTCCCCTTTTATAGGGATCTGGCAGACCTCCCGTCCAATCAGAACAACCCCTTGTTCCCGCCCTAGTGGCGGACCTGAGTGGAGACTACAGCAGTTTATGCAAATATCTAACAGATACTGTTGTAAGAAAGGGGCCTAGATACATCAGAAGCAATGCTGGACAGTTTTTTTCAAATGGGCAGGCCCTGTTACCCAAGACAAAGTGAAGGTGGTTACAGTACTTAAAACATTAGAAGTATTTATTTTATTTTATTTTAGATAATTTATATAGTCACCTACTCCCTCACAGCAGAGGTGGGTTGCTCCCAATTTTATTACCGGTTTGCTTTGCACGTGCTTCGCATGCACAGAACATTTTACAGGGAACTGGGCACGCGTGCGCTACAAAACAACATACTGGCAATGGCAGCAGGGACCAGGAAACCAGTTCGGGGGCACGGACAGCCTGGGGAGCTGCCGGTTCTGTGACCCAGGCCAAAAAACCACTACCGGTTCGGCTGAACTGGGAGCAACCACCTCTGTCTGTGATTCTAGGAGGTTTACAGATAATAAAAACAGAATGTAGGGAAAAAAAAGTAAAAAATAAAATATCAGAGAATCAAGTAACTTTCTTAGTATTACACTTTGGAAGTTTATCTAGAATTTACTGAGTTACTCAAGCTGGTATTTTGATTGTGGTAAACACTACAAAATCTGTGCTGTAAAGGAGGCCCCTTTAATGAAAGTTGGCAATTCGGGGGTAGTGGTGGTGGGGATCCCAAGGACAGCAACAAACAGGGTCATGTCCTAAACTGGGCAGAACTGGGCTAAACTTTTTTTCCCCCCAGGAGTTTTTGAGAAAGTTGGTTGATTGTTTTTTAATGAGGGGTCCTTGGTGGTCTCTGAGCTTAGTTGTTTCCTTGCAGATGTTTCATTACCCAAACTAGGTAACATCATTATTCAAATATTCATTGAACATTCATTCATTTATTATTCAAATAACAAATATTCTCTTTTATTGTTTCTTTGATTTTTAAAATTGTGTTAAGGGCATTAGAGAGTGGACGCCAAGTTTCATATCCTTCCCATCTGTTGAGTCCTCGCGGTTACAAACACGTGGCTTCAATCAAAATGGAAACGATTCCTATTGGTTCTGGCGCACCTGCCAGCTGGGCAGAAAAATCACAAGCACCTGATTGGTTACCTGTCTGACAGCTGGGGTATAAATAGCTGTCAGACAGGAAAAGCCTTGTTCTAAGCCAGGGGTGTCCAAACTTGGGAACTTTAAGACTTGTGGACTTCAACTCCCAGAATTCCCCAGCCAGCATGGCTGGCTGGGGAATTCTGGGAGTTGAAGTCCACAAGTCTTAAAGTTCCCAAGTTTGGACACCCCTGTTCTAAGCTGTTAGTTTACTTGTTAATGTTAAATAAAGAAGTTGCCATTGAATTAGCCTCCGCTTGTTCCTCTGTAGCTCAATATAAAGCACCACCCAAAATGGCAGGGCATCACACAGAGAGTTTTTCCCGCAATTGTAGTACTTACAAACACTCTTACAAACACAATTGGAGAAGATTGCAGGGGCTGTTAAATTGCAGCAGACAGCCCTGGGGCTGTGTGTAAATGTGTGTGTGTGACCTGTAGTGTAACAGGTGGGTTGGAATTCCTTGACTTCTCCATGGATATACTTGTATAAATCCTATGAGTGGAATAAGTGCATGCCTTGTTAGCCTTAATAGCTGTCATTTTGGTTGTCTCAGTAGAGCTTTTGCAGCCGTTATCAAGCAAGGTGAACTATTTCAAGTTGATATTTCCTGTCCCCCGCCCCCCAGCAAATCTGCATCCTGCTTCTTAAAAGTTATATGGAAGCAGTGAGCTCTTCCTTAAAACTGCAGTGACCATACATACATACATACATACATACATACTTATTGAAATGCTGAAACCTTTCCCTACCTCTAGAGGGACCACCAGGATCAATGATTAGATAGCTTGGTTGGCTTTGGAAACGTCACGCGGCTTTGTTCAAGTTTCATTAGCAATTTTGTTGGGCAACAAAATACTTCCTGTATTCCCCAGAACAACGATGAAAGACTTAAAAATTAGACATGCAAACTCAGCCAAGATTGTTCAGTTTGGCTCCCTTCAATTTTGTTTTTGGCAGGTTCTTAGAGGAAGTTGTTGTGGAAGAGGAAAAATAAATGCATGAAAGTAAAATATCTCTGTTTACATGCATGAAATAAATAAGAAAATACTGTTTCCTTTACCAAATAAGATTATAGCACATCTTAAGCCATCATGTATTATGCAGCATTTAACAATCGTTTATAGGATAACTCATAGTGGCAGAGTTTATATTAAACTATAAACCATGATTTATAAACTCTGGAGGTTAAAATCAGGCAACACATTAAGTTACAAGGAAGCAAACATTTTGATTTAATATGCAATGCAAATCCTGTCTTAATATGTTACTTGAATCAAGTGAAGGGTAAGGAAGTGGAGGAATATTACATTGATAATGATGGCTTACAATCAGCTCTCTTGTGGTTGGAGGGCTGAAGAATATTGATGCTGAAAGAAAATATTAGCCTATTGCAGGGGTGTCCAAACTTGGGAACTTTAAGACTTGTGGACTTCAACTCCCAGAATTCTGAGAGTTGAAGTCCACAAGTCTTAAAGTTCCCAAGTTTGGACACCCCTGGCCTATTGCCTCTATTCATTAATTGAATTATTTGGGGCAAACATGTCTCTCTCCTGTGTGGATATGCTAGAATTTCAATTTAGTGCAAATGAACAGAAATTAATTGCAACAGTGCTAGTTGTTCTAGTTCTTAAACTACTTATGACAAATTCACAAGCAGAATCACTGAAATGTGTAATTCCCTGTATCTCTCAAAATACCCTTTTATTATAATTTTGGGGCATAGAACTTTCACATGGATGTAACTTTTTACCCCTCTCCAATTCTTGGAGATTGCTTGGACCATGGGTGTCAAACTCAATTGTGTCATGGGATGTATCAGGACGTATGCCTTTGCGGAGCCAGGATGGGTGTGGCCTACACAGGATGCTTCTGGCCCGTGGGCCGCCAGTTTGACAGGCCTGGCCTGGACAATTTTCTGAAGTTTTCTTGGCAAGTTTTTTCACAAGTGGTTTGCCCCTGGCTCCTTCCTAGGACTGAAAGTGACTGGCCCAAGACATTCAGCTGGCTTTGTACCTAAGACAGAACTGTAAGACCTAAGGCAGGATGTAAACTTAATCCTAGATAAATACTATTATTTACATAGTATTTAACTAAGACTAAGTTTACATTCTGCCTTAGGTCTTACAGTTCTGTCTTAGGTACTCAGCCAGCTGAGTGACTTGGACCAGTCACCTTGGGCATTTGTACTTCCTCTAGGGAAGGTGTACACAATATATGGCCTCCAAATAATATTCAACCATTATATAAAGGTCTGCAATTTTTTTTGCCAGATGTAATGTTTAATATAAAAGAGTTAAAAAAATAAGACATCCTCTAGACCAGTGATGGTTCACCTTTTCGGTGCTGAGTGCCGAAGGCGCGCATGTGTGTGAGAAAGTGTGCGTGCACACCCATAATGCAATGTGCGCGCAACCTCCCATGCACCTCCCCACATGCATGTGTGACCCCTGTGTGCCCCCTGCCCCCTCGCATGCACATGAGAGTCCCCATGTATGCGCCCCGCTCCCGCCCATGTGCGTATGTCTCCCGCATATGCCCTTACCCCCACGCATGGGCGGCAGAGACCCAAGAACCAGCTGGCCAGCGCGCATGCATGCATGGTGGAGTTGAGCGTGGTGAAGGCTGGAATGCCTGCAGAGAGGGCTCTTCGTGCCATCTGTGGCACGGATGCCATAGGTTCACCATCATACCTCTAGACAAATTGGGTACATGGGAATTGCATTCAGGCAGGTTTTTGTGGGATTTGTGCAACAATACTGAAGTGGTTTGCCACAGCCTTCTCCTAGAATGTTTAATCAACTTCCCAATCCACCTAACAATCATGGTCAACCTTGTAAGTCAAAAGTAGGATTGATCTTCAGGTTCTAAGATCAGACCTGCTGATGTACAGAGAAACATACAGTATACGTTGGAATGTTTTCAAACATCATGAAATTTAATTTTAGACTTTTACAATCAAGGCAAATGTCATTTTTGTCCTGACTCACATTGCAACATACTAGGGATAAGCCAAATACAATTCTTAACTGTGCTGCAAATTATACCTGAAGCCCAATGGCCGGGTGTCTTTGGGGTGTGATCATGGCTGACATTTTGACCTTTTAAAGTACACTCTGCCTAATGGGATGCAAATTTTATTTATTTCTTTAATTGAAAGGGCCTAAGTTTTGTCTGCAGTTTATGTTGAACCTCCAAACCTGGCTTGCTATTTAAAATGATGATTTGGTTAAATACTGCAACATCTGATAGAATGCATTCATTGGCTTGATTAAAGTTAGAATCCAGAAATAAACTCTGTTTGGGAAGTAGTATGTTGTTTGAACAATATGAAAACTTGCTATATCATGGAAACTATGTACACATACGTTAAATGGCACATTACAGATATTAGACAAAGTTCTAGTCTGATGAATGGTATCTATACAGAGAGACAATGTTTGCAAATTGAGAAGAACTTGGAATGGATTCTATTCATTTATAAGATTTATAAGGCCACCCAACTCATCCTTTATGTGTCTTTATCTATCTGGAATAAGAATTATTCTGTGAGCCCAAAACTGTGGCAGGAAAAAAGGAAGCTTCAAGCTTGTGCTAAGATGGGCAACCTAGGTATAGGAATCAAACATTCCAGGGAATAGGTGTGAATACAAAGATTGATAGGAGAATGGAGAACCCCTAAGGGTTGTTTGGAAGCAATGTATATGAGCCCTGCAACACTGCTTAAAATAACCATTTTATAAAATAGTGTGTGCTTCATGTTAAAATGTTGTCATTTGAATTGGAAATGAACTATGTGGCTGAGCTGTCTAGCTCACTGGGAATTTCTTTATTGGTAGGGGTTAATTAATCAGTGAATCGTTAAATAATTTAACTTTATAACTCCCACCTCTCTCCCGCCCCTTCCTATATACATAGCTGTAAGGGAACCAACTGCTTTGTACTTTTCCACAATTTTTTGCACAACCTATGATTAGCATAAATGCTGGCTTGCCAAGGCAACTCAGTTTTTTTTAAAATCAGGACTCTAAGCATAACAGATCACTTTATAGCAAAAAAAAAAAAAGTCTTACCAATTCTTGCTAATAGTCATTTGATTTGGGATGATGGGAACTGTACTTCAGCTGTCTGGAGCCACCAGTGAATTGCTTTATGATAAAATTTTTGCCATTGAGGTTTTTTTCTCCCCTCTGGTACATTGCTTCAGCAGTTGGAGAAAAACAGATTTTGGAAATAAATGCCTTCTTTTCTGTATGTAATAATATGTATATAATACATACTAATCTGTGATTACCAATGCATGTTTGTTTTAGAATGAGGATTCTAGTTGTTTTCAAGAAAAAAAGGGGAAGTTATGTCCTGGTGTATGTGTGTAAATAAAAGTGCCTTGATTTCTTTAGCAACAGAAATGCATGATAGTCTGAATTTTCTGCTACTGCTTAATTTACCTGGTTTAGGAGTTCTTGCGCTTAGAACCAAGGATTTCTGTCTTTGACTCAACTCTAGAAAAGAGAGGAACCTCTATCCAAAGTTCAAAAACCTTTAAACATCCTGAAAATCTAAAGGGGTAACCGGGTAACCATGTCATCAAATCTCTAAATATACAAAGGAGTTTATGGTGGTGTGGAAAGTTATCACCCAGCCCTCTCCCAGAAAAATGAAATATCCTAGGAAATATTGAAAAGGCAGAATATTACATTTCCCTGGATGTGAAAAGGAAGAAACATGTTTAAAGAGAGAATAGCTCCTTGTAGCTTCCTGCCTCCACCCACTTTGTCAATGGGCCATTAAGGTGGCCTAGCCACCTTTACATAATAAAGAGTTCTCCCCTTCAGCTCCAGGAGGATGGGATTAAGGCATGATAATATTGGCCCTTTACCCAACTCACCACATGGAATCTGAGAACTCAACCAAACCTGGATTCAAAACGCAGCCTAGACGTTGCCCCTGCAAGGCTCCATGGAAGTCTGACAACCAATCAGAATACAGGCTCAAGATCAAAGGCCAGAGAGGGCATAAAACCAGGGACTTTCAGCATCTCAGTCTTCCCTTCTCTTCTTCTCCCCAACATTGAAGCATGTGATCACCTTTTCTGTTCAGGACTCAAGCCATGTGGTCCTGTCCACCATTAAAACCATCTTTCCAAGCAGCCTCCATGTCTCCAGTGTCTTTTTCCCCACTTGGAGCTGAACCCAGAAGGATATTTCTTTCATCAGTGAAAAGCAGGATAAAGGGAAACGAAGGGGAAGTAGTATGAACATGGACAGAATCCCAAGCAAAATCCATAAAGCATGACGAAGTAAGTTAACCAGTAGATGTTTGAGTAAGTACTTGGACTTCAGAGCATGCTTAGAGTTCATGGCAAAGAGGATGGCTTGAGAAAGATCATTTGGGAATTCTGCTTCTTTTAACCCTGTCTTCTTTTCTTCATGTTCTCTAAGAAGTTACTTTCCTCAAAATTTGTTTAAACTATTGTATTCTCCTGATTGGAAAGTTACTTCTTTTAGGAAAATTTAATCATAAAGACAAGATGAAACATTTGGTTTTAAATAATAGGTACCTTAATATTTAAATACTGTAGGAAGTTAAAACCCATCCCTCTCCTAGAAGAATGAAATATCCTAGGAAATATTGAAAAGGCAGAATATTATATTTCCCTGCATAGGAAAGGGAGAAACATGTTTTAAAGACAAAGTAGCTCCCTGCAGCTTCCTGCCCATCCCCCTTTGTCAATGGGCCATTAAGATGCCCAAGACAGCCTATTCTACATAATGAAGAGTTCTCCCCTTCAGATCCAGGGTGATGGGATTAAGACATGATAGTATTAGCCCTTTACCCAACTCACCACATGGCATCTGAGAACTCAAACCAAACTTGAGACTCAAAACACAGCCTAGAGAGTTGCCCCTGCATGGCTCCATGGGAGTCTGACAACCGTTCAGAATACATTTTCTACACAGGAACAGGAAACAGAGAGGTGGACCGAACAGAGAGTATAAAGCCAGGAACTTTCAGCATCTTGTCCTCTCTTTTCTTCTTCACCCAACATCTGGAAGCATGTGATCACCTTTTCGGTTCAAGACTCAAGCCATGTGGTCCTGTCCATCATTAAACCATCTTTCCAAGCAGCCTCCATGTCTCCAGTGTCTTTCCCCCCCCTTGGAGCCGAACCCAAAAGGACATTTCTTCCAACACCACTTAATAAGGACATTTATAGTACATAATTTAGGTCTTTGGGTTAATATGCTACTGAGGGGGGGTATTTCAGATTTAATACAATACAATACAATAGCAGAGTTGGAAGGGACCTTGGAGGTCTTCTAGTCCAACCCCCTGCCTAGGCAAGAAACCCTATTCCGTTTCAGACAAATGACTATCCAACATCTTAAAGACTTTCAGTGTTGGGGCATTCACAACTTCTGGAGGCAAGCTGTTCCACTGATTAATTGTTCTAATTGTCAGTAAATTTCTCCTCAGTTCTAAGTTGTTTCTCTCCTTGATTAGTTTCCACCCATTGCTTCTTGTTCTGCCCTCAGGTGTTTTGGAGAATAGTTTGACTCCCTCTTCTTTGTGGCAACCCCTGAGATATTGGAACACTGCTCTCATGTCTCCCCTAGTTCTTTTCACTAGACTAGACATACCCAGTTCCTGCAACTGTTCGTCATATGTTTTAGTTTCCAGTCCCCTAATCATCTTTGTTGCTCTTCTCTGCACTTTTTCTAGAGTATCCACATCTTGTCTACATCATGGCTACCAAAACTGAATGCAGTATTCCAGGTGTGGCCTTACCAAGGCATTATAAAGTGGTATTAATACTTCACGTGATCTTGATTCTATCCCTCTGTTGATGCAGCCTAGAACTGTGTTGGCTTTTTTGGCAGCTGCTGCACACTGCTGGCTCATATTTAAATGGTCGTCCACTAGGACTCCAAGATCCATCTCACAGTTACTACTATTGAGCAAGGTACCACCTATACTGTACCTGTGCATTTCGTTTTTGTTGCCTAAATGTAGAACCTTACTCTTCACCATTGAATTTCATTTTATTAGATAGTGCCCAATGTTCACGTTTGTCAAGCTCCTTCTGTATTTTAAGCCTGTCTTCTGGAGTGTTGGCTATTCCTGCCAGCTTGGATTTATTTCTTATATATCCCCTATTTTTATGTGCTATTTAAAAGTAAGTTGGGGGGCCACTTCAGTTATCAAAATTATCTAAAGTTATCAAAATGTATTACGAAACTATTCCATCAGCTTCAGCATATTCTCAGTATAGAATAGAACAGAACAGAACAGAATAAAATTCTTTATTGGCCAAGTGTGATTGGACACACAAGGAATTTGTCTTTGGTGCATATGCTCGCAGTGTACATAAAAAGAAGAGATACATTTGTCAAGAATCATAAGGTACAACACTTAATGATAGTCATAGGGTACAAATAAGCAATCAGGAAACAATATCAATATAAATCATAAGGATACAAGCAAGAAGTTACAGTCATGCAGTCAAAGTGGGAGGAGATGGGTGATAGGAACGATGAGAAGACTAATAGTAATAGTAGTGAATACTTAGTGAATAGTTTGACAGTGTTGAGGGATTGTTTTTCTGTGTTCCTAGTAACAGGTTCTAATCCTTTTAGTCTAGACCATGAGTTCTAGATCAGCTGGTGACCTTGGGGAGTCACTCTCTCAAGCCCCTAGGAAGGAGGCAAGGGGAAAAGCCTTTTGAAACTTTACGAAGAAAACTATATAGGACAATCACCAGGATTCAATACTAATTCAAAGATGCTCTTTGTCTGTCTGTCTGTCTCTTGGGTCGTACAAACTATTTACAGAAAAAAACTTCTGTGCTAAGGATGCAAGGTTTAAACTTCATTGCTGCCATGCTTGTAATTGAAACAATCTTAGTCTCCAACTTGATAGATTATGGTTGTCAAATTGGGACTTCTTACAAATCAGGAACTAGGTTCCAGTAGAGTTTCCACGACATCTAGGGGCACCTAAAAGCAGATGCATCTGCAGGGAATTGGCCAAGAGAAGAAATATGATGAAAACACGTAGAAAAGAGATGAAGTTTGTATCATTTTGAAAAGCATCAGATCCTGTGGAGGACTCTGCACATTGTACAAGATTGGTAACTCCATTCTGGTATACTTCAGAAATGGAAAGTTACCATTTGCCCAGGCTAGTTCTGAGACCACCAGTTTGGAGATGAATTATTTGCCTAACTGGATTTAAGATTTTTTTAAAAAAATACACGTGTGCATGAGATCTTCCCAAAAGCTAACAGGATATTTAAACTGTCTTTCCCCAATGCTGTAAAATGGAATTATAAAATGAATCTGAATACTGCTAAATCAGGTTTATAACCAAGACTGGCAAAGGGAGGGTTGAAGGAGGGAAGAATGAAATTGTTCTTGAACACAAGCATACCCATAGAAAAAAGAAATGCTTACAGGCACACAAACGGCAGCGAGATTTATGTTGTCTTCATGCTTCTGGGAGATCTATGGCAATAGAATTAATAAAGTAGCACCTTTTTCAAGTAGTTGCAAACTGGTGAAACAGAAATTAATGTGGCTTTAGTTTTCTTTTATAATCATCAGAATTAGAATTTTATACACCAATCAATTATATCGGCTTATTTAAGTGTCTTGTGATTTTGCCAAAAATGGGTTAAAATTAAGGTTATTGACTAATAGTTCAAAGCTGCCTCTACAATCCATATACCTATGTCATAATCACCATACGGATATTGCATAAATGATTATGCCCAGGGCAGGGGAAAAGTTTTTGGGTCTGAGATTTTTAACACCGGGAGCAGGCAAAAAAAGAAACATTTTTTTTAAACCTGATGATTTCCAGGCATGTTAGAACTACAAATCTCGCAAAGGTTAACTCATAGCCTGAAATTTGGAAGTTGAAAACCCAGCATGTATGGAGGGCACATTAGATGGGGAAGATGATTCTACAAAGAAGCATGTTAATGCTTTTTCCTAATTATCCTTAAAAAATGTTTCCAGAATGGTATTGACTTTGAAGTAAACTTTTGGAAAGTGTACAAAGAACATATATTACTAAAAAGATTCAGGAGTAAATTGGACGATTATGTGGTGTATGTTTTAAAGGTATGTTTTAAAGGTTGATTCCCCCCCCCCATTCTGATAGGTAAAAGCATTAATTTTTTACAGCAATTAAATAATTAAATGATAAACATTGTTTATTATTGAATTACCAGCACTTCATGTTCATACCTGTGTATCCTTTTAATGTACATTAATGAGTGCTTTTTCTCTGCTTACATTTAGAATACCTTGTTCTTTCCTAAATTATAAGACTATTTTTTTATTGTTAAATTAACTGGAATATGGCAAAGCAATCTGCACAAAATGTGGTGTGAAAGCTAGTGCGATCGAGGAAGGATAGGCTATGAAAGATGCAGGGCTGTGCAAAAATGTAATGTATGGTGTAATGCAGTATCATTTATATTCTGTACCAATGATATTTTACCCTATTTCCCCAAAAATAAGACCTCCCCGGATAATAAGCCCAATCGGACTTTTGAGTGCATGCACTAAAATAAGCCATCCCCTGAAAATAAGTCCTCCCCAAAAATATTCCAACAGAGCAGCAGCCATGAGGTAGCCACACTCACCTCCTCCTGCACCTCAAAAATAATAAGACATCCCTGAAAATAAGGCCAAATGCTTATTTCAGGGTTCAAAAGAAAATAAGACCCTGTCTTATTTTCAGGAAAACACAGTATCACATTTCTACCACATTATTTTATTTAGGAGGGCAACGTTTTCTTAGTTTTCCGAGGATCAGTCAAAAGCGGGGATATTTTTAAAAGAGAAATGTTTTTGGCATACCTGTATAACTGTTACTGAAGATGAGGAACTGCAGCCATAGTTGAAATGAAGGTAAAGTTTTAGCACTGAAGGATTTAAATTCTGCTAGGATCAATATGCAACGATCACATTTTTATGGTATCGAAGATTTGCTTCATTGCTTTTAATTTTTATGAGAGCTGGCAGTGGACAAACCTTCAGAGTTAATCTTTTGTGTTAGGAAGATTCTTTTCAATGTTTCATTTGTGAGCTTAAGTAGTTTTGGAGGTGAGATCTTTAAATGTCCTGATTTCCCATCTCCGATTGCAGCAAAAAATGGTTATTATAAAGCGTTTTCTTTCTTTTCGTAACTTGGGAAATATAATATTTGTGCCTTATGAAAGTACAGGTAGTCCTCGACTTACGGCAGTTCCTTTAGTGACCATTCAAAGTTAAATGGCATTGAAAAAAGTGACTTATGACTGTTTTTCATACTTATAACCATTGCAGCATCCCCATGGTCACATGATCAAAAATCCAACCCTTGACAACTGACTTATATTTATGATGGTTGCAGGGACCCGGGTTCATGCTATTGGAGTCAATTGTGGTTGTAAGTTGAGGACTACCTGTACTTTGGAAAACTTGTGAAGTTAGTGTTTTATACTCCAATATTTTTTTTTTAAAAAAACTGCCACTACTATTCCTCACATGAATGAATGAAAGCCAAGAGTAGAGCACTCTTTGGGCATCGCTAATAGATTTAGATGGGACGCGATGGCTCAGTGGCTAAGACACTGAGCTTGTCGATCAGAAAGGTCGATAGTTTGGCAGCTCGAATCCCTAGTGCCACGTAACAGAATGAGCCGTTACTCGTCCCAGCTTCTGCCAACTTAGCAGTTTTAAAGCACGTAAAAGTGGAAGTAGAAAAATAGGAACCACCTTTGGTGGAAAGGTAACAGCGTTCCGTGCACCTTCAGCGTTTAGTCATGCCGGCCACATGACCACGGAGACGTCTTTGGACAGCGCCAGCTCTTCGGCTTAGAAACGGAGATGAGCACCCCCCCAGAGTCGGGAACTACTAGCACGCATGTGCGAGGGGAACCTTTACCTTTAATAGATTTAGAGTCTGCTCATTAGTAATCTGTTTTTCCTTCTTCTAAAAGGCTACTCTATCTGGACTGCAAAAATCCAGATGGCCACTAGATAGTAGCAAGGAGATACAGGCAATTCTAAATTTTGGATGGCATCTGGAGGTAGTCTAGATTCTGCAGCCCAATCTCCTCCAATTTTCTTCTCAGCCATTGTTGTTCAGTCATTCAGTTGCTTCTAATTCTTTGACCTGATGGACGTAATTTTGCTAGGATTGTCTGTCAGTAATTGTTTCTTTCATTTCTTAGAAGAGCAGGTTTTTCTCATTATTGACGATATCCAACCAATTTGTGTTCTATAGGCTTCTCTTTCAATAGCCTTTTTTCCAATATTCTCTTCTGCCTCTGCATGATGTGTTCTCTTTTCAGTCTTACCTGCAAGGAAAAAAAATTACAAAAGCTTGGAACTGGCCCAGTATCATAGTGCATATCCACATGTCTTCCTTGCAGTGTTAGTTCAGAGGACATCCTTTGTATTATCCGGTGACCTATCCAATTTTCATTACTGTACGTTCACTGAACAACAATGGCAAAGTTAGTTCTACATGAGTTTTAGTGCTCTTTGGTTTGGAATTCAAGTTCTTAGCATACCTGATCCCATTAACTCACTCAATAGTAGCTTACTTCTTATGAACAATTTCTTAAAACACGATTACTTCATTTCGGAGAGATGTTAAGTAGAATTTTGCACAAATGTTCTCTTCCCTTCCAACCCCCAAAGCTGTAAAAAGGAAGAAGGATAATTTTTTGTACTGTAAAGGTACAGTTTCCCCTACACATGCGTACTAGTCATTTCCGGCTCTAGGGGGCGGTGCACATCTCCGTTTCTAAGCCGAAGAGCCAGCGCTGTCCAAAGACATTCTCTGTGGTCATATGACCGGCATGACTAAACACCGAAGGCGCACAGAATGCTGTTACCTTCCCATCAAAGTGGTCCCTATTTTTCTACTTGCATTTTTACGTGTTTTCAAATTGTTTGGTTGGCAGAATCTGGGAAAAGTAACGGGAGCTCACCCCATTATGCTGCATTAGGGATTCGAACCGCTGAATTGCTGACTTTCTGATTGACAAGCTCAGCGTCTTAGCCACTGAGCCACTGCGTCCCTGTTTTTTGTACTATATGTCACCTTAATTCCATTATCACAATTTATCTTGTCACTTTTGCATGAATCCAAACTAAAATTCTTGACCCATGGCTGAGTTGCCTTCAGCTGATCATACACAGCAAAAGGGAGCCTCCCCTATATATGTAGAGAAGTGAGTCAGATGGTTTTTGCATGGATACATTTCAATTGCAAAAGGAAATATAAGTACATCCTCAGTTCATTGTTCCTACATCATCACCCAGAGTAGCTTGCCCAAAGTAAGAGTAATAAAATTGGAGAAAATAGTTCAGATTTTTTTTTCTGTCTTGGTTAGCAGGTTCTGATACATAGGTCAGCCATTTCTTTATTAACTTATTATCTGGAAAAATATTATTATATTATGGAAAAGCCTAAAATGCTTGAAATGGTGGGAGGGAAGAGAAGAAGAGAATTTCCAGAAGAAAGGCGGATGGACTCGGTTACAGTGTCCTTGTCCATTCCAGATAAATTCCAGCTTCTCATAACAGTTTGGGAATCCATTTAGCTCAAGTTTCATTCACATGTCTTTCTCAGCCCTGACATTTACTTGGCTTCTGCGGAGACCTGAGTTGGTTTTGGTATTTATAGTGGCTTTTCAAGGTCTCCATGATAAGATGCTCTTGTCCTTGCTTCAGCTATTTCAAACATTTCCACTCATCTTCTCATTTACATATATTAGTCTCATTGTTTGGTATATTATACATCAAATGTCTGTTACTCTAGGGAGCCTAAACTCATGGTAAATCCTTTTGAAGAGATAGCTTTTTCCAGAAGAAATTAGGAGCTGGAGCTGTTAATCTTCCT
This sequence comes from Natrix helvetica, assembly GCF_964273705.1. Classification (NCBI taxonomy): domain Eukaryota; kingdom Metazoa; phylum Chordata; class Lepidosauria; order Squamata; family Natricidae; genus Natrix; species Natrix helvetica. The sequence continues at coordinate 75,595,825 of NC_138551.1, read as the reverse complement.
TGTGTTGAGTAGGCTTGCACAGTGTTTTTTACATATGCCACATTGTCAGCCGCAAAAAGAAGTCAGGAGAGCATTTAAATTTGTGATTATTCTTGTACACAATTATATATAATTGTTGAAAAAACTGCTGCTCGTACAACTCCATGCAGCCTGACACCTACCCTGTTTCCCCAAAAATAAGCCCTCCCCGGATAATAAGCCCAATCGGGCTTTTGAGCGCATGCGCTAAAATAAGCCCTCCCCCCCAAATAAGCCCTTCCCTAAAATATTTAAACGTATGCGCAGTCAGTTCCTGCCATTTCTGGGGGGGGGGGGGGAATACACACCCTGCATGCACCTGCCAGCCACACAGAATGGCCTCTCGGAGCCCGCTCCCGCAAACCCTAGCCACCGTTCCGCTTCTCTTAGTGGCAGCTGCAAAAAGAGGGGCAGGCCCAGTGACGCTAAGGCTGGCAAGAATGTGCCAGAAACAGAGACACAACCTCCGGCCCTCTCTGGATCAGTTGATCGGTGGGCCAAGGTTAAAGAGCCTCCTGCACCTCAGAAATAATAAGACTTAATAAGAAAATAAGGCCAAGCGCTTATTTTGGGGCTCAAAAGAAAATAAGACCCTGTCTTATTTTCGGGGAAATACAGTAGTAGTATTAATGTCAAGATGTGTAATTTTATCCTCAGAAAATTTTATATTCAAAAGTTTCCAACAATCCTAACAATTGCAAGAGTGGCGGATAGCTGTAAACCTGCAAGCCTAACAATCCTGATGCACACCCATGTGCACTGATATGCTCTTGCCTGCAACACATTGAATGCAGAAGTTGTGGAACAGCACCTTAAAAAGCCAGGCGAGAAAAAGATCTAACATAACAGCCCCCCCCCCACCCAATAGCCTGGTTAATATGTTTGACGGAATCACCCAGAAAATAACTTTATTTAGCCTGTTTTGAAATTAAAGCTGCGTAGAAGTAATTGATCTGCTGTCATTAGGCAGGAAAATCTGAAAGCCTGGGGGCACAATTAACCAGCACACAACCACCTGCCCCCTCAGAGCTTTTGTAATCGAGAAGAGGGGCTGTGGCCTTTTTTTGACAAGGGAACAACAATGGGATTCTAAAGTTTCGTTCCTGTAGGATCTTACTTTAAATTAGTGATGTCACCTCTGCTCTATCTTGGCAAAACAAGTATTCAATGCGGCAGTTGCTTATTTTAGTCATGGTTCCTGTCGGTGAGGATTATTTGCCTCAGGATCCTTGGAAAGAAAGGTAAAGACTTGGTTTAATGGCTGTGCACAAGTGTAGGAAGATCCACCGACATAAGAATGAGGAAACTAGGACTTATTTTTTATTTTATTTATCAGATTTTGGAACTGTCCGTCTCCCTTAGGGAGTTATACAAATACAGAATGAAAGCATTAAAAACAGATGATGAAATTTATTGCGTCACAATCTTTACTACTCACATAACTACGTTTAGAATTGCTGTCCCAAATCTTACAGAAATCAAAGGATTTCATAGGTTCCTAGATTCCAAGAGATGGAAGAGAGGCTTGCTTTCTTGTTGTAACACTTCAGTGTTGCATTCATTGCTTGTAACTGCTTTTTTAAATGTATTATTTATATGCTGTCTTTATTATACAAATAACTCAAGGCCGCAAACATACCTAATACTTTCCCCCCTTCCTATTTTCCCTACAACAATCCTGTGCGTTGACTTGAGCTGAGAGAGAATAACTCACAACTTCTGGTTTCTAGCCTGGTACCATGACTGTTAGCCAGACTGGCTCTATTTTATAATGTATCACCTAAACCAGGGATGTCAAATTTGTGTTGTCACGTAGTCACATGACGTATCATGACTCCCCCCTCCCCTTGCTAAAATGGGGATGGGCGTGGCCAGTGCGTGATGCATCCAGCCTGCAGGCCGTGAGTTTGACACCCCTGACCTAAACCACCGTGTTCTTTTTAGAAGTAGAATTTAAAAGTAGAAATTCATCAAAAACTGTTGCTTCCAGAATTTCAAAAACCATACCACCCCTTGTACTCTCAATTCACAATTCAAGAAGAATATTTCGACTAGAATAGAATAGAATAGAATTCTTTATTGGCCAAGTGTGATTGGACACACAAGGAATTTGTCTTTGGTGCAATATACTCTGTGTACATGAAGAAAACTAAAATAGAATACATTCATCAAGAACCATAAGATACAACACTTAGTGAAAGTCATAGGTTACTAGTAAGCAATCTAGTTATACTAGGAAACAAATACAACAATATACATTTTAAAGACACAAGCAACATGGTTACTGTCATAAGTGGAAAGAGATAGGTACTAGGAAAGAGATAGGAACTAGGAAGGAAAAGAAGAATAACAGTAGTACAGTTTTAGTAGATAATTTGACAGTGTTGTGGGGATTAGTTGTTTAGCAGAGTGATGGTATTCGGGGAAAAAACTGTCCTTGTGTCTAGTTCTGGTGTGCAGTAATTGTTTATTAACTCCGCTTCCATATGAAAAGGTAAATAAAAAGGTTTCCCCTGTCTAATCATGTCCAACTCTAAGGGGTGTTGCTCATCTCCATTTCTTAGCTGAGGGAGCCAGTGTTGTCCTAAAACAAGGAGCACAGAATGCTGCTAGTTTTTCACCATAGTGGTACCTATTTATCTATTTGCATTTGCATGTTTTCAGGAGTTGGGTCAAGTAATGGGAGCTCACTTTGTCGCACAGGTCTTGAACCCAGACTGTCAGCTTTCCAGCTGATAAGTTCAGCGTCTTTAACCACTGAGCCATTGTGCCTCCTTTCCATATGAATCCATTTATAATGATTGAATTTGATATATTAGAGTTGAATTTTCTAAAAAGTCATTTTAAGCATGGCAACTGCATTGACTGAGGATTGAAGCTCAATGTGGAGGTACCAGGGGTAGTAATGAGTATCAAATAAAACATGTTTTGTTAGCATGAAAATTAAGGAACAGCGTATATTTTCCTTTCTAGTTAAGTCTCACCTGTTTATACTAATTGCTGACATTTAGCATCTTTGCATTTGGATTAAATTTACCTTTCTCTAATTTATAATTTGATTTGTTGAATAATCCATTGCTAATTCAGTTTACACAGCATGCTAAGCCATAAAACAGGGTCCTCACAGCTATAGTTAGCTTCAATTCCCCTAACCCCCAACCAGTCTTAGGGAAGGCTGTTGTAAATCCTGAAAGATTCTCCCTTAGGAGCAGCATAATATTTTCCTCCTATTTTGATGAAGCTATGTTTTGCCATTGCAAAACATAGTCAAATATAGTCAGCCTTAGCTAGTGGAAGGCATAATCAACTTGCAAACAGCATTATAGTCTGCCCCAAACTCAGGACTGAATGAATTTTCTAGATGGACTGGAGGTTATACAAATGCAACCATGTTTATCAATTTCTTTCTGTTTTTAAAATAACTACAAAATGTCTTGCGGAAACACAGGACAGCTAAGGTGTTGGACTATGACAGGAATAATGCTGGTTCAAGTCCACCCATTAACTGTATTATCCATGGATAATTTGAATACTTTATTCTAGAAGCTGTTTTATATTAGGGCCGAACTAGAGACAATGATAGGCATCCATTATTTGTTTATCAACGCCTCTGAAAACCAATTTGGATTTAACATGTGGTAGTAAACCAGGAGTAAATCAGGCTGATTTCGAAGTATATTCACAGACCACAAGTGAGATTCAGAAATAGTTTTGGTGAGGAATAAAGATTTAAACTTGAAATCTTTGAAACCAAATATGCATGATAAATATAATAAATAAGGAAATCAGCATTTTGTTTCTAGATTCAAATTCAAATTCGATTTGAGCAATTAGTAAAACAGGAATGGTAGAGAACAATTTGATCTAAACCACGGTTCCTAAACTTTTTGTGAGCCCTGTAGCATCTTCTTAATGTAGACACTTCTAAAAATCCAAATACCAAAATGAATGAACAATGAAAACAATACTATGAAATTTTGGAAAAGGTGGAATTTTTGTAACAAAGTAATTACGATAAAAGTTCACACCTCCCTTTGAGATGTCTGTACCTCCCAAGGAGTTATACCTCACACTTTGAGAAACCTGATCTGATATGTGAATGGTTGGTCTCTATACCAGGATAAACAGAAAATTTCCAAAATACATCTGCAATACAAATGCAAATATAAAATGATTTATTTGTGTTGGCTTTCTGAAGATTATTCTGGAAATAAAATTTTGCAGAAGCTAAGGAATGCAATTCCCTAAAGTTTTTGACAAGAATGTATGAAATTTATGATAGGTGAATAGATGAGGCTTTTTATATTGAAGTTCTTTCCATTCTGTCAACAAACAAATTACATTTTTTTCATTTGTTATACATGGTATGACAAGAGCTATTCCAGAAAAAGGCATCCACCAAGAAAACAAAGGAAGATGAATAACCAAACAAATCAGAGGTGGGCTTCAAAAATTTCAGCAAAGGGTTCTCTGCTTGGTTGCTGGGTGGGTGGGGTTTCTCCTTCCCCAGGCTCTGGAGACTTTCCTTGAGCTTCTAGGAGGGCGAAAACTGTCTCCCCTGGGCTCCGGAGGCTGGAAAGGGTCTGGAACTTTCAGGAGGCCCCTTTTCCCACCCCCCTGAACCTCCGCATGAATCCTGCACTAACCTCACATCCAAAACGGTCTGTGTAGAAACTCCTGGGAGGGGCGGGGTGGGAAGGGCCATCCAGGGGTGGGTTTGGGAGGTTCTCTGAACCGACCATAACGTTAGCTACAGGTTCTCCCGAACCCCATAGCAGCCCACCCTTGAAACAAATGTTGCATGAGGAAACACAAAGTCCAACCTTATTCTATATGCATTATGACATTGCACGCAGATAAATATGGGGTAAAGCTTGAATTGGGATGTTGTGATAGACATTTCATTCTTCTGATGAAACTGTCAGATTCTACAGATTGCTCTCACCATGGGTGTCTGTAGGTGGGCAAGATGGAAGTGATGTTAACTGTTCATCACAATGACATCATGGCACGCATGACATTATTGTGCCTTGTTCTGGATGTTTATGATTGGGAGCCATTTTATGTTTAACCAGAAACGGAATGAGGAACCGGCAATTCTTTTATTAGTTGTTGGATTCTAGTCCTAGCAACCTCAGACATCCTGGTCACTAGCTAACTGAAGCTGTAGTGCAGGACTGCAAGTCTCGGTCTCTGAATTAAATTCCCACTATGTTTTGGTAAAAATGCTTCGTTTGGGAGCTCTTAATATCAGCAAATGCAATCTTTAGGAGAAAAGTTATCTAACGCCAACTGTTCTTAAAAATAAAGAATGATTAACAGTATGGAACCCAACTTTTCCCAATGTGATGGGCTCCCTACAAGTTAGGATAATTCACAGAATAGCCAAGATGACACGGAGATAGTAGAACTGCAACAATTGAAGAACAATAGATAATACAACCTCCCCAAAGGCTATAGCAGTGATGGGGAACCTTTTTTGGCTCGCGTGCCACAAGTGGGGGAGCGCAGGGGGGTCGTGTGCGGGTGTGCCGCACCCATAATACAACGCGCGACCCCCCCCAGTGCGCATGCGCACACAACGCGTGACCCCCCCATTTTTACATGCTTTTTTGCCCTCCCCAGGCTCCAGAGGCTTTATAGGAGCCTGGGGAGGGTGAAAAGAGCCTCCCCCACCCCCCCGGAGGCCTTCCGGAGGCTTCAGGGACCGTCCGGAGGCTTCCCTGAAGCCTTCGGAACGCTTAAAACCACCCTCCGAGCAAACCGGAAGTGACTTCCGGGTTGCTCGGTGGGTCATTTTAAGCGCTCCAAAGGCTTCAGGGAAGCCTCCGGACGGTCCCTGAAGCCTTCGGAATGCTTAAAACCACCCTCCGAGCAACCCGGAAGTCACTTCCGGTTTGCTCGGAGGGTGGTTTTAAGCGTTCCGAAGGCTTCAGGGACGGTCCCTGAAGCCTCCGGGGGGGCGGGGGAGGCTCTTTTCGCCCTCCCCAGGCTCTTATAAAGCCTCTGGAGCCTGGGGAAGGCGAAAAATGGCTTTTAAAAAGGTGAACTCAGCTGGCCAGTGCGCGCATGCATGCTGGCCAGCTGACAGGGCAGCGCCTCGCGTGCCCTGACAAATGGCTCCACATGCCACTTGTGGCACGCGTGCCATAGGTTCGCCATCACTGGGCTATAGCAAGCTAATGCCACTCATCTAAAAACTCACTAAAATTCTATACTAAAGTTACATTTAACTAAGACATAGAAAAATAATGAAAATAAATGAAGTTTTAAGCTATGTATCTTTCCAATTACTGTGCATCACTCCTGTCCTATGTAGGATAAACTGTGAATAAATGCTTTAGCATTCAAATGAGATTTAGAGTAATACATATAGAACCCTAACCCTAACAAGCCACTATTTGTAGTTATTGTAGAAGTAAAACAATCAATTACTAGTATAGTAACAGTTCTAAAACATCAAGGATAACATAAATCCTTGGGTTAACCTGAACAAAATAGGGATTGCATTATCTGTCTGAACGTAAGCCAAAGTCTTCAATACAAGTCACCTTTAAGCCTGATGGGTGGCTTATAAATTTACTAAATAAATACTTAAGTTGACATCTATCCATGTTTCCCCCAAAATAAGGCTGGGTCTTATATTCTTTTGGGCCCCAAAATAAGCACCAGGGCTTAGTTTTTTTGGGGGGTGTTATGTATTATAGTTTTCCCTCTGTTCCGTTCCGCTAAAGGCGCTGTGCTCATCACTGATTGGTTACCTGTTTGACAGCCGGCATATATAAAGAGCTGCCAAACAGGGCTCAGCTGTTGCCAGTTAGCTGAGACGTGCAAATTGTGAAGTGCCGCGTTTGGCAACCTGTTATAATAAAAGCTGTTAGCTGCTTGAAGTCCTGGCTCGCCTCCTGTCTGTCCACCCGCGTTCTCCCAGCTAGAACATTGGTGACGAAGGTGGGATCCACAGAGGAGGAGCCCAGGCAGAGCTGTTGAAAAGTCACTAAGCTGAGCTAAGTCACAGAGCTGAATTTTCCCTCATTTTCGATGAGGACGGGGCTGACGGAAACGATGATGTACATCGCTTGAAGGTGGAGCAAGCCAGAGGTCAGCAGGGTAAGAGTCTCCCCAAAACAAACTGCCCCAGGTGCGGGGGTAGGCATGACAGAGCGGAGTGCCATTTTAAAAATACAACATGCCTCCTTTGTGGGAAGAGTGGCCATTTAGCGAAGGTCTGCAGGGCTGCTGTGCCCTGTGTGAGCGCGTTGGAAGGCAACTCGCAAGGCAGCAGTCAGTATGTCAGGAAACCTTTCAGATCAGGCAGACCCCAGAATTTCAGAAAAAGGGATTCCTGTTTTTCTGTTCAGGAAGACAGGGAAGAGGCTAAAGTGGATCAGATTATCCACAGTCCGAGAGGAAAAATATTCCTCACGGTTAAATTGGAAGGCAGACCCTGCCAAATGGAGACTGACACAGGCTCAGCTGTCTCTATTATATCTTGGGCAACAATTAAAAGGATTGTGACTGCCATATCCCAACCAGCTTAACGCCATGTCTCTTAAAATTGAGGGATTTCCAGGGGAAACCCATTCCTGTACTGGGGAAGTATTTTTGTAGGGTGGTCTTTAAACAATATAGCAAAAGGTTGCCTCTCATTGTGGTAAAAGACCCCCGGCCAAGCTTGCTTGGGTTAGAGTGGTTTGAAGCCCTAGGACTGGCCATTACAGGAATTGACCAAATTCAGAGCACTCCATATTTGGACATGCTCATTAAGGAATTTCCTGAAGTTTTCGGGGAAGGTCTGGGGAAGTACACAGGTACTCCCATTTCTTTTAACCTTGACCCCCAGGTTCCACCACGACGGCTGAAACCGTGTAGGGTACCTTTTGCGTTAAAACCCAAGGTGGACGCAGAAATTGATAAGCTGCTGGCTCAAGGGGTGTTAGAGCCAATAGACCATGCCCGTTGGGAAACCCCAATCGTGACCCCAGTGAAGAGCGACGGGTCTGTGCGCCTCTGCGCTGACTTTAAATGCACTTTGAACCATGCCTTGCAGCAGAGCGCATACCCTGTGCTCGTAGTGCAGCATCTGCTGCACTCTCTGGGTCAGGGAACCATATTTGCGAAGCTAGACCTCGCCCAAGCATATCAGCAGTTGCCTGTGGATGAGGCAACTGCTGAAGCCCAAACGATTGTCACGCATAGGGGCGCGTTCAAGTGCAAACGGCTCCCATTTGGAGTCAGTGTGGCACCTGGACTTTTCCAAAACTTAATGGAAAGGCTTTTACAGGGTATACCAGGCGTCGTACCTTATTTTGACGACATCCTGGTATCAGCCCACTCCCTGACCAACCTCCTGGCCCGCTTGCGTACCGTGCTTCGTCGTTTTCGAAGTGTGGGGTTGAAACTCAAAACTACCAAGTGCAAGATTGTGGTGCCACAGGTCGAATTTTTGGGATTTTTAATTGACCGCAATGGCATTCATCCTACCCCCGACAAAGTGCTGGCCATTAATCAAGCCCCTACGCCTACCACAAAAGCCGAGCTGCAAGCCTTCCTAGGCCTCCTGAACTTTTACAATATATTCCTCCTGCACAAGGCTTCCGTTGTGGAACCACTCCACAGACTGCTAGACCGCTCGGCGAAGTGGGTCTGGGGCAAGAGTGAAGCCACGGCATTTGAGACTGTAAAAAACTTTCTGACATCTGAGAGTGTCCTGCTCCAGTACGACAAATCACTCCCAGTTGTATTGACTTGTGACGCGTCTCCCTATGGGGTCGGAGCAGTTCTAAGCCACTGGCTGCCGTCGGGCAGGGAGGCTCCAGTTGCACTTTTTTTCTCGCACCTTGTCCTCCCCTGAAAGGAACTATAGCCAGCTAGATTGGGAAGCTTTAGCTATAGTGGCTGGGGTGAAACGTTTTCATTCTTATCTATACGGCCGTCACTTCCACATAGTGACGGATCACAAGCTCCTGCTGGGCATCATCGCCGGGGACAGACAGACACCCCAAATTCTGTCTCCCAGATTCACAAGGTGGACTGTGTTCCTGGCTGCTTACAACTATACATTGCACTACCAGCCCGGAAAACATATTTGCCATGCCAACGCGTTGAGCAGATGCCCTTTGCCCATCACAGTAAAAGACCCAGCTCCTGCCTCCGAGGTTTTGCTGATCGACGAGATGCAGCTACCAATTACAGCAGCTGATGTGGCCGCACACAAGAGCCGAGACAAGCTACTCGCCAAAGTGCTGGGTTGGACTGTACGAGGATGGCCCTCTAAGCCACTGGGCACCGAGTAGCAACCTTTCTCCACCAGGCAGCACGAACTCTCATCGCAGCAAGGTTGCCTCCTGTGGGGTGGTCGAGTGATCATCCCTGCGAGAAGTGGTGCTGTTGACTCTTCACGACGGCCACCCGGGCATAGTCTGGATGAAGTCACTGGGCCGGAGCTATGCTTGGTGGCCGGGCATGGACCAGGACATTGTGCGGTGGGTGTCGCGCTGTTCACAGTGCCAGGAGTCCTGACCTGCCTGTCCCCGAGCCCCCATCCAGAATTGGGAACAGCCAAAGGCTCCTGGTCCAGGGTTCATATGGACTTGGCTGGCCCAGTGAAGGGCCAAACATTTATGGTTATTGTTGATGCCTATTCTAAGTGGGTTGAAATTGCATTACTATCTTCCACCACTGCCCCAGCCATTATCAAGGTATTAAGAAGGGTGTTTGCGACCCACGGGTTACCTGATCTGGTCATTTCTGACAATGGGCCCCAATTTACTGCAGCTTTGCTAGGCTCTTTCTTTGCCAGACTAGGGGTCAGACACACTTTCGTAGCCTCCTTCAACCCGGCGGCCAATGGTTTGGTGGAACGCGTGGTGAGAACAGCAAAAGAAGCATTAGCGAGGTTTGGGGCCCAAAATTGGCAAGAAGATATAGATAAGTTCTTGCTATGGCAACATGCCACCCCATGCTCCACAACAAACAAAAGCCCGGCGGAATTATTAATGGGTCAGCACATTAGAACCACACTGGCCAGGCTACACCCCGAATATGCCCCTGTAAAACCGTTAGACTCCCGCAGCCACCTTAAGGGATTCTCAGTAAATGCACCTGTCTATTCGAGGAACTATGCTGGCCACCCACTATGGGAAAGCAAACATGACGGAACAGCAGCAGGGCCTATCCTATAGGCAAACCACGGATAGCTTAGAGCAGACACCTAGGTCCCGGGTAACCTCCCCCGAGCGGTCGCAGGGTAATAATGGGAATCCAAGAGACTTACCTGTTCTTCCTCATGGGTCTCCAGCGTTGACTGGGTCGGAGGAGGAAGGGTCTGGGCCCATAGGGACGCACCTCCAGAAGCTGGGGTAGAAGTTCCTCCAAGAAGGTCAGGGCGGATTTGACGCCGCCCAAGCTACTTAAAAGACTACGCATGCGCATTCTAAGTGTGAAGGAGTGTTATGTATTATAGTTTTCCCTCTGGTCCATTCCGCTAGAGGGTGCTGTGCTCGTCGCTGATTGGTTACCTGTTTGACAGCGGCATATATAAAGAGCTGCCAAACAGGGCTCAGCTGTTGCCAGTTAGCTGAGACGTGCAAATGAACGTGAAGTGCCACGTTTGGCAACCTGTTATAATAAAAGCTGTTAGCTGCTTGAAGTCCTGGCTCGCCTCCTGTCTGTCTACCCGTGTTCTCCCAGCTAGAACAGTGGGGGAGTCTTATTTTATCCCATGTACAAGTCTACTTCTTCTGCTTGCTCATGGGGTGCACTAGTGCCGCTGCCACAAGGCAGGGGGTGGAACTGCCTCATGCGCCTCACACCAGCTGACCTCAGAGCCCCTGCAGCCAGGTCAACCATGCCCCAACAACTGCCCTGCCTTGCAGAGGCAGCTCCAGCAGCCCCATCCAGCAAGACCCTGCATGGCCACTGGCCCACTTCTTACAATACAATACAATAGCAGAGTTGGAAGGGACCTTGGAGGTCTTCTAGTCCAACCCCCTGCCTAGGCAGGAAACCCTATACCGTTTCAGACAGATGGCTATCCAACATCTTCTTAAAGACTTCCAGTGTTGGGGCATTCACAACTTCTGGAAGCAAGCTGTTCCACTGATTAATTGTTCTAACTGTCAGGAAGTTCCTCCTTAGTTCTAAGTTGCTTCTCTCCTTGATTAGTTTCCACCCATTGCTTCTTGTTCTACCCTTGGGTGCCTTGGAGAATAGTTTGACTCCCTCTTCTTTGTGGCAACTCCCTCTTCTGTTTGCTCATGATCACAAGGGAGCAGGAGGCCGAGCAACACACCGGTACCGTGACCACAACACAAGGCAGAGGGCAGAGCTGCTCCACACACCATGCACTGGCTTACCTCAGGATCCCCACAGCCAGGCCATCCATACCCTGACACATGCCTCACCTGGCGACCATGGCACCAACAGCAGCACACCACTCTGCCTCTTGCTCCATTGCGGCTGCGAGCAAGATGTGGCACTGTGACCACGTGGGCTCCTATTGCACATGGCTTTTGGTGGTGCTGCCGTGCGGTAGGTGTTGGAGCATGGATGGTCTGGCTGCGGAGGCCCTGAGATAAACCGGTGCAAGTTGTGTGATGTTGCTCCACCCCCCCTTGCCTCGTGGCCACAGCAGTGCAAACAGCCTGATGCAATGGGGTAGGGTTCACACGTTAAAACATGCTACATCTTATTTTTGGGACAGGTCTTATTTTCAGGGAAACAGGATATATGACAATGTAATTTGTTTAAAAGGTCAATAGAAACATTTAATTGAACACTGCTATGTTACAGTTGGGGTTACCATGGTATATTTTTATTTATTATGGTTTGATGCACAGTCAACCAGATGTTCAGAATGGATTTGGTATTTTGTCTACCTAGAAGTCCTTTCCAAGGACCTGGGATAGAAAGGTGTAGATGTTTAGTAGCGTTACAGTGTTGCAGGATGTAAGCTGTTCTGAGTCAACCACCGTTTGCAATTGACTAACGAAGAATTTGTGTTCAAGTAATCTCCAGTTGTTTTAGGATTGCACTCCCTATTACTATTGGCACTACCTTTCCTTTGTTTTGCCACAAACGTTCTATTTCTATTTACAAGTCTTGGTATTTTGTTATTTTCTCCATTCTTCTTTTCTATTTTGCTGTCGCCAGGCACTGCCATGTCCACTATCCGGACTTTTGTCTTTCTTATCAACAATTTTTAAGCCTGTGGTGTTATTATTTGTTCAGCTTATGCACAGACTTACTGGGGGAGGGTAAATTCCAGCCTTGGTATCCTTTAGAATTGGCAAACCTAGGTTATCAAGGTGACAATGAAGAATACTGAATATTATACAAGATTTTTGTTTATCCTCATTCTTCCCAACTACTCTTCCTTTTGGTAGTATTGGGGGGGATCATTTTACAGTTAAGAATCGTGCAGTTTCCTGTATCCTACTAATGTAACCACAATCTGTAAATATGAGGTTGGATCAAGATTTAATTCAACTGAGAATATATATTTGACGACTACCAAGGGAATGAAGGAATCTATGAGAAAAGCACATGCAAAACAGGTGTACCTGTTCATCTTATCAAGGTGTATCAAAGAAGCTTCTTAGATGTGCTATAGAACCATTGGGACTAGGAAGCAACAATTATCTTTTACTTACCGATATAAGCTACAGATACTAGCAGTGGTATTTTGACATGGTGTTTTGTTAGAAATACCCAATGTTTAAGTAAAGAAAACCTTTATAAAGCACAATAAAATTAGTAACGTGAGAACAATGTAGCAACACTATCTCTGTTTTGTTTTATCAGGTTTAGAAAAAGGACATACGGAAGTTTCAGTTTAAATTTCCCACAGTATTTTTAAAAATATCTCTCTCTCTCTCTCTCTGTGTATTTGTGTGTGTGTGTGTGTGTGTGTGTGTGTGTGTATGTGTATATACACGCACACAGAGTATGGTGATCAGTACAGAAATTCATACATACTGCTATTTATATTTCATGAACATTATAATCTACACCGCCAAATAGAAGCCTTTAATCAAATATTTCAAGTAAATTATAGTAAATTCCTTGTGAATTTTAATTATAAATGCTGAGTTCACTACAATGTGGCTTGTTTGGGTTTATCTAAACAGACCTTGATTTATTCAATAAACCATTTTAATCATGGTTTAGAATGATGTCTGTCTTCTTGATGGCATTAAAAAACTGCTATAGTGTTACTGAGGCGTGATGGTTTAAATTGGAGTGTTACAGCTACTATTGATTATGGGAGGAAGACTATAGATCAGAGCAGAGAATCACTTCCATCCAAAGATTATAACTGCACTTTAGTGAGACAGGTTATGCTGTAATAACAGAATCTTGTAAGCCTTACTATGCTCTACTTCCCTTCCTTATACCTCAGCGAATCAGGGATATTATCTTGCTCCCCAGGATTTAAAGAATGTTTCAGTCCTGTTTGCCTGGGTAACTATTCTTCCATATTTCTATCAAAGTCATCTTCTACATAAAAGTAAGGATTTAACTCATTTGAGCTTAACCTTACCTCTTCAAACTCCTAACAAAGTAGAAAAGGCAATGTAATGTAGTGCTTAAGATAATGGACTAAGAATGGAAAGACCTAGGTTCTAGGCCACCTTCAACCATAGAAGTTCCCTGGATGACTTTGAGCTAGTCAACTCTTTCCAGTGGATTGCTGTTCTGGAGAAAAAGAAAATAGGTGGAGGGAGCAATATGTAGATTGCCCTGAACTTCTGTACAAAAGGCAGGATATAAATAGCAAATAGACAAAATAAGTTCATAAATGTGGTAGATCACTTTACATGCATGTATACCTTTTATGTTTTAGTACAGACGTTTAGCTGACGGACCTGTAATTCCTGTTCTTTTAGGAAGGCAGACCATGGAATGAAAACAATTTTCAATTTATATTGCACAATTTTACTATTTTAAATAATGTGGCAGATTTTGAACTGGTTTTAATTCACTTTAACCTTACCTGTTGTTACATAATCTATTTCTGCATTGTAGAGTGTGTTGATTTACGTTCTTTTCCTCAGCCCAAGGCAGTTTACATGGGAATCTCAGTTTATTCATAGACATTTGATAAAACAGAATGGCTGGCCCAAAGTCACATATGAGTTTCAGTGGCTGAAAGAGGAGTTCAAATTGGGTTTCTCTGATCCTACTTTTACATTTTAACCAAATCTGGTATTTTTTTAAAAAAAAAAATCCTACTGGACATTTCCAGATAAGAATTAGTTCAAATCAGTGTGGATTGTGAGCCCATTATCTTAGTACTATTCAATAATGGAATAGTATTATTCCCAGGGATTCCATATCAAAACTAGCATATCAAAATTAGAATTCTCCTTGGAAACGCTGAGCTTGGAGACACCTTTCTCCACTGATCTCAACTCTTGCCTCATCCAACCTTCAACCCTGAAGCAGTTGGCCCTTTCCAGTGAATGTTTTCTGTTGCAGTGGGTGGGTTTCAATTTATTTCATTACTGGTTCGCTCATGCGCCTGCGTAGAAGTGTTTGGGTGAGTAGGCGGAGCCTCCCGCCGCCGCCACTATCAGTTCGCCCAATCCGGGGCAAACCGGCATAAAACCCACCTCTGCTCTATTGCAATAATGCTGACATTTTAGCCATTCAGTTTCAGAGTTCACACTGACTTTTAAAACAGAAACTAAAGAAATGGCCTGTTTGCAGCTGTTTTATAATTAGGATTGTAATTCCAGATGCTGTTGAAGTAGTGAAATGTCATACAGGTGAAGATGTTTGACAATCGGCTTCTAAGATTTTGAGGGACTATAGATTGAAAATGGTTGTGATGCAGAGTGAGGCTATGAACATTTGAAGATAATTTGGAAGGAATGCTTCAAAACATGCATGAACATTTTTGTTTTAACTTAGAACATTTTTCCAGTTTCCATGTGGTTTAATGAACTGGCTCATGGCAGATTTTTTCAAACTCAGCTTTTTTCTAGCCTGGAAAAAGATGTCGCTGCTTTAATGAAAGTATAGAGTTGTACTTGCATGAGATCGAAACTTTCTTCTTAATGATTTCCCTAAGTTCCTCATCTGGAGTGTTCTGTGTCAGTATAATGTAATATTTTATAATCATACAATACAATAATGTATTGTATGATTATAAAATAAGCATCTTGTTATTTGTAACAGCAATACCCCTTAAGTTTATTTCTAGTTGTTGTTGCTTCTAGAAAATGATTACTTGGTGTTGTATTGAGTCTTTATTAATGGATTTTTTTTAAAAAAAATCACATTTCAGCGGACATGTCTTTTTAAATTATTTCGTTGATTAATCTTATCATGCAGAGTTAAGCGCCAAGACATCTGCCCATGGTTTCAGAAAACTCAGAAGATATGTGATGCATTCGTTGTCTTTTAGTATCATCATTTCATCCCTGCTGCTGATAATATTAGGCCTATATGCCATAATTGCTTCTTTTCACACACTGAACACAGCTAAGTTTTGATTAACCAGGTTTTTTTTTAAAAAAATAAACTGCTACAGCTTGAATTGACACAACCTGCTAAGCCATAAACTGGGGTTTACAAACCATAAATATTGGATTCACACAAATCATAAACATTTAGTTGTCAGAACTGTCAAGTCACAATATGTCTTTATTGTTATACGAATCCTGTGTATTCCTCAAAAGTAAATTAAATTGCTACAAATATTGCATGTTGCTTGCCAGGCTATGCACAAGAGGCAATGAAAACACTTAGCTACTCAGAAGTACAGTAAGCCTGAGTTTAATTGAGGTTACTCCAAAGTAAAGGTGTATCCAGGATTACTGACAATATTCCAGGGGGTGCAAAAACCTGGGTTGAAAAGTTTCAAAATTATAGTGTATATACATAATTATATATTTATTTTTGTAAGGGGTGAGAGAATATATCAGAAGCAATTTAAAGTTGCAGGGTATAGAAAAGGTTGGGCACCCCTGACCTAAAACATGCTTACATTGATGTAGGTCCTTGTGCAGTTAATGAGTCTTAATGCAGAGCAAACATCCATAGAAGTTTTGGCAATTTTAAGAGGCCATGGGTGGCTGGAGAATTCTGAGAGTTGAAGTCCAGAAATCTTAAAAGTTGCCAAGGCTGAGAAACATTGATCCATACGCTGATCAGAACTACCTTCCAGCAAGTTGAAGGAATAGGAAATCTGTCACGAACAAGGTTATTGAAGAATTACCAACTGCATACACATTATTTTCTCCCTGATCTGAAGATCCAATTTGCAGGAAAATGTAATAAAGAATATTTTGGTATGTTAGAATAGTAAGACCATAGCGACAAAAACTAAGGTCTGTGAAAAATTACAGCACTCTGTCTTAATATCATTGGAGTGGAAATGATAAATACAAGCTCAAGGAAAAAATAAAATGTTGAAATTATGTAACACTTTCTGCAATAAAATCATGAATAATTTGTGCTGTGGTTACATCTAACAAACTAGTATGGCATTTGGGATTTTTTGGACCTTATTCAACTTTATCAGATTTGTAAAGCTACATTTGTTATTCCACAAATTTTCTTAATTTGATCAACTTAATTTAAGAAACGTATTGCCTGCTTTAATACACCTAATTTCTAAATGTATTCTGATTCAATGCATGATCATTTGTGGACATCTTTCTATCTTATACTAGCTTGGCCTATAACCAGGTTACGGCATGATGCTGTCATATGAATCAATTGTTACATCCATAATTTCATTTTTGTTACTATATATAAGACTAGAAATGAAATAGGTATGTTGATACATTTTAGAACGTATCAATTCAATGAAGGTACAAGCAAATTAAATATTTTCAATTTCTGTATCCTGCTTTATTCTGTTTTTTGTTTTATATGATTTATAGAAAAACAAGTCTAGTGATCATAAATCATGCAGGACAAGTCAATAATCCCATTCTATATAAATGTTCAGTAAAATGATTGAATGTGGAAGCAGAGAAAACAACTGATTTCATAATTACCAAACTATAACATTTGGAGGTATGTGGTACAATGACTATTTTAGTGTTACATAGATTATAAATAATTCATTTTCAGAGAGGTTTCAAGTTATGGTGGTACAAATGTAACACTGGTTTGCAACTCTGTAGAACCACCAGGACGTAGGTGTGTGGTGGCTCAGTGATTAAAGACACCGAGCTTGTCAGCTGGAAAGCTGACAGTTCGGGTTTAAGACCAGAGTGCTGCACAACGAGGTGAGCTCATGTTATTTTCCCCAGTTCTTGTCCACCTAGCAGTTCGAAAGCATGGAAATGGGAGTAGATAAATAGGTACCACTTCAGTGGGAAGGTAACAGCATTGTGTGCCTTGGTGTAGTCATGCTGGCCACATGACCAGGGAAATGTCTTCAGACAATGCTAGCTAAGAAATGGAGATGAGCTCCACCCTCTAAAGTTGGAAACGACTAGACAGGGGAAACCTTTATCTTTATAACCACTGCAGTTTTTAAAGGTAACAATTACTAAATATCCCAGGGGAAGAAACAGTTGCTTTAAAAAACTGCAGATATGTGTTGCATTTGTGCTTGAAGCATAGGTTGAAATATCTTGGAAATAAACAAAATGCTGTAGAGCTCCATTGGGAAAAGCAGGGAAAAATACTCTTCTTTCACATTATTTCTTTCATATAGTACATTGTTAAACTGTGAAATCTGCTACCACAAAATGGAGTGGAAATAAAAGGGGATTAGAAAGATGTGTGGAGGTTAGGGTTATGAGTAATTATTAATTTACTTTCTCTATTTCATTTCTAGTATCTGAGTAAGTCTGCTTTGGAATACTAAACAAGTCTTTGGTCTGATTCAGCACAGCTCTTCTTAAGTTTTTATTCCTCCTACAAGGATGAATAAGCAAGGTGGTAGAAGTTATTCTTCTACCTGTTGAAAGCTGTTTATGGATGATGCGGAAGGTTTAATCAAGTATTCCACTAGTTATTACAAAGTCAAAAAGATTAGATGGCAGTTATTCAGAATTAATGTGAAATAAAAAAAGAGTTTTGTGTATGCAACATTAGCATATTTTTAATAAGCATGCAGTAAAAAAAATAAAGAGGAAGGAAGGCATAAATAAGCATAAAGATACGTTCAACTGGTTGACAAATAGACTTTGGTTCTGTGTTTTTGCAGCAGTTTCCTCTCTTATGGGGTCTGACAAAAGGCTTGCAAATGGACAAATTGCAAAATTGGTTTATGATATATATCAAAGTTTTGCTTCTACAAAAGAAATGATTAAACAGTTTAATCATTTGTGCACAAGACTTTGGGCTAGACTAACAGAGTTTGAAATCTAATCATGAAATAGCAATAAAACTTATGATTTTAAAGTAACATAAATCATGAAGGAAAAACAAACTCGGGCTGAATTACTGAAATTCTGGTAAGGACTCAAAATCTGAATCAGAAGGAAGATGTCCTTTCTGGTGCAATAAAAACTAATATCCTTTCTTTTATGTTTGAAAGCTAAAATTCAATATTGGAGATGGGACGAAATCAGAGGTGGGTTGCTCCTGGTTCGGCCGAATCGGTAGTAAAATTCAGGCCTGGGTCTCAGAACCGGCAGCGACCCAGGCCTGCCACGCCCCTGATCCGGTTCCCTCACTGCCCCTGAGCCACCACCATTTTGTTTTTAGTGACTGCATGTGAGCAGTTCACTATAAATTGTTCTGCGCATGTCTGAAGAACAATTTACATTGAACAGCGCATGTGCGTGCAGCGCACGTCTGGCGCGTGCAGGGGTTGCAAACCGGTAGTAAAACCAGCAGCAACCCACCCCTGGATGAAATTCTTCACTCCCCTGAGTAAAGAAGAAAAAAATCAGGCGATGTAGCATATGGTGTTCTAGGTTCTAAAGGATGAATCTATGGGGTACAGGAAAGGAAGTCAAGTATGGTTTAAAAGATGTAACAGAGACTAAGTGGATTAAAATAGAATAACAGAGTTGGAAGGGATCTTGGAGGTCTTCTAGTCCAACCCCCTGCCTAGGCAGGAAACCCTCCATCATTTCAGACAAATGGTTATCCAACTTCTTCGTAAAATCTTCCAGTGTTGGAGCATTCACAACTTCTGGAGAAAAGTTGTTCCACTGATTAATTGTTCTAACTGTCAGGAAATTTCTCCTCAGTTCTAAGTTGCTTCTCTCCTTGATTAGTTTTCACCCATTGCTTCTTGTCCTACCCTCAGGTGCTTTGGAGAATAGCTTGACTCCTTCTTCTTTGTGGCAACCCCTGAGATATTGGAACACTGCTATCATGTCTCCCCTAGTCCTTCTTTTCATTAAACTAGACATACCCAGTTCCTGCAACCGTTCTTCATATGTTTTAGCCTCCAGTCCCCTAATCATCATTGTTGCTCTTCTCTGCACTCTTTCTAGAGTCTCAACATCTTTTCTACATTGTGGCGACCAAAACTGAATGCAGTATTCCAAGTGTGGCCTTACCAAGGCATTATAAAGTGGTATTAACACTTCACGTGATCTTGATTCTATCCCTCTGTTGACGCAGCCTACAACTGTGTTGGCTTTTTTGGTAGCTGCTGCACACTGCTGGTTCATATTTAAATGGTTGTCCACTAAGATTCCAAGATACCTCTCACAGTTACTACTATTGAGCAAGGTATCAATGATTGATTCCAATGACTAGAATACTGCAACAGAGATATATAATTTGTTTATAGAAAAAAGAGTGAAAAATATTCACTCATCCAGGATAAAATACGTAGAGGCATGGACAGAAGTAATACTTCCGTTGCTATCTCTAATGCTAGGGGGAACTTGAGAATTATAGTTTTCAAAAGCAACAATCTTTCAAATAAGTTATTAAGTTTCAGTGATTTAATGTCCTTGGTATCTGCTAAGCATGGTTCCTCTAGGAAATTTCTAAAATGTCCTTTTCAAAACTTTCTCTGTCAGAAAGTGGTGGGAAAGCCAAGAGAATCAGCTATCCTTGATTTGATACTAATCTATAAGGAAAAATTAGTGAAGAAAGAATATATTGAGTGAAAATGACCACCCAATGCCAGACCTCTTAACTGAAGGTAAAGTTGAGAATTAAATGCATTTCTGAGATTTTATAAAAATGGTTTTTATTAAATTCCTAAGGAATAATATGTGGTAGAATGGCAAGAAAATTGAAAAGGAGCTACAGATGGGAATTTCTAAAAATGGAATACCAAATTACATTCCCATAAGGCAGGGGTGTCCAAACTTGGCAACTTTAAGACTTGTGGACTTCAACTCCCAGAATTGCAGAGCTGGCTGGGGAATTCTGGGAGTTGAAGTCCACAAGTCTTAAAGTTGCCAAGTTTGGACACCCCTGCCATAAGGAAACAAAATGGAAGCTAGTTGAAGATTTGCAGAGGAAAGATCTGAAAACGTTAATGTTTAGGTTCAAATTCAAGTTTATTGTTATCACAATCAATGTTTTATATAAATCTAATATTATAAAGTATCTATAATTATATAAATCCAATATTATAAAATATTATCTATAGATTATATACATTTAATATTATAAACAAATGAGAAGCAATGGAAGAGTATCAAAAGTGTTTAAGTGCAGTCTTTAACATACTAAAAAGAGAATGAAATATCAGGAAATGTTAACAGTAGAACATTAATAACATATATGCATTGAGTATTAAGAGGTAAATTAAGAACCTCCTCAAATAAAAGTTTATAAAACATAGCATCCCAGAATCTGAAGTAACAGTGAACTTCTGTAAAACAAAAATATTTTTTTTAAAATCAGTGTTTGGCAGGAGAAGCCTAAGTATGTATTAGTTATAATTCGAAAGGAATTGATCTCCATTTCCTTTAATGAAGAAAACAAAATGCCAACAGTAAAAAATAAAAAAAGCAAGATAGCCTACTGCTGTTTTTTCTAAAAATAATGTTTTCCCTCAGAAAATGGTGAGAATGAATGCAAAGACAAAATAGACATGAGTTTGATATAAACGTGATCAGGGAATGTTTACTTAAAATATACTTACATTTTTTAGATGAAATGAATAGCATTGCAGGATTGATTGCTTGGCTATACCCTTGTTTTATTTGTAAGAAATTCTATAGCACTTGTGAAGTATCTTGTCATTGGTGAGTAACAAATGCCTCTATTTTTTAAAAAAAAGAAAGAAAGAAGACTCTAAGGACAAATGGATCAGTCTCACATTGAATCTGGTAAGATTCTGGAGCAGAGCATAACACATCAGTATGGAAGCACATTGGAAACAGTTATTACCAGAAATCAGGAAAGGTTTGTCCAAAACAAATATTGCCAGATAACTTAATTAAAAAAACATTATTAATGTCCCTTCATAGATCAAGGGAATGTTGGAAATATAACTTGACTTGATATTCTCCTTGACATTTTGATTAATAAGCCACGAGATGGTTGACGTGATAATTAAGTGGCTACATAGCTGGCTCAAAAATTGCATTGAAAGAGCACTCAATAATTATTCCTCATTTACCAGGATGAGTTATTGAATAGACTGTTTCAAGGTTCTGTCCTGGGGCCTTTGTTCTTCAATACTTTTACTAAAATGATTTGGACAAATGTGTGAGGGCAATTCTTGTTAAGCTTGCAGAAGATACAAAACTGAGGTGAGGTGTCTGCAAAGGCAAATAAAATTTCAAGTTGTATCAATAGAAGTTTATATGGAATATGCTTGCCTGGTCAGATCCTATCTCAAGGATTATATCCAATTCTGGACAACCACCAGATAATTGGAACAGGTTTGGAGAAGAGTAAAAAGGATAATAGGAGAGTAGAGAATAATTCCTATGAAGAGGTGGAGGAACGAGATATGCTTAGCCTTGAAAAAGGAGAGAGGATAGGTAGATATAATAGCACTTTAAAAGTATTTGAAAGCGTGTCACCCAGAAAATCAAACTCTGTTCTCTAGGGCTTCTGAGTTTGGCCATGAAACAGTGGATTTCAGTTACAGGAAATTTTAACAGGACAACCAATTACACAGAAAAAGTAATGGTCTCCTCTTTGCTGAGACCTTCATGTCGAAGGCATAGGATATTTAATTTGGGTTCATGCTCTGAGCAGGGGATTGAACCTTTACTTTGCAGCTGAATGAATTTCTAACTCGTTATTCTCTGAGATGTGTTACCTGATTTGTATACCCAGCTTTTCCTAATGATAGGGGTGTTCATGAAAGACATTTTATTGGATTAAATTCAGACTTGCTTCATACATGGTGATTTTATATATCTTGAAGACACACACAAAGGATCAAAAATTTATTTAATCTGTTCAGATAGTGAAATAAAAACTTACATAAAATTTGTATCTGATGCCAATCTAGATTTAAAAATGCATATTCATAGATCATTAATAGGTGTCATTAAATCTAACAGAATTCCTGTAAAAATCATGTAGTTAGCATTACATTTATATATACCATGAAGAGGTTGCAGATTTTATAATGCATATTATAAATTTTTTAAAATGTGGTTCCTGAAAAGAATTTGGTAAACATGATTGTAGATTATTGAACTTTCAAATGAGTGTCCAATAGTCTTCTTCCTTGAGTATTAAGATGAGATATGGTTTAAAAAATTAGAACACAGAACCAGGATGAAAAAGAAAGTGGAACTAGATGAATGTTGATGTCAGCCCTAATTAATTGGAAAATCTGTTCTTGCAATGAACTAGAACAGCATTTCCCAACTTTTAAGATGGCTGAAGAATTGAAGTTCAGACATCTTAAAATTGACAAGGTTGGGAAACAATGAGCTTGAAGACGATTTTACCATTTTGTCTGAAACTTCTGACTGCTTTGTCTATTAAGCTACCACAATGTACCCCAAAGACTTCGTCTCATAGCTTCCTTCCTTGTTATTCTCCCCAGCTTTATGGATTTGTCTTCCAATGACGATATTGAAGGCTGCACTGACGTTAAGATCGACTACAAAGCTCTGAACTTTCAACATCCTTTTGCACTTCCCAATGTTGATCCCCGACAACTTCTCTCCTTCCTATTTGGATTCCCCACCCCACAGCTTTGTATCCAGCTTTGAAACAAAGGCGCTCTACCTGCGATGCATTTGCCATTGTTTCAGCCCTACTTCCTCTCCCCAAATCTAAAGACACCGACTCATAAACGGGAGGCCCCGGCCATTTTCTTTCCTTCTTTGCCTTGCAGGTAAAAAAAAAAAGGCTGCGGACCATGAAATCTCCCAGCAAGGAAAAAGCTTGCAGATTTGACCCGTCAGGAGAGACGGGGCTTTGGAAGAGCCCAACAGGGCCTACTTTCTTCGCACGAAAAGACGACGCTGCTCTGCGCAGAAAGAAGGAAGGGCAAGTGTGTGCACGGCCGGCGCTCAGGCAAAAGCAGCTTTGAAGACAATGGCTACGGGTTGATGAGCCAAAGGAAAGATGGCGTTGTTCCTTGATGGAGGGGAAAGACAAGGCGAAGGGCGCCTTGTTTGCTTCCTCTTGGAAGGGTCTTGTCTTTGTGTCCCCATAGAGCGCCTCAGGCCGTTTCCCCGAGAGGGAAAGGCTTGTCAGGGCGAAGGGTACTTTTGTGCTTGAGTTACATCGTGCGTTGTGTTCCGGCCATCCCCGGAGCTTGGCGCGCCCGCTCTTCCCTCACGCAAACCAACACCAGCGGGGGGGAGGGGAGAGGGAGGAGGGACTCGGTGGGGAAGGCAATGAGCGCCAACTGCCTTCTTGACTTTCCTAGGAACTCTCCGCGCAGCGGCCGCGCGACACCGGCCCCCACCCCATTCCAGGCCGCTTTTCCGACGCGGGGAAACAGCAGAAGGCCCCGCCGCCGCGCCAGGAAGGAAAGAGAGAGAAAGGCGAAAGGACGGCAGGCCGCGGCCCCGCACACTTGTCCGGGCCTCGGCGCCTTCCGACCCATGCGCGGCGCAGATCCCTCCGCCGCTCTCACCCCACCCCTTCCCTCCATTGCTGAGCTCGGCAATTCTCGCAGTGCCCGGATGGAAAGTGTAATGGCCGCCAATAGTGACTCGTCGGAGTATGGAGACGGGCGAGGTAATCGAGGCGCCCAGCGAGCGGAGCGGTTGGCGGGCGCGGGGGTGGCGCGTGTCCCTGGGCGCCCCCACGGGGAGGGGGGGCACCCACCCAACTACCACCCGCCGCCGCCGCCCCCGGTTGGAGCGAGAGAGAGGGGCTCTTCGCAAGACGGGCGACCCCGGTACCCGCCCTCTCGCTGTGGGCTGAGGCATCAAATAGTCCTCAACGCTCCGCCATCCCCTCCCGCAACCGCCGTTGGGAAAGTTGGTGGCGCGTCCCCGTTTCTGACCCCAGGAAGCGGGGACGGCTTGGGAAGGGCTTTGGCGGCGCGTGGTGGGAGTTTGAGGAAGGCGGCGGGGCGCTGTGACAGCCATGGCCGCGCGGAAGATCGGCCATCAACAACGGCCGATATGAACTTTTATGTGCGCGAGGGCGGCCACCCCTCACTTGGAGGGCGAACCCCCAGGACTAGGTTGTCCTCCAGAGAAAGAAAGAGATGTGGGCATCCACAATCCATGCTTAGGCTCACCTGCCTCTTGGCGTGTGGCATAGAAAAGCTCTCCTTTCTTCACATGGGTTTTATCCGGACATCTTTGTAGCAACTTGGGGTAGGGTTTTCCTGCATCCCTTGGCGTCCTTGTGCTCACCCCACTATCCTGAATGGTGCTCTTCACCTGCTACATCGTTGACTCCCCCCCACCTTAAACCATCTGAGTGGGAGATAAACACACTTAAATTGCAAGACACATTCATACACTTGTTTTACAGTAGTTCAGAAGGAACCTCCCCAGCAGGTGAAGTGGTTGACTATGTACAATATGGCACTTCAAAGTGCATGGATGCATATTTTGTTTTAATCTAAAATTCCCCTTTTTCCAATTCTAGAAGGCCTAAGGGAACTAACTTGACCACTGTTCTTGCAGTTAGCCATTCAGAAATAGATATGCTATTCACTGGCACGTAAAAGTAAACTTTTATATTAAATACATACACCCATCATTTCTCTCCTCCATCTTTCAGGCTAGTGAAAGGAACAAGATGTAGAGGCAGTCTTAACTGATGTCTAATTAGAAGTGTATCTCTTGGTGTAGGATTGTACTTTATTGCAGAATAATGTTGTCTTATTCTCACTCACCTAAGGAACAAAGAAAGGTGTGGAGAGAAAAATGAGCAAAGACAAATAGCAGGCATCTGCTTTTGTCCAGTAATCAGAGCAGTGAGAGAAAGGAGCAAAGAGATGGAGAGGGGGGATGTGCAGGTGACAAAACCACAGGAAAATTGAAGAGACCAAAAAAAAAAAAAAATCCCTGAAAACTTTGCCACCTGGTGAGTTTTGCATTATGGTGGAGATTATTGTTGACCCTCTGTCAAAAGGAATAATGCTGTTCTGATGGAAAGGAAAATCTTAAAAAATCAATGGTGCTGGTGGATGAATGTACCTGGATTCCTGATCATTGAGGATTGTTAGGGATGAAAGAAGCAAATAAAAGCTATTTGATGAACAGAGAGGAATTTTCACTAGAAGTTTTAATTTATCTAGGAAATGAAATTTGAAATACATTATTCAAGCCTTCCTGAATTACCTTTTTTGTCTTCACCGTGTAAACTTACAATGGTAGATGGCTTGAGACTGAATAGACAGTCTACCAGAGTTTTGTTTCAGTGATTTATATGTTTGTTCCTGTAAAACCACTGGGTTTACAGAGTAGTATAAATGTAATAAATAAATAGCATGTGTTTTGTGAGTAGAAGGATCTTCAATTTATATTGGAGCTTTTCAGCATTACCCTTAATTGTTTGTTAAAAAGAACAAGTCAAAAATCTTGAAAAGCCTGTTATATTGTCTTATTTTGTTTGAATTAGATTTTTACCCAAACACCATAATTATTTGTTGCTTAGAAATAATTTTAAAGCAAGCAGGATGAATTTAATGACTACATCATTATAGGGCAGAATGATGTATAGTAGTGCATCTTGAAAGATCATTGAATAAATAAAGTTGTGCTTATTGTTGATTTAATGCTTTTATAGCAAAATAGAGTGTTTATTATTTCTGATGCCATTGAGCCATTTTATTAAATAACAGGTTCTGGATGTTCTGTCTTGATAATTTATAAGATGTAAATTTCATAGATTACTTGTATTACACCGTAACTTTGCCATTTCAAGCTAGTGTTATAGGCTTAATCTAAAACATAGGCTTTTGTTTAAAATAATAATAAAAACATCCAAAATGACATTATTATAAGTAAACTCATAGGGAAGATATAGATGGCACAAATAATATTTTGCTATGTTTCAAAATTGTAAACATTTTCTCCTTGCTGAATTTTGAACAGGGTATATTTCACACTAATAATACATTGTTGCCATTGTTGACTTGAGCACTTCCTTTTCATCAATTATTTTACATCTAACATTGAAGTCTTGGATTTTTTTTTGCAAAATTAAATATTTTCTTTCAATTAGCATTTAGATTCTACTTTGTATAAGGATGTCAAGATTGTTCTAATTTCGAAAATTGTTTTAAAAGTTTTGATTCTTGCAGGGTGATCCAGTCTTTGCAGTTAATTTTTTGGCTCAGATAATAAGTTTTGTTGTTCATTCTGACACATTTTGTTATGCACACTATCTAATCTAAACGCACCATTTAAGATATTCTGATTTTAAATTAAATGTTAATTTTACTAAAAGTTTTGACTTTTTAAGGAAGCAATATTATTGTTAGTCATATGCAGGCTAAAAAAAGTAATTAATGTAACTATTTCATTCAGCACTAAAAAGGCTAGTTAGCGTAACTATTTTCAGCATTCTTGTATCTGTTTTTTTTACTATAGAGAATGACAACTTTTATAGTAAGATGACATCAGAATTTGTTCCAATTGAGGAGAGACATATCTGAAATATTAATGACTCAAATTCTAACTTTTGGTACTTTTGTGTTTTAAAAATAATATTTTCTTTATTTTAGGATGCGTTGTACATTGAATGCAACATCTTTTGAATCTTGATTTTCAAATTCACCTCTTGAGCAAGCTATTGGAAATGGCATCATAGTTTTTCTTAAAGAGTAAGTTTTATAACTTGGTTACACTTTAAAAGGTTAAAATGGGATTTGAAAGATTTAGCTTAAAACGTTGGGTGTCCAACATTTTGGCTTGACTGGGCCACATTGAGTTAAGAGTCTTGGGTCACATGTAAAACATATAGTTAATGTCACATCATCATGTTAAAAATTTAAAATCTTGGGCTGCATTACTAACTGTTCAGGGTCACATGTGGCTTGTGGGCCACAGATTGAACACACCTGGCTTTAAGTGTTACATTTTAATTTTTTATATATGAATTCTGGCTTATAAATCATAATTTGTGTGCCTGTTCATAGTAGATGACAATACTAGACAATAAAGCTGTAGCATTTTTAGTTCATAATTTTTTTATTAATTTACTAGACCTACTGTCATTGATTGTTATTTACATTACATTAAAAAGTGATATTTAATAATTCCTGCCACAAATTGCTTACAGACTAAAATTAAAGAAGATCTGAGACTCTAAGGGTACATGAGACCCTTAGAGACTACAATAGTTGCTACTAAATTGTGTTTTTGAATGTGGTAGAGGAAGTTACTAAAATAACTAAAGATAATATTTGTACACTTCTGTTCTAAGATTTCCACAATACAAGTTTTGAGAAAGGAGTTCTTGAATGTGGCATTGATGAAAAGCAACACTAGGCAAAATAAATGGCAAGAGAGGAATAGAATAGAACAGGAACAGGAATAAAATAGTTTATTTGTCCAGGATGTGAGGGGTCTGCAGCTATTTTCTCAGCCCTCCACCTGACCCACACGATCTACAGGTCTTCTATGGAAGGCAAGCTGGTTGCAGTTGTTTTTTTCTGCAGTGCTAACTATCTGTTGAAGTCTTTACCTGTTCTATTTAGTTGCTGTACCAAACCAGACAATTATAGAAGAACAAATATAGACTCCTCCTTCAGCAGTCTGAACTTTCTGAGTTGATATAGGAAGAAAATTCTTTGTTGTGCTTTTTTTTAATGATGGTTCTAATGTTAGGTGTCTATTTCAAATCCTTGGAGATTATAGAACTCCAAAACTCGAAGGACTCTACTGTTGATACTGTACTATCAAATATAGTAAGAGATGGTGGAATGGGAGAGTTCATCCTAAAACCCATTATCAGCTCTAAAGTTTTAAGCATGTTTGGCTTCAGATTGCTCTGGCTGCATAGGGCCAGTTGTTCAACCCCCTGTCTATATGCTGACTCCTGACCACCTCTAATGAGACCAATGACAGTTGTATCATCTGCAAACTTTAATACTTGAACAGAAGGATCCTTAGAGATGCAGTCATTGGTATAGACAGAAGAGCAATGGAGATAGCACACAGCCCTGAGAAGTGTCTGTGCTAATTGTCTTATTATTAACTTATTAAATAATGGTTTTAAGAAGCAAAAAAATTGGTAAAGGTAATACAGTCAGTGAATGAAAGGAAGGAAGTCAGGACAGTAAGGGGAACAAAATAAGGATTACTTTTCTGTATCTTAGAACAAGGGATTTATTACATTACATCATGAAATAAAGTGGCATTGTGATTATCTGGTTAATCAGTTATTTGATTGTTTTAGTTTTTTAAAAAATTAAAATTAAGTTAAAGGAAAAAGGTCAGGGACATTAGATGAAAAAGATAGTGGCAGACCTGAACTTGTTTGTAAAGAATGATAGTAGTGACTGGACAATGATTTTTTGATGTAACTGTATCAATAGAAGATATACAATGATAAGCATGAAGAACAATTATCTAAAAAAGAATCAATGAATGACTCAGTGAGTGTAGGATGGTGAACAGTAGATAAAAATTATTTTTGGTATCCTGAAACATAGCCATAAAGGATGAAGCCAGAGAATTCAGAGCATATTAATAACAACACAAGTCTTTTTTTTTAAAGAAACAAGTTTTATAGCCATATCCTTTTAGCACCTGTAACATACTGTACTGCCAGTACTATATGGTGTCTAAAATGGGACTGTGGGCATTTGCTTTCCTGTTGAAGTTTTACAAATTAATGTGATGTTTTTATTTCAGATATGCCAAGTTAAGAAAATTGTGGAACTCTGGTGATAATTCAGCTCAGAGTCTTTTAAAAGACGAAGATTGCAATAATAGTACATTACAAAAAATGCCATCTGAGCAAGAACATTTTTTTTGCATTCAGAAGACCAACTTATTACAAGATGATGAGTCAGATAGACTGTGCATTTCTACATCTGATATTACTATTGAAAAGCCTACATTTGAACCTACAATTTCAGATATTGTTGCCTATGGCCTAAAAAAGGTGAAAATAGAATTGCCCAGGGTAAACATACCAAATGAAATAATTTTTAAACATGAAATTGACAAATATATGAAATTATTTCAGTGTAAAGAAAAAGCATCTTTCATTCAAATGGGTGTGAATGGGAACAGTGTAAATTATTCTGAGATTTATATTCCACATAGCAAATCAGGATTACATTATGAGGAAGGCTTGAAAACAGCAAAAATACTGAATTTCAGTTGTACAAAATGCCAAAACAACATCAGATATAGCCCAAATGATCTACAGAAACATTTTCAATTGTTACATCAGGGAGAATTGCCATCGTACCCCTGTGAAATGTGTAATTTTTCAGCTAATGACTTTCAGTCATTCAACCAACATCGCCGAACGCATCGTAGCACCTTAGTAAAATGTGAAATCTGTAATGATGATCACCGATATACTCTATTGGACTTAACAAAACATTTCACATCTCAACATTGTGCAAATGGTAATTTTCATTGTGAAAGATGTAGATTTTCAACCCAAGATGTAGGCACCTTTGTTCAACATATACATAGGCATAATGAAATGCAGTATAATTGTGAGAAATGCCATCATGTAAGTTTTTCAGAAGAAGAGTTTCAAAAGCATGTTGTTTCACACACTGGCACATTTCCTTTCAGTTGTCAGTATTGCAACTACATGGCATCACGGAAAAACTATCTTTTAAAGCATATTATTACCTTACACAAAGACCGTCTCTATGCAAAAGATAAAATGAATACAGATGATAACGAAAAAAGAGTCAAGAATTCAACAGGATTAAAACTTATCTTGAAAAGGTACAAAACTGGTGCATCAAGTAAAGAATTGTGGAGACGTAAAAAAATTGCCACTGATGGCTGTAGAACTGAAGAAGAGGATGAATATGTTTTCAAAGTCTTGAAAGAGTCTCTGCCTAAATCTGAAGAAGTAGGTCAGTCTGTAAAAGAACTACATGACATTATTTTAAATGAAAAGCTTGTTTATAGTGGAACAAAATCATCACCAGCAATTCAGCACAACAGAGCAGAAGGTGGACTAGGTTCCACAAGGGGATTGATGAAAAAAGCAGTTCATGGTCCTACAGTGTTGATGGTTAAAAATAATAAAATATCTGTTCCTGCAAACTACAGTGCTAAATTTTTGGGATTCAAAACAGTGGATGGAAAACAACATATAGTAATAAAATTGCTACCTACAGAAAAACAGAATTTGCCAGGAGGAAATAAGCTTGATGGGATTAAAGATGGTTCAATTGAATGCCAAGAAGAGACAGCTGACAACTGTAATATACCTTTAGTTGCTAGATCTCATGAAATTAATAATCAAATGCCTAGGAATAATTCTGTACACTTATCAGCATCATCTTCATGTAACCAGTTTTCAGGAAAAATAAAACAAGAAGGTAAGAATACGTTATGCTGCAGTGCGTCACAGAACATTGCACCACCTATTGTAGTGGTAGGAAAGTGTGCAACCCATTTGCCGGTGAAATCTGAAACATCTTCAATTCCTTGTGATTTGGTGGTCAAGACTAGAAGTCCAGTTTCATGGAAAAATTGTATACCTCATGGCCCCGATTCCCAGGTTTCATCCCCTCCTGGTTCACGTATGTTTCATTATGATCCCATGAAAAAACCTTTTCCTCCAGAATTTAGAATAGTGAATGGGGAAGTAAACAACAATAATAAACACCATAATATCTATTGTTCATCGCCAGATTTTTCCAGTCAGGCATCATTGCCTTTCCATAATTATTCTATTTTGGAAAAATCAAAAGAATTTACTTCCAACAAAATTTATCCTCTGCAGAGCAAGTCTACAAATGAATCTATGCCTTGTTTTTCACAATCAGTAACAGAATTAAATTTAGACAAAAAACCACTGCTGCCTCTTTATGGCTTTGTAAGTGGTAATAATGCTCAAGTATTCTCAGACAGCCCACCCACTCACAGTATTGACAAACAGTGTTGGTTAAGAAATCATGATGGACAATTGTATTTGAATACTAAGGTAAATCAAGTGTTGGAACATGTAGCTGAAAATTCCAAGCAAGAAAATGATGCTAATTGTGTAAGTTCATCATTTATGCCCAAAATAACATCGGTTTTTTCCCTTCAAAGTAAGCAGGCATCTACCTATTTGTCACCTGAAATAAACCAGTCATTACAAGATGTCTTAAAAAGACCAACCATCGCTCAGTCAAATAACTATGTTAAAACTAATTATGACAGATCTTTTTCAAACAAATATACAAATTGTAGGACATTTACACATAATGATTCATCATCTTGTTTCAATTTAACTGATTCTCCTGATAAATTTAAGAGAGAACTGAATATGAACAACACTACAACAAATGAAAGTGTATACCTGAACGGAGGACAAATTCCTTTGCCTCTTAGAACGGAAGCAATAAATTCAGTGTCGGGGAAAACCAGTGTTGGTGCGCTGCTTAAGACTCAGACGGATTCAATCATAACGCAACAGTTGGCAAAAGACAAGGTGCGCTATAATATCCATGGCCCTAGTAAAATTTGTCCATTTTTTCCTGAACAGAAAAAAACAGTACTACAATCAACACCATCAAGATTTTTTGTACCTTTGCAGCTTGCTCACAAGCAAGGATTACAAGTTATTTCAGGAAGGCCTTCTCCAAAAATGAGTTCATCAGATGATCAGGCAACCAGAACTGCATCTTTGCTTTTAAATAAAGGACCTGGAATGATTTTGACATTTGGTAGGGGGTCCCTTGGAACAGTTACAAATGTCACTGAAAATAATTCTCAGGTTTTAGAGAAAATTGCATCTATGAAGACAGTCTCCTCAGACAAGGACCTGCAATCAAATGATTCTAGAAGCCTAAGAAATTCTAGTATTAATACTTGTAGTGATGATTCCTCCATTGCCATTCCACAAAATGATCAGCACAACATTACAAATCCAGAGAGCAGACTTTCTTCCATGAAAATACTTGCTGGATTTCAAGGCAGTAAAGCTGCTTGTGCAAAGTCAGTAAAACAGCCAGAGGTTGGACAGGAACAACCTGTGTATGCACTTTTGCCCAATGGCAGACAAGCAGTTTTTCTTAAGTGTATGTCATCGAACAAATCTCTTGTACAAAACCATAATATTTTTCAAGGTCCTACTTATAGTCAAAGTTCTGAACCAAAGAAACACGGAGCAATGCAACAAAAGCTTTTTTTGAAAATTAAGACTTTTCCTGCTGCAGATAAATGCCAACCAGTTAGCAGCATTTTATCATCTTTGCAGTTGAACAATATGAAGTGTTGCAATAGTCCTGCACTAAATCAGAAAAATACAGCTCACTCTTCTAGCAATGCCTTATCCTTATCAGGTAGATTGATGCCAGCAAATGCTTGTTCAGCAAATGAGAACTCAAAAGATTCTTGCTCCTCTGTAGAACTAGTACATTCCTCTAGAGGTGGAAAGCCGTGGTCACAAAAGATCCCACCTGATTTAACTCAAAAAGAAGCTACTAACAAAGGAAGCAGTTTCGAAAATCAAAGAGCAACAGAGAATATGTCAACACAAATGTCAAAGGTTAAACATCATTCAAAGCAAAATGATGCTAAAGTTTCTAATGCTACAGTTTCACAGAAGAATAAGAATTTGAAACGGAAAACTAATGATGACTTTCAGGGACCTCCTAGAAAGAAAACATTGCATCGAAAGTGCAAAGAAAAAAATCAAGTAGACGTGAATGAATTTGAATCCTTGTTTCAAACCCCTTATAGACCAAGAGCATCAAAAGATACTATAAGGATTTTAAATTTACTTCCTTTTCATTCTAAGCAACTTGTCAAATGCCCCCGGAGAAATCAGCCTGTCGTTGTACTAAACCACCCTGATGCTGATGTTCCTGAAGTTGTAAATGTTATGAAAACTATTGCAAAGTTTAAAGGACATGTTCTAAAGGTCTCTCTATCGAAGAGAACAATAGATGCTCTTCTGGAGCCAGCATATTATAGCAACCGTGTGTACTTAATTACTAATGAATTGACTCGAAGAAAACACAAAATGCTAAAACCTGTAAGTCCTGTAAAAGAAAGATTTGTTTTAAAACTAACACTGAAGAAGACTAGCAAAAATAATTATCAGATTGTGAAAACTACCTCTGATAATACGCTGAAAACTAAATTTAGCTGCTGGTTTTGTGGGAGGATATTTGACAATCAGGACAATTGGGTAGGGCATGGACAACGCCATCTAATGGAAGCCACTCGAGACTGGAATTCATTAGAATAACTTATTAAAGAATACAAAATCATGTTCCTCTGACTGCAAATTATTTTGGCTGATAGCATCCAGGAACACATTAAAATTATGTTTTTTAAATCAAGTTTCATGTTAGCACCTAAAATGAATCTGTATACATTTTAATTAAATAGTTGCTATTGCAGTTTAATTTGTGTTTGTTACTACTATCATGGTATATATTTGTAATTGGAGAATGAATTTCAGGGCTTTTCTCTCTTGTATATATTTAAACATGAAAGTGTGTACATATTTTTGTACTTTGGTTATTTGCTACAAAATCTTGCACAGGAATTGTATTTTCCAGCTCTGTGCATGCACTACTAAAAGGGTTTTCAGCTATCCACAGCTATTGCCGTATTTTTCCTTGATCTTTTAAAAGATTTTTTTTCCAGGGATTGATCACTGTTGTTAGCAAGTGCCTAAAAGATGTGAAGCAGTTTACTTTCTGTCAACTGTATAACCATAGGTCTGTATAGGACCAGGTCTCCTAACAGTTTCTTTTAAAACAAAGCCATATGTGAATGCTTTAAGCTATATTGCTATGCACATGACACTTGTACTATTTCTGTGCAGTTTGTCTACTTTCTTAGTGAAGTATTTTTTCATACAAATCAATAAACTTATTACTGTGTTTATGCCTGATGAAGATAACTGTTGAAAAAAATGTATTCCCTGTTTGTATAACAGTACTGCTGAATTCCAAGTGAACAAATTTGTCATCCCTACAACATTGGTATTAAATTTTATTAAAAATCTGATTTCATAATTTTGCAACCAAATGCATGTAAAAGATAGTTTTATCATGGTCATGGTAGAAAGCAGAATGTGATTTTCACTGTTACATTTTGGAAAGAGTTCCTTTTAAGACATGATCAGTCGGAATTTGAAACATTGATGCTTCATAAACTTCTGTTGAAGAGTATTTGAATTTCATTGAAGAATCTCTTGCTTGGACCATAGTTTCTTATTTAGACAAAATATTTGTCTCACGTTGATTGAAGATTTTGTCAGGCAGTTTTTCCCCTTTGTACTGAAAGTATACATAGATGATTTCAGAAATCATCTTGGGCTTCTGACAATCTACTAGATTTCCGAAGGCCTACAGATTGCAAACTTTTTTTGGGGGGAGGGGGATGGCCATTGCCTAATTCTGATCTGTTTAGGTAATTTTACCTGGAAACATAATCTTTCTCTCAGTAAGAAATAATAGAAAATTATCTTTGCTGTAGTGCAGACTTGCCAAACAAAAAGGTTTCAACTTTGTATTAGCTACACATAGCTTTCAAGTGAGAAGAATACACTAAACAATAATGTAGATGGTTCCTTCTTTCTCATGTAAAATGATGGATAAGGGAATATATATTTCTTAAAAATTTCTAACAACTTGAGATTTAAGTCAGGTCCAAACAGGTGCTGGGTGCTGTTAACCTGTATGTTTATAGAAATAATATATTAACCTCTCTTACGAAAGTGAATAATTTGATATTAAAATGATGTCTTTTGAAATGAATTACAATTCAGGATTACTTCTTAAATTTTCCCCTGCACATATTTCTTGTTAATAAATTTGTTATATAGATATATTACTCTAAAATTGTATTGAATAATTTAAACCTTGAATAAAGCACAGGTGTTTATTAATGTCAAGGAATTAACTTGCTGGTAAAAGTCTTGGTTGTTTTGTTACTTGACCTGACTTTCCTGGTACTAAACAACTGATATTATTTTAAATAGGAGCAATTGTATCAAGATAATTAAACACCTGCATATCTAGACATTTCACTTACATTCTCTATTTTTAAAAAGAAAACATTAGACAGAGGGCTCAACTATGTATTTGGATCGAGTTTCAACTTGTTTGAAAAATTAAATTTTCTAAGACTGCTGCCAGGCATGTAAACATGCACATATGTATGGCTTAAGTACTGCTGCATATCACACTGCTTGAATATGTAAGATCAGAGTATTTTTGCCCCTCATTTTCTTGTAATACTGATATTTTTAATCCTGTTATATGGCACAAAAATAAATTTTATTTTTTTCTAAACATTTTGGGTAAAATCAGATTCTTCCAAGTGTTGATGCAATGAAGTAGTATTCCTTTTTAAGATGTTGTATTCAGCTGGAATAATCTCTAAAAATGTGTACTGAGACAAGGAAACAATACCATTTCTTTACTAATTTTTTAAATAAAGGGGACAGAAATGAGTGCTGGATAAATATGTATTGTTAATTTAAATATATTTGGATGGCAGCTGCAAACCTGTGACAAAAATCAGAAATAGATAAGAGTCTGATATTGTTGAAATGATGATATCCATTCAATCATGTCCAACTCTTAGTAATTCTAGGGGCCAGGTCTCTCCATCTCTTCTGATCTTGCGCTACTCTGAGTTGTTCTGTCCTCTGGCTGGTGTCAGCTTTCATAATGTCCAGTCACTATGTTCTATGGCTGCCTGGTTTCCTTTTACCGCTAAATTATTGAAGCATATCAAACTAATTGTAGGGACACCCGTCTTTGCCATCTTTAAAAAGAAATCTGGGTTTAATTATCATTTTACTGTGTTCCAGTTAAATTAGAATCTCAATGCAACATTTTGTAATGTATTGTTTGGAAAGAAAAAAAAGTAAACCATAAAACTTAGTGAAACTGGATATAGATCTCCCACGAGTGAACAGTAAAATTCTACTTTGCTTATTTGGGAACAAAAATTTAAAATTCTATCAATGTTTACACTTAGTATGCCCAGTACTATTACTGTTATTAAATAAGTATTTTTTTTAAAAAATGCAAGTACTCTTCAGCTTACAGTTGTTTAATTACAGTTTGAAGTTGGCCTTGGAAAAAGTTACTTATGAGCATCCGTGAAGTTACAAACTTTGCATCACCTCCCATGGTCACGTGATTGTAATTTGGGCACTTGGCAATTGATTTGTGTTAGTTACATCATCTTGTAATCACATGATTGTGACTGCAACCTTCCCAGGTGGCTTCTGGACAAGCTAAATAAATTGGGGTAACCAGATTTTCTTAATGACTGATGTACTTAAAGACTAGGGTCATAAGATCAGGTCTAGTCATGTAATAACTCGCTTAACCATCACACTCAATTATTGACTGAAATTTCTATTCCCAATTCCATTCATAAATTGAAGACTAAGTATTATTTGACTGAGATACTAAAATAGTTAATCTTTTTTAGCAATTGTGCAAGAACTACAAGAAAAACAAATGGTAGAATGCAGCATGTACCCTTATTAAAATTAATGGGACATTATATGCACCTAGGTTTTAAAGCTTAACTGTCCAGTTTAAATTTCCCAGGAGTCATAAAATACAGATTCCCATTTCTTGTACTCAAAAGCTTCAAAAATAACATCTTGCTGAATGCAAATTACAACCATGCATGATGGATCTACTGGAAAAAAATAATCCCCCCCCCCCCAAGAAACACTAAATACTTGTTTGATAAATTCATGTGGCCAGAGTATTTTACAGTCCCGAAACATTTTGCAGAAACATGCAATAGCTGAGATATAGTTAAGTATTTACTGTGCAAGAATGATAAGTTCTTACAGATCATAACTGCATCTTGATAAATTATACATAATTATTTCCATATATGTACACTTAAATCAAAATTGGACAATAGATTCAACAAATACAGGTAAAACACGTACCAGTCCATTACACTAAATAAACATCCTGATTATTTTAGATGGCTGTCAGAGGAATGAAAATCTTCCTTTTAGCTGGTTACATGGAATACAGACACCCTAGCTTTGAAAAATACAAAGTTTAGCAGGACAAGTAAACACTTGCAGGTATAATTTTAAACATCTTGTCTGCCACAGATTTTTTTTTTTTTTTTGCATTCAGAGGTTGTAACGTCTTTTATATATAAAAAGGCTTTGGGCATTTTCTGACTGCAGCAGCACTTCATAAACAAGCTTTGTCATAGCATGGTGCTTGCTGGAAAACGTGAAGAAAATTCTTCCAACAATAGTTGTTCATGTTTGTTCAGATGCTCAAATCCTTGGAAAATAAAGGGCTCGAAGATACTCCATGATGCTCCTTGGTGCAGTTACAAAACTCTAGCAATAAATTTTAGCCTGGTGGAATCCTTTGTATTGTTTTGACTGTCAATGAGAACAAGAGAAGTCCGCTGATGATTCTCTATTATTTCTGCCACACTGTCAAAGTGCTGGATTTGGAAAACAAAAATAGTTTATTCGACACAAATCCTGCTGAATGAGTCAACAATCATAATTTAAATCTAAATGCTCTTTTCCACTCCAATAGCTCTAAACAAAACAATTCTGTTTGAGAAGTCAGCATTTGCATCTTTTAATTTCAATACTTTCTAGCCCTTTTGTATGTGAATTGTTCCCAATGGAGAGTAGGAGTAGAGTAAGTTAAACTGCAAGTAGTACCTCTCTCAAGGCTGGCCTGGTTTTTTTAAAAGAGAAAATCCTAGTGCTAAATATGGCTTTATTTTGTCATTACTGTTAAAATGGAATGGTTAAATAGTTTAATGTTAGCATCCTAAAGTAACTTAACTACATCTCTTTAACATAATTGAGACCAAAGTCTAAATAATGAGACATGTAGGATTTTCTGCCCTCTTGTGAAATAAAGGGACATGTAGGTGCTAAGGCAATATAACCCATATAGAACTGTTTCAGGTAACCCTGGCGGAAGATAATAGGGAAAGTAAACTCCTTGTTCAACTGTTCTATAGTATTTTCTTTTTCTGCACATAAGTACTAATCAAAATGCTCACATATGCATACAACTTAATTCTCCCCTATGATTTTTTACACTCTTGCCCTCTACTCAATGTCTTGTGTAAGAATGGAGTTATTGCAGTCAATAGAACCAAATTTAGCAATTACTGAGATTTCACTGATATAACGGGGGCACTTTAAGTGCAAGTAAACACAAATTAATCTGAAGTAAATATTTTATTCCAAAAGCAGGCTGAAGGTTTCTTAACAGTAATTGTAACTTTCGAATTAACATTTAATGATCAACATTAATGTGTACAATTACAATTCAAAAACTGCTTTACAGAACAGCAGGTGAATTTATGTAATTTATATTGTCTTAAAGGCAAGATCTGTACCGTTTTTATCCCTTTGGATAAAAGCACTCTTCCAAAATTTTGTCCCAGGTATGTGAAAACTTTAGTGCACTCTGAAGTTGTGAAAAGCTATGGTCCCAATACATTTTGGAAATTACCGCAGATTAGCAAAGGCAACGGTAAGAGCTTGATAAGAAAACAGTTGTCCAAAATATAAAAAAGGCAACTATATTTTGTTACAAGGTCCCACTCTTTAAAATTAAATCAGAACCAGAAACTTCCCCCTTTGGAATTGAAGAACATCCCTTCATATAGGTCAGGGGTGTCAAATTGGTGGCTTGCATGCCAGATGCATCACACGCAGGCTATGCCCACCCTGGCTCCGCAAAATGCGATATGTCACGTGATGTCACATGACGCAATGGAGTTTGACACCCTTGGTACAGGTAGTCTGGTGCTGATTAAATTCTGCTCCCTTTAAGAATATCTACCGCTAAAAGCTCCTAGTGAGAAATTTTAATAAAAAAACATTCATTGTTAAAGAGAATGGTACATTCTATTCACATTTTAATTAGACTCGCTTGAACTAAAATCTCTCTACCTGTAAAGAAGCTACTGTTCATTGTTATGATCAACATATTCCTAAGCAGTGTAAACCAAATTCCCATGCATGTATTTAGAATAAAAATCCAAAATAAATCACCCACCTCCTCACCAGTCTTTTCTCTACCCAGAGCGTATTGCCTTTTAGATTCAATAAATCGGATTGGAATGTTATATACTCTTTTGTTATAAAATACAACCAGTGTATATGGTTGCTTAGAATCTTGTCCAGAACTCTTCCTTACTAAGAAAGACCCATCCTGAAAAAAAGAGTGAAAAGTATGAATTTCAAGGAATAATGAGAAGAAATCGTTAGTTAAATTTTCTGAATCCTTTTTTTCTTTTCTGATATCTTAATTGATAAAAAGAAAAAGGTTTTAGAATTTTTGACTTTTACAATCCCACAGCCTACTCCGGTGTCTACAAAAGATCCATATATCTTTTTAGATGTACATAGAGAATTAATATAGGAATATGAACTGTATTCCTTCTGCATTGAGTTCAGGGATTCTACTGTTACAAAGCTTATTTCTACCTGGGGGAAGAAACAATTCTTTCCATTAAAGCTTTAAATCAAGAAACAGTTTTCAGAGTAAAGCAGATGTTCCCAAAATTGGATTTTTTCTTGAATCACAGTGACCTTTTGTTTCAAATATTTTTTTAATGGAGCCCTTAAGTCTAAGGAAATACCTAATGTTAAGTAGGTAAGTAGTCCAAATTTAAAATATTCCACAGCATCCCTGTTCTAGCAGCCTGGACGCTAGGATAATTTCTGTGGACTGCACCTGTATAATGACTAAAACAGTCCAGTTTACAACGAGCCTGTTCCTTAAAGGATATGTAGTCCCCAAATATTTAGTCTCCTTTATTCTACCATTTTCTTCTTCTTCTGTACACTTAGCTGAATCTTATGCAACAATGCTTTTCTGGTCCCCTCACATTTATATTAATAATATTTCAGTGAATTTTTGCCATAATGAACACTCCTTGTCATTATTAAGAAGTGCATGAAGTTGTTTTGTAACAGCCAGAAATAAAGGTCCAGCGTTAGTCAAATAATATCGTATGAGGAAAGAGGAATGTGTATCTTTCTGCCTGTTTGATGATGCTTCTTGTTTCAAATTCTCTCCTATGCTTCTGAAGAATTGTTAGAAGCTGTGATTTTCAAAGAAGTACTTTTTACCTTGTTTGATTTATGTAATGCCTCCTCGGCTATTTTCCGATCACTAGAAGCCATGTACCATGCTTGACCAAGAACGCCAGCATCCTGTTAAAAAAAAAAAAAAGGCACTGCTATCTATGTATCCCCAAAACCAAAGATTTCCTATGCTGTTTTTTAAAGAAAAAAAATAAAATTTCATAAATTGCATATTAATCAGGAAGTGCTTCACAGGATGTGAAGAATTTATGAACAATGTGTAGATATGTAAATATTAAATTTGCCTTTGTATAGATTTAATCACAAAATCTGTAATGTAAATGTGATTTTTTTTTATAAACGTTCTTTTGATAGAAAAATATTGAAATGAGCATTTATTATTTATTTATGAAGGACCTGTGAATTATCCAAAGGATGGCTCATTAAATTGTGATCAAAATTTGATGACATCTAGCCCAGGGATGGGTTCTGGATCCCGTTGCAACTGGTACAATGCAACGGGGCCAGGCGTCCACCACATGAATGTGTGCAGCATGCGTGCACATGCGTGCCGTGCACACATGCATCCTTACCTCCTGAGATGCCTCCATGATGCTCCAGCTGCGCAGTATGCTCCATGTGCGTGCGCAGAAGCACCAAAGAGCTCAAGTACAGGTAAGGACGGCTGGTGGGTGGGTGGGCCCTCCCGAGCACCATACCGGAACAGTACCCGGTGCTCCCGGCAGGCCCCGCTACACCCGTACCAGGGCGTACCCCCTGCAACCCACCACTGATCTAGTCCCCTCTCCCATATTCTTTAAAAAAACTTATACTAGCGTTATACCTGTTCCGCTTGAAAGCTATTACTTCGCGTGTGTATAGTGTGGCTTGCAGGTTCTGGAGATCCTAAGGAAGAGAATATTATTTGTAAGCTACCATGAATATAATGGCTTTCTATGTAGACTATTAATGAAAGAGCCTGTGATGCAACATTACATTCCTACTCTTTAGTTATATTTGTTTTCTGTTGAATATGATTGCTTAGGATAAGTTATTTCCTTCTAGATCAGTGACAAGAACCAAATAAGGAGAAGGTCATGGCAATAACTACCAGCAAGCTAGGAGAGCCCATGGCTTAGAGGTTAATACAACTACCTAATATGTAAGTAACCCAGGTTCAAATCCCAGAAGGGTATGGCTAGCTGATGAGAGCTAAATAGCTTGAAATAGATCTATAGTAGTCTCTTCGTTGCATTTCTTTGTTGGTAAATATACACAAAAATAGTTTGTTTTGTGAAAGCAATTGCCTGCGAAAGCTCCTGGATTGGGGCTGAAGGGCGAAAGCCGAAGCAGTATGCTCTGTCCCATATTTGGGTAAACCAGGTTTCCCTGATAAAACACATTTTGCTATCAGCAAGGTTTCCACCCTGATCAAAATGAACTAACTGCACACCAAAATTAAATCAAATGTAAGAATACTTACTTGACAAGATTGGCGGCTTCTGAGGTAATGGCCTAGGGGTTGGAGTTGGAGATTAAAGAAATAAAAAATGGCATTAGATATCATAATGCATCTGCTCAGAATTCAGTGATGTAAGAAAAAAATACAAAAGGTACCCAACATTTATTGTTAAGAGTCTGACGATTTGTAAAAAAAAAATCCTTACTTTACCTTACCCTAGCAAGATATATTTAGGGTCCACATAGCTTGCATTGGACCATGTTATTGTTTGCTTGATTTAATTTAGGAATATGCTATCAATAGCAAAGTGATTGGAAATATGCCTTAGATCTGGTATAGGCATGCTTGCTATATTTCAGTGATTCCTTAAATAAATTATGCTTTTTTGTTGACTTGCATGGTATTTGTGCTATCCTAGGAAATATGTGCTTGTATTTGTATGCCAAGGAGGTGCAGTGGATCAGTGGTTAAAGACACTGAGCTTGTCAGCTGGAAAACTGACATCCTGAGTTCAAGACCCAAATGCTGCATGACGGGGATGAGCTCCTGTTACTTGCCCCAGCTCCTGCCCCACCTAGCAGTTTGAAAGCAAGCAAACGTGAGTAGATAAATAAGTACCACTTCAGTGGGCAGGACACAGCTTTC
Organism: Natrix helvetica; assembly: GCF_964273705.1. Classification (NCBI taxonomy): domain Eukaryota; kingdom Metazoa; phylum Chordata; class Lepidosauria; order Squamata; family Natricidae; genus Natrix; species Natrix helvetica. The sequence goes on along the minus strand of NC_138551.1, from coordinate 75,553,191 downwards.
TGTGAGCCTTGATCTAGTCATGCTGGTCACATGATCACATAAATGTCTCTGGATAACACTGGCTCCCTTGGCTAAGAAACAAGAGATGAGCACTGCCTCCTAGAGTCAGATATGAAGAGGCAGTAACATAGGTCCTTTCCCAGGTCCTTTTTATTCTAATTTTAGCATGTTGTGTAAAGCCAACCTATGTTGGCTTGTAATGCATGCTTCAACAATCTGTTTGCTTAATTGATGACCTCAAATGTGAATTATCCAAAGGGATTTGAAGATGGGCAGAGAGTGATGTTCCCCAAACAGCCAGCTGTTCCACTCTGTAACAACAATTGATAATAAAGACTAACTGAACCTTTGATTGTGATGTTATGATATTTCCAGCTTCCTGGCAACTTGTAACTGATTTTATGATGATTTCATAGAAGAAACAAATTGAGATACTCTACACGGGGCATAAAATCCTAAATAACCAAGTTCCATTTTTGATTGCAACCAACTTGGTACACAGATGAGTTACTCTCTGGAAAAAATACTGTGGGGGTAAGACACCCCTAACACCACTCTGGGTGTGTGTTCTGTTAAGATACAGCCTGTTGTGCCTTAAAATGGCTTCTATCATACTGCCATAAATGGCTTCTACTGTACAGTGCAGTGGAGTTGCCATGGTAACGGCTTCACAGTACTCCACAAGGGGGATCCCTCTGGTAAGGGAAAAAAAAAATCAACATTAGAAATTATGTTTGGTCTGGACATTTTCAACAAATCAGGGCTGGAATCGGATAAATAGATACCCGGGCAATGCCGGGTTATCAGCTAGTTTCCTATAAAATTGAACTTGCTTCATTAATGTTGTCTTAAAGCAATATCAAAGGCTTCTTAGTGCCACATACCACAGCATCACCTCTTTATCAACTTTTACCTTCTTTTGAGCATCCCTACTTTAGAGTTAGAACCGCCTGATCAGGGTCTGCAATAACAAAGCTGTTTTAAAAGCAAATGACAGATGTTTACTTTTGAACGCTGGAAGGGATGGGTGGAAGAGGCATGTCGTGACTGGAACCCCGGCGGCGTTCAGCAGGTATAGGTTTATCTATGTTTGACAAAGGATAGAGAAGCCTGATTAGTTAGGTTCACAAATGAGTCCAGCTTTGGTGGAACTACTCCAACTTGTACTAGAGCAATGACTCTAGGCTCAGATGTTGATCTTGCCCTTGCTTATATACAAGGTTGTTTGCTGATCCATTCTATCCTCTATTGACTAAATATCTCGCTATATAAATAATACATGTACATTGATCATAGGATTCCCCTGAAAAAGCTGGGCTAGAAGATTAGGTCAAGTTTATGTAAGCTGCAGACACCTCTGGATTAAGATACTATGCAAATTTTTCCTATAATTGCTAAAAGAGCAAGGGCAAGTTAAAAAAACAACAACTCACAACCTAATTTTGTTCAAAGGGTACCGTATTTTTCAGAGTATAAGATGCACCTTTCCCCCCCCCCACCCACAAAAAGAGGGTGAAAATCTGGGTGCGTCTTATACACTGAATGCAGCATTTTTGGTCTCCCAAAACCCCGTCCCCTTTGCAAAAATGGACGTGCGGAGGTTTGGGAGGCCTGCAAAGTGCTCCTGGGGGGCGGGGGCAAAAACGAGCGAAAAACGGACTGTTTTTTGCTCATTCCCACCCCCCCGGAGCACTTTGCAGGCCTCTCAAACTCTCTGCATGTCCCATTTTTCACAAAAAATGAGGTGTGCAGAGGGTTTGGGAGTCCTGCAGAGTGCAACCCCCCCCTTTTTAGTTTACCTCTTCAAAATCTTGGTGCGTCTTACGCTCCGGTGCGTCTTGTACACCGAAATATACGGTAGATAGTGACCTGATCATACACTATAGTTAGTCATTATACTATCTAAGTACAGCCAAATGAATAAATCATAATTGGCTTGGTTATGTGTGAATCCATTGATAATACCACTTGGCCTGCGAAATAAAGTTTAGTAGACTTATCTGAACTGTTCCTTACATTACATTCTGTTCATTAATTGTCAGAACACATGTACATGTGTTATCTTTAGAAAACAATAATGCATATACAAACATTGCAATGTTATTTAAACAGACTTTTAGTGTTTTGCAAGCACCGCAGTTCACCAAAAATTGGACCGTGATACACTAACAGGCTGGAGTGCAAATCCCACAATCTCTGTTTTCTGGGGCTAACAGAAATTTGTCAAAGACATAAGCCTACTCTTAAATTAATTTTTATTGATTAATCTAGCCTCCTTTTCTGTACTGTAAAGGTGGGAATAAATTAAACAATTCATTCCCAATGAATTAAACAACTCCAGGAAATATACAGGTCCTCAACTTACAACAGTTCATTTAATGACTGTTTGAAGTTACAACTTCCCTGGAAAAAGTGACTTATAACTGTTTTCCACACTTACAACCATTATACCATCCCCATGGTCATTTGTTCAAAAATCAGGCACTTGTCAACTGACTCATATTTATGACGGTTGTGTGTGTCCTGGGGTCATGGGATCACCTTTTACAATCTTCCAAGAAGCAAAGTCAATGGGGAATCCAGCTTCACTTAACAACCGTGTTACTAACTTAACAACTGCAGTGATTCTCCTGACAACTGCAGCAACAAAGGTCATAAAATGGGGCAAAATTCACTTAGCAAATGCCTTAATTAGCAAGAGAAATTTTGGTCTGAATTATGTAAGTCGAGGAACAGATAGAAATTATAGCTACTGGCTAGGTGAAAAAGGTTTTCTTTGTTCTTAAATTGAGAACATAAGGAATAGTCCTTTGAATCAGGCCCAGAATGCTGTCAAGCCAGCATTTGATCTCATATAGTGGCTCTGTCCAATAGAGGTGTTAGCCGGTTGCTTGGTTACTCCACTCCTCCTCTCCCCAGGACATTCCTGTTGTCCTTGGTTCCCACAGGAGAACTTTTTGTTTTGACCCCAGCTATCTATTTTCCCCCTCTCTGTCCCTTCTTCTTTGTGGCAACCCTGAAGCCTCCAAGATGGCCTTAGCCAGGCTTGCTTCAGGGTTGACAGGCTCATCAGAAGCATCTAAAGAGGCCAGGAATATGGTCCTCTACTCACACTGTTGGTATTAATATTTATCTGTAGAAAGACAGAGAGTCTATTTGTCTTACTATTTTAGCCAATGCAGTATTTGCAACATTTCTCTACATTCCCAATAAAGCTGTCTTTCAACTCACTGCTTGTTCCTACGTATTATTTATTGGAAAAGCAAGTTACTGGTAAGGCAATTCATAAGTTCTACCACTGCTACAATAGTATTCTCCATAGGAAAAGTGGCAACCGCCAGTAAAATTAGAACTTTTGAAAAGGAAAAAAAAAGTGATTTACCGCCAGCAATATTTAAGTGGTCTCTATCAGGTAAGCTTGGTTTCTACAATATAGAATTAAAGCAAATAAACGTAAATAAGTTTTATTTATACACTTTTTTTCTCAGACTTATGATCAACAGAAAGAATGTCTGATGCAACATACCACAATATTAAACATTTCCAATAATCGAATTCATTGTAGTGTAATAGATATTTATTGTTCAAGTACTAATGGAGACAGAAGAACCAAATACATAAATTGCATAAATTTATGTTGCATTCAATAGTGTTGCTGAGTACTTGCTCTTCTGCAGAAGCAGTTAATTTTACAGGTAATCTCATTTGCATTTACTAATGGGAAACTGAAGATGATATGGTAGGCAATCATATTGAAAAAAATTAGAATAACCTCTCTCAATCTGATGTCTCAAAATGTGGTAGATCAGGAGTGTCAAACTCAATTTCATTGAGGGCCGCATCAGGGTTGTGTTTGACCTTGGGGGGATGGAGTGGGTGTGGCCAGGGTGAGTGTGGCAGCTCGACATCATTTCTGTTGGGGACACCTGTGGCAGCCTGAGCGCTCTGCCAGTGAAAACAGGCTCCCGAGCTCTGTTTTTGACTGCCATAGCCTCCCGCAACCCTCTGCCAGTGAAAACGGAGCTCCGTTGTCACTGGCAGAGGATTGTGGGAGGCAGTGGCAGCCAAAAACAGAGCTCAGGAGCCTATTTTAACTGGCGAAAGCACTGCGGGCTACTCCTTTGGCCCCATGGACCAGATCTAAGTACCCCATGGGTCGGATCCGCCCCCCAGGCCTTGAGTTTGACACTCCTGTGGTAGATCATCAATGTCCATAAATCCCTAGTCAACATAGTTAGTATCCAGCTGAGCAATTCAAATGCAACCCATCCAGAGAGCATCGGGCTAGGCAAGATTGAAGGAATGTACAAGTCATTGGAATTGTTCATTTGGTTTGAAATGTTGACTTGTTTTCATTTGAGACATTTTGATTTGTATTTCAAAACACTGAAGATTCACTTTCAAGCTGTCACTCTAAATCGATTTGATTTAACCACATGAATAGGGGTGGGGTTTCATTCATTTGGTCAGGGCTACTATTTTGATTATTTGGATCACCCTTTTGATTTCCTTTACAAAAGCAATTGAAGCACCAAATCAATTTCTGAATTTGAGTTTTTTCTTGAATAAATTCAATCTGTATATTTTATGTAGCCATCTTTGAATCACATCTGGAAATTAAACTCTGCATAGGTCCAGTAGGCTAATGCATTTAGAATTATTGCTTTTGCTTTGCACTCTTACAATAAAGTGTACTGAATTTTATGTTTATTGTAGCAAATTATAGCTTGGGTACCGGGCAATTGTCTTATTAGCCCTTGCATACTTATTATGTTAGCAGTGGAATCCGTTCTGAATCATTACGTGTGTCTTTCCAAACAGAAAACAATTTAAATGTTTGGCAATTGCCAATATCAAGATTATAATTGATTCTTCAATATGAACAGAAATGAAATATATTGAAAAAGCTTTTTGTCCTGGTCACAGGAAAAAAAATGTCAAAATCCATATTAAGGAAATATCTTTAACAGGCCAACACAGAGATATAAATGTGCAAATTGAAGAACTCTACTACACTAGGTAGTGGAGTAACAAAGAAAATGCTCTAATCAAGTCAGTATGTTTAACAATATGTAATCCTGAATATTGATCACAGAAATGGGAGATTGGGAACCATTGGAAACAAGTATTGCAAGCAGTGCTTGTTTCTTCTATCCAACACCTCTTGGGATGATCTTGCTGCAACTGATCCAAATTTATACTAACTGACCACAATGAAGCAGTGGTTAGAGTGCTGTACTACAGGCGACTTCTGCTGATCACCAGCTGCCAGCAGTTTGGCAGATCAAATCTCACCAGGCTCAAGGTTGACGCAACCTTCCGTCCTTCCAAGATGGGTAAAATGAGAACCCAGATTGTTGGGGGAAATATGCTGACTCTGGAAAGTGCTTAGAGCGGGCTGTAGAGCACTATGAAGCAGTATATAAGTCTAAGTGCTATTGCTATTAACAGACATTACTGGTCTGTTGCTCCCAGATTTCATCTGAAACATTTGTTATAATAGAATTGTGCCATCGCTTGCCAATTCTTTTTGCTCTCATTTAATATCTACCTTGTTTCAAGTTGATAATGATGGCATCTATTAAAAGTAATGTTTATATATATAGATTTTGGGTACATTATGACACCTTCGCTATGTCTGCTCATTCCCTATGCTTGAATCAGTGTTTATTAAATAAAGCTTCCTATGATTCAGTCCTGCATTTTTCCCAGAGCTACGTCTAAATATTTTAGATAACGTTGAAAATTCCAGATCGTTTTGTAATGATTGATGCATTTCCAATAATACAAAAAAACCCCCCAAAATGATCAATGTAATTCAACAGAATGCAAAATAAATATATGTATATATGCACACACGTACTGTATATAAATAGATACATAGCTTGAACAAGATGGTGAAGATGTAATTAATTATTTTAGGTTACTTTTAGAATGGCTCTTCAGGGTGATGATTTTAAAAACACAAACTCACCGGCGGTATTGCAGGATTTATTTGCTTTTTTCTGTAAGAAAAAAAAGTAGGGGTGCAAGAGTGTTATTAAACTTGCCTTTGCTTTGCAGTCTTCTTTCTCATGATCCAATTTATGAGCACCCAAGTTTGGATGCCTATATTTCTTTACACAAGTCCTTCTCCTGCACGTCTTTAAACCAGGGGTCTCCAACCTTGGCAGCTTTAAGACTTGTGGACTTCAACTTCCAGAATTCCTTAGCCAACAAAGCTGGCTGAGGAATTCTGGGAGTTGAAGTCTACGTCTGAAGGTTGCCAAGGTAACTTACTTTCTGGAAACAAATACTGTGGGAATAAAACACCTCTAAAACCCCTCGAGATGTGTGTTCTGTTAAGATGCAGCCTGTTGTGCCTTAAAATGGCTTATACTGTACTGCTGTAAAATGGTTTCTACCGTGCAGCGCAGTGGAGTGGCCATGGTAACGTTTTCACAGTACTCCGCAAGGGAGCTCTCTCTGGTAAGGGGGAAATTCCAACATTAGAAATTACGTTTGGTCCGGACATTTCCCCCAATAAATAAATACCTGGGCAATGGCGGGTTATTGGCTAGTGCATGATAAAGTGAACCTAGGTAGCTCTGACAACCATACAATTTATAAACACAGGGTGTATAGTTTTTATTGGTGCAATCTGTGGGAATGCATTAGGCTTTGATTCTCTTCTGCAGAGAGTCCTTGACTTAAAACCAGTCATTTGGCAACTACAATGATGCTGAAAAAAAGTGACCTACAACTGGTCCTCATACTTATGATTGCTGCAAGTGTGCCCACGGTCACATGATCAAAATCTGGGCGCTTGGCAACCTGCATATATTTGCAGTGTCCCAGGGTCAGTAATTGCCATTTGCGATCTTCCCAGCTGGCTTCCAACAAAAGCAAAGTCAACAGGGGAATCCAGGTTTGCTTAATCGCTGCACGATTCACTTAATGGTGGCGTAGTGGTTAGAATGCAATGTTGCAAGCTAACTCTGCTCACTGCCAGGAGTTCGATTCCTTCAATCCTGACCGGCTCAAGTTTGACTGAGCCATCCATTCTTCCGAGGTTGGTAAAAAAGGAGGGCCCGGATTGTTGGGGGTCAATATGCTAACTCTGTAAACTGCTTAGAGAGGGCTGTAAAACAGTGTGAAGCGGTATATACTGTAAGTCTAAGTGCTGTTGCTATTTCCATTTCTGGATCTCTCCAAACCATTTTCAAGTTGGTTCTGTCACTGTCTTTCCTTCTGGCAACCCCAGCATCCTGGGGCGGATCAAGGAATGCTGGTGTCCCTCCCTGCAAGCAAATAGGACTCTACAATAATCAACTGAGCTGCCATCAGAGCAAAAAATGGCAGTTCCTAGAGTAAGGAAGTCCCCTTGCCTCTCTTTACACAGCAGAGGAATGATACGTCTGGCTAGTTGTCTATCTGGCTAACTCCATCGCAGCGTTTGCCTGTTTTTCAAACAAGCCAACTTTTTTTGAAATTTGAGCAATACTTCTATTAGGCTTCCCCACCTCCCAAAGGATGACATTGTACCGTGGGGTGGCCCTGATATCAGATCAGTCCAAGGAGTCCACAGACCCGTCCCAGAAAGGATAGGAATTATTAATATTAAAACAACGTTAGACATGATGAAACTTGATCAAGGTCCTACCTCCTTTTTAAAAAATGTACATCACAGACCCTGCACACTGCCTTCTCAGGAGCGCTTAAAATATACAAAACGTTTCTTTACATCTTGCCAGTCTATCAGAGCCATTAACTACTTCAATAACATGGTGTATTAAATGATTGCAACCCAGAACACTGTTTCTGGTAAATACTTCATTTAAGGATTACAAAAACTCCAGAACTGTTTTTATAGTGAGAAGGAATAATTTTTTTTAAAACACTTACGTGATCCTGGGAAATGGGGATGGAACATTAACAGAAGGAATTTTAAATTCTGCTGCACTATTGCTGCCATTATCTAAAAATCCAAACAGAGTAGTTAGTTCAATGCACCTGTTGGTGAACAAAATGTTACGTTTGTAATGTTTAGAATACTGCTACTATTGCTTTGAGTATAAGAAAGCCACTGAAAATCAAAACTGTGCAAATCCACTGACCAAGCTGTATTGGAAAAATCAGGAATATGTATGAATCTCCTTTTTCATAGGATTTGCCCAGTCCAGTTCAAAACACATACAATATTCAAACTTAACGCTCAAAATTATTACAGCATCTTGATAACGTAACATACAATAAAAATTTGATTTGATAGACAAAGCGAGGAGAAGCTGTGTCTATTAAAGCCAAACGTCAATTCAATTCCAGTTTACATTAACTGCACAAACATTGCTTTGTGAAGCAGTACAAATGCAATATTTAATTGTCGTATCCAAAGTCCACTGAATGCAAAACTTTGATAAAATCAAAGTTTTACCATATACCATCATACAGGATTTACTGGAAACAATTGGTGTATTATCCAATATACAGTTACAACTATGGATCAAAAATACAGAAACTTTCAAGCATTTCATATTATTTTGTCATTTGTGCAATGGCTCAATTGCAATACTTCACATTATTATTCCCTTAACGTGGTAGGGAGAGGCACAGGGAGAAAATGATTTGTTGAAGGCAGCGTTTCTCAACTTTGGCAACTTGAAGATATATGAACTTCAGCACCCAAAATTACCCAGCCAGCACGCTGCTAGGGAATTCTGGGAGTTGAAATCAACATATCTTCAAGTTACCAAGGTTGAGAAACACTGATCTAAAGTTATATTTGTGGAAAAGGTGAAATTCAAAGCAAAGATTCCACAATTGACATATTCTTATCTGCTACATCAGGGGTGTCAAACTCGATTTCGTTCAGGGATGCATCAGGGTTGTGTTTGACCTTGGGGGGCCAAGGTGGGCAGGCATGGATGGGATAGGCATGGCCAGCTTGACATCACTCCTGTCGGGGGCACCAAGACTGGGCTAGAGCGATCCTTCCTTCCTCCCTCCCTCCCTCCCTCCCTGCCTTCCCTTCCCCTTCCCTATTCATTCTCCTTCCTTGCTCTCTTCTCATCTTTCCTTCTTTTTCTTTGTCTTTCCTCTTTCTCCTTTCCTGTCCCTTCTTTGATGCTCAAATGCCCTGTTTTTTGCTGGCAGAGGGCTGCAGGAGGCTGTTGCAGCCAAAAACGGGGCCTGAGAGGGTTGTGTGCCTCTTGGGCTCTGTTTTTGCTGGCAGAGGCACCACGGGCCAGTCCTTCGCTATTTTCAGGGCAGCCCCATGGGCCAGATCTAAGCACCCCGTGGGCCTTGAGTTTGACATCCCTGTGCTACATTAAACCAGCTTTTGAAGCTAACATGAAACTACTGTTCTCCTGATGTTGTTGAGTACAATTTTCATATGGTTGTTTCTCATCACTGATCATGTTCATCAGGGTAGCTGAGAATTGTAGTTCAACAACATCAGATGGCCACAGGTTCCTCACCTGTTAAAAAATACTATAGCAAAAATGAAAAGCTTAAACGATTCTTAGAAAAACTCAGAAAGACCTGTCATCAAAATCAATGGGCTTTGATAGACAGATGCAACAGCTTTGTTTCTACAGTCACAGGATTACATGAAATGATAAAGTCAACATGAAACGCTGCTATTTGGAAGCATCTTTTGTGCTCCCAGTCATCTTAGAATCATTTGGCTTTAAGGCAGAATATTCTTACTTCCATCCATTTGCGCTCCAAGGACCTGTGGATCCTGAAATTAAAAGAGTTTTCAGATTATTTAACAGGTCTGGGCAAATGATAATCCAGGTATTAAGTACCTTGCAAAGGTACTTATTTATTTTTATTCTACGACTTAATGAAGATGTCATCATCAAATTAATGAGTTATAGTTCTATACAAAATCAATAAAAACATCAATAACCAGCAAAGGTGCTTTTTTCAAGAGGCAACTGGACTTTCTTATTTTTCTCTGAAGATGTTTCGCTCCTCATCCAAGAAGCTTCTTCAGCTCTGACAGGATGGTGGGGAATGGAAGGATTTCTTCAGAGCTGAAAAAGCTTCTTGGATGAGAAGTGAAATGTCTTCAAAGAAAACCCCAAAACCCAGTTGCCTCTTGAAAAAAAAAAGCTCCTTTGGGACAACCATGACCTGGATTACTGAGAATCTCCATAGACATCAACAAACAGCAGCATCAATATTTATTTATTTGTATCCTGCCATTTATTATTTTCCCCACAACAACAACAACAACAGCCTTGTGATGTGAGTTAGGTTGAAAGATGCACCCAGCTGGCTTTCATGGCTATGGTAGAACTAGAATTCCCCACAGTCTCCTGATTTACAGAACATAGAATAATAGAGTTGGAAGGAACCTTGGAGGTCTTCTAGTCCCCCTTCTTGAGCAGGAGACCCTATACCATTTCAGAAAAAATGATTTGTCCAGTCTTTTTTTGAATCCTCTAGTGATGGAGCACCCACAACTTCTGAAAGCAAGCTATTCCATTGGTGAGTTGCTCTCACTGTTAGGAAATTTTTCCTAGGTTGCTTCTCTTCTGTAGCCTGGTGCTTCAACCACTAGACCAAACTGCCTCTCATATTAAAACTAAAACCTTTGAAATGTTGAGGTAGTTAATTGATCCAATTGCTTGGCAGGTTAGTTTATGTACACAAGCTTAACTTTCAGAAATGCTTGCACATTTATGGATCTCCTGCATGAGCAGGTTGTCTGACTTTGCCCCATTTTGGGGAATCCTTCCATGCCTTTGCGATTGATCTGCTTACAAATCTCTAGCATCCCAGTGAGTTCAATGAATTCACCTTCTCTTGCCAAACTTGTTCCTTTCATTTTAATGTGAGAAGCTTCTGCTGGCTCCCCATTATGATTCGTTAGCTCACTTCCTGCCCTGGATAGAGTCAACACATTACCCATCGTTTTTTCAACTACCTTGGCATATTCCCTCTCAGCCATATGTAAGTCTATGAAGTTCAAGACAAGGAATCCTCTGAAATGTCTGATTTTAAGCTGGCTGGGGAATTCTGGGAATTGAAGTCCGCTCATCTTAAGATTGTCAAAGTTGGGAAACCTTGTGATGTACCTTCAGTGAGACCCACAGCATTATCCGAAGGAAGGTAAAATTTGGAGCCAATAAAATTCTCAACGAAACTACTCTATATACTACTGTAGGGAATGATACTTTTCAGAGTTTTTGAGCTGAACTGAAAGGGTGACATCCTCTGGAAAATAGCTTTACATGCTACAGAAAAAACCATTGTCAGCTAGAAAAACATTTGTTTTATTAAGCACTGTGTTCAAATGGCACCAAAATAAAAAGCCCCAATTAGTGAGCTTGGCCATACTGCCATCCAATCCCTATTTCGGAAACATTTAAAGCAGGATCGCTGGTTTCTGTTTAATCCAGCATGAACACTGTAATGGCTTTGCGGAAATCAGATTTTGAAGCATGGCTTGTTGTAGGTTTGAATTTCAGTTTCTATAAACCCTAAATGGCAGCTATTCCAGATCTGGACATAGGACATAAGTGTCTGAGGGAGATGGGCGATTAAGAAATATGAAGAAGTGTAAATAAATAAAAGTATATAAAATTTATAAAGAAGGTTTGTATGCATATATCTAGCATGAGCAAGACAAGGAACTGTAATTATCCTGGAATTTGGGCTAAACGTGTCATGGCTCCAAAATAAGCATGGACTAGAAGACCTCCAATGTCGCTTCCAACTCTGCTATTCTATTCTATTCTATTCTATTCTATTCTATTCTATTCTATTCTATTCTATTCTAGTCTAGTCTAGTCTAGTCTAGTCTAGTCTAGTCTAGTCTAGTCTAGTCTAGTCTATTCTGCCATGCCATGCCACCTGCGGAAACTCGCTGTGTCTTTATTACTTATTTATTAAGCAACTTCATATCGCTGTGTCTTTATTACTTATTTATTAAGCAACTTCATATCGCTACCCAACTCACACACAGGTGACTCCAGGTGGCTTACAATATTAAAATTCCACAACATAAAAACCCTACTTGCCCTCTGGTTGTAGCCACACAATCAAATTGACCACTCGATCATCTCCATTCATGGTCCCCAGGCCTGCTAGCAAACCACATTTTCAGAGCCTTTCAGAAGAGCAGCAAGTCAAGAGCCAATCCTACCTCTGGGCAACTGATGTTCCATAGAAAAGGGCCCACCACCTTTGAAGGCCCTTTTCCATGGTCCTACCAGATACACATTCCTACCATATGAGACCTGCAACATGCCCTGCCTTCCTATCCTGATGGGCTAAGTGGATGTAATGAGGGAGAGGTGGTCCTTCAAGCAGCCTGGCCCCAAGCCCCACAGTGCTCTAAAGGTGATAACCAGGACCTTGAAATGTACCCAGAAGTACATTACAGCTCCAGCAAAACTGGGGTTACATGCGTATTCAAAATTGTGTGGGCTGTTACATTCCAAAACAACTGAAGCTTTTGGATACTTTTCAAGGGCAGACCCATCTAGAACACGTTACAATAGTCCAGACTGTTCATACTGCATTATGAACGTGTATGTGAAATACTTACAGCTTTCGGAGAAGGACGGTGCCTTGGAAGTGGTAAAATGTTTCTGGAAAGGACAGAAAATATTTTAGTCTTTATTTTTCTTCTTTAAACAAAACTGCAATAAACTTCTTTCTAATGGTTGCTTTGAGGGGTATTTTTCCACTGCGGACTGAGCTGGGTTACCTAAAAAGGGGATATATTAAATTCAGTTCCTAAACCTGATGCCTTTCCAAGATGGAGAGTATATATTCCATCTCCTACAATAAAGCTCCCAGCAGCAGCAGCCACTGCAGCACGTTTCTATCTAGGGTTGATGAGAACTATAATCAATAGATCAGGTCCAGAAAGCTATTCTACTTTTACAAATGTGCTTTCAGCTCTAGTGATCCCCTACATTGAGGAAGTACATGGACTGTAAACTGGATTGGTCTCTCAGTTGGATAAAGACCAATGCCAGATCAGCACAGCTTGTAAAGCCTAGATAATTTTGATTCCTTATAGTAAAAGTGGCAGTTTCTTATGGTAAATAATTTATTTAGATGTGCTTCATGAGATCTAGTGTTGCTTTTTTTTTTAAAAAAAATGTCCTATCTGTTCTTCAAGGAGGCCAAATTTTAAATTGGATTCAAACTTCCTTACACAGGTGGCTGTATAAAATGTATAAAAACCTGACTCTTTCTAGCAGGGGTGTATTAACTATTAAGCAGACTAAGCACATGCTTAGGGCACCAGGCCCAAAGGGGGCACCACAAAGTTGAGAAATAATAATAAAAAAACCAATGAAGATTTGTACAATAATTACAAAGGAGACGGGCACCAAGATTTGTCAGTGCTTAGGGCACCAGTGAGCACTTTCTAGTCAAAGTAGAATGCTACTCACAAAACCACGTTAAATGCTCAACGTGAATTCTATTCATTAGCAACTTAGAGAAACTTCTTTTAAACTGAAAACTAACCTGTCTGATTTAAATGTATCTGATGCGAAGGGTTCTTTAGGTATGCTGCGTTCATGAGAATGTCCTCCAGATGGCCTCGAAGCTGGTTTGGGAGGAAGCGGCTTGGATATCCTTAGGGACAAAAAAAAAACAAAAACGAATAAACTTTCCACACAAGACTACGTTTCCAAATCATGTTCCTCACAGATGTTTGAAAGTTCTGTGTAGATGGAGGAATGGCAGAGCTGGGGGGCGGGGGGGGGGGAGTCAAAAAAGGAATCAGCCTAGAGTCACAAACAAAGTAAGTCCAAACCCTCTTGAATTCCATTAATCCATTAACGCTGAAATAGTGCTAAACATTAATTGACTAGATTAATGTGAAGTGCAAACATCCAAGGCCACACATTAAGTTCCAATTAAACTAATGTATTGCTGATGCCTATGCACAGGATTTTAGTCAACTAACAGTAAGCAATCTTCTGGTGATATGTAAGGATTAATGGAATTCAAGAGAAGTTGTATTTGGTGAATTTGTGCCCACGTAGTGACTCCAGGCTGATTCCTTTTTTGATTCCACCCCCTAGTCTCTGCCACTGTTTCTCCTTCATTCTGCCTCCGCCTCATACAGTTCTCCAAATATCAGTTGCTGGGGGATTATGTAGAATTAAAGTACCTAATTTCAGTGTGAAGATTTTGAATCAGGTGTTCAATATGACATGCACAATGTGCAGTCTGAGACATAGAAGCAGCACATGGAAAAAGCTGGGCTTATCAAAGAAGGTTATAGCCATATTCGAATTCTAGCATAATTACCTCTTGCTTGACCTCACATCAGCTATTTTGCAATACATCATTGTACTAAAATTCTGCTGTGTCGTAAAATTACAATTCTCTACCTTAGATTAAGACTTTTTTAAAGGAGAAAATAAATTGGGGAAATAACCTCTATTATGTAGCAACGTTTACCTGTAATTTCAGAGCGAACAGTAAGTTACCTGAGTAATGGAGGTGATGACTCCTGCTGGAAAAAAATGAATTAATTAGTATTCACAAATTGCATTAGGTTTTTAATTTTCTTAAGGAACATTTCCCCTAAAATGCCAGCTCTTGTCAATTTTGTAGGAGATACTGCGACAAGTACTTCATATAACTGAAATATAATGTCTCTTCTGTAGTGAATTTCAAAAGCAGATCAAATAAACATGTCAAATTTGCTGAGCCAAGCTTTTGCTACTAATATTTTACCCTAGAAAACTAATAAATATTCTTCACATATTTTTCTTTAAATTATTATTGCAAAACAGGTAAGATTTAAATGTGGTTGATATTCTCATCTTTCCCTAGAAATGGATCTCATTGGTGCCATTTTGGAAAAGGAGATGAAAATTGTGTTTGGCGTCCTTAAGCGCTATATAAAAAATGCAATTTTAAACATATTCATTATATTCCTCTTTCCTTTGTACACTCATGTACCACAAAGAGTTATTTTCCTCTTTCTGCTCTGAATAATTGTTCTTTTTCTTCACTGGTGAGTCTTTTAAAACACACACACACACACACACACACACACACACACACCATCTTACCTCTTCCTCAGGAATTTCATATACGTCTGCAGACAAGAGGATAGAAACAGAATTAAACCATTTCTGTGCAAAACTAGGCCCATGAATGACACAAAGATTTCATTTTTAGATTAACAGTGCAACCCTTTATATAAAGTCTGCAAGTTTTTCTTGTGATTTTGTAGATGTGAATATAGATATGCTTTGCCTATACCTTTTTCCAGTTAGGTTTTTTGATTCCCTAGTCCAGTGATGGCGAACCTGGGGAAGGCTAAAAATAGCTTTTAAAAAGGTGAACTCAGCTGACCAGCGCGCGCATGTGCGCTGGCCAGCTGACAGGGCAGCGCCTCGCGTGCCCTGACAAATGGCTCCGCATGACTTCCGGTTTGCTCGGAGGGTGGTTTTAAATGTTCCGAAGGCTTCAGGGAAGCCTCCGGACGGTTGGTCCCTGAAGCCTCCGTAGGGACTCTGGGGGGGCGGGGGAGGCTCTTTTTGCCCTACCCAGGCTCCTATAAAGCCTCTGGAGCCTGGGGAGGGCAAAAAAAGCATGTAAAAATGGGTGGGGGGTCACGCGTTGTGCACGCATGCGCACTGGGGGGGTTGTGCGTTGCATTATGGGTGCGGCACCCCCCCACACGACCCCCCTGCACCCCCCCACTTGTGGCACACGAGCCAAAAAAGGTTCACCATCGCTGCCCTAGTCTAACCTTGAGATTTCCTAGTGATTTCCAAAGACCTGCTTAGCTTTTTGAATCGGTCAAATTCTGAATCGGCAACAAAAGAATACCCCAGAAGAAGACAAGGGCCAACCACTTTTGCAATGCTACCCAGAAAACATCTTCAATGCAATAATCAGGAGTTGACTCAAGGGCATTCTTTACTTTATTTCTTAATGGATTGCTAGGAATTAAAACATTTTCATATTCAATGAAAATAATTTCTGAATAAACGGAACTTCAGCCTTAAGAGATGGCTTTGAAGAAAATATTAGATATTTGTAAGTTCATGCTAAATATATAATTAACATGAAATGCAACCTTTGGTTACATTGCCTTAATCTCTGTATCATTTCACTAAAGACAGGATATCGTGCCTCAGCCTTGGGCTTCTTTTATAATCCTGCACTCAGCAGCATCTGCAGAGTAAAGGACTCAAATCAGACAAGATGGCGGTCCCAGCAATGTGATCGAAATCCTGCCCCTTTGTACATATGTATGGTGCTGATGCATGTTAAAAGGGGAGGAGTTTTCTAGTCTGGTGCCTTGTATACAGCAAATGTCCGGAGTACTTATGAGGAAACATTCTTAAAACGTGTAACTCATTTCCCTTTTGAATCCTACTTTTCTTTAAGGGAATGTAACCAATCTGGTTGCCTAGAATTAAAGCCGAACTCATTTCCCATTTCCCATTGCATTTTTGCAATCAGTGGGTTGCAAAGTTTATCTTCTTGGGAAGATAAACACAAAATTTTCCTACCTGGTGTGGAAGATGATGGCACAGGACAGGGAGGCTTGGTTGATCTGTTCACCACGGGTGCTAAAAATGATCAAAGCAAAGTATTAGAGATCTCTGAGAAAGTCAAAATCCAGAAACACAGTTTAGCCCCGTGCTGATCAATTACCTAAGGTTTTACTTTTGCTCATTCCACTGAAAATTCAGATTACTTTTTCAAAAAGGGCGAGGGATAGGCATATTTTTGTAAATTCAGGCTGCTTTTTCAAAAGGCTGAGTGAAATGCATGTTTTTCTAATTTCAGTGGTCGTTTGTATGGACCTCTTTCCATGGGGATACGGGATCGTATCCTGCCCCATACATCCCTGCGACCAATCCGCTCTCACAGAGAGGGACTCCTCCGGGTGCCGTCCACTAGGCAGTGCCAGAGGGCGGCGCCCAGGAGTAGGGCCTTCTCTGTGATGGGCCCAGCCCTCTGGAACGACCTCCCCCCAGATATTAGGACAACGACTGATCTCCGCTCCTTCCGCATGAAACTCAAGACCCACCTGTTCCAACTAGCCGGCCTGGCTTAATTAGAACTCTCTAACCTCCCTGGCAATTTTAAACTGTAATTTAAATCTTTTGGGTATTTTAACTGTTTTAATTGTTGTAATTTTACTGTTATTTATCTTAACTTTGTGGCTTTTATTTCTACTTGAATTGTTAAATGTTGATGTATTTACCTCCTCCATGCCACACGCCTATATATTTGATTGTACGTCGCCCCGAGTCCCTTCACGGAGAGGGTGCGACTGATAAATCGAATAAATTAATTAATTAAATAAAAATATATAAGGACACAGTTGGAAAAATTCATATTTCCAAAAAAAGTGAAGGCTCATGCAATATCCTGGATGTAAAGGGGAAGGTACTTTCAGGAGAGTGCAGAAATAGAAATGTGACACCTGTCCACAGCTCCTGAAAGCAGCTGCACCTGTATGATCCCAAGTACTGATGCATTTTGAAGGACGTGTAGGTAGGTGCTATGAATTTCTCTTTGTGCTCCATAAAACACTTTTTAAATGTCTGAATCGAAGTAAACCCTAATGCAGTGACGGCAAACCTTTTCGGTACTGAGTGTCCAAACCACAACGCAAGTGCACGCCCTGGAACACCTGGTCTTCAGGTTTCTGGCGTGCGCATGCGCGCTGGCCAGCTAGCCTTTGTGTGCGCTGGAGTCCTGGAAACCCAAAGAGCAGCTAGCGACGGCACGGGTGCCCACAGAGGGGTTGCCATAGGTTTGCCATCACGGCCCTAGGGCAATATTTTTCAAACTTGGCAACATTAAGATCCCTGAAACTCAACTCCCAGAGTTCCTCACCAGCATAGGGAATTATGAGATTTGAAGTCTACACATTTTAAAGTTCCAAGTTTGAAAAACACTACCCTACAGCAGAATATATTACATACAGTACAATGAAAGTAACACGTCTGCCAAATCCCAAAAAATATCTTTTAAAAAGCTGCCAAGATTCTAGTTCTCACTGTTTTTATTTCTCACTAGCTGTACCCGGCCACGCACTGCTGTGGCCCAGTCTGGTTAAATGGAAAAGAAAGAAAAGAGAAAGCGCAAGTCCCCCAGCAGAGGCGGCCCCCGCATGGAAGTGAGCCACAGTGGCCCCTGCAAGAGCCGCCACGGAGGACGCTCCCACAGGCCCCGGCCTGGCCGAGCTGAGGAGGAGAGGAGGAGGAGATGGCCGCCGCCCCTGACCCGGCTTCCCTCAGCGGTGGCGGTGAGAGGAGGCGGCCTGTGTCCCCTGAGGAGCAGAAGGAGGAGAAAGAGGAAAGAGCCTCCCCTGGCGACATGGACGTGAGGCAGCCCCAGCTGGCTGCGGCCCCATCCAGAGATGCCATCACCGCTGCAGTCGCCGCCTCACGGGGCACCCAGCGGTCGCCCCAGCCCCACTGCGCCTCAGGCTGACACCGCTGCCGCCCCGTCGGAGCTGCCTTGGCGAGGCCATAGCTGGCTCCCTGTGAGGGAGGTGGAAAGCACTCACAGCCGGCCGGGCTGAGGAGACCCTCTGCCTCCACCTCCTCTGGAGCTCCACTGGGCTGGGCAGTGGGAGGTCGGCTTAAGGGTGGGAAGAGGCGGCCAAGGGATGGGGCAGGTGCTGCCCTGCTGCAGACAGCAAAGGCCTGGCGGGAGGGGAGGAGAGAGAGGGGAGGGGGAGGCCGAAAAGCTTTGGCTCCCCTTGGTGGAAATGGCGAAGCTCGTTGGAGGAGGGGCAGAAAGGGGAAAGGGTGCAGCCGCAGCCCAGCCACGCATATAAAGGGACCATTGGGACGAAGCTGGAGAGAGGCCAAACTGTTCCGAATATACTATACTCAAGAAATGAAGGCTATGGTATAGCGTGTGTTGCTTTTACGTCCAGCAGATGGCGCTGGTTTTCAAAACAGCAAGTTTTTACAAAAAGCATGTTTTTACCTGTCACAGGTGTGACATCTATATAATATACATATATAAAAACATGCACGTAGTTGAATGCAATGTTGTGTCAACAATTCAAAGCAATCGTTGAAGGACTTTCAGAGATTTGAGATTTTGAACAAACAAACATTACATTTTTATTTATATAGATAGAAGCTATTTTTTTACTTGGCCCTAATTTTTTACCCAGTCTTCTGCTCTCCCTTTTAAAGTCCTTGCCTTCTCATAAGAAAAGGAAAACTTAATATGATTTCAAAACTCTGATAACAGGTTGTTTTTTAAAACACACACACACACACACACCCTGTGATATTTCACATATTTCAGTCAATGCCCTAGTCACATCCCTGTCTTTCTGAAGTTGCAAAAAAAATCATCCAAACCTTACGTTTTTCAGATTGTGAAGTGCTTTCTTCTGTGGGTTCTATATAATTGTCTTCATCATCTTCATCATCATCAACTGGTACAACATAATCTGCCTACAAGAAAATGCAGCGATGACTTAATATTTGCATGTTTATTATAAGGCAAACAAATGCTTTCCTCTCTATGTTCAGTAAAGTTTTATGCATCTCCAAAAGAGCCACGATGGTGCAATGGTGAGAATGCAGTATGTCAGGCTAACTCTGCTCACTGCCAGGAGTTCAATTCCTTTGATCCTGACTGGCTCAAAGCTGACTCAGCCTTCCATCCTTCTGAGGTCAGTAAAATGAGGACACAGATTGCTGGGAACAATACATTGACTCTGTAAAACACTTAGAAAGGGCTGTAAAGCACTGTGAAGCGGTATATAAGCCTAAGTGCTGTTGCTAATGTTTCAACTTTTAAAATAAATGGAACTTAATGGTGTCCATTTTCTGACTCATCCAGGTAACCACGTTTTGACTATCTTGTCAAAAGCATTACCAGTTAATCTCATATGGAAAGGATCTATTTCCTGAATAAGAGATTGCTCTTCACTCTGAGATCTCATAGTGAGACATGCTTCTATCCAGTGACGAGCGGTGAGGTTTATGACTGGTGAGGCTGGTGACGTCATCAAACCGCGTCATCCGATCGCACGGGCGCAACCCAAATGGAGAAGTTTCTCTTCTCAGAAATGTCAGAAAGGGACAGACAGGCTCTCCTCCTCCCCCCCTTTCTAGCACTGATGATGTTACCTAGGCATTTTTTGCATCGGGCGAGCCCAGGATCCTTGCAAGGGGAATGGGACCACGTGTGCAGGCGGCTCCTCAGCCGCGCACAGCCTCAGATTAGCACAGCCGCAATCCCCTTCCCCTGCACACGTGGTCCCATTCCCCTCCTTCCTAAGCCAACATGAAGGGGACTGCAGCTGCGCTGATCTGAGGCTGGCATTGAGAAGCCGCCTGCACACGTGATCCCATTCCCTTTGCAAGGATCCCGGGCTCGCCCGATGCAAAAAATGGCGAGATCGGCACACTTGGGGCTGCTGCTGAGATGTCCAGGGAGGCTAAACCAAGCGGTGCTCCTCTCCCAGCCACTTTCATGGCTTCCCGGAGTAATTTTTTTTCATGATGAGAGTGGTGAGGCTCTGCCTCCCCTGCCTCCCCTGACTGCACGTCACTGCTTCTATCAGTGAATTCTGGTCAGCATATGGCCGCGCGAAATACAGCTTTTGAATGAACTAAAAAGCAGTCCCACTGTCAGCTTTGGAAGCCATATTAACACTGGATGCTTCCACACTGCCAGATTTTTGTGCCTGGGAAAGTAGGAGGGGGGGATTTAGCAGAGGGGATGTAGTTAGATAAAATAGCATTCTTCTTTTCAGTCAAGGTCAGGGTATTCCTGCATCTGGAGAAGGAATGGATGGAGTGATATCTCGAGTTGGGACAAATTGGGATTGGACGAGGTGATGGACTGATGGGTGCAGGGGGTGGTTTGGACTTTTGATTTACTGAAGGAAAGCCCAGAAATCTCAGATTCGGGTTTCCCCCAGATGTGCCTGTATACTTACTCTAATAAATGGGAGCTTTGAGAAAATGCCTGTCTCAGAGTTTCATTGGAGTTGGGGTTTTCAGGAAAGCTGACACCCATATACAACACATTGCAGTAGTCTAAGCAGGACATGACAAGGGCATGTGTTATTGTAACAAGATCCTCTCAGCCCAAAATATGGACACAAGATGTTCCCTTTCAAGAAGACAACTTTGTCACAGAATGTTCTCTACTACTCAAGAAGGATCTCTGTGGGATCAAAGCCATTTCTGCTGATAAATAGAATGTTTAGAAATGAATAATTAGAAAGGTACTCGAATGTGCAGAGATGGACAAGATGACCATGGAGTTAAAAGAAAGAGTAGAATCGGATTATTATAAAATATGGAATAGAATTTATAAGTGGTTAGAAAACAGAAGCCAAAACAGGAAATAGAAGTCTTTTTTGTTTTTTCTAAACTAGTATTGAATAAAAATTAACCAGTTACTAATTACTATCAAAGTATTGACCATAATGTAAATTATTATTATCACAACTGTGAGTACAACTGTTATTACATTATTTCAGATGTTAAAACCGATAGGAAGGCAATGTAGAATAGAGAACTATAAAAACTAAATATGTAAGCCGATAAAGAAGGCTGCAAAACTATTTTATATTGTTATGTGTGTCTTGTTTCTTCTGTATTTGTCATTTTTTTTTCTTTCTGTTTTTAAAGCTTAAAATGTTTAATAAAAACTATTTTTTTAAAATAAGAATGTTTAGAAATGGATGCTTTCTTTTTGTAGCATGTTAATGTCTTGCTTTTTGTATCATTTTGTTTTTCAAAACTTTTCAAAGGTCAGGTGGAACATAAGCAAGCACCTTGAGGCAGATCCAGGCTGCCTATTCTCGCCTTAGCTGGTTGACTCAGGTAATTTGTCTTGCTATCTTCCAAGTTCTAAGTTAGGTATAATTTCGTAGCTTTGCAACTGAAATCTTTATTGACAGACTTTTGATTCTCCGTGTCTGGCGTCCTCTTTCTTTGTCAGCCTGGTTTGTCTTTTATCAGCGGCTTTAGATACAATTAAATTTGCCATGCAACCTCCTCTTACAAGAAGGGGTGGAAAAAGGAAAAGAAATGCTTTATGCGAAAACCGCCAGAGCAGATTTCTTCTGCCTGGTTGTTCTGCGTGATAACAATGGGAAGTGTCACCTCATCATCCATTCGCTTGGGCGGAAGTTTAGGCTTCTGAACAGCAGGTGGCAGTAGCGGCAAACTGGCTGGCTTCTTCGATAGAGATGCAGATTGGTTGGGCAGAATAGGGGAGGGCCACATCGTCTGCTTGCTAGGTAGTTTGTCATCTGTGAATGGCAGAAGAAAAAATGACATATACTTTTAAATAAATAATGCATTATTTATTCCATTTTCATGTAGTTGTATTTCCTTGGAATGGAATCCTATTCAAGTGTAACAAGTTCGATAGCACCGATAACCATATGGATTTGTTTTGGACTGCAAGAGAAAGTCTGCATCACATTAAAGGCAGTGGTGAAATTCAATTTTTTTACTATGGGTTCTGTGGGTGTGGCTTGGTGGGCGTGGTAGGGGAAGGATACTGCAAAATCCCCATTCCCTCCCCACTTCTGGGGGAAGGATATTGCAAAATCTCCATTCCCATCCCACTCCTGGGGCCAGCCAGAGGTGGTATTTGCCAGTTTTCCAAATTACTCAAAATTTCCGCTACAGGTTCTCCAGAACCTGTCAGAACCTGCTGGATTTCACCCCCGATTAAATGATTATACGCAAGAACAAAGCACGTTTATTTCTTCACAGGACTTGAGACTGCATTAAAAACAGTTTGTTTTCAATTGTGAAAGTCAGTGGAGTTTCGTGGGCGGTTTATTCTTCCATTTGTCATAATGTCTATCTTATATTGCTGGAGCTTTCTGGCTCCTGGACTACAGCTCTGCCAACAGGAAGGTTGTTTCAACAGCTGGGAGTTTTGTTTGTTATTTGGTACACGACATGCAAGAGGAGGCAAGGACACAGATGTTCTTTGGGTGAAGTGAAATCAAAAGTTTTTACTTCCCTTTTGTATGGAATGGAGACGATAGGATTTTTCATGCTATATGATCTATGGCAGGGGTCTCCAACCTTGGCAACTTTAAGACTTGTGGAGCTAGCTGGCTGAGGAATTCTGGGAGTTGAAGTCCACAAGTCTTAAAGTTGCCATGGTTGGAGACCCCTGATCTATGGTGATTTGGAGAAGTAATTTGGCCCCTTGTTTTTAAGCACATTGATGTTGATGGCTTTGAAGATGATCAAGCTGTTTTTTTTCACGTCTGGGAAGTGAAAACTGTGGTCTCTATATACTAAATGAGATTAGTTTCCTTAAAGATGTTAAATATATTGAGTTTCCTACTCGTTTGCAATTTGATTTAAGAACATCGGATTATTCAAAACTATTTCTAATTATTACAGCAAACCTCCATCAAATAGCTTAAGAGAAAGAAGGACTAGGGAGACATGATAGCATTGTTCCAATATCTCAGGGGTTGCCACAAAAAGATGTGGAGATTCTAGAAAGAGTGCAACAAAGATGATTAGGGGACTGGAGACTAAAACATATGAAGAACGGTTGCAGGAACTGGGCATGTTTAGTTTAAGAGAAAGAAGGACTAGGGGAGACATGATAGCAGTGTTCCAATATCTCAGGGGTTGCCACAAAGAAGAGGGAGTCAAGCTATTCTCCAAGGCACCTGAGGGTAGAACAAGAAGCAATGGGTGGAAACTAATCAAGGAGAGAAGTAACTTAGAACTGAGGAGAAATTTCCTGACAGTTAGAACAATTAATCAGTGGAACAGCTTGCCTCCAGAAGTTGTGAATGCCCCAACACTGGAAGTCTTTAAGAAGATGTTGGATAGCTATTTGTCTGAAACGGTATAGGGTTTCCTGCCTAGGCAGGGGGTTGGACTAGAAGACCTCCAAGGTCCCTTCCAACTCTACTATTGTATTGTATTGTATTGTATTGTATTGTAAATACCACTTATATTGCTTGACTTAGACAATGGGTAATACACTTTGTCAAAGCTGTCCAGAAAGTTTTACAAGGATATCTGAAGTTATCCTTGTGATGCTATTGTACAACAAAAACACAAGTTACTTTGCTGGAACTATAATATACTATCAGCTCCAGTCATTGTTTGACATTGGATGTTGTAATGACTCTTCCAAATAATGAGATATGATTTATAAATATCTGACTCAGACCAGCCAATTTTAATTAAACCACATAGCTAAAAGAATCTTTTTTTTTCAAATATATTGCATTAAATACATGGAATATATTAAAAACATATCAGAATATAACTTAGTTTTTAAATATGATTAAATTTATGTTTCATCCCTTAACAGTAAATACCAAAGGTCCAATACTCAATGACAACCTTAGATCTATTCGTGTCATTGAAAAAGCAGTCATATTATTAACCTGTATTGAATTATTGACGGCTTGGAATCAGAAAAAATAGCTGAAAAATATTGTTAGTTTCCATTATGTTGTTTAAAGACAAGGTGACTAAAAAGGGTCCAAAAGGATTCCTATTCAGTTTATTTTGCACTGGGATTTTCCCAGGCAACCAAACCCCGAAGCTGACTTGAAACTATAATTCAAAACTGAGCTTCAGAACTGAAGGAGCTTCTTGAATGAGAAGAGAAATGTCTTCAAGAAAAAACAAAGGAAGTCCAGTTGCCTCTTGAAAAAGCACCTTTGAGATAACCATGACCTGGATGACTGAGAATCTCCATAGCCATAATTCAATATTTAACATAGCAATTTGGATAAAATGAATCCCAACATTTAGTTTTGGTCGCCACGATGCAGAAAAGATGTGGAGACTCTGAAAAGAGTGCAGAGAAGAGCAACAAAGGTGATTAGGGGACTGGAGACTAAAACATATGAAGAACGATTGCAGGAACTGGGTATGACTAGTTTAATGAAAAGAAAGACTAGGGGAGACATGATAGCAGTGTTCCAATATCTCAGGGGTTGCCACAAAGAAGAGGGAGTCAAGCTATTCTCCAAAGCACCTGAGGGCAGGACAAGAAGCAATGGATGGAAGTTAATCAAGGGGAGAAGCAAGCTATAAGAAGAAATTTCCTGACAGAACAATTCAGTCCAAAAGAGATTGGACAACCATTTGTCTGACATGATAGGGTTTCCTGCCTGAGCAGGGAGTTGGACTAGAAGACCTCCAAGGTCCCTTCTAACTCTGTTATTCTATATTTAGATAAAAACAGTTTCATTAACGATATCAGAGGCTTGTCAGTGCACCATCCAAAACCATCTTAAGCATTTCAGAAAAAAAGCATACATTATGATTAGTTTTATTTTAACAAATAGTCCTCAAGGGTAATTGTATCTTTGGGAACACCGTATTTGGTTTGAGACCAGATCTATTTGGCTGGGGCAAAACTAAAGCTTAACATTGAAGTGTTCAGTTTTTTTCAAGGTCATGACAAATCTTTTCATTGACTGGTCATCGATCAAAAAAAAAAGTAAGTTCCTGCAGAGGTGTCATAAGAAAGGGACATTATAGGAGATCTCATTGGATTAATTAAGATGTTCATAAATAATCCATGAAAAAGATTCCTTTGCAGGTAATGTAGCAAAATGAAATTCTAATAGAATGAGCTGAGTTTGAAGCTTGATAGGTTTGTTGTTTTAAAACATGAGAACTTGAAGAAGAGCAGGTATGAATTTTTCAAGAGGAAAATTGATGGAATTTTCCTCATGGAAAGAACCCCATCCAAAGGACAATTTAAAATTACCAGCATTCATCATTCCAGGCAGTGGAATTCATTTAAATATACAAGGTCAAGAATAATTTTTGCATCGTAGGTTTCTCCACTTGCTCCTGATTATTCAGTTATTGGCTATAATGTGTCAAAAACCATGAACAAAAAATGGATGTACGTGAAAGCGTGTCTGAAGGTGAGGGTGTATGTGTGCTCAAGCAGATGTTCTGCTCTTGGACCTCCCAGAATCTTAACAAGCTTTTCCCTCCATTTGAAACTCTTCTGTTTCTTTGAATTCTGTACCATTGATTTTTATCTTGAGAAACAGGGAGTGTGGGACATAATGCACCTACCTGCATAGACACCCTGAGCACATGAGAATGGTATTGGGATCATCTTTGGCTCATGCTCACTTGGAGGAGGCTCATAGCTGTCATCACAGTTCTCTTCTGTGGGGACCACATACATCTCAGAATCCGAGTGGTGATCTGGATTTTCATAATCGCTGTCCTGGAAGAAGAAGATTGTGAATCTCTCAGGAAACTGTGAGTTGCGACTTTTAAAAACAGTTCAATATATTATGAGCTATGAGTTTCAACAGCTAAAAGAATCCCTTATTTTAATGACACCCAAATATTACCTAAAGTCCCATAATTTGGTGCCCTACACATAGATTGTAATGATTGCTTTCAGATGGGAATGGTCAATCATATTCTAATTGGGTGACCGGCCATTGCATCCATTTCTAGACAGTGGGATGCTAGCAGAAGTATTTTGGCTTACAATAGAGATCATGGCTTGCGTACAATAGCATGAACCTGTTAGGATAAAACTGGGCTTTGGTAGTCCTTGTAGCATGTTGGCCCAAAAGATCTTTGGAACAGCTGCTACTGATGCCCTGGAAATATGTGAGCGGCGAAGAAACTTACAAAGTCATCTGACCACTGTTCTTCTTCTTCTGAACGGTCTAAAATAAAAATTAGAATTAACTGGTTAGTCTAAATATTTAAGTAGTCATTGGAGCAAAATGTCCAAGACAAATGTTCTCATCTCTACTCCAGTTCTATAATAAAGTTAGGATTACATGAATATTAATTCATTATTTATATCACTATATTTGTCAAAACCAGATAGACTGGGCCCGGTAACATTTAGGGGCTCTCTAAAGCACGATTAAATGAAGACATGTGGATTTTAATTTATTTATCCTTAGAAAGATTAATCTTGGATAACATCCACTGAAATTAATGAAAATAAATTATACAGTTAAGTGGGTGGCAGCAAAATCTTCAAGCATTCTTCTTGATTGTCTTCCTTTTTAATATAAAGGGTACAGCAAAAATCAGGCTCTATAGACAATGTATTATATAAATTACATGAAATGCTTGAATTGGCTGCCATTGTCTTCCAAGCACTTTTTTATTTGTTTGATACTTGAACTTTGAACATTTTAAAGCATAATAGCAATACTGTGTTTCCTCGAAAATAAGATAGGGGGGGTTGTCTTATTTTCTTTTGACCCCCCAAATAAGCACTTGGCCTTATTTTCAAGGAGGTCTTATTATTTTTAAGGTGCAGGAGGCGCCGAGCATGATCACGTTATGGCTGCTGCTGTATTGCAATATTTTCAGGGAGGGCTTATTTTCGAGGGAGGGCTTATTTTAGCACATGCACTCAAAAGCCCGATTGGGCTTATTATCCAGGGGGGTTTTATTTTTGGAAAAACAGGGTAGTATAAAATCAAAATTCCAATTAGGATAAACAAATCAAATATGTATAATTATGTTGAAATTTGGGATAATCTGTGTGAGAATGATAATCGGGCTTTATTTTATCTACAATCTTTGCATTTTGTGAAAAAAATATTTCTTCTTCGCTTTCATTTCTGGTAAATTAGTTCTCATAAGCCTTGTGAGATCTTTCTAGGGCTGAAAGAATTCCTGCAGATACATTTAATACTAGTAATTGATGTTTTGTTTTGTTGCATGCTAGTCTCTTACTTGACTGTTCAACAGTTTTAAAAAAAGTCATTTCACAAATCAGGAGGCAAGAAAATTGTAGTTCCCTATCTCCAGGGGAGTCCACATGGAGAATTAAAAAAAAATCGAGATGGTGACATACAAGGAGAAAGAAGGGAGAGGGGATTTTAAATCTTGGCTGCCATTTGACATTTTTTTACTTGCCTTACAGAGTCCCCTATTATATACACAACCACAACCATGTAACCAAGTGGTTACATCAATGGGTGTTGTATTCCTTGTTGATTTTTAATCACTGTTAAATTCCCAAGAATCACTTTGACAAGATGGGTAACCACATAAAAAAAAAAAACAAATGAAATAAAATATAAAAGAAAATAAATTTAATAAGATAAAAACAAAAAACAAAAAACCAAAGGAAATAAAATATAAAACAAAATAAATAAAATAAGATAAAATAAAAGAGTGAGCTGGGATATGAGTAAAAGAACTTCCTTTGATTTTAAGAGTGTTTGTTCAAAAATGGGCATAAAGAGCCTTGGTCACAATGGCTGTGGGCTGCTTGATTTGCATCCACTAACTTCCTAAATTTAGGTTGTACAAATAATACCAACACAAGTGTTCTTACAAGCCCAAGTGACAAGGAGATAAGTTCTTTGGGCAAATATTCCTGTTACCTGCAAAGTTCTCCATAAGAAAAATGAAACTAAGAGAGTCGTATAAAAGCCAGGGCTGAGAGAGAGTTTGATTATAAAGGATCTTCAAAGTGGATCTCCTGTAAATCATGCCCTAGGTACAGCAATCCTTTCCTGCTGAGCTTCACAAATGACACTCCTGACTATTCCTCCAAAATGTAGTTAAACAAAGGTTGCAGATAGTTTTCTGCTTGTTAGGACATGACTTATCAGCTGATGCAACTTTCTGTGGTTTATTTTAGTTTCTAAAAGCAGAGAAAATTATCCTGGATTTTTTGTGGGTGCTGAAGGATAAGTATGATCCATAGGACATTTTATGGCAAGTATAATATGCGCTGAAGGCACTGTTACTATGCAGTGCATTTTGCTTCTGCTGAGAGACATTACTTTAGCAAGTGGGAGAGATTTATCCGGTGTAATTCCCACATCACTGAGTAAACACATATAAATTAGTCCTTAACCTATGACCATAACAGAGCCTGCCCATCCTGATTGTAAGTCATGTGATATTATGACAATAGTCATAATGACTGACTTGATTTTACAATCTTATTAATGGTGGTCATTAAGTTAACACTGCAGTTGTTAAGTGAACCAAGCCCATCATAAGGCAAGGACTACCAGCGTACATTTCAATCACATAAATCACCTGACAGGCACAACTCAGGAAAAACTAGGGACTGCCTTCCACCCTACTTGACGTGATGCTTACATGTACACATGCCACCATCTTGAATCCCAAACCTCTGATTTACATGCCTGCATCAATCCTAAAATCTAATAATGGTGTTAATAATGTCAAGTCCATACCTGGAACATAGTCAACTGGTGGTATGCTGGGTGGTGGTTTACTTGTTAACCTGTGAGGGAGTGGGGGGAAAAGTGTCATTTTTCATTTTTCTATATAATTATGGGATGGCAACAGTTGTCACCAGAACAAAGACTACAGCAACTACAGGAAGCCAGTAACGAAAGACCCATGCAGCTGACAAGAATTCCAAAGAGACTAAGCAAGACAAACACAGTAACGCAAAACAATCTTGGCTTTCAGTCAATTCTTGAAATATATACATATATATATCCAGACATGACTAATTCTGTGGAAAAGACAATTAACAGACAGTTGCAGACATAAGAGAGGCAGGTTACTGGTTAGTCATAAAGCTATAGAATATGCAGTCTATGCGATGCAAAATAGAAGATGGACCTTGTATTGTTAACAGGATGTGATAGAATTGGCTTCAGAATTTCTTGGTATTTTAAAAAAGGAGTGGATCCTTCATTTCAATCGGTATTTTGTAGTTGAAAAAAGGCGTATGGCTTTGTTTTCTAATTCTATTGAGCTTCACAAAGACTTGAGGGCCACTTCTGATTCCTTCCATCACACAAAAACCTGCTATTCATTTATGTCAATCTGATCAGAGCAGGACCTCGTGTTGTAAGTTATTTGTCAAATGTCTGGTGAGATCATGGTTTCCGAGCCAAGATTGCTCCATCTCTTCCCAAAAATCTCATTCATGGTTTTTAAATTCCATTTTCAACAGTTATCATTGTAACCTTGGCTGGTCTTGGAAAGGCTAAATCGGTTGTATAGGAGCTTGCAAGACCAGGATAGGTGATGCTGAGCAATTACGGTATTTCAAATGCTATAATAATAATAATAATAATAATAATAATAATAATAATAATAATAATAATAATAATAATAATAATAATAATAATAATAATAATAATAAATGCCTGTACATTAATTTTTAAGAACAATTATCAGAGAAAGGTAGTAGCATTTAGCTGACTTAAAAAAAAACTGAATAGGGTCAGACCTAGTCAATATTTGGATGGGAGAATAAGAGACTTCCACCAAGAAGTCCCAAAGAAGATCAAGGGGAATAGCTGAGTTGGGAAACTGAAACAAAGCATCCCATTCTTTTCTTATTGTTGCCAAGGAAACCCCCCCCCCCAACCTAAACAAAGAAAGAACATATCCATCAGGAGTGGCATTCACTTACCTTCCCTACTGGTTAACAAATGTGAGCGCGTCTAGGCATGTGCACAGCATTCTACGCATGTGCTATTGGCGAAAAAAAAGGACCTAAATGGGATGCCATAGAGCCAAGGCGAGTGGGCGGGGCCACCCGTGATTTCCGCTACCAGTTCGGGCAAACCAGTCCAAACTGGTAGAATACCACTTCTGGTATCCATGGAGTCACCAAAATTCAGTCTTTCCTCAGGGAAGCTTTTACCTTGATTTCATGTAAGCATTTTTTCCCCCACTGATGTTATTCACTACCTTGAGGACGTCAGATAGAAAAAAAAAAAAGGAAACTGTTTCTGAAATAAAAAAGAAATAAATAAAATAATAAAATAAAAATAAAAAAGAAAGCACTTTTTAAGGTCTCCTCGGCAAGAACGAATGAAAATGATGCCAAGAGCCTAAGGCACCAGGAAACCAACAACCAAAAAACCCACACACACCACCCCTTCTCATTTTGCCTTCCTGCTTGTGAGTTTTATTCTCCCAGAGCTACACAGAAGTTCCTTGTAAAGAACACAAGAAAGATGATTATTGGAGCAGCAAAGCATTTTTGACAGGCTCTGCATCTTCCAGATTCAAGAAACCTATTCAAAGTCAAAGCCAAGAAAGGACGAGCGTTTGCCGATGAGAAATTTAATAGCTAAATTGCCAATTAATTTAGAATATTAAAATGGCAAGAATTTGAATCCAAACTATGACATGAAAGCCTGAAAAACCTGTTTTTTTAAAAAAAATAAGAGTCTCAACTGGAAAGTACTTCTAAGATTGGGGTGGGGAGAAGGAGGTCAGATTTAATAACAGCAACTGCTGTACAAGGATTGTGGCTGGTGGCCCAATGGGAAAAACAGGGCCACCAAAAATCAGCATTTTTGCTCTACTACCGTCGTATTCCAGGAGTAAAATCTGGGAGTTATTTGGAAGCAACAAAATTCGGATTGGGAGGAACCTCCTGTGCATTGCTTGCCTCTTTCCTACACTATGTTAAGGTACTTGGCAATACTAAGCATCTCTTATCTGGGAGGAAACCATATCAAACTCCATGAGGTTTACTTCGGTATAGGCCAGTGATGGCAAACCTTTTCGGCATCTGAGCCGTGACCAGGAAGAGGAGGTTCCTGGCACCCGCATGTGCTGCATCACCCGTTCCTCTTCCGGGTTTCTGATGTGCTTGTGCATGTGCCGAGCAGCTGGCTGGCACACATGTCCACACTGGAAAATGGAAGACCAGTAAAGCCCAGCTGATCATCGCTTGCGCATGCATGTCAGAAACTCAGAAGAGGAATGGGCAATGCCACGCATGCCAGGAGACATGGCTCTGCATGCCACTTCGGGCACAAGTGCCATAGGTTCACCATCACAGGTATAGACAAAAAGCACTGCCTTTTGGGCTGCTAACCATCTCCAGGGAAGACAAACTTCCCAATTCTTCTTCCCCCTTGAAGTCCTCTCTCCCTCTGAAAAATTCCTGTAGGTTAAAAAGTTAGGGTTGAATATTCTGTGCAAATGGCCGGGAGAAACGTGATGGATGTTCTGTCAATTCTTGCCCTACCCAACTACATAAAGGGAGTCCTTGACAATCTTGAATGTATCAATGGTTAGATTTTGTATGTCATCATTTACACCTTGAGACCCCTAATATTTTACCTATGTATCTTAGCATATAGTGGAAGAATTCCTTGATCACCATACTGAATTTCTACATTAATTTGATGCTGGTCACTTACTTCTAGAAATGGGATTGGTTTTTATAAAGCATTTAATATATGTTGCACTATTTGCTGATTTTAGAAAATACTTGCAGGTTCTTACATCTCCCCACATGCTGTGGGGAGATGTGTCTGAATGGAGTTTTTCTTTTGCAGCATGTGGTACTGTATTTTTCGGAGTATAAGATGCACCGGAGTATAAGACGCACCAAGGTTTTGAAGAGGCAATTTTTTTAAAAAAGTAGGTAGGTAGATAGAGGGATAGAGAGGGTGAGAAAGAAAGAGAAATACAGTAGGTAGGTAGGTAGATAAAGAAAGTAGTTAGGTAGATAAAGGGAGAGAGAGAGAGAGAGAGAGAGAGAGAGAAATAGTGATAGATAGATAGATAGATAGATAGATAAATACAATAGGTAGGTAGGGAAAGAGAGTGTATAGATAGGTAGGTAGAGGGATAGAAAGAGAGAAATAGAGAGAGAGAGAGAGAGGGGGAAATACAGTAGATAGGTAGGGAGAGAGAGGGTAGGTAGGTAGGTAGGTAGAGGAATAGAGAGAGAAAAAAAGAAAGAGAGAGAGAGAAATACAGTAGATAGGTAGGGAGAGAGAGAGTAGGTAGATAGGTAGGTAGGTAGAGGGATAGAGAAATACAGTAGGTAGGGAGAGTGTGTGTGTAGGTAGGTAGGTAGAGGGATAGAGAGAGAGAAATAGAAAGAGAGACAAATGCAGTAGATAGATAGGGAGAGAGAGAATAGTAGGTAGGTTGGTAGGCAGAGAGAGGGATAGAGAGAGAGAAATATAATAGGTAAGTAGGTAGAGAGAGTGTGTGTGTAGGTAGGTAGGGAGGGAGAGGGATAGAGAGAGAGAGAGAGAAATAGAAAGAGAGATAGAGAAATACAGTAGATAGGTAGGGAGAGAGAGAGAGTAGGTAGGTAGGTAGGTAGATGTTTCCAGGTGTATTTATCCATGTGCTGGAGAAGGGAATTACTGACAAACCTTAAGACTTTGTTTCTGCTGGCACAGCACTTGATCAATGTAATTCTCATCAGTTAAAGAGCTTTCCAAAAGGAAAAAAAAGTTTTTGCACTCTGCAAACCTCTGAAAAACAGGCCATTTTTTAAAAAATAAAAGGCATGAATAGCCGGGGGGGGGGGGGGGGGGCTTGCAGAGTGCTCCTGGGGGGATGGGGGGGGCAAAAAGAGTAAAAAATGGCCTGCTTTTCACGAAAAAGGGCCTATTTTTGTCAAAAAAATTGCATTCATAGCCTTATAGAGGCTTATAGAGTGCTGCTGGGGGCTGGGGGGGGGAACGGCCCATTTTTTGGCTAATTTCTGCTCTCCCCAGCCCCCAGGAGTTCTCTGAAAGCCTTCATAAGGTTATGCACAGCCATTTTGGTGAAGGGGCGGGGCTTCGGGAGGCAAAAAATGCTGTATTCGATGTATAAGACACACCCAGATTTTCAGCCTCTTTTTTGAGGAAAAAAAGGTGCGTCTTATACTCCGAAAAATACAGTAAATCAGATCTGCTTATGAAAATATGTTCCAGGCATATATCATATAATAAGTGCAACATGACATGGTCCTTTGCTGAAATTAATGTTCTAGACTAGACATGTCCAATCTGAGGTCCATGGACCAAATGCGGCCCCGGCCAGCTAGTTTACGTGGCCTCACAAGAACATAATTTTTAGATTTTATTATGTGATTTATATACATTAACTATATTATGTATTTTATATCTGGCCTAAGACAATTCCTCTTCACTTGTTGCGGCCCAGGAAAGCCAAAAATGTCGGACCCCCATGTTCTAGACCCTGGTTCTGCGCCCATAAGGAAAGGACCTGGAAAGCTAGGGCAACACTTTCTGGATGGAGCTGATGAAAGGGAAGGAAGAGAGAAAGTTATGCTTCAAATCCTTGCTCAGTAAGAGTGGGTTGAAGCCTACGCAGCAAACGCAAACAACATCACATTGAAAGCAGGCAACAGGACATCATGCTAAAACAACCAGCGGCTTGTGGGATGCTAAATTGTCATACCGATCCCATGTGTTTTTTCCAGTTTTGCATATTAAGGCCACTTGTTCATTTTGGAACCTATACATTGACAGGAGAAAAGGAATAAACAAAACAGTGTTTCTCAAGCAGGTTAGATTTGTGTGCTTATAAAGGCTTTTAGCATTAATTTCTATTGTTTTAATAAATGGAATTGCCTAAGACATGCACACCACCAATACTGTTGTATCATCTCCAAAAACAAACAAATAGTTTAATGTTCAGCTCAGGCAGCCACATTCATTTGCAGGAAGTTTTTGTTGCTCTAGATGGGACCTGCAAAAGGACCCCTTCAACCACCGTTTTAAAAACTCAAGTGAAAACTGACAATTGAATGAAATAAGGAGCAAACTCCTTTGAATGTTGCCCCCATATACTATATTTTTTGGAGTATAAGACACACTTTTTCCCCTCAAAAAAGAGGGTGAAAATCTGGGTGCATCTTATACACTGAATACAGTATTTTTGGTCTCCCAAAATCCCGCCACCTTTGCAAAAATGGTCGTTCATAGCCTTTAGGAGGCTTCCAGAGTGCTCCTGGTGGTTGGGGAGGGCAAAAATGAATGAAAAACTGGTTGTCTTTTGCTCATTTCTGTCCCTCCAACCCCCAGGAACATTCTATAAGACTCCTAAAGGCTACACATGCCCTTTTTTTGACAAAAAACGGGCCTGTTTTTGTGACAAATGGGCCAATTTTTGCTTGTTTTTGGGCCCCCTCAGCCCCCAGGAGCACTCCACAAGCCTCCTAAAGGCTATTCGTGCCCTTTCTTGACAAAAAACGGGCCATTTTTGGGAGATCTTCAGAGTGCAAAACCTTTTTTTAAAAATTTGCCTCTTCAAAATCTTAATGCGTCTTATACTCTGGTGCATCTTATACTCCAAACAACACGGTACATGAACTTCAGGATTGCAGCCAATGAGTGCTTGGTCATGTACTCTTGTGACAAGCATCTACAAGCCGTCTACAACCACAATTGGGTCTAGCACCCCCAGATAGCAAGGCAGTTGTTAAGTGAGTCACGGCAAAATTTATGACCTTTCTGTCATGGGTGAATCACCAGTCATTAGATGATGCATGCAATCTTTAAGTGAATCCAGCTTCCTCCGTTGACTTTGCTGATTGGAAGCCAATTTTGGAAGGTCGCAAATAACAATCATATGATCCTGGGATGCTGCGGCGATTATAAATCAATGCCAATTGCCAAGGGATTTAATTTTGATCACATGACTGTAGGGACCATGTGACAAACGTGAAACTCAGTGGTAAGTCACTTTTTTCAGCACCATTGTAACATTGAACAATTTGCTAAACGTTGTAAGGCAAGGGCTACCTGGACTTTTGTGACCTTTTCCATAAAGAACAACATTGCTATCTGATTAGGAAAAAAGAAACTTGGTTTCATTTGGTCTTCAACAGTTGCTTTCTCTAAAGAACTCAACAGATAAGTAAAAGGGTCATTGGTATAAATGTCAACAGATAAAGCAGCAGGAAGAGAATTTACACAAAGAATAACACCCATCTGGCTAAGCCTTATTGTAAAATCCTCATTGTACGTCGGATGTGTTCCTGAGAGAGACTCTTAGCTTTCAGTTAGATAAGGAGCGTCCCAACCTTCTTGGCAACTTTAAGAATTCTGAAACTTGAAGTCAACATGTCTTAAAGTTGCCAAGATCATGTGCAACCTGAATTACAGTAGACATTCAGTATTCTCAGGAACTCTCTAGACACAGCTATTCCACATTATGTCACCAGTTCCCCTTTTGTGTTCAGCTCTGTTGCAATTTATGGCCTTCTTTTTGATGCCGCTTCCTCTCTCTTTACACGCTTCACCTCATTTCTCTGTCTTAGCTCAGCAAAGGAAACTATCTGGGCCTTCTTAAGACCTGATGGGCTGCTGTGGTCATCAAATGGAATGATCAAGAAATGGTGATTCATGCTTAGGATTTAAGGGGCACTTGGTTGCCACAGCAAAAGTCCATCTTCCTTTTCTCTTCTCCTTTTTATTTCCCAAAGTCAAAATCTTCGGACTGGCCATTGAATTGTAGATTATTCTGATACATTGCCTGCAGGCTTGATATTTTATTTCTGCCAGTTGCTCTTCTTTGAGATGTTTTGTGGACAGAAAGCTGGTCATACAGCTTTTTATATTTATTTATTTATTAATCAAATCGATATAGCTGCCCATCTCATCAAAAGTGGCTCTGGGAGGTGCACAATAATAATACGTCCATTAACCAGCCAAACTTCTAAACTTTGAGAATATTGTCACATTATCAATAAGACTTTGATGTCCTTACATTTTGCCTATGGGGGAAAATACACATCAAGTACAGCTTCATATAATAGAAAAGCTACTACATCTTGCCCTTGGCTGCAGAAAGCCAAATATACTAGTATAAACTTGTCATTCCCTTTCCAGCCCACACTTTTCTTCCAATTCAATCCCATTGGCAGAAGACCTATCCTGATGTGACTGGGCCTTCTTGTTTCCGATATTAAACCAGGCATTGTTTTCTCTGTTTTCAGTCAATACAGACTCTCTTTTGCTGTTTACCAAATTACAGGCACCTGCTTAGCCGCCACCTGAACTAGTCACCTGAGAATACCTTATGCACCAAAGCCACAACAAAACAGAGAATTGCAGAAATTCAGCAAAATTCAGGCGAATTCAATGGACCCTCCCTTGAAGAGTTCATATATTGTTGCAAGTCAGCTGTTGAAACCAAAAAAACAGGGGACAATTTTGACAACCATCTGTGAGCTGAGGGCACCTTTGACATCTTCCCACAAGGCAACGATACCTTGAAGGCTCAACTTTATTGGTTTATATCTGTTGTTCAAGGTCATAATATGTGAGGTGGTGAATCTTTTGTTCTGTCAAGCACAATCTTTTCTCAATGATAATTCCATTGAGTCTCACATGATAAGTCTAGTCCAATATAAGTATATCTTCCCTATCTCTGGTTACTCTTTGATGTCCTTTGTTTGCTACCTCTGAAGACGCCTTTATCAAAAAGCAGAGCTGATTTCTCTTCTTTGAGAATCGGAGGTTAGGTTGAGAGTTGCAGATTTTCCTGCAATAGTGTGCCTTTTCTCTCAAACAACTGCGTGTTACAGATGGGCAAGAGAGATAGCACATCGCTCACACGCAAACATTTCACAACAAGTCCTAATCAACTGCCAGAAAAAACCATTTGGTGGGGCTGAGTAACACTATCTTCAGATAGACAGAAACATTCCTATCCTCATTAAAACCCCAGGAAAAAAATTGTCCTGCTTGGCAACTGGATTTAAGAAAAAAACTTTGCCTGAATTACAAGGGACACAATAGGATTGTGCTGCATTTCATTTCTCAAATGTTCTTTGTTGTTAGTTGCAAAGTCGTATCCGACCTTATGGACAACATTCCTCCAGGTCTTCCTGTCCTCTACCATCCTCTGGAGTCCATTTAAGCTCACGCCTACTGCTTCAGTGACTCCATCCAGCCACCTCAATCTCTGCCGTCCCTTTCTTCTTTTGCCCTCAGTCTTTCCCAGTATTAGGCTCTTGACCAGTGAGCCCTTCCTTCTCATTAGGTGGCCAAAGTATTTGAGTTTCATCTCCAGGATCTGGCCTTCTAAAGAGCAGTCAGGGTTGATCTCCTCTAGGACTGACCGGTTTGGTCACCTTCAGTTCAAGGAACTCACAGGAGTCTTCTCCAGCACCATAGTTCAAAGGCCTCAATTCTTTGGCGCTCAGTCTTTCTTGAGGTCCAACTTTCACAGCCATACATTGCAACTACAATATTCTTTAGAGTGTGCAAAGCACAACATTGCAGACCTCTTTCCCAGGAATGCACTTTGAAGCAGACTTTTGGGTGAAATTCAAAATGCCACAGAATACTAAGAAGCATTTCTTAAAAGTCCAATTGCTTCAGAAGGCAGGAGAGAGTTCTTACAATCCCGTGGACCAAAGAGGAGGGTCTGCAGAGTGCATTGAACACAGGAACCCCCCCCCCCTCTCTCCCCCCCAATTAGAGCCTAGGAGAGGCAGAGGCCTTTAAAGGTGAGGGATTCAAGTTTGGGTTTTCAAAAGGAAATTTCTGGAGGGAAATACAAATTAATCAGGAAGGATTCTTGTTCTGGAGTATTTTTCTGTAGATAACCTATATTTAGCCAACTGTTTCAAGGTTAAATATAAATATATACTTAAAAGTATACACAGCAGATGTGAGTGTGGAAAATGGCTGCTAGAAAAACTGCTGTAAGATCTCTGAAGGAGGGAAAGCAATTGTGTTTGTTTTGTTTTATCATGCTGGTTGCAACAGAAGCAGACAAGTTGATGGTATCCTACCAGAAGACGTAGGCAGCAGTTTCAACGCAGATGTTGAAACTTTATCCATTCAGAGAACGTTGTGCAATAATTGAGACAGAAACACAGATCTTCACAGGTTGGATATCGTGATATTATAAAATGGAATAATCACTGGTCTGAAATGCTCCCCTCGATGTAGGTTGCATTGTAGAGATGGGCTGGATTCATGTTAAATCCTAGTTTGTTTAACCATGAATGACTAAATAAGACAGAACTAAATTGGTTCAAACAATTTGCCGATTTCAAATACACAAACGGCTTTATGCCTTAATAGGTGAATGAAGGTTTCTGCAAGTTGCAACTTGTATCCCTGGTGGTTTCCTGCTTTGCACAGGTCAGGCCACTAATGTGACACCCATCGTAGGTGGACTTTGCAATTCTCCACATTGCCTCTTAAAGCGGTGGGGGGGGGGGAGGAGGAGGATTTGCTGTGAATACCAGCCATTCTTATTTAGGGAAAAGGAGAGGAATGCGTTTAGAGATAGCATCTGAAAAGATAGTCATGTTTTGCTTGTTGTTTCTCATTCTCACTCAGAATGTGAACATCTATAGGGAGGCGATGAAATGTACAAGGTGAAGCTACAGCTATACACTTTCCAGCAATGTCATGACACACACAAAAAAGGGCAGTACTTATATTTCATTATTTACTTATATTTACATTTTGGCCACATTATAGCTAGCTGCAGACTCTCGTGACTCGGACTCTGATGACTCAGACTGCTGATGTTAACATTGCCCCACTGTTCACACTGGAAGCCGCTAAAGATAGAAGCTGTTAGTTTCTATATAGCACAGCCTTTTTATCCAGCTGAACTAGAAGGGTACGAATGTATTAATATATTTAGTGCGTAGACTAGCAATATATGCAAACATTTCATCAACATTAGTAGAATGAAATATAAATGTTAAACAAAATCTATGTTCAAATATTAAGTGTCTAGGCCAGGGGTGTCAAACTCAATTTCTTTGAGGGTCGCATCAGGGTTGTGTTTGACCTCAGGGGGACAGGGTGGGCATGGACAGGGTGGATGTGGCCAGCTTGACATCACTCGCGTTGGGGCGCCTGTGGTTGGGGCCGGAGCACTCTGCCAGTGAAAAGGGGTTCCAGAACTCCATTTTTGGCTGCCATGGATTCCTCTGCCATGAAAATGGAGCGCATGTGGCCCTCACGAGCTCCGTTTTCACTGGCAGAGGGTTGCAGGGGGCTGGGGCAGCCAAAAACGGAGTTCGGAAGCAGGCCGGTCCTTCACTGTTTCCAGGGCAGCTCCGTGGGCCAGATCTAAGTCCGGATCTGGTCCCAGGCCCTTGAGTTTGACACCCCTGATCTAGGCCATCTAACCATTAAAACACAGCATCGTTTGTATTAAAAAATCAGATACTAGATTGGTATATGCCCACAGCTTACAGCCGGTTACGATGTGATCTACACTTTGACATGGGACCCTGCAGTCACACTGAGGGGAGGAAGCTATGCCCCATTTGTAAGAGTGTCTCAGCAGATGCTGATGAGGTGCGAATCCTATTCAGGATTGCCCACTACTGATGTAGTAGTTCAAAGCCTGGCATCTTTTTTGTGTGGTCATTTAAATGTCTTCGGCATTTGGCAACCCATTTGGTTTTCCATTGAGAACTGATGTTAAAGTTGTTGGGCAGAAGTTGTGCAATGCCAATGGGGGCTTTCTGGATTTGAGTCTTTCTGCTGACAAACGAGGAAGGTTAGCATGCACTGGTAGGAATGAGTTGTCCATACTTTTCCTGCATTCTCTCACTATTGCATCTTGCCTGGCAGTGCTATAGGGCTCAGAACAGGAAGCCAGTGAGTGGTTTTAATACATCTGCTTATAATCTTCATGGTGTCCTTGAATCTGGCATCTAACTACTGTGGCAGCAGTTTCATACCAGGGGTTATGAAATATGAATATGATAAGACCAGAAAGGAATAGTCACAGATATTAACTGGTTAAAATGTTTTGATTACATCTATGGAGATTCTCAGTCATCCTGGTCATGGTTGTCCCAAAGGTGCTTTTTCAAGAGGCAACTGGACTTTCTTGTTTTTCTTTGAAGACATTTTGCTTCTCATCCAAGAAGCTTCTTCAGCTCTAGGTTTCTAGGTTATGGTTTTTCAGCTAGAGGTGAGAGAACATTTGCCTTTACTCTCATTCTCTGTCATTCCCATGGAGACTATATATTGAACCTATGGTGTAGATTTATGTCCTCCAGATGTTACTGAACTACAATTGCTAGCTTCACCCACCATAAGGGATGCTAACAATGTGTGAAAGTTCCAAAACCTAGTTGAGATTTCCTTAACAAGGGTG
The DNA here is from genome assembly GCF_964273705.1 of Natrix helvetica. Lineage (NCBI taxonomy): Eukaryota > Metazoa > Chordata > Lepidosauria > Squamata > Natricidae > Natrix > Natrix helvetica. The sequence goes on along the minus strand of NC_138551.1, from coordinate 75,512,371 downwards.
ATGGCCTTATGTATGCATACCTTTTTCTATACAAACGAATGGCTTCCTAATTCTTGGTGACGATACAGCTGGTTAAGATGTTGGAACACAGCTTATATACATGTTATCAAAACAGATTCTAAACAGTTGGTTGGATAAGACAAGAGCATCAAGAAAAATCTTTTGCATTTGATGTACAGATTACACTAACCAGAAATGTTCTGGACGCAAGCCCAATTGAACATAAAAAAGAATAACCAGGTATATTGATACATTTGACATAATTACAGAAAATAAGCATCAAAATCAAAGAGAACAATAATTCCACATGTGGATTGCTCGTTTACATAACTTACTTTTTGAACTTGCTCATTATTCCACTATCATTTTTCTTGATATCATGCACTATTTTTTGAAGTTGCCTGTTTGAAAGAAAATGGTAAGAATTACTACCAGATGACACCATTTATTACATTAGAATACATACTACCACATGCTGAAATAAGGCAATGGCGAAACACTTTCATACCATTACCAAGAAATGCCATAAATCTGTCCATTGAGCTGAACAAAAAGCTGAGCATGACTTCTGACAACTTTATCTTTTCACTCCCAATGTCATCAACAACTAAAATGTCAATATTTGCCATTGTATTTTAATGTCTTTAAAGTACTTATCTTCCCAGTGAGTCTATTTATTGGGAAATGTTTGTAACTCAGTGTCATGAAAGCATAGCACAAAATCTGCCATTCGACAGAAGACATTGAGTAACTTCCTAGAAAGAGAATGTACAATTATAGAAGTAAATTATTATAAGAGCTGTGGTGGTGCAGTGATTAGAATGCAGTACTGCAGGGCTAACTCAGTGCTCACTGCCAGAAGTTTGATTCTTTCTATCCTGACTGGCTCAAGGTTGACTCAAAAAGGGCAATAAGGTGACTCTGTAAACTGCTTAGAGAGGACTGTAAAGCACTGTGAAGCCATGTTTAAGTGCTATTGCTATTATCACGATGTGTTATAGAGGTAGTGTTCAACTTATGATTGGTCGCGTAATGGATAATGGACCCGCAAAAAGATACTTATGACCGAGTTCTGAAGTTCTGATATCATTCCTCACACAAGGATGTCACTGCATTTGGGGTGTTCGGCAACAAGCCTGCATTCATGACTGTTTGCAGCTCCCTGCCATCATGTGATTGTGATTTATGCCAGTTTTTCCAGAAACCAATGTTTACTTCCAGTTTCCAGCAAAAACTGACATATAACGAACAATGAATTTGCTTTCTAGCTGCTGCATTTAATTAATGATTATTTTTATTTTTATTATTTTTATTTTTATTGTTGTTGTTGTTATTATTATGTTAATCTTTAATGAGATTCACAGCCTTTGGGGCTGGTTGGTAGCTCAACAGCTTGAGTCCTAATCAAGGACCTAGGAACTGTTAAGGTAATGTCGGAGGATATAAGCTGTTCCAAGTAGGGTGGTTTTTTGTAGAGTCAGAATGTTCAAGTCAGGTAAATTTAGAATTTCCAAATAGCGAGGTAGCCCTTTAGGTATTGCTCCAAGGGCTCCAATTACAATTGGGACAACACATGATTTCTTTTTCCACAGTCACTCAACCTCAATTTGCAAGTCCCAGTATTTTGTGATTATTGTTGTTGTTGTTGCTATTACTATTATTATTATTGCATCAACAGAATTGTATCACAGCGGCCAGTTGTTTCGCCGGATTTGGCATTAATTACTAGTCGGGCCCCACCCAGGGGCCTAGGACGTCGTAACGTATTTTTTATTATTATTATTATTATTATTATTATTATTATTATTATTATTATTATTATTATTATTATTATTATTATTATTATTATTATTATTATTATTAATTCTGTTGATGCAATAATAATAATATCAGGTTCAATCACATGGTGACCCACTTTACGAACATCATGAATTATAACTGTAATTGCTAGGCTAAATTATGGTCATAAGTCAAAAACTACCAGGACAGTGTCTTAGTTCTCCTCCTCCTCCTGCTGCTCCTCCTGCTCCTCCAATATCCTGCCTTCTAGCCTAAAGGATAAATTCTAATTTACAAGTCTACATAAAAGACTGTTTTAACAACCTGCAAGCAATAACTGTTTAAATCGATATGTTAAATATTCCAAGATCTTACCTACATACATACCCACTGAAGACATGAACTGTATGGTTGTCAAGATATTAAATATTTTCCTCAATTAAATACTTTCCTTAAGGTGCAAAATGCACCCCACTGTTTTGTATTTATAACAAACACAAGTTGTGGACATCCTTTTAAATACATAAAAACGCATATCAGAACTCCCATACAATCAGAGTGGATAAGCCAAAAATGGATCTTTATAAAGGATTGGCAATTTCCCAAAGTAGGTAATTAAAACGACCTGCTTACATACCGCCTCCTGGAGGTCAGTAAAGGTAAAAACAGTGTAGAGGATATGCACTGCATAAAAATAGAAAGATTTCCTTCCCCCACTTGAGACATAGGAGAAGTGGAAGTCATGTAAAACTTTATAAAAAGAAATGTGTGACATAATGTCTTCTTATGGACAGGTGGACAATAATTCAGTATGATCAGCCTTCAGCAACTTACTACTTTCTGCATGCCCTGGTATTCATTCAACTAACAGCCACACCTGAATGGTGTCAGGATGGGAAAGGACCAATTACATAGAATTTAATGATTTAATCTGCTGGTATTAGCAGACCCATTTTAGTTCCATTCATGAAAACTTTGTATCTGCCCTGTTTCAATCTGGGGTCAACAGCACAAGTTGTTCTCACTCTTCTTTGTGGATGACTGTTGTTAGGGTTGCAGTCAAACATATCCCGGAGGACTTCAAACAAAAGAAATCTGATTGAAATTCTGGGAAATAAAAAGAAATCTATGGTTCTCACTAGGCCACATGAGGCGTGTGAAATATCTACCAGCTTCAACGTTTGCTCCATTACTGTGAGAAAGGAATAAATTTGCTGTATTCAGTGAAAGAGAAACTGCTATGCAGCTGGTATTTATTTTGGTTGGCGTGTCTTTTAGTTTTGTATAAATAGGTACTCAGGTGAAACCTTTTCACCTGATTATAGTTTATGAATAGTGGGTGGCCCTTGCGGGTTCCAAACAGTTCCTACAAATGCTCTAAAATATTGTGTTTTGACTTATTACTGATTTAATTTAATTACTCCAAGATACTTGTAGAATCATAGAATGCATTAACCATTTAGGGCAGGGGTGTCAAACTCGCGGCATCACGTTGTCGTCATATGATGTATCACAACTTTTTCCCCTTCGCTAAATTAGAGGTGGGCGTGACCAGTATGTGACGCATCTGGCCCATGGACCGCGAGTTCAACACCCCCGTTTTAGAGAACCTACTCATTGTCTTAAATTACACCATCCATGCAGATGGCCATTCAACAGAGGATTGCAGGAGGCCGTGGCAACCGAAAACGGAGCTTGGGAGCTCATTTTTGCTGCTACGGTTATCACAAGCGCCCCTGATAGGAGTGACGATGAGCTGGCCATGCCCCCCCCCCCTCCGAGGTCAAACACAATCCTGATACAGTCCTTAATGAAATAAAGTTTGACACCCCTGTTCTAGAAATTTATGTTATCTGACTCCTTTCACCACTCCTCATAGCGAATCATTTCCAGAATTTATCATACTAATAAGATAAACAATAATACTTTATTAAGATTTTTCTCACTCAAAAGCCTGTTTAGTAAAAACTGGAAGATGAAAGAGTTGATAACAGTCATTTTCACTCAGCTTTAGGAAGAAGGCAGTGGCAAACCACTTCCGAAATATTGCCAAGAAAACTACAGAGTCTAGGTCAGGCAGGTGCCAGGAGTTTAAAAAAAATGAATCAAAGACATACACAAAATATATTTCGGTCCTTAGGTCATTATAGCTGATTTTATGTTCAACATAAGCAATTTTGCAATTCTCAAATAATATAAATTTGTAAAACCCGTGATGGCCAGGTGGTTATGACTGCCACTTTGATAATATCACCCATCAGTTTAAAGGGATCAGAGCACGGAATTCAATACCCTTTTCCACAGAAACAGTGGAACTAGTTTTTCAAGTTGACATAACTTCACCACAAAATACTTTGAATAGTTGTGTGAAGGGATGTTAGTGACTGATCACTGACAAACGTACATTATCATGGTCAGAAAATGTTATAGAGCATTATATCAGATTTCCCCAAATGATCACACGTTGGAACTGCAATCTCACAATATACACTTCCTAGATTTTCTTAGGAAACAAACCCAGAATATCTAAAAAAGAAATCAATAGAAAATTGCTGCCTATAGGCATTTGAGGTATTGATGATATTTACCTACAATCCTTTTTAGCTGAAGGGAAGAATTCTGGTTTTGGATTATTTTTTACAAATCTAAAAATGTTGGGTAGTCTGAATAGAAATTTATAGAAAGCTCACTGCTGATTCCAGGAAATCTCTACATTTCATGAGTTGTATCCTTCCCTACATGCGAAGATGTTGACACATACTTTGTACATCTAAAGAGGGTTTTTCTTCATAAAGCAAGTGCTTCCATGAATCTTCAGTTTCTTTGGAGTGCTACCTTTCAATATTAATCTCATGGACTAATTTCACACATCACAGTAAGCCATTAATCATTGTTTACAAACCATAATTGCAGGCTTTGAACTGTGCTAAGTTATAACAAAAGAAATCACATACTTGTAATCCTGCTGTGATTTGGTTTGATCCCACCCAATTCCCAAGAAGGTATGTCCATGATGGGGGATAACATTTCCAAAGAGGCAGATCAGGGGTGGGTTGTGGCCACCATGACTACCGGTTTGGTAATAAAAACTTTTGTGTGCGCTCTGCACGTGCATATTTTCATTTAGAAACAATTTGTGCATGTGCACAACAAATAAAAAACAAATAAAAATTACATTTTTAAAATGAAGATTGTTCTGCGCATGTGCAGAACAGAAAATCAAGATGGCGCCGCCGATCATAGAGTTGGTACGGTCACATGTCCGCGGGCGTTACTACCTATTTGGCTGAACCAGACTGAATAGGTAGGAACCCATCTGTGAGGCAGATGTGTCTAGATAATCCAAGGTCCATTCCTTTTATGAGTGTGCAATACACCAGAGTCATGTTAAAAAGGATCAGATTTTAGATTGTCAGGACAAGGTTTTGAGGTGGTTGATCCACTTTTGTGTTCAACTTTTTCTTTGTACTAAGATTCCTAACTATCTCAAACAGGGGTCTCCAAACTTGGCAACTTTAAGACTTGAGGACTTCAAATCCCAGCTATGCTGGCTGAGGAATTCTGGCAGTTGAAATCCACAAGCCTTAAAGTTGCTAGTTTGGAGACCCCTGGTTTAAAATTATCTAAAACCTATCTAAAGGAACCATAACTGTCTAAAATTAAATTGGCAAGAGTATAAAATAATGAACAATGGAAACAATTATGATAACATGTATGTTTGCGTGAAATATTAATTGACGGCAAAATTAGCCATGACTTATTAAATCCAATTATCTGAGATTGTGTGATACAATGAATATAAATTAAATATATTCCCACAATAGAGCAGGTAAAATGAGTTGGCCTTGGTGTGTCTCAGAGTGGTTTATAAACCCAGCCATTATAAAACAAATGTATCAGAAAAAGGAGAAAAACAATGAAGAAAAGAAGACAGAAGAAATATTTTTTTCTGGATTTTCTGTTTAATAGAAAATTTTGATCAACTATGTGTCATTAAGTCGATGTCCACTCTGAGTGATCACATTTTCTCCCCAGAAGTAATTGCATATACTTTGTATTATTGTTGAGGCAAATTAAAACATTTTCCTAATTATAAGTGTTTAAAAACCGAACGTTCCAATTACTTTAAATAAACCTCTTAATCATGCATTTTTCGAAGAGAAAGAAGTCTTGTCAAAAAGGTATAACAGAAAAACTTTAAAAATTAATTCTGCCAGCTTTAACCTCTAATTGAAAACTGACATTTCAAGTGATTAATTGCTTAGCTTAATTGACAAAGTTGACAGAGCTGTCAATCTGTATTTTTAGTGATACACTTTCTTTGATCGGCTAAATTAGTAGAAAAAGGCATTTAAATAATTTTTTAAAAGCAATAGACTTCTGTACAATTATTCAAGAGGGAAAAGGACCAAGTAGTAGTGGAATTCTGTAGAATTTCTTTTGCTTATTGAGTGCGTGAAGGCCTACCACTCCTAAATAATCAACCATTGACTTGCACGTTGTTCTAAATAGAACAACGTATTGAATATTGGAGAATATTCAATATGTTGACTATGTTATTTCAAAAATCTATAAAATGTGTAGATTGTGTCAAATTATGACATTATAGACAATTAGAGTCAAATTATACAACATCAAAAAGACAGCTCTAGCAATAGCTCTTAGACTTACATACTGCTTCATATTACAGCCTTCTCTAAGCAGTTTACAGAGTCAGCATATTGCCCCAACAATCCAGGTCCTCCTTTCACCGACCTCAGAAGGATGGAAGGCTGAGCCAACCTTGAGCTGGTCAGAATCAAACTTCTGACAGTGAGCAGTGACTTAGCTTGCAATACTGATGTGAAAAATAGGTTTGAACTGTCAGACACTATTGAGAAAGTGCCCAAGTTACTATTGCAAGAAATTCAATTAACTATGATTGAAACAGTAGTTGAACATAGACCATTCAAGAAGCCAAAGAAAAAGCAGAAGTGGCTCTTAGATGAAACCATAAGAATAGCCAAGTGAAGAAAAGCAGTCAGAGCAGATAGCAAATGAGAGGAAGCAAGGAGACTGAATGTAGATTTCCAAACAGCAGCAAGGAAAGACATCAACATTTACTGAGAGCAGCATTTCAAGCAGCTAGAAGAGGACTGCATGAAGGGCCACACCAAGAATGCATCTGCACAGTTCAAAGTATTTAGAACACTATTTACTGGTCATAAAAGCATAACCAAAACAAGGGACAGAACTGTCTGACCAACAAGGTGTCACTAATGGATAACATGAGTATACAGAAGAACTGTAAGGCAGCAAACAAAGAGGCCCAACCACCCAAGGATAATGAGCAAAGGGAAGCCATTCTTCAGGAAGAGGTCTTGTGAGCAATGAGCCAACTATCAAACAAGACCCCAAGTGCTGAATCCCTGTAGAATTGGTGAGGCCTGTACCACCCATTACCAATCACAATCTTTTTGGGCCAGAAAATTTGGGAAACAAACACATGTCACAGGATTGGAAACAGCCAGTATTCATTCCATTCCCCCCCCCCAAAAAAAAACAACTGTAAGGATTATTCCAATTATTGCACAATTGCCCTCATCCCTCATGCTAGCAAGATTCTCCTTTAGACCATACAGCAAGGTCTGGCGTGAGTACCTAAAGGGAGTTATAAGATGTTCGAGCTGACGTCAGAATGGGTTGTGGCACTTATGACCATATTGCAAATCTATGCTGGATCATGAAAAAAATCTCAAGAACATGAAAAGAACATCTCATGCGCTTTATTGACTATAAGAAATTTGATTGTGTTGATCATGACGAGCCGTGGAGAGCCCCAGAAGACCTGTGGGTGCCAACACATCTAGCCAAGTTGGTGCAGTCACTGCACACGAATCAGCAAGCCACTGTATGAATAGCATATGGAGACACTGATTAATTCAAGACACAGAAAGGAGGGTTGCAAGTCTGCATTTTTTCACCTTTTTGCATTCAACTTCAGAGGTGGTATTCAGCCAGTTCTGACCAGTTCTAGAGAACCGGTAGCAGAAATTTTGAGTATTTGGCGAACTAGCAAATAGGCTGGCCCTGCCCCCGTTTCCTCCCAGTTGATCTTCTTTTGTTGCCCTGAACAGGAGAACGGAGCTGGAAAAAGGGTTACTGGGGTGGAGAGGGAATGGGGATTTTGCAGTAACCTTCCCCCAGGAGTGGGAAGAGAATAGGGATTTTGCAGTATCCTTTCTCTGCCACGCCCACAAAGCAACGCCATGCCCATAAGCCACACCCACAGAACCGGTAGTAAATTTTTTTGAATCCCACCACTGTTCAGCTTTTATACAGAAGTGATCATGAAGAAGCTGAAATTTGAAGAATTAAAAAAAATGGGAGTAAAGCTCAGAAGAAGGAACAGCAATAATCTTTTATTTTATTTTAGCAGCTGAGTTTTAACAAACTTTTGTAAGAATGGGAACTACTTTTGATTTGAGGAGAGTTTGTTCCAGAGAATGTATTTATTATTAAATGTATACGCTGCCCATTTCACCATCCAAATCTCTGCTTCTTACTTTCTCTTAGTGTACATGGGACCTTCAGCAAGCATTCTTGGGTGGGGGTGGGGCAGAGTCTATCTGGGAAAGGTGTTTTTTTGGATATCTAGGCCTTGACCCATAATGTCATTCATTGATGATAGCCAATATCTCAAACTGCTCTCAGAAACACATTGGTGGTCAATACAGATTGCATAATAGTGGTGTTACATGACCGTAATAAGACTATCCCATAAACACTTGGTTGCTTGCATTTTGTAACCCACTGAAGATTCTGAAAAGGCATCTATAATTTTATTACAATTAAATTATTGTAACACAGACAAGAGAAAAGAAGGACAGGCATGACCTTCGGAAACTCCTGTCCCACATAAGGTCTCTACTGATCTGCCAGCAGAAGCCAATACCCTTCCTGGCCACAGCTTCCACTATTCTACCTAGGAGGACATTTAAGTTGTAAGCTTGCTCTCCCGTGGAGATACATCGCGGTCCAGAATCATTCCAGAATCAATAGGTTTTTGAATTAATTGCCATTACATCTTCCTTGAGTTTGGATCTGTTCTTCCCAGTTAAGATTCTGATAGTTCCAACATCCTCAGTTCAGCCTGGAGTCGAAATGCACAGTTGAATATAATCACACCAAATCAGCAGATGACCTTACCCTGTAACTTCATGTATAGTAAAAAGTTTGCGATTTTAAAAAAAAAAGTAATTTATCAGTTAAAAAGTAATTGATGAACTAATTATAAATTTAGTAATCCTATATAAAGATGGGATATTTAATGAGGTAAAAAAAATGAAAAGAGGCGGAAGCATAGATGCTTTTGCAGTTCCTTGCACATTGTCAAAGTCTGTTCTGGTGGATTGGGCCTGTTCCTAATCAAATATCTGGGAAGCACTTATGGGATGGGATAAAAGAGAAGAAAACTCCATTGCCTGAAACCTTGTCTCTGCAATCAGGAGCTTCACCCCGTTATATATGTGATTCAGAGAATTTTTTTTTCTCACGAATTGTGCAATTCTTAACATAATTAACAAAAACTTTCGTGATTCTGCTGTAATCAATTCTCCACTGTTATTTTATATATTGTGTACATAACAAGAAGTTGTTGTCACTAGCACTGGTGTATGTATTTTATGTAGGAACCCATTAGTGGTGGGATTCATTTTTTTTTACTACTGGTTCTGTGGGTGTGGCTTTGTGGGCGTGGTGTGGCTTTGTGGGCATGGCTTTGTGGGCATGGCAGGGGAAGGTTACTGCGAAATCCCCATTCCCTCCTGCCCTGCTAACCTGCTTTCCAGCTCAGTTCTCCTGTTCAGGGCAACAGAAGAAGATCAACTGGGAGGCAGTGGGGGCAAGGCCAGTCTATTTGTCGGTTCTCCGAACTACTCAAAATTTCCGCTACCGGTTCTCTAGAACCTGTCATAACTGGCTCTAGAACCCATGATCTAAGGTTTTTTTTTTCCTTCAGAAAAAATGAACAATATAAAGTCTAATAAAAGTTGATATAAAATTTTTAAGAATAGTGGACGGGATACCTTCCCTTCCCTTTCTCTCTATATTTTCTGAGAAACGAAAAAGGACATTTGGGGAAAAGTGTTCATCTGTTTTAAATGTCCTTCTTCTTTAAAGACTTAATAAACAATCTATCTGATTTTCATAAACCGTACAATTCGTGCATACCATTTGCTATTTAATTAGATATAAAACAAGAATTATAGTCAGATGTAACATGAGATGTGGAACAGAAAGCAGCCTCTGAGTACAGGTGGTAGGAAATGTTCCTCAAATCTTTTAAAGATACGATATAGACAATTGGAGATGCTCTGCTGTGGCAGTCCGCGCGAAAAGGAGAAGCAGTATTTCTGTGCGCCATCTGCAGATTTGTTCATCTGAGCTGACCTTGTGGGAGAAGTAACATCTGTTTTTCAATCTCTACATTTGAAATTACAACCTTCTGAATTTGATGCTTTCAACAAGTTTCTTAGAACTGAGATGACCTTGACACACTGTTTTAGATTTCAAGTCAAGAGAAGGCCCAGGTATTCTTCCTCTGATTAAACTAGATCAATTTCAATCAATAATTCTGATGATGTGAATGGTTGTTTTGGGACAATATTTGTCCAACATGGCTTATGCCCACCTGCCAGGAAGCTCTGGAACAGGTTACTAAGAATTATCACTGTCTTTTTCACATGGGAAATTGCCTCCTTGTTTAATGGAGGCACTTATTTTAAGAAGTCCTCCTTTGCTTCTCAAGGGAAGGTCCGCTTCCCAATTCCAGGCCAGCTTCTAACTGTCCATGACAGGGGTGGGTTCTGACTGCCGCTACTGCCAGTTTACGCATGCATGCACAGTACTAAACAAAATGCTTCTGAGCATGCGCAGAAGCCAAAAACAAAATGGCAGCACCTATGGCACCGCCGAGAGAACGGGTTCGGGGGCGTGGCAGGCCAAGTTACTACCTATTTGGCCAAACAGGTCTGAACGGTAGGAACCCATCTCTGGTCCATGGTTGGGCAAAGTAATTGAGAAAGAGATAGCTTCTCACCTGCAGACAGTCCTAAATGAAATGGATTCTAGATATATTTCAGACAGGTATTTGAGTAAGTTATGAGATTTGAGACTGACCTGGTCAACCTAATGGATAACTTCATTTAGAAGAAGAGCAGAAGGTAAATTCTGATTCTCCTAGATCGCTTAGCAAATTTTGATACTATTGTCCATGTTTTTCTTTTGGATTGGGCAGTTCTGGGAATTGGGGGGGGGTCTTTTCTGCAATGGTTCTTGAGGTCCCTCAAGATTTCATTTTGTCCCTGATACGTCTAGACATAAACTGAAACTATTGAAAAAAAATCAGGAGCTGTAGAGTGAACTGTTATTAATATAATAGCTACATTCAAATCCACTTCTCTGTGTCAACATCATCAGGCAATGTGGTCTAAATGTCTACCCAAAGGTAATTATGTGGTGGAAATCAGTTGAAATTGAATCCAAATAAAATGGAGATAGTCCATTTATGTGTGTGGGATCATAATTCTAGGATGGTGCTAAATCTGATTGCTTTGGATCAGGGGTGCCAAACTCAAGGTCCGCAGGCTGAATCTGGCCCGCAAGGTGGTTGGATCCAGCCCATGGGGCCATCCTGGAAAATGTAAGGGGCCAGCCCAGGTCGCTTCAGCCCAGTCTACCTATGTCACTTCGGCCTGGTCTCCCCAATGCGAAGAGGAAACATTGGGCCAGGGTGGCTTCGGCTCAGTCTACCCAAGAGGAAACATCGGTGATGGTTGCAGGAGACAACAGTTTGTCTTTCTTTCGGAAAGATTTGCTTATCGTGGTTCATGCCTCAGAGACTTCTTGCCAGGAATTAATTTACAGCTTTGCGACTGGAAGCTCTCGGCCTGGCAATTATCCAAGGACTGATAAGGTCTGTTATTGCAATAAACCCTTGGAAGGATTATTGCCTGGACTTTTCTGTGTGTGAATGCTATGAATTCACAATAGCTAAATATAGAGGGGGTTTTCGGGACAAGGAGTCTGTTTCTTGGTTCTGCTAAGGCTGGGTCAGAACACTTCATCTCTTCACTGGGCCTCTCAGCTCAGTGCCCGGCTTGGTGCCATGCCCAGTGAGCAGCATCAAGCTGGCTACGCCCACCCAGTTAGCCACACCTATCTAGTCGGCCACCCCCCACCCCCTCGAAGGTCAACCACAGCCCTGATGGGGCCCTCAATGAAATTGAGTTTGACACCTTTCCTTTAGATGAAATGCTTTAGATGAAATCTCCAAAAACAGAAACAGAACTTTCTTAATATCTTAAAAATGTGTCTACACATCCTTTTAAATCAACTTTGGCTTCTAATGATAAAAAACAAAGGTGTCTTTCCTGATAATCTTCAAGCTGATTCCTCTCCACAGACCTCTGCCCCCCCCCCCCCCCCGCGATGTCATCACAAGGGGTCCATGAAGTTTTGAATAAATGTTATGATTTAAATCTTGAGTTAATTCTTAAGGGGGGTTGTCCCTGGCAGAGCTGGTATTCTTGCTGGTTTGCCCCGGTTCAGATGAACCGGTAGCAGCGGCGGTGGGAGGCTCTGCCCACCTGCCCAGACGTCATCACGGACACTCTGCTCCCATTTCCGAACCGGTAGTCAAGATAAGAGGATTTCATGCCTGGTCCGTGGCCATAGTCTGTGGCCACAAAATATATTTAAAGAGGGTCCATGGTGAAAAAAGGTTGAGAACCATTTCTGTAACGCATTTCCTGTACATCTGTCCTTTGGTGCATCATTCATCAAAATGTTGCAATCAAATTGACCTTATTCCACTATTTCAAATCTTTAGATTAACAAAGAGCATAACCTTTATACTGTTACTATTTTTTAAAACTTGAACCTTTGAGCTGGGGATACCCAAGATAAGACTTCCTCTTCCAAAGCAGAGATCATCTTGGGAGGTTTATTTTCGTAGCAGTCATTCATTTGGTTGCAACTTGAAGTCAATATTTCTCTGTGGTTGCATCATATCTGGGGAACTTCCCAATGCAGTACAGGGATGGCCATCTGCACTTGCTTTAAGCCAGCTTTAACATGTATCTGTGATAGCCAAATGGCTTATTTTATTTAAAAAAAAACGTTTGCAAAGTGAGGATTAATTTAAATAGGTTTCAAAACTATTTATATGCCTTGCGTGTTATCATTATTATTAGATTTTTTTTGCAGGACTATGTACTGATAGGTGGTGTTCTGATCCAGCTCCCTAAACATGCCAAACCCTCTGATGTCAACTCAAAAGATTCCTTTATTACAGTGTTTCTCAACCTTGAAGTCCTGTGGACTTCAACTCCCAGAATCCCCCAGCCAGCTGGGGAATTCTGGGAGTTGAAGTCCACAGGACTTAAAGTCACCATGGTTGAGAAACCCTGCTTTATTAGGAATGTCGGCTGCCCCAGCAAAAAGCTTATCTCGCAGGCTAACAAGTCCATCCGGAAGTTGAATAGTTATCTGGCACACCTATTCATCTCCGTTCCCTGCCTTTTATCCCCAGAGTTAAGGTTAGCAGCGGTGGCTCTTCCTTCCCCAGGATCAGTCCACGGCTTTCTACTGCTCTCTCTTTCTCTGCCTTCTGTGCAGCTGCGTGTCAGGCACTGGGCCCAGCTGTTCCTCCTCTTCCTCATCAGTCTCCTCCAGACCTGGGGACTGTTGATTCTCCATCTGGGTACTGATGGACAGCCCAGACTATATCTCTGTCTCTCTCTCTGTGTCAATTCCATGAGTACTCAGGTTGCCTCAGAGGTGGGTTGCTCCTGGTTTGGCTCAGTTCCGAACCGGTAGTGGAATTCAGACCTGGGTCGCACAACCAGCAGTGACCCAGGTCTACCATACCCCTGAACCGGTTTCCTTGCTGCTGCTTTTAGTGACTGCGTGTGTGCAGTTCACTGTAAATTGTTCTGCACATGTGAAAAAGAAATCTAAAATTCATTCTCCACACTGCAGTTAAAAGTATATAGAATGTACTGTATATAATGTATATAATGTATAATGTATATAATGTGTTAATTATAAAAAAAAAAAACTGTAGTCAAATACCATTGACAGGAGTAACATTCTGCTGTTTTTACCTTCATGTTTGTAAAGAAGTCTACTAATAGTACAGATAGTTCTTGACTTATGACCGGTCACTTAGTGACTGTTCGAAGTTCTGATAGACCTATCTGGACAATACTTAACACCCAGTAGTGGGTTTCAAATCCCGTTCTAACCGGTACAGTTGGAATCAGTGACGTGCGGTGAGGTTTATGACTGGTGAGGCACTGACACAGTGCTGGGTTTCAAATATTTTTAGACTTGTGGACTTCAACTCCCAGAATTCCACAGCCAGGCATGCTCAGTTCCAATTTAAAGCGACAGCATTTGTTTTTCTCCTTTGCTCCTTCTTTCTTTTTCTTTTTCTTCTCCTTCTCCTCCTTCCTTCCTCTCTCCCTTCCTCCCCCTCTCTCAAACACACACACACACACACACACACACACACACACACACAAGTTGGATTGGACTATCTCTCCTACCCCTTCCCTCTCTCACTCACTCTCAAACAAACCCCCCCCCACACAAAAGTTGGATTGGATATCTTTTCCAGTGGCTTGAAAGCAGCTCCTCTGCCATTCCCCCCCCCCCATTCCCCTGCTGCCTTCCTCAAACACCTCCACCATTGCAAATGCAGCCTGCTGTCTGGGTGGGAAATGCCTGGAACACAATAAAGCCCACCCACCACCTCCTGCTGGCAGGCTGGGGTGAGAGGAGAGGCAGAGAAGCCGGAGGGGAGCCGAGCCGAGCCTTCCAAAAGAAAGAGGCTGGGGGAAAGTGTGTGTACTACAGCATGGCTCTTTGCCTGGCTTCCTGCCTCCTCCTGTGGTCTCCTCAGTGCTCGCTTGTGCTCTCCCTCCCCAAGTGTAGTTTGATTGCAGGTGGAGCCACGTTGCCTTTTCAAACTTGTAATCAGTGAAGCTGGGCTAGATTTTTATATAGTTTTATCCAGCTGTGTGTGTGTGAGAGAGAAATGAATGGGGGCCTGGGGAGGAGGGGAGGGAGAGCACCAGTGAGGTTAAGCAGAGTCATCCACGGTGAGGCAGCAACTAGCTCAGCTTTTTCCTTTTTTTTTTCATGATGAGAGTGGTGAGGCTGTGCCTCACTTGCCTCACCTGACTGCACGTCACTGGTTGGAATGGAGCCGGTGGCGTCCTCATGGATGTGTGCAGCGTGCGAATGCATTCAAGCAGGAGTGATAATCTTACCCACACATACATCTATGTTACATGCACTTATAACCGTATGGATTTTAGTTTGCTGGGGACAGAAATGTTTTGTATCTATTAATTCTCTGTCCCCGCTCTTCAGTTTAAATGTTTATCAAGAAAATCTGTGAATTTAATGCTAAGTAACTCAGTCCCTTTCTTGGATGGGTGCAAACCATCTCTTTTGTACAGTTTTTCATTGGACCAGTTTCTTTTGTATATTCAGGGAAAGATCTTTTCCCATATCATTCTTATAGCCTGTCATTTTAAAATTTACATTTAGATCAGTCTCAATCTTGTTCTTTAAATCTTGTTCCTCTTCTATAAGATCCATAATATGGATTCTAAAAGTGTCATTAGCACTAACAGAAAGGTTTTATTTAGCAATGAAACTAGACAAACTATTGTTTTGTCTATTGCCTGCTGACTGTAGAGAAGGAACATATTTTGTGGTTATATTCCTGCCCAGGGATTAATGTGGGACAAAATGTGCTAATAGTAAAAAATACTGTTACACTTTATATAAAACACTTGTACTCTGCTATGCAGAAAGATTTCCCACCAAAGCAAAAATGAACACGATTAACATTTTTAAAAAGTTATCCTTGAAAACAATGACAACCAGACATTAAGAAAATGGCAGCAATTAAAAATGTGGACAAAAATAGATAAGTAAAATAATGATTTAAAACCCAAAGAAAGGTTTTCTGAGTTCAAATGATGCAAACTGAGCAGGATCTAGGAGACTGCACAACTCAGGAAATGGAATTGGTCTCCCAACCAAGCCACACAATTAACTATGACCTAACCACTTTCTTCAGAGGCAAGCAATCCTTAAGGTTCACAATGTCGTAAACCTTGAAAGAAGGAAATATAGTCATGTCTAGCCTTGAGCACTTCTTGTGAGATTCTGGCCTAACAAGACTTCCGATAAGCCTAGATTTAAATTTTTACCTTTTTCTCTATTGAGATATGGTTACTCAAGAGAACTTGAGAGTTTTCTTCATAGATGACCTGCCATCAAGATCCTCTAAACAGATACATATACATATACATATACATACACACACACACACACACAGACACACACACACACACACACATTTGTGTTACAACCCCTGGTATGCCCAAATATGGGAGGAAGCTCACTACTCCCTCTTTCTGTCCTTCGGCTCATTACAGAAAACCATCCAGGCAGAAAACCATATTTTTATTTTTAATGTTGCCTTTTTATATTTGTGTTGTATTTGTGCTGATAAATAAATAAAAGGAGACTAGTATAGATCCATTTCAAGCTATTTAGCTCTCATCAGCTAGCCATACCCTTACTGGGATTTGAACCTGGGCTGTATTACATATTAGGCAGGAGTCTTAGCCACTAAGCCACAGGCTCTCGTCCTTATCAGCTAAGCCAGGGAAATAGGTATGTATTTCCTACCCTACCCTACTCTACTCTGTTCTACTCCACTCCGGATTCTCTGACAGCGAATTGACACTTTTCTTTAGACATCCAATGGACCTAATGAGAAGCCTAATCATTAATTATATCTAAATACCAGTGTCACCTACAAATATTTCCAGCTGTTTACATCTGTAAATACCTGAACATTAAAACACAAGTTTATCATAAAAAAGTAGTACCAGGAAAGAAGATGCATATTGCAGTTGTTCATCACCCCAAGTGTCCTCCAGAACCATTCAAATTTTACTGACTTCTGGAAGGCCATTACAGACTGTGACAGAAAATAACTACCGTATTTTTCGGAGTATAAGACACACTCTTTTCCCTCAAAAAAGAGGGTTAAAATCTGGGTGCATTTTATGCACTGAATACAGCATTTTTTGCCTCCCGAAACCCCACCCCCTTCACCAAAATGGCCATGCATAGCTTGTAGGAGGCTTTCAGAGAGCTCCTGGGGGCTGGGGAGGGCAGAAATGAGTAAAAAACTGGATGTTGTTTGCTCAATTTTGCCCCCCCCCCCCAGTCCCCAGGAGCACTCTATAAGCCTCCTAAAGGCTATGCATGTCCTTTTTTTTGACAAAAAAACAGGCCCACTTTCGTGAAAAATGGGCTGTTTTTGGAAGGTCTGCAGAGCGCAAAAACTTTTTAAAAAAATTGTCTCTTCAAAATCTTGGTGCGTCTTATACTCCGAAAAATATGGTATCTGTGAATCCATACCCACATACTGGAAGTATACTGCTCGAAATCATTAAGAGATACTATGCATTGCACAGATTGTTTCTATGTAAAGAAGGCAGTCTTCAGTTTATTTAGAAGCCAAGACTTAGAGAGTATTATTATACCTTAAAACTAGCAATTTGAATTGCACTGGAAACCCAGTGCTCATAACACCAGTTGCATATGACTGTGATGACTGAATCACCAACAAATGAGAAGCTGCATTTTGAACCAGTTGCAGTTTCTGAGTAGTCTTCGAGGGAGAGTCCCTTCCAATGAGCACTGTGGCAATCCGAGCACGTGGTGATACAAGCATGAATCATAACTTTTGACTTTTTGCTTAAAAGGTTCCTGAACTTACAGGGTTTTTTAAAGTTTAGAATGGCAGTTTTAAGTTTCAACCATTCAGATTTCAGTTCAGATTTTACGTATCATTATAAACTGCCAAGAAATCTCAGTCAGCGGAATTGTAAGTTTTATGAATAAATGAATAAAATACACCTTTGCTTGTGACTGAGGGGGTAGTACAACTTACTCAGTTTCAATCCGATTTTTTTTGCACGTTTAAAATAAACAGTAATGAGACTAAAATTCAACTTATAATGACCTTGTTTCAGTATTTCGTTTCTAATATTAACCCCTGGTAACACTACCTGGTATGGTAAGCAAAACTACAATCAACTTACAATTTGTCTTATGACAGTCTACAGGAATAATTGGGTGAATTGGTTTCCCATAATCACCTGCAAAAATTGTTAACTCTCTGCACCATATTTATATAATCTTCATCTTTCTGTATGAAGTCTTCTTCACACCTCTCCCAAGCATTTTAATTTTCTTCTATTAGGTCTGATTTAGAAAAGTTATTTTTATTTTTTATTGTTGTAAAATTATAGAATGGTAAGAGTTGGAAGGTGCCACTGCAATGATGTAGTTCGACCATATGAAAAGTTCAGGAAAACCAAATTAAACCTTTTCTAGGCAAACTTTTTCCCTGTTCAGTTGGGCAAGGCTATGGTGGACCTGTGAAGACAAATTGTTGACCAAAGCTCAGAGTGAATTTGAGGATGGGTCTAGCCATCTGCCGAAACCATCTAACAATCACTGTGGGGCTGTTCTTGGCAAACCGTCATTAAACAATTGGTCATAAACTGAGGACTACCTGCAATGAACAAGCTGGAGGCTTATTTTGAAATCCACAGATCAGTATCCCTCCTTTTTCTGCCAACCAGGTGCATGCAAATTTCCTCCGTTCACAGATTCATGAAATGAAAATTTGATGTATTTACTGCATTACTGGAATACATATGTGCATTACTGAGATTTGCAATGTAAAGAATGAAATTATTCCCAGTCCCTTAGCTTTTGCACATTATTCTTTGGTTTCATTCCCACAGTCTATAGCATTTAACTTTTTATGCACAGACATGGAAGCATTTGCAGATTCCCACAATGAAAGAATGGATGACAAAGTTAATGCAACTGGAGGGGATAGAAAATCTAACTCTAGCTTTTTTTCTACATGGAGACCACTTCTGAACTTTTTGCTTGAATCTGAAATGAAATTTTAATTTTGGAATTTGGTAATTAAATATTTATGATGATAGAAACACCGTGAACTATTTAATTTTAGAGCTAAAGGTTAATGCACTTTATATTTGTAACTGTACTGAAAAAACTTGGAAGTTACTTCCTTTCCTTACTTCCTTGCATTTCTATCCCTTTTTTTCTTTTTTAAGTCCTTTATTCTGTGTCTTTATATTTTATGTTTGTAGAAATCTAATAAAGTCTGTATACTTGCACACATCTAACTTTTAGCAATGCATGTCTGAAAGTTGCTACAAACTGGCAAATTCTACAAACTCAAGTCCTACAAGCTGCATTGCACCAATATCAAATAGGGACGAGGGCCATGATGATTCCCAAGGCAGCAGAAGAATATCAAATCAAAACTAGTATCATGCAACACCCAAAGGAGTCCCTAATCTAGTGTATGATATGCAGGACAGTTCAAATTCTGCCCCTAGCAACTTCAAGTAGTGCATGGAATCTGCAGATCTTTTGCCAATCACAACCAGGCTTGATCAACCAATTGTCGGACTCTGTCCCAAAGATTCAAGAGGAAACTGGATTTTCCAGACAGTCCAGTTGCCTCTTGAACAAACACTTTTGGGACAACCATGACCTGGATGACTGAGAACCTCCATAGTTATTTGTCTGACTCTGTGTAGTACAAGCAGCCACCCTGTGTTGTTATGTCACCCAACCCTGTATTACAGAAGAAGGGTTCCTGGATCCAGGGAGAAACCAAGGAGTTGAGGAAGTACAGTTAGCCTAGGTAAACACATATGTGAGGGCCAAAGGTTATGAATACATCCTGGCCACGTTGCCTCACCAAGACAGGTGTACATAAACTGCAATCGGTTCCTTGGATATATAACTAGCGTGACTTTATGGCCAGTGGCTACTCAAGACAAAACACCTTGTATTGAGAAAAGATCCACCAGGTTTAAAGCTCTTAGGAACCCTAAGGGAGCGATCACCCTACCTGCCGCACAGAACCCATTCACCTACAATTTACTATTTATATACCATTTGGAAAAGATTCCTGGCAGATCCCAAAGCCTCCCTTCCCATTCACCGTTCCGGGTTATCTGTGGATTTCTGGGCTGCTTCATGATTGTCTATTCAGTAGTTCATGCCTCCTCCTCCTCCTCCTTTTGCCGTCCAGACTTCTAACTAAGAGACGGAGAAGGCAAAACTTCTGAATCATACTCTCGGCGTAGAGGAGGAAGAGGAAAAAGCCAAGCGGGGTAGCGGCGGCGGCGGGATCGGGACGGAGAGGTGTGGAAAGCCATACCTGAGTTTTTGTCCCGCCGGCACGGTGAGTTTATTGAATTTCTCCATTCTCCCTTCCAAGTGGCCCGCATGAAGTGACAAGCCGGTCAGAAGGACATCCGCCAGCTTCCTAGTTCCTGGAGATCGGGATTCAGGGAGGGGCCCGAAAGAGACCCAAGCGATGAAGGATCCTCTTGAGGGGAATCTCCTCCTCCTCCGTCCGGGAGAAACAACTCCGCGCGTCTTTCGGAGAAGCCAAAAAAACAACAACAAAAAAACCCCTTGCTCGAGAGACGGCCGGATTTCACGTTTCGCCTCCGTCATGTGACCGAGCCAGCTTGATTACTAATAAGGTATTTGTACAAACATGAAGGAAGATCCACACCTATTGGGCGTGTGAACCCACCCCCGTGCTGGGCTGCGATTGATCTCTGCGCCTTTGGCATTTCAAATCGAACGGAGTCATGATTTCGGGGAGGTTCCCGTCTCCTTCCTGGGCTGGTAGGGAAAGGCGACACCTTGATCCTAGAAGAGGAGGTGGGACTTAAACCCTCTTGCCGGGGTTCAGAAGTGCTCCTTTCTCCGGGAAGGCCCCCACATTCAGTTTTTTAAATATATATAGATATATTCCAGAGATTGGCAACAAGCAACTGGGAAATTCCCCCGGGATCTTCCTGCTGAGAGAACGTTGTAACTAAGAAGATGCCAATCTTGCTGGTGGATGAGCCTCAGGTGCTTCCCAGCCTTTCCCAATCTGAGGGCTCCCAAAACCATTGCTTGGATTCCTAGGATTTCCAGCCTGGCTCCAGCCACCTTACTAGGAAGTGTAATCGGAACACTTTGGGAAATCCTTGGATTGGGGAAAGACACTGCTGTATCCTTATATCCTTCCAAAGATGGTCAGTTCTAAGGACTAGTCAAGAACACAAATGAAATCCTATGGATTTTCAGCATTGGGGAAGGATAGATGTGCAAAATGTTTGACAGCATTCCCTTGTTATTATAGCAGTGCTTCTTGAGTTGGCCACTTGGAGATGTGTGGACTTGAACTCCTAGAATTCCCCAGCCAGCAATGCTATGCTATACTTTCTTGACGTGTACACATCTATGGACCCTGCAGCAGAGGGGGTATTTGGCAGGTTCTGACCAGTTCTGGAGAACCGGTAGCGGAAATTTTAGGTAGTTTGGAAAACCGGTAAATACCACCTCTGACTGGCCCCGCCCCCATCTATTCTCTGCCACCTCCCAGCTGATCAGGAGGAAATGGGGATTTTGTAGTATCCTTCCCCTGCCATGCCCACCAAGCCACACCCACCAGGCCGTGCCACACCCACCAAGGCACACCCACAGAATCAGTTTAAAAATTTTTGAATCCCACCACTGCCCTGCAGAGGCTATGGAGATACATGTCACTCAGTTGGAGAGAAACCATTTGCCTAGAACAGTGGTTCTCAACCTTCCCAATGCTGTGACCCTTTAATACAGTTCCTCATGTTGTGGTGACCCCCAACCATAAAATTGGTGTCTCGGTTCCTAAGACCATCGAAAATATGTGTTTTCTGATGGTTTTAGGTGACCCATGTGAAAGGGTCATTCGACCCCCAAAGGGGTCCCGACCGGCAGGTTGAGAACCACTGGCCTAGAAGGAGTCCTGCAGGTTTTGGCAGGTAACTAAACTGATTCTCAGAACTCAAGCCTGGGCTTTGCTCAATATTTTGTCTGCACAGGTGTATTGTAGCCTTGTGCAAGTGAATAGGGAGCAAGTTTGCCTATAAAAATTTTAATTGCTTAATTTAATTGGTTTTCCTGCATTTTGCAAGCAGCTTAACTAGATGACCGCTGTGGTTCCCTTCCAACTCTATAGTTCTGTGATTTTACACATTATAAAAAAAAAACTTCTTTAAATCAGACTGAATAGAAGGAAATAAAAATACTTGGTGCAAAACCAGGAAAGATGATAATACAAAGTGCAAAGGGTCAGCATCATTTGAAGGCAATTGTGGAGAACCAATTCATCCAGTGATTCCTGTAGATCATAGTGTTCCTACTGTTAGAAGTCCAATCGGAAAGAGTTGATTGTGGTATAACTTGCCATATCAGATAAAATATGAAGAAACAGAAAAAAAAGGAATTAGGAAAAAGTGGGATGGAGTGGGGAGACATGCATGAAGAGAAACAAACAAACAAGCTGGGGAATTCTGGGACTTGAAATCCACACATCTTCAAGTGGCTGAGGTTAAGAAACACTGCATTACAGAGATTCTTATCTCTTCAATACACCACAAGACATTCATCTAAACGATGTCTTTCCCCCAAGGGTAATGGAGCAGCTAGGCTTTGAAACACAAAGCTTTGTTCCTCTTTAATGAGTAAGAATAGCTTTTGCACAGGAACTAGGAAAGTGACATGTGACAGTGTGACAGAATACACTAGCTTGCAGTTGTGATAGCAGAAGCAGTAAAGGGACATGCCGCCTGATTTGTATGGATGCTGAATGTCTTTCCCTCAATGGTGCCATGGGTGCATATGCCTTGTCTTGGGTGTTGTCATTTCAGTAACAAATCTGAGGACACATAAATTAGAATTTTGGAGAAAACTGTGCTTGTGGTTCGTCAGACTTCTGCTGGGGAGAGAGGATTCAAGTCCACGATCTTCATTTTCTCCAGTCACAAAGTTTCTCTTTTCATTTTGAACAGTGTGCATGTTTTTTTTAATTCTTATTATTTCACCAGGTGTGTTGGAGTCTGCAGTACAATAAAGCATCCAGCTATGTACTTGAAGTGATAGAGAATGGATTGCGCTATTGCAGATGACAGGAAAACAATTACACAATTTTAATACCCTGTAGGAAGTTATCACCCAGCCCTCTCCCAGAAAAATGAAATATCCTAGGAAATATTGAAAAGGCAGAATATTATATTTCCCTGGATGTGAAAAGGAAGAAACATGTTTTAAATTGAGAATAGCTCCCTGTAGCTTCCTGCCTCCACCCACTTTGTCAATGGGCCATTCAACTCCAGGGGGATGGGATTATGGCATGATAATATTGGCTCTTTACCCAACTCACCATATGGCATTGGAGAACTCAATCAAACCTGGATTCAAAACGCAGCCTAGAGAGTTGCCCCTGCATGGCCCCATGGGAGTCTGACAACCAATCAGAATACAAGCTCAAGATCAAAGGCCAGAGAGGACATAAAACCAGGGACTTTCAGCATCTCAGCCCTTCCTTCTCTTTTTCTCCAGCAACATTGAAGCATGTGATCATCTTTTCTATTCAGGACTCAAGCCACGTGGTCCTGTCCACCATTAAACCATCTTTCCAAGCAGCCTCCATGACTCCAGTGTCTTTTTCCCCACTTGGAGCCGAACCCAGAAGGATATTTCTTTCATCAACGCTCTTGAATTTTGGAACCAGTTTGGCACCAGGCTAAAAACTGGGAAACAGTGAGTTCTAGTCCCATCTTGAATACAAAGCCAGATGAGGATCCTAGTGCTAATCAGTATCTCTCAGACCTAGGAAGGAGGCAGTGGCAAACCGTTTCCGAGAAAACAAAAACTTGTCAAGAAAATTGCAGGGACTTGCCCAGACAGATTCCAGGAGTCAACACTAGCTCAAAATCACAAAAAGAAGAAATCTTGAATTTGCTCGTAAAGACTATAGCTGTAAATAAGCACGGATGACATATTTTTCCTTGCCTTTTCTATTTTGCATATTTATTTAGTATTTGCAAGAAGTTAAATATTTGTTTGTTTTAGTATAAAGGAAAATTTAGAACTGGAATTAACCAGCCACAGTCTGAAATGGTGAAATCCTTTTGGTTAACTATTTCTGTAGTATATATGTATATAGCAGTGGTGGGATTCAAATTTTTTTACTACCGGTTCTGTGGCTTGGTGGGCATGGGTTGGTGAGTGTGGCTTGGTGGCGTAGCAGGGGAAGGATATTGTAATATCTCCATTCCCACCCCACTCCATTCCCACCTCACTCCAGGGGAAGGATACTGCAAAATCTCCATTCCCTCCCCACTCCAGGGGAAGGTTACTGCAAAATCCCCATTCCCTCCCAGTCGGTCAGCTGGGATTTGGGAGGCAGAGAATAGATGGGGGTGCGGCCAGTCAGTGGTGGTATTTACCATTTCTCTGAACTACTCAAAATTTCTGCTACTGGTTCTCCAGAACTGGTCAGAACCTGCTGAATACCACCTCTGGGATATAGTCAATCTATATAGCCTAGAACTGGGTTAAGATGTAGATTTACTGGGTCTTACTTAATGATTATTAAGTGACTGAAAAAAAATTCTTCCACTTTCAAAGGTGGCTTTGATTTAGAGGGGACATTATATTGTTGAAAGAAATGTCCTTCTGGGTTCGGCTCCAAGTGGGGAAAAGACACTGGAGACATGGAGGCTGCTTGGAAAGATGGTTTAATGGTGGACAGGACCACATGGCTTGAGTCCTGAACAGAAAAGGTGATCACATGCTTCAATGTTGGTAGAGGAGAAGGAAGGGAAAAAGGGAGAAGATGCTGAAAGTCCCTGGTTTTATGTCCTCTCTGGCCTTTGATCTTGAGCTTGTCTTCTGATTGGTTGTCAGACTCCCATGGGGCCATGCAGGGGCAACTCTCTAGGCTGTGTTTTGAATCCATGTTTGGTTGAGTTCTCAGATGCCATGTGGTGAGTGGTTAAAGACTGATCATGCCTTAATCCCATCACCTTGGAGCTGAAGGGGAGAACTCTTTATTATGTAAAGGGACTGGCTTGGGCATCTTAATGGCTTATTGACAAAGGGGGATGGGCAGGGAGCTGCAGGGAGCTACTCTGTCTTTAAAACACGGTTCTTCCTTTTCACATCCAGGGAAATATAATATTCTGCCTTTTCAATATTTCCTAGGATATTTCATTTGTCTGGGAGAGCGCTGGGTGATAACTTCCTACAATATCTAGAAAACATCAGTTGTGGTAAGGTGGTTTAGGAAATTAGTAACCTAAATTTATCCTTGCTTTCAGTCTACAGTGCATTTGTTTTCATCTTACCTCAAATAAATTCTGATTTCTTAAATTTGGTTAATTATCAATGAAACTCATAGGCATCACCTCTTCACTGATTTAACCTATGTCTTGGCGCTCCACAATTCACTGAACCATAAGCTAACTGCATGAACTGAATTGGCTGAAAGTATTCCAAGCCATTAAAAAGTTAATTAATATTAAAACCAGCCACATTTAACAAGACTTACTTTTGGCCTATAAATGGGTACTATATTTTATATAGCCATCAATAATAAACTATCTTTAAGCATCTACTCTGAATTAAATGTTCTGAAAAATTATTGTTTTTGCTGTTGACCTCTTTGTTTCTACACATTCACAAACACTCTTGCAAATATTTTTTTGCTTCAATTTACTTGCTTACAGCATACCTTTAAGATCAACAACGTTGTTGAAAAATGTAAAGTAAGAGTGTTGATTTCATATTCAGTTCAATGCATGCGATCTTGTAATCCTAACCCTTAAAAGAATAGTAAGCAGCCAGATGATTCATTCAAGGGTTTTTTATTTTTTCCAGATAACTCTCTTTGTTTCTTAACTGAGGTGTAGAAGTGCACTATATACAAAAATTGCAAGCTGTAAACCATTTACCTTATTATAATGATAGTTGAGGTTTTTTTGGAGGATGTCAGTCATACTGTGACAACTGTTTCTTACACATCAACGACAAAACACCTAGATACCAGACCTGGCATAAACACCAAATAGATGGAAATTGTGTCTCTCCCACAAAAGCTAGTTGCTTGCTTCTAATCCCTTACACAAAATGCTTAGGAGAAAGATTCACACACACCTTGAGGAAGTCCTCAACTTATGACTGGTTGCTTAGTGACTGTTCAAAGTTACAACCATACCCCAAAAGGTATGAATGACCCAATTCCAAAGTACCAACAGCTCCGCCCCTATAGTCACATGATTGCATTTTGGGCATTCGGCAGCCAGCTTGCAAATTCCGCCATTTGCAGCATCCTACAGTCACATGAATGTGATTTATGAAGTTTTTGCCAAATGCAGGTGTTTTACTTCAGCAAAAAAAATGTCTTATGGTGAATAATGGGTTTGTTTAACAAGTGTCGCATTTCCTTAGAGACTGTGTAAAGAAAAGGTAGTAAAATTGGGTTGGTCGTATGGGTGACCCGTTTTATGACCACTGTGACTTACGATTAATGGGCATGCTGCATTATGGTTGAAAATCAAAGACTGTATAAATCAAAGTTGCATTTGATATCCAAAACTTGCTGGAATTTGAGCTGGGTGGCTGGGTGAATGGCTTCTAGCTGTTCTAGAATAAACCAGAAGGTCTTGTATGGTTGTGTGCCTGTTTATCAGTTTCTAGTCCAGGCTGCTGAGAGGAAACCTGCCACTTGCCACTGTATATCAAATTAACTAATCTCAGCCGAGAATTACCATGCAAACTTTTACTTAACTAAGAAGCATAGATGAAAACAGCACCTTCACATGTCCTGTCTTTCCATCTTTATGATTCACTTAGCAACTGTTAAAATAGCAGTTAATTTCCCCTGAGAACAAAACCTCCAAATGCACAACTTCTGCTTTTGGGTTTGTTTTGTTTTACTATTATCCGTTTCTTGATACCAAATGTAGCTTTTATTGTGGCCTTGCTATCTGATATGGAAGTAGGCCAGATGATGTTGGGGTAATCAGCCTGCCTCAATTTGGCACCCTCCAATATGCCAGGACCCCACATTAGATAACTTCCAACCATTTCTAAACTTTTATGATGTTCTGTCAGGCTGAATGAAATACATCTGGAAGTTATTTGGTTGAGGAAAGTTGTTCTAGAACAGTGTTTCTCAACCTTGGCGACTTTAAGTCCTGTGGACTTCAACTCCCAGAATTCCCCAGCCAGCTGGGGAATTCTGGGAGTTGAAGTCCACAGGACTTAAAGTCGCCAAGGTTGAGAAACACTGTTCTAGTTCAAAAGGATGGTCATAGCTGGACTACAAGTAGTTCTTGAGAGTTGTTCTTATTTAAACCAGATCAGAATCGGGGTAACACCTTTAAGTCATTTCTGTTATACTAGTGTCACAGAGATCATGAAAGCAGAATAATTATGTCAGATTAACAGATGAATTGGAAGTGACCTTACAGGTCATCTAGTCCAACAACCCCCCACCCCCGCTCAAGCAGGAGATCCTACACTATTTCTGACAAATGATAGTCCAATCTCTTCTTGAAAGTCGCAAGTGATGAAGCCCCCACAACTTCCACAAGCCACTTCTGTTCCACTGGTTGATTGTTCTCACTGTCAGAAAGTTAGTCCATATTTCTAGGTTGAATCTCTCCTTGGTCAGTTTCCATCCATTATTCCTTATTTGACCTTCAGATGCTTTGGAAAATAGCTTGACCCTCTCCTCTCTGTGGCAGCCCCACAAATATTGGAAGACTGCTGTTCCAATGTCATTCTAAGTTACTTTTGTAAACAGCTTAAAAGATCTGTTGTGAATAAAAGTTATAAAATCAGCTGGCCGATAGTTTAGCCTTCAGTTCCGTATAAAGTTCAAGGTTTGTCTGCATGTAAAAAATGTTATTCTGCCATATTTTATTTCTACTGCAATACTCTTGGCGGGCGTTAATCTTCCAATACCCTTGGAAGGGGTTCATCTGTCTGCTAGCTGCACAGAAACAAAGGAATAATTAATAAATAAATGCATTTTATCATGGTGAATTCTCAGAATGGTCCAGAATTAAATTGATAATCAGACTTTCTGTGGCAGCTGATCTGCATCTTCCAGTTGATTCCTAAGTGTAAATTATGAAGGCACATATCACGAAGGAAGGCGAATGGTGAAGAAGAAATGTCAGTTTTTAAAATATCACATTTCGGTGCCTGTAGATGCCTACACATGTCTGGACAATTTAGGATCTGACTAAACAGACATTAAGTGGTTAGACGTCAGTTAGAATTAGCATAACTAATTACATCTCCATATTGAAGAAATAGTTGAGTGGGAAGTCCGTTCTTTGTTCAATGTTATTGCAGCCATGTTTCCCTTTTATAATTGCTTATTTGCTTTACAGGATTTTTGTTTGTTGTTGTTGTTCAATGAATGATGAAGTTATTCTTGTAAAATTGCAGAACTTCACTCAGATGGTCGTTCATTTCTCTGTAACCATCCGCCCATTTCTGGTACTTCTTACCTGCTATTGCAAGATAAGTTTATTTATACCATTGTTCGTGTCGCTTCCGACTCCATATTGCTAACTGTTGCCATGATGCAGAACCATCTAACTCTAAGACAATTATAGAGCAGGCCTTTCTGGTGGCCTGAATGATGTCTGTTTTGTCTTCGCTCTGTTCTTTGGCACTGAGAAGTAGAACGGGAGAAAGAAAAGCAGGGCACTAGCTTTTCTCACCTCACTTCTGGAAAAAAAAGGTCTTGTAACGTAACTTGCATGATAAGGAGCAAGTGGAGGAAAAGTTTGGTTACTTGTTCCAGGGATAGGACTGGTGCATTGTCATAATAGAACATACATAAATAACTTGAATGCTGAACGTGAAAGTGATAACTCCATAGAATAGTTGAAGCATCTGTTCACCGTTTCCTGTCCATGTGTTGGAACAGCTACAGCATTTGAGATTATACATGTATAGCTTTTCACACTTGAGTGAGAGACAAATTTCTTCTCACTTTTGAGACCCAGGTGCAGCATTTGACAATGCAAACATTATGTGTATAATTTTGGGTTCTCCCTCAAATTACCGTGTTGGGAAAGGCACCTTGGTGATCCTGCTAAGTATATTTACTTATATTAAGTAATCCAGGAAGCAAATATATTCTTCTATTGCATGACTTGGAACAGGAATATCCCTTTTGAAGAATGTGAGTTTCTTTGGTTTGAAACTGTCACTGCCTCGAGGCAATCGATTTCTCTGTCTTGTCGCTATGTTCCTGCATACATACTGAGGCTACCGTAAAAGGAATTAAAAGTATCTATATTAAGGTGACCAACTTTTTTACAATGAAAAGGAGGACAAAACACGTTCTATTGTCCAAAATGCTAAGGTGACCAACTTTTTTACAATGAAAAGGAGGACAAATGAATTGGAAAAAATATATCATAAATAAAAGAAATATTTTATTCATTGCAACAATAATACACTAAAATATGATATATGCATAATAAAAACATTTGCAACATTTTACTTACTTACTTTACTTTATTCACACTTATAGACCGCCCCCTCTCCCAAAAGGGACTCGGGGCGGTGTACAGTCAATACATAAAAGATACATAACATAAATAATTAAATAATTAAATAGTTAGATAGTTATGGAGGAGGTTAAAAGAAGAACTGTACATTAAAGTAAAGTGTTTAAAATATAATTTTAAAAAACCCCTAAAAAATACCCCATAAGTTAAATTTAAAAATGGTTCCCCTAAAATACCAGTTAAAATATATCTGCCAGGAGGTAAAAGTTATGAGTGTGCCAGGCCAGCTAATCGAAACAGATGAGTCTTCAGTTTTTGTCGGAAGGAGCGGAAGTCGGTGGTGGTTCTAATGTCGGGGGGGAGGTCATTCCAGAGGGTTGGGCCCATCACAGAGAAGGCCCTACCCCTAGGCATCGCCCGTTGGCATTTTATATTGTAATTATACTTACATGCCTGTTAATTATTATTTAAATGAGTACTTTTCTATTGAATTAATATTTTTGTCAATGTATCATCTTCTAACAATATATTGGAAATATCTGAACAAGAAATATCCTTCATATTGAATTTTACGGCAAGTGCTGCAGCTAGAGTATCAACATTCAATCTCGATTTTTCACTTGTCGAAAAATCATTGGCAATTGAAATAAACTCTTTCAACTGCTACATTAGTTCCAGGGCAGCACAACGTAAATTGAACAAGTATAAATAAATGTTCACATGGAATATGTTCATTTTTGAAATGGCTGAAAATATCCACCCATCTTTATCAATTTCAACATGTTGATTTTCCCATTGTATTAATTTTTCAGAATTTAAATATACACTCAGTCTTCTAATTTCTTCAAAGAGACAATTGTCGTCTATTTTAATGTCTAGCATTTCTTTAGATAAAAATTCAACACAAGATTCAATAACTGTTCAATATACTTGCGATGAAGTAAAAAAAAACACCATTAAAAACTGTTTAATAAAACGTGAATTGTACTTACCTCTGTATAATTGAATATTCACTGAGAAATAAATAATTACCGTGAGTCATTCAGTTGCCGATGTACCGTGAGTCTACTGCGTGCGAATGTGCTGTGTTGTGTTTCGGTAAGAAGTAAACAAAGCCACTTGCACGCGGCGCTCTCTCTCTCAAGGTCTCCCGTGCGGAGCGCATGCGTCTCATAATCACGTCTTATACCGCACTATACCGAGTCTTGAGGAATTGTCATGTCAAATACGAATACGTCACATAACGCGCAACAGATTAGTCTTCAAATATCGAAAAGGAGGACATGGAGGAGGACACTTTTCGAAGGAGGACAGAACTTACAAAAGAAGGACTGTCCTCCCTAAAGGAGGACGGTTGGTCACCTTATCTATATGCGCAGGCATTAGGCATGTGCATCAGATGCTACGTAGAATAGAGATCAGCTAAACAGTCTGATCCAGAGTTTCACGTCTGATGACTTTCACGTTCAGCATTCAAGTTATTTATGTACGTTCTATTATAGTGGTGTCAAACTCAAGGCCCGGGGGCCACTTCTGCTTAGATCTGGTCTGCAGGGCCACCTTGGAAACAGTAAAGGACCGGCCCATGGTACTTCTGCCAGCAAAAATGGAACTCGGGAGGGCCGCATGTAGCCCTCCCAGGTTGTTTTCGGCTGTGATGGGCCTCCTGCAACCCTCTGCCAGCAAAAACAGAGCCTGGGGTGGGGGTTTGTACCCCCTAAGCTCCATTTTTGCTGGCAGAGAGCTGCAGGAGGCCATCAGGGCTGAAAACGGAGTTCAGAGCCTGTTTCCGCTGGCAGAGCACTCCACAGGCGCTCCCAACATGAGTCATGTCAAGATGGCCATGCCCACCCTGTCCACACACACCCCAGCCCCCCCGAGGTCAAACACAAGCCTGATATGGCCCTCAAATGAAATCGAGTTTGACATCCCTGCTATATTATGACAATGCACCAGTCCTATCCTTGAAACTGATCATTTACGTCTGGAGTTCAGCCTGTGCTATTCACGAATGCAACAGCAAGGCCAATAGCAAGACCCAAAGATCTCTGTCTTTAAAAACCACTTTGTTATTATTTTCAGCTGATCGGCAGCTGCTTCCTGAAGTGCTCCCTCCCCCCCCCTCTGCCTAATGTAAGGAGCAATCTTGATTACTTCTAACTATTTACAAAATTGGTTTGTAAAAGATCTTAGGATATTTTACGGAGTATTTCTCTACCTACAGAATCAGAATGCTCCGCAGTCTTAATTTTCCCTAAACAACAACATTTTTTTTTCTTTTAGCGACAGAAAATGTGGGCTTATTGTATGTTTTTATTACGTTTCAAATCAGAACATCGTGGTTTCTTTCCTAAATAGGTACTCTTCATCCTTTCCAGGATGAAAGATATAGAAGGATTTGTTTCAATATTGCAGAGTCTAATAGATTTCTTCTCCAGAGCAATGGATGTCACTGAAAATCAGCTATGTGATGCACCACAGTCATTAGGACAGAAGCTAAGAGCTTTTCCATGAGATGTTGATGATCTCACCCTTCAGATCACCCTTGACTTCACATAAGACTGCAGAAATCAGCCCCCGCCCAAATTTATCCTAATTCGGAGTAAGTGGGTTTATAGAGATGACTAATTAAGAAAATGTTTCGACTTTAAAAAGTTCTGGACCATTGACTAAAAACTCAGTTTCCCCCCCCAAAAAGATGCAACATAACTTGATACTATACTGCATTCAGTTCTGGTCGCCATGATGTAAAAAAGATGTTGAGACTCTAGAAAGAGTGCATGGAAGAGCAACAAAGATGATTAGGGGACTGGAGACTAAAACATATGAAGAATGGTTGCAGGAACTGGGTATGTCTAGTTTAATGAAAAGAAGGACTAGGGGAGACATGATAGCAGTGTTCCAATATCTCAGGGGTTGCCCCAAAGAAGAGGGAGTCAAGCTATTCTTCAAGGCACCTGCGGGTAGAACAAGAAGCAATGGGTGGAAACTAATCAAGGAAAGAAGTAACTTAGAACTAAGGAGAAACTTCCTGACAGTTAGAACAATTAATCAGTGGAACAACTTGCCTCCAGAAGTTGTGAAAGCCCCAACACTGGAAGTTTTTAAGAAGATGTTGGATAACCATTTGTCTGAAGTGGTGCAGGGTTTCCTGCCTAAGCAGGGGGTTGGACTAGAGGATGTCCAAGGTCCCTTCCAACTCTGTTATTCTATATCCTAAACAATAATCCAATTTTTGGATTACTTTCATTTAAAATGAGGAAACCCTCACATAATATACTCAAAACGTTTATGCCCCTTCTCCACTGCCCACCTCTAGAGGAAATGCTGTATGTGAAAAATGTTCAGGCTTGCTCAATCATAAAGATTTCTGACAAATGCTGGACATAAAATCAGTATCTGTACTGCGTGGCAGGATCTTGATTATGGTCTTAGACCAGACTTTATACATAAAAATAAAATACCAGTATTTGAAATTGTGTTTTGGCCTTAGTAGGATTGAAGGCAAACATTATTTATTAACATAATGTATTCAGTTCAGGCCTTTCAGTTACATTACAAACAAAGCCCCCTATAATAGCTAGGTGGCATACAAATTTAACAAATTATTATTAGAATCAATGGCTTGGTTAACAAATAGATCCAATTTGTTATATATGTTTCCTTAGTGCTGACTTAATATGTATGAATTGTGTTGACTGTGGCTTAAATGAGCGCTTGTTAAACTTGTCAACTTTAAGATTAATGGATTTCGACTCCCCAAATTCCACAATCAACTGGAGAATTCTGGGAGTTGTAGTTGACACGTCTTGAAGTTGACAAGTTTGAGAAACATTGGTTTAAATCGGGGTGTCAAACTCGCGACCTGTGGAGTGGATGGTTTATGTGCGGGTGCTGCGCCTGCCCGGTTTGGCGAAGGAAAAAAAAGTCCTGATATGTCATGTGACGACGTGGGTTGGACAGCCCTGGTTTAAACCAATCTAAAAATCATAGCATAATGTGATGCATGAAACCAACCAATATAGTGAAGATGACAACATACCATAAAAATAATAAGTCCAAACTTGGTAAAAGGTTTACCTTGGTTAATAATAACAATATTATTATTATAATTATTATTATATTGTTATTATAATACAGAATTTCAGATATTGGTACCTGTATTTTATGATATATATAGAAAGACTGCTTTTAAGACCATAATAAAGATAGTTATTCAAGTAATTATACCACAGTGAACAAATATTTCTTTTCACACTTGATATACATTTCAGAAAATAACACAATTAAAATAATCCGAAGTCTAGGATGCTCCAATGGAGCATTTATGCTAAAACAGCATTTTTGGTCACTGTCTGCATTTCCCAGCAGTCTGGATAAACAGGCACACACAAATCTCCAAAATTTGGATGGGTAAAATTTATGGTAAAGAATCTTAAGAAGCCATTAAAAAAGAATTCCAGCAGTGATAGCACATCAAACGCAACTGTTATTCATTTATTTATGTTTATGTTATTTATTTGCTGAGCCAGGGTGTCGCAGTGGTTAAATTGCACTACTGCCGGCTAACTCACTGCTCAGTCCAGGAGTTCGATTCTGAGGAATGTTGACTCAGCCTTACATCCTTCCAAAGTCAGTAAAATGAGGACCCACATTATTGGGGGCAATATGCTGACTCTGTAAATTGCTTAGAGAGGGCTGTAAAGCGCTATTTATACAATATATATACAGGTAGTCTTTGAATTATGACCACAATTGAGCCCAAAATTTCTGTTGCGAAGTGAAACATTTGTTAAATAGCTTTGCACTCTATACGCTTCCTAAAGGCTATCCATGCCCTATTTCTTATGAAAAACGGGCCCATTTTAGCGAAAAAGATGTGTGTTTTGCTCGTTTTTGCCCCCCCCCCCTGGAGCACTCTGCAAGCTCCCTAAAGTGCCTTTTTTTGGGGGAAAAATGGGCCCGTTTTCATGAAAAACGGGCCGTTTTTGGGAGGTTTGCAGAGTTCAAAAACTTTTTTATTATTTTCCTCTTCAAAACCTTGCTGCGTCTTATACTCCGAAAAATACGGTAGTAATATGCTTGTTGAGTGAATTTGGTCTCTCTATTGACTTTGCTTGTCAGAAAGTTGCAAAAGGTGATCACATGTCCCCAAAACATTGCAACTGTTATAAATACGAGTCAGTTGCCAAGCAGCTGAATTTTGAACATGTGACCATGGGGATGCTGTAATGGTTGTAAGCCTCTAAAATGGCCATAAGTCACTTTTTTCCGGTGCCATTGTAACTTTGAACCAACACTAAATGAACTGTTGTAAGTCAAGGACTGCCTGCAATTGCTCATCTCATCTTCATGACATAATGAAACATCATTCAAATTCTTATATTCTTTTTTTAAGACAGTTTTTTTCCCCTTTCGGCCAATTTTGGTGAGATGTATAAAAACTTTCACAGAATGCATTTTATCTCATATCTTAGTTAAAAACAGCTTAAGAACATTCTGAACAGAATACTGAGAAGACAAATAAGTTTAAATGGTTTAAAATCAGGTTCGGAAACTCTCTTATAAATAATCCTGGCTT
This sequence comes from Natrix helvetica, assembly GCF_964273705.1. Lineage (NCBI taxonomy): Eukaryota > Metazoa > Chordata > Lepidosauria > Squamata > Natricidae > Natrix > Natrix helvetica. The sequence continues at coordinate 75,477,451 of NC_138551.1, read as the reverse complement.
TATTTAGAAGTCTAGATATTTTCCCTGGTCAGCTTGAATATAGGCAAATGATGTAGTCAAAACCGAATACCAACCAGTGCACAGGAATAGCTTCAGAATCATATCGCTACCTCCACCTCCACAAGCTTCTCCAAAAGGCAACAAATCCATTACATCTTACTCCCCTTCCTAACTCTTATCTCATTTCTAAATTTGAAATTGCCTCAGTGTAGAAAGTAGCCAGTATGCAGTCTAACAAAGAGGAGAAACATCCAGTTTCAAATACCTTTGTTGTTACAGGAATCTCTGTCTAATCATGGCAATGGGAAACTTCAGCACAACAAAAGAAAATATATATATACAATGGCCTATGCATTATAATTATTTCCACAGGCAGGCAGGCAGAGAAAGAAAGGAAAGAAAGAAAGAAAAAAAGAAGGGAAGGAAGGAAGGAAAATAGACAGAAAAATAAATAAATAAAAGAAAGATGGAAAGAAGGGAGGGGGGAGGGGGGCAGGAAGCAAGGATATAAGGAAGAAATGTTTGGAATCCCTGAAGCCTCCAGAGCGCGAAAAACCAGCCCTACAGGCAAACCGGAAGTTCAGGAACGGACTTCCGGTTTGCTCATAGAGCCGGTTTTAGCCCTCTGGAATGTTGAGGAGCCCTACGAGCAAATCAGAAGTCCGTTCCTCAACTTCCGGTTTTTCCGTAGGGCTGGTTTTTCACACTCCTTCAGGAAGCCCCATGAAAGCTCTGAAGGGCTGAAACCGGCCCTACAGGCAAACCGGAAGTCCGTTTCTGAACTTCCAGTTTGCCCATAGGGTTGGTTTCTTGCGCTCCGGAGGCTTCAGGGAAGCTCCTGAAGCCTCCAGAGGGCCTCCGGGGGAGTCGGGGGAGGCTGTTTTTGCCCTCCCCGTGCTTCTATAAAGCCTCTGGATCCTGGGGAGTGCGAAAAAAGCACGCCAAAAATGGGGGGGAGCACTGGTTGTGCGTGCATGCGCACTGTAGTTGTGCATGCATGCGCATCGTGGTCATGCGCATAGCATGGATGTGGCACACCCATGCACGACCCCCCCCATGCGCTCGCCCCGGTTTTGGCACACGAGCCAAAAAAGGTTTGCCAACACTGGTGTATACATCTTCAAATTCATATCCATCATTTTTTGACACGGGTGTCAAACCCGCAGCATCTGGTTGCCATCACATGATGTTTTGTGATGTTTTTCCCCTTCACCGAGTTGGGGTGGTCGTGGCCTGTGTGGGACTCATCTGGCCGACAGGCTGCCAGTTTGACACCCTTGGTTTATGACATTAGACAGCAACATTCTACAAAGGAGACTGTAGGAAAAGAATAGAGTCCAAATTGGAAACAAGACTGATCAAATCTGGATATCTAAATAATGGGAACTTTATCAGGTTTTCATGTATTTGCAACCTTTCAAACACACGGGTGTGAAATATGAAGCAGTAGCACTCATTCCAATTATTCCAGACACAATTCAGCTGTTCCTACTAAGCATTCCAAATGCGTCTACATTCTAGTACTTTGTGTGCTGCAAAGAACTGGCATCAGTCTTAGAGATAATTGAATGGCTTCTGCCTGTAATTTAGAACACATCTCCAAAAGGTGATATAATTATGGGGCACTTGCTGTGTGAAAGATAGACAGTTCTTATCTTGTAAATTAGATGTTTACAAAGAAATGTTATTTTCCAGTATTTTTTACTTACTCACGGTTATGTCCTGAGGTCTATAGAACTTTAAAAGTTTTCTGAATATAATATTTCTTGATCGCCAACCTCTCTATTGTACCAGTAATGGTGGCTTAACTATACAGTAAGTCCTGGGGTGAGCTGCTATGAGTTTGCCCGGGTTCGGAAGAACCCATAGCTAACGTTATGGCCAGTTCGGAGAACCTCCAAATCATACCCCTGGCTGTCCCCTCCAATCCCTGGCTGTCCCCTCCCACCCCGCCCTGCCCCTCCCACCCCTCCCCTCCTCTCCCAGGAGACTCCACGCAGCCCATTTTAGATGTGAGGCAAGAGCAGGGCCTGTCCAGAGGTTCAAGGAGGAGGAAAACGGGCCTCCTGGAAATTCCAGAAGGCCATAAATGGGGCTGTTTCTTGCCTCCAGAGGGCCTCTGGAGCCCGGGAGAGGCGAAAACACTCCCCCTCCCATGGTGCAGGAAGCCGACTAGGCCACTTCCATCATGGCCATGCCCATCCAGCAACCAGGCAGAGAACCCGTTGCTGAAATTTTTGAAGCCCACCCCTGAGTAAATCTGAGTTGATAGACTAAAGGGGGAAGGAATTTTCAAACCTAATGTCTAAAAAATAGCATATGAGGGGCTTTTTTTAGTCCCCAAATATTCCTGTACACACAAAAAGCCCACTTTATTAGTAACAATAATGGCCAATTTTGAGAGGAAGCCACAAACATTGCTCGGATTCATTAAAACAAAGAACTTCCATTTTGCACTGATTAAGAAAAGCAGTGAGAGCTGCAGCTTCTTTGAAGTGAAAGGAAAGTGCAATAAAATGTCTATAAAGCAATGTCAATGTGGAGCAATGAATTTTGAATATTATTTTGAAGTTACTCTTGGCTTGATGAAATAGAATTTATATACATCCATCAATGAGAATAAGACTAAGGCAGTGAAGTATCTATCCATACGTACCTTGACTAAGAAGCATAGAGTTGCCCTATATTGCTTCCCATTGCTAAATATAATCCAGGTAATTATTTAATGGGAGTTCTTATTTCCATCCTGATCTCTAATCTTAATTCCTCTTTGTGATGTCTCTTTGCGACTCTGTAGAACTGAGCTGCCTCAGTTCTTCTCGCGCTTCCTGACCCGAGGGGCAGAAGGCACAGATGCTCCCACAGCCACTGGCTTCCAGGTCTTCTCTACGCCTCCCCTACCCTCCCGCTCCTTCCTGGTGTCATCAGGAAGCTAGAGGCAGAGGGGGCGGAGTTAGTATTGGTGGCTCTGCACTGGCCCCAGAGGGCCTGGTTTGCAGATCTGGTCCATCTGTCAGTGTCACCACCAGGGAGAATCCCTTGGGAACAGATCTCCCTGTGCCAAGGGGTCCTTATCTTAGTCTATATTCGAATCTTCAGCAGGCACCACTTAGGCCAGATACAATGCACAGATATTGTAGCATATAATTCACATACATTTAATATGCACAAATAAAATACACAGATAAAATACACAGATATTTCCCCATGGTTCAAAGGGTAACAGACAATGAATTGATATGGGGTCATCAGTCAAAGTAGAATGAATGAATGAACTATAATGGCAGTATTAGATTGAATTTAATTTCTTTCAACCAGCTGCAGCAGGAATGAAGTCCTGAGCTAGAGATCGTGCTGTTTGGAATTACTAGACTGTGCGATCTCTGAACTTCATTATTTTTTTGCAGATGTTTTATTACTGGGTAGCATCATCAGTGCTAGTAGGGAAATAGATACACACCCAAAAAAAAATTCTATACAACATCCAAAGTATCTGTGTGTGAGGGTGTTTGTGTGAAAGAAAAACTTACGGCTGGTCCATTATACTGAATCTGTGTCTCTCGTATTCTGATAAATGCTGAAAGAGAGAGAAAAAGAATAAAACCAGTGCTTACGAAGAAAAAAAGCTAAATCAAATGAAGAGTTAATTGAAATCAACATTTACTTCAACCGGAGCATAGTTTGTTTACTATACAGCATTAAGCAGACATTCTTTTTAACACCACCTTAAGTTTATGATATATTACTAGGCAATTAAACACAGGTTACTTATTAACTTTTTATTACTAAAATACCCAGTAATTATCATGGAAGACATGTGGCACAAAGTGTACAGTGCAAAAACTTCCCAGGAATATTACTTGAGAAATACGGTGGTTAATGAATAGTTATACAAATGATCAGCAAAGGAGTTACATTTTGTGCTCTTGCAGGTGGCATTACTCCACTGTGATTCTTTTTCATATGTGCAGCAACATCATTTGAACTAAAGGGACACATTTTTAATCATAACACTGTGTCAGCCATCTTGCAGTTTTTGACCTTCTCTGTATGTTAGCTGCCTTGAGTGGCTTTGATACAATGTAATCGTCACATCAATGGTAAATGTTAAATACCGTATTTTTCAGAGTATAAGACTCACCAGAGTCTAAGACACACCAAGGTTTTGAAGAGGCAAATAAAAAAAAAAAAGGTTTTGCAACCTGCAGACCTCTCAGAAATGGCCCGTTTTTCGCTCATTTCTGTCCTCCCCAACCCCCAGGAGCACTCTCCAAGGCTCCTAAAGGCTCTGCCCGCCCATTTTGGTGAAGGGGCGGGGTTTCGGGAGGCAAAAAATGCTGTAATCAGTGTATAAGATGCACCCAGATTTTCAGCCTCTTTTTAAAGGAGAAAAAGGTGAGTGTTATACTCTGAAAAATACGGTAATTGTTTGAGGGCTTAAGTATCAAGTTTTTTAAAAAAGGAAATTTATTTTTGCTTTTATTAATTAAAAGCAACAAAAAGGAAGAATGGCTTGAGTATCAAGTGTTATTTGTCATGTGTGAATCAACTATAACTCACTAAAGAGCACAGAAAGGAATTCCATTGGCTGCTTGGTAGCTTGACCATTTTCAGTGCATTCCAAAATGAAATAAACATTTCTGTCTTGTTGCTAACAAAATATAAGAGAATAATGCACTGCCTCAGCATAATTGCAGACTATTTTCCTATTCCAGCATTTCTGCTTTTTGTTATGATTCTGCTGCAAATTGGGAAAATATGGCATTTCAGACACCAGAAAACCATCTATATTTAATACTAATCCTCTAATTATACAGTATCATAAAACAGAAACCCAGTTTTACACACTATATGCCATAATTAGGAGATGCATTACTCAGATGGAAATCAGCAAGTTCTAGTGGAACTTTAAAATATAAAAGCAAAACCTAATCATTCTGTTATTGATGTCATGGTTTTCACCTTTGGTCTCTTATTACAGTGAATATCAATATGCAGCAGTTATTCATATTTCGTTGTATTTTAAATATGCTCATACAGAAAAGGAAGGAGGGAATAGAGCATCAAGCTTTTAAAAGCCATATGTGATGAAGAGCAGAAATAAATCTGTCAGGCTCAAGTAATCAGGAACAGGAGTTGAGTTCCAAGCACTAAAAGTTTATTACATGCTACCTATACACAAGCATCTGATTTATTAATGGATTAAGGCAAATTAGTGATAGATAAGAGTCAACAGAATTCACTCGGGCACTTTTGGCTATGTAAGGATTCCAAACTGATGATGCGTTTGACCCCGCCTTTGGGTTCCGCTTGGTCATATCCTGCAAAATCAAGTCAAACATTTCTGAATTTCTTAAAATTTAGAACAAAACAGTTATGTAAAGAAGAGGCACCCCTATTTATTTCCAGAAGGAGGAATCAACATATTATTTTATTATTATGAATGGGATTGTAAAACTATTTATTAATCCCCAAACCTGGCTTTAAACAATCTATAGAACTATAACACTCTCTTGTTTGTCTAACCTTTAATTAGCCCAAATGGTGCATTATAGTACAAAACATTTTGAATCAATGTACTTCAAATCTACTAATTTAAAGAATGTGTACAAAATCCAGGACCCATTAATCCTGTGTAATTGAAGTTTTAAGGGATCTTCACACCAGTTGTATTCAAAAGTTGTGGCCATAAAGGTGTTGTAGAGTCAGCTGTGGTCACAGGATTGTGATGTCTGACACTCCCTGTCAATTTCCCACAAGCAAAGTCAATGTGGAAGCTGGCAGGAAATCAGAAGTTGCTTCTACTTCCTCTGCCTTTTTGCCTGTCTGTGATCATTCTGTTTCTCTACTTAGATAAGGGAATATCTCTAAAATAAACATAGAAAAATAAAATAATAAAATATAAAATAAAGACTCCTATTTCAGAGTTCTTCTCCTTCCATAGTAGGATTGCTCTAGTTATGTCAGGTGCAAGTCCACAGGTGGAAATCAAATTAAACTGATTTATTGCTACTCATGCCTCTGAACAGGAATATTTTCAACTAACAATTAGCATCTGCTTGGAGTTAGATAGGGATCAATGGAATTCAGGGAGGGCGGTTGGATTTAGCCCCATTGTGACTACCTAGAGAGTCTAAGCTAATTCCTTTTTAAACTCTGTCTCCTGGTTGTTCCCCGCCTGCATGTTAGCTACTTGAAAATCTGAAACAATTTTTTCCAGATGTTATTGATAATTTTAGAGGGAGTTTTGATTCATCTCACCATAGTAGATTAAGGGTTCACAGATAGCCCTACAAATTGGCCATATTATTGGATCTTACACTTTTTTTTAAAGAGAAGAAATTATTATAAACTGTATATTTCAGTATCACCTTTATGCTTTTCACCCCCAACATACACATAATGCTTTGCCATAAACAATGTGTTCTTAGGGCTACCATTTATGGGTTATGAAACCTGTTGAAATACCAGCAATATGTTGGCAGAGTCTGGATATATTTGCTGCAATCTTGCAGTCATCCAGATTTTTGTAGCCCAGAGATTGCAGCTTTTTACATTCCTTAAAAGAGTGACTCGTTTTGCCTCTCAATTTTTCTTATAACTAGGCCTGCTACTTATGAGGTGATAACAGTTACCTCAACAATAAAAGAAAAACAAATGATCTTTTGTCTCAAAGGAAACAGAATGTGTACTTCCTTAAAATAAACAGTTTTCTCTTTAATATCTATTAAAGCATCATTTCCTAAAGCAAAAAGAACCCTTAGTAGGCATGCAAAAGTCTTTTTTTTTTGGTCAAGGGATTCTATTGAAGATTTCATAAATTTACAAATGATATCCATTCTTTGATAACATAACATTTAATTGTGTATTGGGATTTAGTTTGTATGTTACAATCTTCATAATCCTTAGAGGTATCATTTTGTACATATACAATTTAAAAACAAATATTTTACTACTTGCAAACCAGCAGATGCTTCTATAAACTCTAGCAATTAGTTTGGACAGCCCTGACGTTAAAGTAATGCTTATCTTATCTTTTTTCTGTGCCTTTGGTTGTGATCAACTGTTTTCCAAAAATTTTCTGAAAGACACGGAGCTACTGTATTTTTCAGCATATGACATAGCCAGAAACAAAAAGGGGTTTATAAAATATGCAGTACTACAAAGCTAATTCTAGAGTTTGTGCCTTTATTCAAAACCATTTGAAGATTTTGTAAAGATATTTATATTATTTTATTTAATTAAAGGACAGTCAGTTTAGTCTAGTGCAATGGTTCCCAACCTTTTTTTTGGCCATGCCCCACTTAAGCATCTCTAAAATCCTGATGCCCCTCTCCCTCAGTGACATATAATTCTTACTTTACTCAGAAAGTAAAGTCTACTCACATGGAGGAAGCCTAAAAAGCTGTTAAACTTGGTTTAAACAAGGATCAAATTGCCCCCATTAAAAATCGAATTGCCCCCTTATGGGGTGTAGCCCCACGTTGGGAATCCCTGGTTTAGTGGTTAAGGCACTGTTAGATCTGGGCAACGAGAGACAGACTGCGGACACGAAGTGACTTAACAGCTCTTTATTTATAGTAGTAATGATCCAGCTTGCTCTGTGGTCGGAGGGTTCCCCTTTTATAGGGATCGGGTACGCCCCTCGACCAATCAGAACGATACCTGTTTCCCGCTGTAGCAGCGGACCAGAGGGGAGACTTACTACGATATATGCTAATATCTAACACCCCTCCCCTCCTAGATGGAACGTTGCGGTAGGTAACATAGTCTTTTAGGTATGTGGGTGTTTGTCTTGCTCGGGAGGAGCGTCGTAGTTCGGGTTGGTTAGAAGTGGTTGCAGGATCGGGTGCTTTTCCTGTTTCACGTTCGGGAGGGTTTGTGCCTTCGTTGCTAAGGCGTTCTGGAGTCTGCTCGGTTGCGTTGTCTGGGGTTTGCTCTGCTTCGTGCGTGTTTTCCTGTTTCAAGCTTGGTTCGCAGGTGTCGTAGTTTTCTATGATGGGGCTCTCACGTGGCTGACTTTCTGTAGGCAGGGAAATCTCGTCTTCGTTCCGAAGGTCTGAGTGTGCTAGGCGACCCCGAAGTTGATCGATGTGCCTTTTCCAGTTCCGCCCGTCTTCTAGTTCCAGCAGATACGATCGTGGACCCGTGATGCCAATGACCTTTGCCGGCATCCACAATGTTCCCCCTGCATAGTTGTGGGCGTATACTGAATCCCCTATGCTGAAAGACTGAATTTTGCTTGTGGAGTCTGGGGGAGCTGTGGCAGAGTAATTTGGGTGAAGACGGTCCAGGTGAGACCGTAGACGGCGGCCCATGAGTAGTTCAGCGGGACTTCTACCCGTCGTTGCGCTTGGGGTAATATGCTGAATTAGGAGGTAATGGTCAATGCGTGTTTGCCAATCACCTGGACCCATCCTAGCGAGGGCCTCTTTTGCGAATCGCACCATTCTCTCCGCCTGTCCGTTTGATGCCGGATGGAATGGCGCGATGAGGGCATGCCGAATTCCCTTACCTGCTAAAAACGTTTCGAAATGTATGGCCGTGAATTGGGGCCCGTTATCGGAGACTAGGAGGTCGGGCAGGCCATGAGTGGCGAAAAGTCGCCGTAGAACCTTAATGACTGCCTCTGCCGTGGTTGAAGTCATTAGGACTACATCTAGCCATTTTGAGTATGCATCCACAACTATAAGGAAAGTCTGACCTTGGAATGGCCCTGCGAAGTCGATGTGTATTCGCGACCAGGGTGCTTTAGGTTTCTCCCATTCTGTGGCAGGCGCTTCCGGGGGTGCTGGTCTCGATTCCTGGCATGGGTCGCAAGTGGCCACCCACTCCTCTATTTCTTTGTCCATGTTTGGCCACCAAACGTAACTTCTTGCTAACGCCTTCATTCTAACAATCCCCGGATGACCCACATGTAAAGCATCTAATACATTCCTACGTAAAACATACGGAATAACAACTCGATCCCCCCACAATAAACAACCTTGTAACACTGAGAGTTCGTCCCGTTTTGACCAATACATTTTGAATTCCGGGCCCACGTTTCCTTTCGGCCACCCCCTCCAAACCCAAGTTTGAACTTGCTTTATTACATTGTCTTTAGAGGAGAACCTTGCAACGTCATATGAAGAAACCGGTCCAGAGTCCAAACAGTCAATGAGCAATACCGGTACTTCTGGAGTGGGGTCTGGCAGAATGTCAGGTAATGGGCAACGGCTGAGTGCGTCTGCGTGTCCGAGAGTGGAGCCCGGTCGATGAATCAATTTGTATGAATACGCAGCCAGGAAAACAGTCCACCTGGTCATGCGTGGAGAAAGGGAGACCGGGGTGGGGCGGTTTCCCGCCAAAAGTCCCAACAACGGTTTGTGATCTGTAATTAGTTCAAAATCGCAGCCGTAGAGGTATTCGTGGAAACGCTTTACTCCAGCTACAGCAGCCAGCGCTTCCCTGTCCATTTGGCTGTAATTCCTTTTGGCCGATGAAAGAGTTCTGGAGTAGAAGGCGATGGGTGCTTCTTTTCCGTCGGGCATCCTGTGGCTGAGGACTGCTCCAACTCCGAAGGGTGATGCGTCGCAGGTCAATACCAGCGGTAGGGTCTGGCTGTATTGAACAAGCAGTGAGTCAGTGGTGAGCAGGCGCTTTACCCCGGCGAAAGCTGCAGCTTCGGATCCTCCCCATTTCCATGGTGCGTTCCTCTGGAGTAGACGGTGTAGTGGCTCAGCAACGGTCACCTTCTGCCTCAGAAAAACGCTGTAGAAGTTAAGTAATCCGAGGAAGGCCTGCAACTCGGTCTGATTTCGTGGTGTGGGGGCGTCCTGGATCGCCTTAATTTTCTTTGAAGTGGGGTGTATTCCCTGACCATCGATTCTATAACCCAGGAATTCTACGCTAGGCACGTTAATTTGGCATTTTTCCTTTTTAAGGCGGAGACCCTTTTCTCTGATTCTGGCCAAAACAGTTCTGACTCTTTTATTTAATTGCTCCTCGTTTGCAGCGGACACCAAGATGTCGTCAAAATAGGGGACGACTCCCGGTATCCCTTGCAAAAGTCGTTCCATGACGCTCTGGAACAATCCTGGGGCAATGCTCACGCCGAATTGTAGCCGGTTGCATTTGAATGCTCCTCTATGCGTCACTATAGTTTGGGCCTCCGCTGTGGCGCTATCCACTGGCAGTTGCTGGTAAGCTTGTGCCATGTCTAACTTAGCAAATACCTTTCCTGGCCCCAACGAGTGCAATAAGTGCTGTACTACAGGCACAGGATATGCGCTCTGTTGTAGCGCGACATTAATTGTGCATTTATAGTCTGCGCAGATGCGGACTGATCCGTCTGGTTTGACTGGGGTCACGATGGGTGTTTCCCAGCGCGCGTGATCTACCGGCTCAAGGATTCCTTGCTCCACTAACTTATCTATTTCCTTATCTATTTTTGGGCGGAGTGCAAAAGGCACTCCTCTCGGTTTAATTCGGATTGGCGCCACTTTAGGGTCTAAATTGAATGATATTGGTTTACCCACATACTTACCAAGACCGGGGCTGAACACATCCTCGAACTCCTTAAAAATCTGTTCAGCGCTGCTGTTTCTCACGGCGTTAATTCCGGTGACTTCTAACCCCAGGGCTTCAAACCAATCAAGCCCCAGAAGGTTCTGTAATGGTGCGCTGGCGATGGTCACGGGCAGCTGGGCTTCGATGTCCTTGAAACGGATGTGGAATGTGCCTTGGCCCACGATGGGGACTTGGTTCCCCTGGTAGTCTCGCAGCAGGACGTCTGGAGCGCGTAGTTGGCTCTTTCTGAGACTAGGGATAGCCTGTTTCATGGATGCCCATGAAATAATCGTCAGGGTCGACCCTGTGTCGACTTCTAGCTCGCAGGGTGAGCCCTCCAAGAGGACTGTGACTCTCAGCCTTTTTGGCCGCTTAGGGCGGACCTGATGTATTGTGGTGAGATACGTTCGCAACTCCTCTCTCTGGGTCAACTCTATCTCATCGTCTACATCCTGAAAATACTCTCGTTGAGCGTCTTGATAGAATGCTCTTTCAGCTCTTTGTGTGTATTCTCTCTGGGGATACGCTCGCTCAGCTCCGTGTGAGTAATCTCTCTGGGGATACGCTCGCTCAGCTCTTTGGGAATTTTCTCTCTGGGTATACACTTGTGGATTTCTCTCTGGGCGCCCTTTCTGATTCTGCCAAGCCCCTGGGTTGGGCTTCTGTTGGCGGTGCATGGGTGGCTGCCATGAGGCAGGGACTCCGCTCCGGCACACTTGTGCGATGTGCCCAAGTTTGTTGCAGTGCGAAGAAACAACGTTCCTGAACCTACAAGTAGACCTGGGGTGATTCCCTCCGCAACTTGCGCAGGGCGGCAAGCGGGATCCGGGTCTCCCCCCAGGCCTCATGTGACTGCTCCGCATCAGGTGACTGTCCTCGAACTCGGGATCCTCGTAGGCGGGGCTTGTGTCCTCGTAGTGAACTTTGGTGTGTCTTGGCGCTGGCTGGTCAGTGTTGAACCCGCGTTGGATTGTCTCCGCTGATCTGTCTGCTGCTTCTGAAGCTCTTGCCTCCTCGAGTACAATCTGTAGGCTTAAATTGGTTTTTGCTAACAGCCGCTTTTGTAGGGAAATGTCTCTCAGCCCGCTAACGAGTCGATCCATAATCTGCTCATCCAGGTCTCTGAATCCACAATGTGTGGCTGCTTTACGTAGGGCTGCAACATATTGGTTGATAGATTCTCCCGCCTTCTGGTTCCTCGTGTTGAACGCTTGGCGGCAAACATGGCGGGAAGGTTTTGGCGCGTAATGAGTCTGTAGGGCCTGTTGCAACGTCGCCCATGATACTGCCTGTATTGGAGTAGGCGCGGTGAGGTCTCTGGCCGTATTGAAGACTTTCTTTCCGCAGTAGCCGAGGAAAATGTTTTTCTTCCTTGCGTCGGTGATCCCCGTGTATTCGTTCGCTTCGAGGAAACACTCGAAACGAATCATGAAGGCTTCCCATTCGTCGTTTTCTGGGTCGAAAGGAGCGGGGGGAGCATGCATCGCCATCTTCTCTGTTTGAATTTTGCCGCGCTGCGGTGATCTGATATGGCGGCTGGAATTTCTGCCGAAGTCCTGGGCTGGATCAAATCCGGAGATTCTGGAGGTAGCGTTCTTCGTCCTATCTGCCTCTTGATCCCATCCTCGTCGCCAATGTTAGATCTGGGCAACGAGAGACAGACTGCGGACACGAAGTGACTTAACAGCTCTTTATTTATAGTAGTAATGATCCAGCTTGCTCTGTGGTCGGAGGGTTCCCCTTTTATAGGGATCGGGTACGCCCCTCGACCAATCAGAACGATACCTGTTTCCCGCTGTAGCAGCGGACCAGAGGGGAGACTTACTATGATATATGCTAATATCTAACAGGCACCAGGTTAGAAATCTCGAAGACTATGAGTTCTAATTTATGAATTGAAAATTTCCTGTTTTGCTTTTAAAATAAGATCAAATAAAAAGAAATAATGACACATATTTGGGCCACTTTCACATCTCATTTGCACAGAAAGAGGAAGTTTCTATGGGTGCTGAAGTTCATTTGGTGATAGGAGAGGAGAGAACTCACATTATTTCTTGGAACTGGAAGAAATTTTTTCCCCAAGTGAATATAGTAGGGAGAGGATCCACTTGGGTACAGAAATAAAACGTGTGGGTATAATTCACTTATAAATCCTATATGCAGTATATGCTACTTAAGAGCCCATTTACGGACCTACCTTGTGGCACTAAGGGTGGCTAAACGTCGATATTATGCCACCCTTATTGCGTCTGCAGAAAACCGCCCTGCCGCCCTGTTCCGGGTGACCCGCTCCCTCCTTTCACAGAGGTCGCAGGAAGCCCCTTTACAGGGGAGGGCAGAGGAATTTGGGGAATATCTGCAGGACAAAATCGCTCAGATCCGGAGCGAATGGGTCCCCTTCAGTGATCATGAGGAGACACCGGAGGCGAGTCTTGAGGTACCTATCTGGGAGGAGTTTGACTCTGTTGCCGCCGAGGATATGGACAGGCTACGCGGGCGACTGCGGGCCACCACATGTTTATTGGACCCGTGCCCCTCCTGGCTTGTACTGGCAACCTGGGAGGTTACACGTGACTGGCTCCTGGGTCTGGTGAACGCCTCGCTGGAGGAGGGGTTCCTGCCAACCGCCTTGAAAGAGGCGGTGGTGAGGCCCCTACTTAAGAGGCCTTCCCTAGACCCAGTTGAGTTAGCCAATTATCGTCCTGTCTCCAACCTTCCCTTCTTAGCGAAGGTTGTTGAGAGTGTGGTGGCGCAGCAGTTCCCTCGACACCTGGAGGAAATTACTTATCTAGACCCGCGCCAGTCCGGTTTCCGACCGGGTCACAGCACAGAGACGGCTTTGGTCGCGTTGGTGGATGATCTCTGGAGGGCGAAAGATGGGGGCTGTTCCTCCATCTTAGTCCTGTTAAACCTCTCAGCGGCTTTCGATACCATCGACCATGGTATCCTATTGCGTCGGCTGGAGGGGATGGGGGTGAGGGGCACCATTTTGCAGTGGTTCTCCTCCTTCCTCTCCGGTCGGACGCAATGTGTGTTGGCGGGAGAGCAGAGATCGACCCTGAGGCCGCTCACGTGTGGAGTGCCACAGGGGTCGGTCCTCTCCCCTCTCTTGTTCAACACATACATGAAACCGCTGGGCGAGATCATTCGAGGATTCGGGGTTGAGTGCCATCTGTATGCAGATGACACTCAGTTGTACATTTCTACCCCGAACCACCCCAACGAAGCCGTCGAGGTGATGTCCCGGTGTCTGGAAGCCGTGCGGGTCTGGATGGGCAACAACAGACTCAAACTCAACCCTTCCAAGACGGAGTGGCTGTGGCTACCGGCGCCCCGCTTTAGCCAATGTGTTCCATCTCTGGCCATTGGGGGGGAACAACTGCCCCCAGTGGATAGGGTACGCAATTTGGGCATCCTCCTAGATTCCCGGCTGTCGCTAGATGATCATGTGACGGCCGTGGCTAGGGGGGCGTTCCACCAGGTTCGCCTGATGCACCAATTGCGTCCCTTACTGGAGCGGGACGCCCTTTGCACAGTCACCCATGCCCTAGTGACTTCTGGCCTTGATTACTGTAACGCTCTCTACATGGGGCTCCCCTTGAGATGCACCCGAAGGCTCCAGCTGGTCCAGAATGCAGCCGCACGGGTTATTATGGGGAGTACTAGGTACTCCCATGTAACACCTTTCCTGCGCGAGCTGCACTGGCTACCTGTGGCCTTTCGGGTGCGTTTCAAGGTGTTGATCGTCATCTTCAAAGCGCTCCATGGCTCGGGACCTAGTTATTTGCGGGATCGCATTCTACCCCATACATCCCTGCGACCAATCCGCTCTCATAGAGAGGGCCTCCTCCGGGTACCATCCGCTAAACAGTGCGGGTGGGCGGTGCCTAGGAGTAGGGCCTTCTCTGTGATGGGCCCAACCCTCTGGAACGACCTCCCCCCCGATATTAGAACCACCTCTGATCTCCGCTCCTTCCGCAAGAAACTCAAGACCCACCTGTTTCGAGTAGCTGGTCTGGCCTAATTATAATTATAATCGTAACTGTATTTAACATCTATTACAAACCTTCCTGGATGGCTTTTTAAATTTTATATTGGGGTTTTAAACGGGTTTTAAAATTGTTTTTTAAGTATTTAAATTGGTTTTGGGATTTTATATACAGACAGTGTGTGTGTGTTGTTTCTGCTCTATGTCTTATGTTATTTTCTGTTGTTTTGATTATGAATGGTCTGTACACCGCCCCGAGTCCCTGCGGGGAGAGGGGGCGGTCTATAAATTAAATAAACTATAACTATAACTATAAGCGCACCACACAAATAGGGACATATGAAAAATCTTGTCCAAGAAAAAGGAAAGGGAGGAGAAGCAACAAATCCATTGCAGAATATCTATACCAATAGACACACTTGGATATGTACTGTATATGCATAAATGTGAGCTGTGAAAATAATAAGATGAACAATTGCAAGGATTGTGGGTGGGAAATAATTTGGGCTGAAGAAAGAACTAATAAAATTCTGACATCTAGTGGCCTTAATAAAAATAGCAATTCCTGAAAACAATTTGATCTGAGGTAAAATAAATCGGGATTCGAATCAGATCATAAATATTTTGAAAAGGAAACAAAAATGATGCATGGTATGTATGTGTGTGAAAAAGAAATCAAACAATTGTTTAGCTGTAATTATATAAAGGGGTGAACATTAGTTACTATTATTTAATTCACTGTCTGTGATCTCAGAGACATTGATCAACTCAGGGTATTTTAAAACTAATTTTAGGTGGTAATGTAGATATCTTAACTTGCTTTGGCATTTTCTGTGAGATTCCAGTCTGGTTCAGAAACTCAGTGGCAATGAGAGGATCTCCTGCTCTCAAAACAAACAAAAAAATGAATATTTTTAAAACTACAGGAAAAAAAAACCATTTATTATTTATTAGATTTTTATTCTGTCTTTTATTACTTTATAAATAACTGAAGGTGGCGAATGTGCACCATATTTCTTCCTTCTCCTGTTTTGCCCACAACAACAACCCTGTGAGGTGGTTTAGGGCGGAGGTGAGTTGCTCCCTGTTCGGCTGAACGGTAGTGGAATTCAGGCCTGGGTCGCAAAACCGACAGTGACCCAGGCCTGCCATGCCCCCCGAACTGGTTCCCTCACCACTGCCATTTTGGTTTTTAGTGACTTTCATGTGCGCAGTTCACTGTAAATTGTTCTGAGCATGCACGAAGAACAATTTACATTGAACGGTGCATGCGCACGGGGGTTACGAACCAGTAGTAAAACCGGCAGCGACCCACCTCTGGTTTAGGGTGAGATAGAGAGACTGGCCCAAAGTCACCCAGCTGGCTTTCATCACTAAAGCAGGACTAGAACTCAAAATTTCCTGGTTTAATATAAATGATCACATATTACATTAAACATAATTAAATCAGAATCTAATTCCCTCATATGGAATATTTTAGATGCAACTGATGTATTTGTTATATGGGGTGTTTATCTTGACAAATATGTTGTTTGCTGCATTTGAAGTCTGCCAAATAAGGGGTTTGTTAATTCAAAGTTTTACTATGTTATTGATGGTGCTTCCTAAAATCTAAAATCTGGTTGGAAAGACAGAGAGGAGGAGGAGGACTCTGCTTAGTGACTGACGGATCTGCCCTCCACTCAGAGGGAACCTTATGATCCCGTGGTGGGTTCTGGATCCCATTGCAACTGGTACGGCGTAATGGGGCCGGGCATCCACCACATGAATGCACGCAGCGCACGTGCATACTCACCTCCCATGACACTCCACAATGTCTCCACACCGTTCCAGCTGCTCGCCGGAGCATTGCGCAGGTGCCATACGCTCCGTGCACATACGCGGAAGCCCTGAAAACCTCAAATACCGGTAAGGAGTGCGGGCAGACAGGTGGGCCCTCTGGGGCACCATACCGGAATGGTACCTGGTGCTCCCGGCAGGCATTGGTACGCCCGTACCAGGGCGTACCGTTCGTAACCCACCACTGTTATGATCAGAGGATTCTGTGAACTTAAGACAGAAGAGCCCTTGAGATGGTTTGACATTGGTTTATCTTAATACTTCCTATTTCCCACCTTCACATATTAAGAATATTTTCATGGTTGCCTTATAGCAGTGGGTCTCAACCTTCCTAATGCCACGACCCTTTAATACAGTTCCTCATGTTGTGGTGACCCCCAACCATAAAATTATTTTATGTCTTCTGTAGTTTTTTGAAAATATGTGTTTTCCGATGGTCTTAGGTGACCCCTGTGAAAGGGTCGTTTGACCCCCAAAGGGGTCCCGACCCACAGATTGAGAACCACTGCCTTATAGTGTTTGGTTTAAGGATTTTGTTTCTTTTCTATGAATGAGTTAATCTGTTGTATTTCACCTCTTTGTTTATTCCTGTTTATTTTTCTTCTGTTCAATCATGTCAAATTCTTTGGAAACAGCCAGGAGAAGTCTCTGCAGTTTTCTTGGCACGGTTTTTCAGAAGTTGTTTGTCCTTGTCTGCTTCTTAGCAATGTGAAAGAATGACTGGCCAAGGTCACCCAGAGCAGGGGTCCCCAAACCCTGGGCCACAGCCCACTACTGGGTCATGGCCCATTCAGAACCATGCCATAGAAATGGCGGGCAAGTGTGTGCATGCACGCAGCTCCATTTGCATGAGTGGCAGGCATCTGTGCCCATCTCTTGTGCAAATTGAGCTGTGTGCGCATTCACGCTTACCCACCACTCATGCTGAACCATCCCCTCTCCCCGCCCTATCCGCAAAGTCGGAAAGGTTGGAGACCTCTGACCCAGAGGGCTTTGTGCCTCAGGTCGGATAGAACTCATGGGCTCTGTTTCTAGCCTGGTGCCTTAACTACTACACCAAAGTCATTGTTACTATTCTTATAATATTAATAGTAACATTATAATAATCAGTTTCAGTAATCTAATTCCTAGTAATCTTTAATCTCTTCATTAAAAGACATAGTCACTTGTCTTTGTCTCTGATTTGTTTCATTTCAAGATGTTATTATCAGATTGACTTTATTTCCTTGACCAAAGTCAAGTACTGTTCTATAATCTTGCACAGCATGCCATAATATTAACTCTAATCTTTTTGAGATACTTTAGAATACAGTAAACATATTTTCCTTTTTCTTTTAATTAATTTGAGTTTTATTTGCCGCTCTATGGCTGAATAAAGATTAAGTTGATTTGACAGTGTCACTCATACCAACCTTTCCCTTTGTACCAAAGCACTCAACATACTGTATCTTCTTGAAATTTACCTTGGATATACCTCATTGTAGTTTGCAATGTCACTATAAAAATAACAACAATAGCAGGCAAGCACAGAAATCGAACACTTAGGGACACTTTCAAAAGGTACTTTAAAGATCTGTGACAGAAAAACCTTTGTGCTAATTTCTATAAAACTTGGTGAGGTTTTCCTACTTATTTCAAATCTCCTGCAAAAATACCCCAGAGAGAAAGAGAAATTGTAATCATTTATTCATGCTTTCCCCACGCTAGCTTAAGGAAGAATAAAACCCTAAATAAAGCTTGAAAATTTAGAGGTGATAACTAGAGGATAAACTATTTCCCTCAGGAGAAAGAAAGCTGACTGCACTACATTTGCTATTTACCAAACTGTCAGCTTGCCGAGGTCTGAATGTCTACTCAGTAAGTTCTCAGTAGCACAGTAAAAAAAAAAAAACCCAGTAGTTTTTGTCTAATTACAGGTAGCATCCAGAATGGAAATGCCTCTTGGTTGTGCTGAGACATTTTATTTTTGAGTTGTTCACTGGGGAAAAGTGAGTTGCATTTGAGGATTAAGAAGAGCTAATGCATCCTGCTGATATGCCAGCAGGAGGAGTCCGGAAGTTGGTTAGTTGTTTATCTCATCATGTTTACTTCTTATAAAAACAAACTAGCTTTATATACCATATTCACAATGAAGGAGAGAGATACAAGAGAACAGGCAGCTTACCAAATAATACAGTTCTTCTCAACCTTGTGTAAATTACCCCAAATTAAGTAAAAGTAGTTCCCCCCCCTTTGGGTAATGACACAGGAATCCATTAGCCAGCCACAACAGGGACATTTAAATTGACTTAAAGTGTTTTACCTACATTGGGTAAAAAGGACTTTCCAGTGAGCAGTTTTGGATAATGAAGGAACAAGTTTGTGAAGCCCACTGCTAATATCTCACCTAGGTTTTGATCAATATCTTGCAACCATATATGGAGAGAGAAATGCCAAATAAAGGGGCAGGTTTTAAAAAAACCAGAAAATAAAATAAATCAGATAAATAAGTTTGGGAAACTGAATGATTCAAAACAGAAATAGGAGAGAGGTGAAGGTACAAATTGTTCTCATACCTGGCTAATGTCTTATTAGGGCAAATATCTTACAAGGATGACATGATTTAAGCCAATGTTGGAAAGAGAAGCTGAAACACAACTTGAGAAATGCAAACAAAACCCCTTTGTTAGCTTACAGGAGCTCCTTCCAAAAGTAAAAAATGGAAAAGAAAACATTGGAGCTAATGTTAGATATTAAAAAAGAATAATAGATCATAAAGTTCATGAAGATAATGCTAATCAGCTTGTTGAGTGAACTCACAATTGATGCCAAAAATTGGCAATACTTGATGCTTGTTTTTGTTGTTGTTTAGGGGAGAAATAAAATTGAAGAAGAACTGAAGAAGTAAAAAGGCAATGAATCCTAGGAAGGATAGCAAGATCACAAAACTTGACAAGATAATAGGGCATTTGTATGACAACAACAACCAGAATAACTAAAGCAATGCTTTTTTCTTTGGTAATGGAGCGTTGTGGAAGCTAGATACTGAGAGAAAATGAGAGAAAGAAGATAGATGCCTTCAAATTATGAATTTGGAGCCAGTTCCTAAGGGTACCATGGACTATAGAAATAAATAATCAATTGTTCCTAGGCAAAATAAAGACTCATTATTCCCTTGAGGCAACAATCAGCAAGGAGAAAGTCATACATTTGGGTTATTTGACAAGAATGGATGAAAAAAACAACAACGAAATAGTAGGTAAGATTGAGAGCAGTTGCACACCTAGCATATTTAACATTTGGAATGGATCATTGTTTAATATCCACCTCCCTCCTTCACCATCAAGAACCAGGTTGGTGTAGTGCTTAAGACATTAAACTAGAAACCAGGAGGTGGCAAATTCTAGTTGAGCCGTGGGCATGAAGTTAGTTGGGTGACCTTGGGACAGTCCCTCTCTCTTAAACCTAGGAAGAAGAAACGGCAAGCCTGAAAAAAAAATCTTCCCCAAACACTGGAACTGTTAGTTGCTGAGAATCGAGACTAAGAAAGACATCCATCATTGTGCCTGCACTGTGCCTACCACCAAAGAGCTGATCACTGTATGGAAAGAAACAGCCTGACTCTACTAGGTGTCAATCCTGAAGCAGCCTGGCTGAGGCCATCTTGGAGGCTTCAGGGTTGCCACAAGGAAGAAGAAGGGACAGGGAGGGGGGGAACTAGATAGCTGGGGGTTTATAGTAAAAACAAAAAAGTTTTCCTGTGGGAACCAAGGCCATTCCAACAGGTGGCTGGGGAGAGGAGGAGTGGAGTAACAAAAGCAACTGGCCGGTACCTCTATTAGACCATGTGACTGATGACTTGGGGGGAAGGGAAACTTTCACTTTTTAATTGGATGAAAACTGCAAGAACTTTCAGGGGTGGTTTTCACCAGTTGTGCCAATATGATGTATCCAATAAACTGTTCTTTGAGGAATCTACCTGCCTCAGAGTTTTGCTTTCCATGGGTGCATGACTTGGAATGCTGACATTAAACCAACTCTGAAAGAAGGCTTGTGGTCTTCAGTAGCATCCTCTTATTGCCTGCATCCAGGGTAGACTATCCCCTAGCTATTGATACACCACTGATAGAGAGAAGCAGAAGATGTGAAAAACATTACATTCTTTGGATTAAAGGTTGAAGGAAAACTGAATGTCCTTGGAGGTTTTATAGAACTGTGGATTATGGTTGGTGTCAGGTTGAGATAGTGGGCTTTCAGCCATGCAGTGGTAGAGAAGGGGGTTGGAGCAGAGGTGGATTGCTCCTGGTTTGGCCCGGTTTGGCCGAACTGGTAGTGGCGGCAACGAGAGGCATGCATAGAAGTGTTGCGTGCACACACGACCGAGGGCATGCGCGTATGAGCTAACCGGTAGTAAAACCGGTACAAACCCACCACTGGGTTGGGGATATCTTGATGGCAAAAGGGCTATTTCAAGAGGCAACTGGACTTCTTTGTACCTTTGGGACAATTATGACCTGGAAGACTGAGAATCTCCATAGACATGTCTTGATTGCACTTAACTAATTTCCTATGTGCTTTCTTTTGTGGTCTTCAGCCTAAATTACTTGATTTTACTGGAATATTGTAAGTTATAATTGTGAATTGTCACTCTATCTTTTTTTAAATTCAGCTTATTGCAAACAAAGTTGCAGTGTGACATATTTATTTATTTTTATTTATTAAATGTATATGGATCCCCTCTCACTAGACAAAGTTACTAACTGTATAAAGAGATAGAACTATTGAGGTCAGCAAACCAGTTTCACCTCTGACAGAAAGAAAGGTGGACAAATGTAATAAATTAGATATAAATGGACAATATTATTCAGAGAAGAAACTAACAGGAAAATTGGCAGCTAGAGTGCCTCAGGTTTCAACATCTTCAAATTAAGATAAATTGATGCATCAGGTTTTTGTTTTTCATTAAAACAACAACATATGGAAGTTATTTTATCACAGTGAGGTATTACCATTATGTAATATTGTATAAGAAATATTTGTAATTTCTGTACAAAAAGACAGACATTTATTTTGATTCCTTAATGAAAAAGAGAGAAAATGGAACCCTACAAAATGGAAATATAAAATAAACTCTAAGAAGATTTTTTTTAACGAAGGAAATTCAATAGTGGGGAGAAGAATTGTAAAATTATATTATGCAATCTGACCTAGAATAGTCTAAAAACGGAACATTTACATTGCGAATCTTCTGTTTGCATACATTTACTGGATTGAATCTGATAGAAACCGGGCAGTAGTAAATTAAAAGATTAAAAAGTGTTGATATATTTGCATCTGTACCAGAGATCTTTGTGGTTCACCCAACAGGAAATGGCTGAAAGGCAGCTGTTCATGGCAAAATAGAAGTGTTGAAAATACTCAGCTCATATCTTCTTTAGAATGAAACAGATATGCTAACACATGATATAAAAGTGATGTACAAGATTTATTTGCTTTTGCTTTTGCAATAGATCTTTGCCTGGTTTTAACAAATAGTGGTTATTCCCACTTTACAGATAGAAAATGAAGATTAGTATAGAGATGATAACTACAGAACTTAATTTTGAAACCTGCTCCTGCCTTGAAATATGATATGTTTGTCTCTTTAGAGTGGTGGTGGATGCCTCCCCTCCCTTCCTGTAATCTCTGGAACTGTTTTTTCAATTTTGTTCTACATGAGTGGTGGAGGAGGAGGAAGAGTAGATAGATTACCCAGAAGTTACTACTTTTTCAAAGAAAGTTTTTGCATCTGTCCTTCATTGCTCTTTAGGACATTACCAGACATGGCTCCAGATCATGGGGGGGGGGGGGGGGGGACGACTCTTCCAACTATCCGATAATTTTTCTTCAAGTTCTGTTTTCCACACTAGAACTTCCATCAATAACCTTCTGCAATCGTCGTGCCGTACATAAACTCTTCCTCTCATGCACTCCCTTAGCAATCAAATTGAGATGAGCCAAGTGCCACCTTCAAAGCAAAGTTTAATTTCCCACAATGGGAGTGAAGGGCAAACTTGAGCGAAGTCACTCCCTTGTTTACATCTGGAAGTCCTGTCATCTCATGATGACCTTTCCTTACACATCATTAACGAATATGTGGACACTCAAGAGCTGAGGCAGAAAGAGCAAGCAAATCTCTATGTTTTAATTGATCTTCTAGCCAAGGGCCTGGGAGCTGTGCAGAAATGCTCCCTTGCTGGCCCAAGCAGCTGTTTCTCTTTATTCTTCTGCATTTGTGTGAAAATAAGAAGGAAATTAGTGGCTCAATAAAATGATATTCCACACAAAAGAGCAATATAAAAACACGGAATTTCAGTCAAATTCTACATTAATGAGCTACGGTAGTGTAGTGGTTAGAATGCAGTACTGCAGGCTAATTCTGCTGACTGCCAGCTGCCTGCAGTTTGGCAGTTCAAATCCCACTAGGCTCAAGATTGACTCAGCCTTCTATCCTGAGGTTAGTAAAATGGGGAGCTAGATTGTTGGGGGCAATATGCAGACTCTCTTAACTGCTTAGAGAGGGCTGTAAAAGCACTGTGAAGCGGTATATAAGTCTAAGTGCTACTGCTATTGCAATTAATTGGATCAAGAAAGTCAAACAGGTCCTATTTATTTATTTGGTAAGTATGCTTGCTTCAAGGAGCTCAAGGTAGTATTTGGAGTCTTTCCATCTCCATTTTTCTACCACAACAGCAGTCTATGATTTAAGCTTTGAGATACAAGTAGTCTCGAATTACAGTAGTTTGTTTAATGACAAACTTATAGTGGCACTTCAAAATTATAGTGGCACTGAAAACAGTGTGGGCGGTCTACTAGCGGCCAGCAGAGCTGGCAGCAGATTCGGACAGTGAGGAGGTTGGGGAGGAACATGGGCCAGTCCTGGAGTCTGGAGAAGGCTCTGATGAGAGCTCTGTGTCAGAGGCAGAGGGGGGGGGGGGGCAGAGCCGTATGCCAGTTATCAGCTGCCTTCAGAGTCAGACATCAGTGAGGCAGACGAACAGCTGGAGCCTGTTCCTAGTGTGTGCATGCGCAGAGTTGCCAGATGAAGGGAACAGCTAAAGAACATGGGTCGACATAAAGTACCACACCATCTGATCATTCACCGCCCCGAGTCCCTGCGGGGAGAGGGGAGCGGTATATAAATTTAATAATAAAACTCAAACTCATTCAAATCTGAACCCTATTTTTGATGGGGTGTCCATGGCAATTACCCCTATTCCCCGTTTGATGGGGGTCCATGGCAATTACCCCTATTCCCCGTTTGCCACCCCCCAAAAAAGTTCTGCCTGTTATAGATGCCCAGAGTTACCGTGATGTAAGATGGGCGTCCCATAAGTTTTAAAAATAGATAAATAATGAAATAAATATAGCTGCAATTTTTCATGAGCTTAATGCAGTTCCTTCAATTTAAACATTTATTCTCCATAGCAAAAGGGAGTTTCTTCCTTAATGCAGTTCCTTCAATTTAAACATTTATTCTCCATAGCAAAAGGGATAATCTAACTTGACTGTTAGATTTACTGTCATTTTTGTTTTTAGCAAAATAACAGAGTTGGGAGGGACTTCGAAAGTCTTCTAGTCCAACCTGCTGCTCAGGCAGGAAATTCTATACCATTTCAGACAATTTTTAAGACAGGTTTTTCCCAGATGTTGCCAGCTAGCATTGCTTCTACAGCAAGATTCCAGGGTTGTATTTTCAGAGCAGATGTACTGTATACAAAGGTTTTTTTTAAAAAAAACTTGTGTCATTTAAATTACCAGAAAATGAATGGTAATGGTAAAGATTTGGCAATATCTCTGTTAAAGAATTAAAGAGTTGGAAGGCATATGCATTTAATAAATAAGTATATAAATAAAAGCATTGAGTTGAATGAGCTTTGGATTTTAGCTCAAATGAATGCACAGATATTTTAATGGTAAAAGAAAGAGTTAAAATGATTGGCACTGCAATCCTAAACATAACTACTCAGACATACAGTAAAAAATACCAAGTTTAATATGGCTCACTCCTTAGTGCAGGGCTGTCAAACCCGTAGCCCACAGGCCAGATGCATCATGCACTGGCCACGCCCATGTCCAGTTTAGCAAAGAGGAAAAGAGGATATGTCACATGGCATTTGTGATGATGCGAGTTTGACATACCTGCCTTAGTTGATTGATGTCATGACATTCCTGATTAATCAAAAACACATCTGAATTTCAGCTGGAGTAAAATAAAACCAGTAAATGTAGAACCTAAAACATTCAACTAAATAACATTAAACAAGTTAATTTATAATTGAATAAGAGTTATTTTAGGTATTCAGCCTTTCAGCATTGTGTCATTATGATTACAGTTTTCCCAAACCATCGTTGTTGTTACAGAAACTGAAAAATCTGAATGCATTACTGATAAAAAAAAAACCTTGATACTATTATACTTTATAAACAATAAGTCATTCTGTCTCATCACTTGATTGAGGAATAGATTTGGATTAAAACACTAGTAAAGAATGACTGAATTAATGAAAGATAAACAATACTGTATGCACACTGGAGGGTCTGTTCTAATGCTCTTTGATTATCTTGGCAACATTTATTTGACTTTTAAATGTGATTACAACGATGGACTCATTCCAAACAGTAACCATTGGACAATCCATGAATAATGAAAGCAATGTAGGGATTAAATTAAAGCATGACAGGACTAAAGTAAGGCCGACTGAGATAGGGCCCTCATTCAAGCATAATACAAGTCATACAGTAGACACTTTGTTCCTGATATGAAATGTTAAGATAGCCATTGTGGCATTCTATTACAGCAGGTATGGATCAGGTTTCCACAGCTGGTTCAACTAATTATTATTTAAATTCCTGTCTTGTTAGGTATGAACCTAGCCAATATGTGTGGGGTATTTTCAGCATGTAAATTCTGGGGTGGAAAAACTAAATAATGACACCCCCCCCTCCCCAAGAGAGTCTCTAATCTAGGAATACCGTTTGCAATTGTGCTCTCCCAAACTGGTTATTTTTTTCTTCTGTTCAATTGTGACTGATTCTTGGACACTACCTTGACAAGCCTCGGGGCAAGTAGTTTTTTGGCAAGATTTTTCAGAAATGGTTTGCCATTGCCTGCTTCCTAGCTTGGAGAGAAAGGTATATATGTACACACACATACGTATACATAAGTACACACATGTATGTGTAGTATACATATGTACACGTGTGTGTACGTATATACTGGTACACACTCACACACATGTTTTCGTAGATATATATATATATATATATATATATATATATATATATATATATATATATATATATATATATATATATATATATATATATATATATATATATATACATCTGTATACTTTTCAAGAGCTACTCTTTAAAGTTGTTTGTTTTCAACATTGTGTAGGAAGTTAAAGAATACATTTTATCACCCATTTCTATTTTTAGCACTGTATAGATGGAATAAGTGCTAAATGCATATATGCAGCAGAGCATGAACTGACTTATATCATGAATTTCCCAGACAACTGGGAAGGCACAAGCTTCCCATAAGATAAGAAAATCTTATTTAAGTAATATATTATTTAAACTTTTCATTAAACTTTTTTCTTAATCATAGCAGGAGGAGAAAGAATGGATTTAATTGAATGAGTCCCAGCTGATATTACATAGGCCAGTGATGGCGAACCTTTTTTGGCTCGCGTGCCACAAGTGGGGGGAGCGCAGGGGGGTCGAGTGCGGGCGTGCCGCACTCATGATGCAATGCGCGACCCCCCAGTGTGCATGCGCGCAAAACGCGCAACCCCCCCATTTTTTCATGTTTTTTTTGCCCTCCCCATGCTCCAGGGGCTTTATAGGAGCCTGGGGAGGGCGAAAAGAGCCTCCCCCGACCCCCCAGAGGCCCTCCGGAGGCTTCAGGGACTGTCCAGAGGCTTCCCTGAAGCCTTCGGAGTGCTTAAAACCACCCTCCGAGCAAACCGGAAGTGACTTCCAGGTTGCTTGGAGGGTCGTTTTAAGCGCTCCGAAGGCATCAGGGAAGCGTCGGATGGTCCCTGAAGCCTTCGGAACGCTTAAAACCACCCTCCAAGCAAACCGGGTTGCTCGGAGGGTCGTTTTAAGCGCTCCGAAGGCATCAGGGAAGCCTCGGACGGTCCCTGAAGCCTTCGGAACGCTTAAAACCACCCTCCGAGCAACCCGGAAGTCACTTCCGGTTTGCTCGGAGGGTGGTTTTAAGCGTTCCGAAGGCTTCAGGGACGGTCCCTGAAGCCTCCAGGGGGGCGGGGGAGGCTCTTTTCGCCCTCCCCAGGCTCCTATAAAGCCTCTGGAGCCTGGGGAAGGCGAAAAATAGCTTTTAAAAAGGTGAACTCAGCTGGCCAGTGTGCTCATGCGTGCTGGCCAGCTGACAGGGCAGCGCCTCGCGTGCCCTGATAAATGGCTCCGCGTGCCACTTGTGGCACGCGTGCCATAGGTTCGCCATCACGGACATAGGCTATTACCAATTACCACATTGATTACTAAGACAATATATTTCAACTCAATATATCTTGCTTTTATTTCAGGATACTGGGGGAATGTGTGTGATCTGCAGTGCAGATGGTCTGTTGGTCTTATCTTCCTTCAACAGCACTGAAATTTTGCAGAGACTAGAAAACCTAACATGGATTTTCAAGCTAGAGGAGTATTTCTCAACCTTGCTAGTTTGAAGTTGTGTGGACTTCAACTTCCACAATTCCCTAGCTAGCATTGCAGATATCAATTCCCAAATTCCTCAGCCAACATTCATTCATTCATTCATTCATTCATTCATTCATTCCCTTCCTTCCTTCCTTCCTTCCTTCCTTCCTTCCTTCCTGCCTGCCTGCCTGCCTTCCTTCCTTCCTTCCTTCCTTCCTTCCTTTCTTCTCCCAAGGCTGAGCAATATAGAGCTATACTGTGACTATTTAGTTTTTTATTAGGAAATTTGTCAGTAGGGATCCAATCCCCTTTAAGCAAGAAGAATCCAAACACAATGTTAACTAGGGGATTTCAATCAATTTTAATTAAAGCAATTCTGTTACCAAACTGCTTAATGGCTTACTAAATATTACTAAGCATTACTTGCCAGAATAGTTTTTTTGGTTTTTCATTAGTGGCTCCTCGCCATCACTAATGATCTCATCCCTTCAGATAGAGACTTTCCTTCTCCTTAGAGCTTAACTACAAATGTCAGCTTTTCTTGTGCAATTAAGTTGTTAACTCTCAGAAGAGCCGTAAAAAGACATACTTCTTTACTGGCAGAACTTCTCAAATCAGGAAGTAGAAAACCATTTTTTTGAAATGAACTCCAAATGAGCACAGGGGGCAGTTATAATAAAATTAAGTTAATGCAGATTTACTGTTCTTTTTTTTTTTTGGAGTTCTTCTAAAGGACAACCCTCTCGTCTCTCAATTCTTGTTTCACAGATGCTGACTTGGGAAATTTAAAAAACAAAAATCTGTGTTAGATTGGGTAATGGATAAGCACACATAGTCTTAACGGTAACAACAGCTTTTTATTAAGTACAAGAAGTGAGAACAATCCAGCGAAGGTTGAGTCTGACAGCAGCCCTTCTATAGGGAGCTGTGAGACCCTTCGACCAATAGGATTAAACCTCTGTTCCCACCAGAACAGAGGAACTGGGTGGAAACCACTGTAGTTAGAACAAGTATCTAACAATCTGTTCAAATGCTTCACTGCAAAGTTCAAGGAATGGCTTCCCTTTCTGTTTCAGACAAACAGAAGAAAATTGACTTGTGGACTCTTTGCACAAAGAACATTCACAAATGCATCTCTTTTCTGAGGTCACATTGTTAGGGCCCAGTGAGCCGACATTTCACAAATTTACTAGGTGTTGTTTATTTCTATTTATAACGTCTTTCCAAAGGAATCTTCAGGTGAATGCAAGAAAATCAAGATGGTGACTGTGATTGATGGCTGCACTGAGGCTTTTAGGAAGGTGCAATGGAAACAGTGCCCCCTTCTTAATGTGACACTTGTAAGGGTCCTGATTATATACTCTTCTGCCCACGATCTTGATTTTTCTGACCTCTCTTGCATGTTTCTATCCTGTCAAAGGAGGTAGGGATCTAAGGAATGATGTAAATTATATCGCGATGTAATATTTCTTCCCTTTCAGCAGTTTAAAATTAATGAAAGAGTTGAAGTTTTCTGCCATGGCCTGCTCTCTCTGTCTGTCTGTCTGTCTGTCTGTCTGTCTGTCTGTCTGTCTGTCTCCATCCATCCATCCATCCATCCATCCATCCATCCATCCATCTATCTATCTATCTATCTACCTACCTATCTAAAATGTTTACTTCTGTTCGTAGCATACTTTTTAAATTTACCCCCAAAGTTCTATTCGCCTTAGAATTACGTGATATAAAGTTAAATTTTGATAGCTCAACCAGGCTAGCAGGTAAAAGCAGAAACATTTGCATATTGTCTTTGGTTTCCTTTGAGTGCCTTCATGATGAGCTTTTAAAATATGGAACAGCTGATGAATACTTCAGTAGCCTCCTCCAGTTCATTCAGAATTCCAGCTAGCTTTTATTCCTCTATAGGGAATGCTGACAATGGACAGATTGCTAGAGTTTAGAAGTTCCTAGTGCCAGCCCATGAGAGCTGCTGTGCCTTTAAGGACTTCCTGTGGATAAAAAAAAAAGTTTTGTGGAATCTTTAGAAATGATTCCCAAATTATTCCCTTAAAGGAATACTTGTCCCCTTTTGGAGGCTGTAGATAACAATCTCAACCATTTCAATGCTCTCCCTTTTAAGTTCATGACAATTGAAGGTTGATGCTAATTGGGAATGAGAGTTTGTGCAGATTTCTCACATATTTCTGGCTCCTGTGTAAATGTGCGTCTGCTTGTTTGGCTTCAATCTTATTCACAGCAGATGGTGTAATTTAAGAGATGACAGAACGCATTCATTTTGATGGAGGTAAATCTCAAATGTTCTGTGGTTAGTATTTCTCTGTGAGGCATATTGAATAACTTTCCTTTCCCCTTATGGCTGGGAAGAATTTTTAATGGCGTTTGGATGGATCAAACATGTTTTGTGTGGCTCTAAGAATGTGATAAACTGTCAATTAAATATATAGATCTTCAAGACATTTGCGTATCATGGTATGCGTGGGCAGGGGAACTAACGTTTGGAATGAATGCGGTAACAACAGACTTTAATTGACTTCTCTCTCCTGGTCTGGGCCAAGTCAACTCACATACTCATTTGCTTTCTTTTGTGCTTGCAAAAACAAAACCTTTCTTACCCTTGTTTGCTAATGTCTTAGTACCTAACAGAATGACTTTGTTCCGTTAGAGCAGTGTTTCTCAAACTTGGCGACTTTAAGTCCTGTGGACTTCAACTCCCAGAATTCCCCAGCCAGCTATGCTGGCTGGGGGATTCTGGGAGTTGAAGTCCACAGGACTTAAAGTCGCCAAGTTTGAGAAACACTGCATTAGAGTGATGAACAAAAATGGGTACAACCATACGTTATTGAGTAAAACCATCATTGATAGAACTCACACATTCAAAGCCACGCAATACAATTTTCAAAGCAGAATGGCTGGGTTTGAGCAGTATAATGTGCAAGTCAGAATTGTGAATGCGCAGTTTACAATAAAAATATATACAATGGCTTAGCCCTGTGATGGGAAACCTATGGCACGCGTCCTACAGGTGGCAAGCAGAGCCCTCTCTGCAGGCATGCAAGCCAATCGCCCTGCGCGGCTCCACCGCACATGGGTGCGTGCCTCCTGGCGGTCAGCTGATTTTCAAATCTGCAGGAGATGCGTGTGCGCATATGTGTGTGGGGCATTGGGGGGGGGGCGCCCTCCCTCCTGCTCCATTTTTGGCACCAGGAGGTTTCAGGGAGGGCCTTCGGAGCCCAGGGAAGCCCATTTTTGCCCTCCTGGAGGCTCGAGGAAAGCCTCCAGAGCTTGGGGAGGGCAAAAGCTACCCACCTGCGGGTGGGTGGAGTGCATTGCATTGTGAGTGTGGCAGGTATGGCATTGTGAGTGTGGCACAATTTTGACAAAATGCGCAGGTAGGTGGAGCGCATTGCATTGTGAGTGTGGCAGGTATGGCATTGTGAGTGTGGCACAATTTCGACACAAATGCGCAGGTGGGTGGAGCGCATTGCATTGTGAGTGTGGCAGGTATGGCATTGTGAGTGTGGCACAACTTCGACACAAGAGGACAAAAAGGTTCGCCATCACTGGCTTAACCCAATGGTGAATCCAATCATTATCCTTGCTTTTTGCAGGTAGGTGATTTTACCATGTATTCCTATACCAGAAAGAAATCCCCTGGCATTCGGTGGGACCTACCGTAACTGCAGCTGTAGTATTTTTAACTTTTGTTGCATTGAGTCAGTCTTGACTTCTGTGACTACCCAAACTAGTCCTTGCAATTTTCTTGGCAAGATTTCAGAAGTGGTTATTCTGACCTCTTTCTAGAACTGATGGTGAGGAACTTGTCCAAGTCTCCCAGCTGGCTATATATATCTAACAAAACTTTTGGGAACTTTTCTTGGGGAGGTTAATACATGAATAAAATTCTCTGAATTCCCTCTTCCCCCAAACCCAAAGAAAAGAAAAAGATGAAACAGGACTGTGCAAACAACAACAACAACAACAACACAACACTCTAGTACAGAGCTCAATGCATACATCAGTATCCACATGATAGTTTTCTGTTTTCCAGCTGCTTTAGTTGTAGCTGGAGCCTCTATCTAGATCACGGGTGTCAAACTTGTGGGCCTGCAGGCTGGATGCGTCATGCACTGGCCACCCCCATGCCCAGTCTAGTGAAGGGAGAAAAAAAAAGTCACAATATGTCACGTGACGACCACGAGTTTGACACCCCTGATCTGGCTAAAGAGATGCTCCCATGAACTGACTTTTGCATACTATGAATCAAATGCTTCCACGGGTTTTATGGATGTACTTCCTTGTTTCAGTGGCCAATATTTGATTAAACTATGCTTGATCCCACTGAAATCAATGCTTGAGAGATTTATTTTGGAATATGTGAGAAAAAAAGTTTATGTAAGCAGTAAAAAAAAATCTCTCCAGCCTCTGTTAAAAATCTTTGATTAAGTTTGACTCACTGTTGTTCAGTTGCTTCTGATTTTTCCTGACTCAATGGAATTTTATTTTGCCAGACCTGTCTGCCAATAACTCTTTCTCTTTTTTGTCTAAGATACTGCTGATGTTTAAATCACTGATAGTATCTAGCCAGTTTGCCTTCTGTCAGCCTCTTTTCTAGTTGCCTTCAAGTTTTCTAAGCATCAACGTCTTCTTCAATGGCTCTGACCTTTACATTTTATGCCCGTAATATTTAAGCTTCAATTTCTCTATTAGCACTTTCAGTGTGAGCAGTCAGTTACTTTCTGATCCAAAAATATTCTCAACAATATTTTTCAGCATTAAAGTCCAAAGGGACCCACTTTTCTCCAGTTCTTTACAGCCATATATTACAGCTGGGAAAACCATGATCTTGGCCATGTACATTATTTTGTGGAGATCTGTCAGAGTCTTTCTATTGGATGATGGCTTAATAGTGGGTAATTGCTATATAATAAAGAAAATGAGGATAGCATGACTTAGTGTATTCCTCTGAGCCGCATAAAAGCCTGTTCTATCTCCCAAGAAATTCATAGCTATAAACTTTCAGAATAAAAGAACGGGACATCAAAGGCTGCGGCTCTTTTAATCCATATTTAATGTTAAATGGGAGTTGCTTATATTTTTTGTGTTTATTCTGAAGCTCACATCTCATCCTATGATAAACCAGAACTTGGTTCTGAAATGTTTAATTTCAGTTGAAGTGTCAGGAATATTTTAGCAATAGGAATGCAAATAACCGTATAGTTTTGGTCCCCTGCACAAACAGGGTGGGTTTAAATTAGGGGTGTCAAACTCGTGGCGTCACATTACATGATGTATCATGACTCCCCCCCTTTGCTAAAATGGCGTGGCCAGAACATGATGCATTGGGCCCAGCGGCCGTGAATTTGATACCCCTGGTCTAAGTCATATGACAACAGCAAGCAGGAAACCCCCGACCTCTTGGGCTGTTGTAATGCCCTTAAGGTCATCTATGCCACCCCAATAGATGCCCTACTTTTAGTGGTGGCATAACAGGTATAAGGAGAAACTGCGTCTGTATGTGGAAGCATGTTTAGAACTTTTTCTAGTGGAGAACCTGATTGTGCTTCAGGCAGCAACATTCAGTGGGTTTACTGGTTTAGGGTTGTGGCAAAAATCCATTTAATTTTATTTTTTACTGCCAGAAATCAAGGGATTTTCTGTCTTTGGGTAACATGCATCTTGGCTTGAGTGGCAAAATAGCTATGAGCATTAAAAAAACCCAATAATGTTTAGACTTATATACTGCTTCCTATTGCTTTTACAGCCCTCTCTAAGCGGTTTACAGAGTCAGCATATTGCCCCCAACAAACTGGGTCCTCATTTTACCGACCGTGGAAGGATGGAAGGCTGAATCAAATGTGGGGAAAATGCTATCATCCAATACAGGAGTAGGTTCCGGCTGCCGCTACTGCCGGTTTGCTCAGGGATCCGTGGCACATGCGCAATGCAACAAAAATGAAGGCAAAAACAAGATGGTGCCACTGATGGTGCCACTGAGAGACCCATTTTGGGGGTGTGGCAAGTCTGGGTCACTGCCGGTTCCAGTGACCCTGGCCGCCAAGTTACTACTGGTTCGGCGGAACTGGTTTGAACCGGTACGAACCCACCTCTGATCCACTATCTACAAATGTGATTTGGGGTGATTGTGATTGACCAGGAAGAAGATCTTGGACTTATTTATTTATTTAATTTACATGCTGCCTATCATATTCGGAAAAGCAAATCTGAGATAGGCCAAGCTTTGCTAATGGGATAGAGGGTATTAAGAAAACGTGGAACCTCTTCTGTGCATTGAACCTGGGAAACAATGGATCTCATATATAGGGGCCCTATGGAGAACTTACTTGGATGCAGCAGTTTGAATCAAATGGTGCTAAATGTTTTACAGCTTCACTAGTTTTCCTGTGGTGGCAGATGACATCCATTGTTAACATTTCATGCCCATATTGGAAAGATACCGAGAGGGAAGTTGAAAAGTATGGTGGGCTCTAATGCCTACTGACATGAGTAGGCAATGAACATAAACAAAATTCATTAAACTCTGGGTACTTGTCAGAACTCTTTTGGGAAGGTAAAACTGGCACCGCTTTGAGCTTCAATTGCTTCATCAACTCTCAGCTTCTCTAACTTGGCAAGCTACTGGCGTGCATGTAGCTCTCTCTTGTGCTAACGGAACATTACATTTCTGTGCTGGTCCTGTTACTGCAAATGGGCCTTTCAACTCTTAGCATTCCAAATATGGGCTCAAGACAGCACTCTGGAGCTAAATGTTAGTCTTAAATTCTTCATGATTGGGAAAGGATGATGTCTTTCGACAAAGATTGCACGTCTGCCTGGATAACACTAACTGGTGTTGGCCTATTTTAAGTAGAGGTGGTAGAAACCTGTTCTGTAAAGGTTAGAAATGTCTTTGTGCCAACACCTTTCTCTATCTTTTCCTATCCTTGCTGCACCATATCTCAATGGGCAGGGCTGATTCTGCAATCAAATAAAACAGAGCAGTAGATGAGCCATATCAGACCTAAGCAAGTTGAATATGCCTCTCCCCATATTCCTTCTGTATTAACATTTATATTGCCCTGTTGTCTACCGTAGTTTTTGGACTATAAGACGCACTGGTGTATAAGACGCACCAAGATTTCGAAGAGGTTAGTAAGAAAAAAAGTTTTTGTCTTCCCCAGCCCCCAGCAGTACTCTGCAGGCTTCAGCACGGCTTGGGGAAGGCAAAAAAGCCCCCGTTTTTGCGAAAACCAGGAGGAAAATGGGCCATTTTTTGCAAAAACAGGGGAGGTTTTGCCTTCCCCCAGCACTGCTGAAGCCTGCAGAGTGCTTCTGTGAGCTGGGGGAAGGCAAAAACACCTCAGTTTTTGCAAGAAAAACGGCACATTTTTCACCTGTTTTTTGCAAAAATGGGATGCCGGGGCAGGGCTTTGGGAGGCAAAAATGGCTGTATCTGGTGTATGATGCACCAACATTTCCACGTTCTTTTAGGGGGAAAAAGATGCATCTTATACTCCAAAAAATATGGTAATCGATTATCTTAATACTCTACCAGCAAGCCACAACTTTGAGGCAATCATGTCCTTTCCCCAAAAGGCCAAGCTTTGCTTTGGTGACCTATCTAGTATGAGAATGAAGGGAAAGGTACCTTCCCAAGATGAGGGAAGAGATCAAACCTGTCAGCCAGCTATTGTCAAAATCCTCATGGTGCCTTAAAATCATAAAAACAAAGTTCTCACAGAACCTAACTAGACAGGTTTATTGCAGAAGCTTGGAAATTGAATGTATGTTTCTTGGTCCTCCTTTGCCAATGACTACATGTAGGGCAGGGCCTACCTATCACCCTCGATCCCTTTTCTAGTTGCATCTTGGTTTAATAAGGGAGATACAAATTATTTCTTTGATACCACAAAAATATGTATATGCTGCAATATTTTGGCAATGTCCACTATCTTTTCCAGGTTCAGAGACTGGCACCACAATTATATCAACAATTGATACCCCAGAAAAAGTAGTATTCCAAAGCAGCAAATGTTCATTAATTCAACTCATTGGTCGCCTTTGTATACAAAGAGTCACTTTTCCAAGTCCACGTCAAGCAAGTGTTCAGAACTAGGCAACTGTTTTGATATAGGCTTCCTGAGACAGTAAAAAATCACATGCTTAGTCCCCCCAAACCCTCTTTTTATTTTAACGGCTGTGAATTATGCTCATTCACAGCCCTTAATAAGTCCCAAATCGTTTGTAAAGAGTCCAACAGAAGTCTGCCACAGTCTTTCAGGATAAGGCTGGTAACCTTTATCTCCTTTGAAAAGCTGCCAAAGACGTAATTGCCAATTAGCTTTTCAAGGCCAAACTGAGCACAGAGTCAAAACGGAGCTTCAGAATTTAAACCAACCAGAACAAACAAAGTTGCTTCCTGCAAAGGCTCACATCCCTTTGCTCTTCCTTTATGTCTTATGAGAGGGGCCAATCATCTCCAAGCCTTACACCCAAGTTGCCTCTTTTGTCTTAACTGTTCTTGCCTTCTGGCAGCTCTGCAGGCTCCCCTGTTCCTCTACCTCGCTGATGTAAGACTCTGGAGGCTCCGGAGGCAGCACATAACTCCCAGATAGCCCTGGCCCCTCTCTGCCTCTGATGCAGAGCCCTCGTCCAAGCCTTCCCCAGAGTCCAGGATTGGCCCATGTTCCTCCCCAACCTCCTCACTGTCCGACTCTGCTGCCAGCTCCATAGGCTGCCGCCGGTCCATAGCAGCAACCTTGGTAAGGTTGATGGCTTTTGGTTTGAGCTTTTCCTAGGTTCTCTTACTTATTTTGTTATTTTTAATTGGAATAATGGTGAATGACTAGCAAGCTAAAACAAAGAAGCAGCAACCAAATAAAACAGACCCATATCAGAAATACCTAAGCAAATTGAATATGCCTCTCCTCATTTTCCTTCTGTATTAAAATGTATATTGCCAAGCCCTCTGGTTATTTAGAGCAATATGCATAGTTTGTGTGTATACCTACTGTATATCAATATATTTCCATCTCCTCCTTCAAATGTGTATCTATATAAAAGCTCCGTCAAATGTTGGAAAGATAACTGGCATCCATCCATCCCTTACAACTTGTAAACTATATTTTGTTGAAAAATTTATAGATATCTGTCAATAGTTTGGGTTTAGGTAATCTATCTGGTGACTCCTTAGGTATCTTGCATTTCAGTTCCCTTTAACTTCAGAAAATGATAGAGGATTGTCGGAGTTCAAAACGCCTGGCTATCTGATTGGTTATCCTGGTATATTGGTTGACATATTACTCAACCAATATCTTTTCTTGAGGGGTCCTTGATGCTCTCTGAGTTCAGGATGGGATAATTTGTTGTGGCCAACTCAGCATAGCCAGCTCACCACCGCCAAGTCATGTCTGCCAAGTTGTCGCAGGACAACTCAACACAGCCAATTTGCTGCAGGGAAAACCTGTTTTGGGCAGCTGGAGGGAGAGCTGGGTGGGCAAGGGCAGATAAACAAGTGAGCTGGCAGTGCTGAGTTGTCCTAGACCAGGGGTGTCAAACTCAATGCCCATAGGCTGGATCTGGCCTGCGGAGTGCTTAGATCTGACCTCTCGGGCCAGCCTGGAAACAGCAAAAGACCAGCCTGTGGTGCTTCTGCTGGTGAAATGGAGCTCCAGCCCCATTTTCGGCCGTGATGGCCTCTTGCAGCCCTCTGCCAG
The DNA here is from genome assembly GCF_964273705.1 of Natrix helvetica. Taxonomy (NCBI): domain Eukaryota; kingdom Metazoa; phylum Chordata; class Lepidosauria; order Squamata; family Natricidae; genus Natrix; species Natrix helvetica. Next base: position 75,440,671 of record NC_138551.1, on the reverse strand, counting down.
CGAAAACAGTTCAGTTTTTGGTGGCAGAGGGCTAGCAAAACAAACTAAAGACAAAACAAAAGGAGAAATGTTTCCCCTTTTGCATTTGAGCATGCAGAAAGGGACAGGCAAGGAGAAAGGGAAAGAGGAAAGACAAAGAAAACGAAGAAAAGATGGGAAGAGTGCAAGGAAGGAAAAATAAGGAAAGAGGGGAAGGAAGAAGAAAGGAGAATAAAGAGGGAAGGAAAAAGAAGAAAAGGGAGGAAGGAAGGAAGATTATAACGAGAGTGAGGGAGGGTCTTAGGGAAGTCCTGCCTTAGCACTTGGCCACCACAGGTGCTGCCGAAATGAGACCCATGTCACGCCCGACATGGCCATCCCCTCCTTGCCATGCCCCAGCCCACCTGGCCCTTCGAGGTCAAACACAACCCTGATGCAGCCCTCAATGAAATCGACTCTGACACCCCTGTTCTAGATCCCTCTGAGCTTGGCTGTTTTTTTGCAGACGTTTCATATAGGTAACATCATCACTGCTTTTCTTCCTTGCCCTGATTATTACAGTTTAGTAATAGCTTTAGTCACAGAGGATGCATGCATATCAATGACTCACCCTCTTTGTCTACCAATTGGTAATAAATAAGCCTTCTATTTTTATCCTTTTGCGCTGTATACTTTCGTGTCTTTAACTAGCGATTGCCGAGGAGCACAAATATCTTCAGCTATGAAAGAAAGTTCATCCCAGCTTTATAATATATCTTTTTGTGCTCTGTTCTTTCAAAAGCTTGCTGAAGCACTTGTTACTGACTTTGCTTGTTAGTTTCCTCTATGACTTTCTTAGGGGGGGAAAAAGAGGGGGGGGAGGATTTGTAAGAGATGACATTTTTTTGCCTGAATGCTTTATAAAAAAAATTCCATAATGGATAATAATGCTTCAAATAATCTGGAAATCTTTCAGATAAAAGAATAAGGCTTAGATGAATGCTAGCCATTCACCAATCATCTATAAGCTTGTACTGAAACAACTTAGAATCATACAAACTTTCTTTTTTCTTCAGCAGCAACTGCCCTGTTTAGACTTCATTAATGAGGCCACAGTTGACACCACTAACATCCAGCAAGCATTAACAGCTTAGCTTCCTTCTAGGGTAGAAGTATTATTGATGCTGAATACTTTTTTATTTTATTTAGAAGGCGCACTGAAGGAACAGCTTGACAACTCATATATATCTATTATACCCTTACTGGCAGCAAGGCAATAATTAAACACAGGGCTTCTTTATGTTTTGTATTTCCTCCTTTTTATGGCAGAAGATAGTGGGGTGGGAATCCCTTACCCATTGATTCATCGAATGTTTTAACCCCATTTGCCAATATAAGTCAGAAGACAGAAAAAAAGTCACTTCGATTTTTTCCTCCTCTTTGTAAACTTAGTTCTAGAAGCTCCTAAGAATAATTCAGAATTCAGCTCTTTTCTTTCTTTCTTTCTTTCTTTCTTTCTTTCTTTCTTTCTTTCTTTCTTTCTTTCTTTCTTTCTTTCCTCCCTCCCTCCCTTTTTCCTTTTTCTTTCTTTCTCTCTCCTTCCTTCCCTCCTTCCCTCCCTCCCTCCCCTTTATTTAAACAGAACAAAGGAAAGGAAAAATCAATAAAAATAAGAAAATAGAACAAAGCTGCAACACAAATAATAGCTTCTCATAAATTTATGTATGTTTCTAAAGTTTTTGACAACTGTTTCAATGAAGAATGTCATGGATAATTTATGACCACACATTCTTGATTTCCATTAGAATAATCTGTACTTTGTGTTGTACACCTGAGAACAGATAGTGTCCTGCCAGCTATACATTTCTCCTGATACCCTTTTTCTTTCTTTTCTCTCTTTCCAAAAACCCTTTACTGTAATATTTTACACCTCACTGATCATAATTGGTCTGCATTGCTTTCATGGGTGCCTTCATTTTTTTTCTTGTTCTGAGAGGAGTTTTTCTTTTCTTTTTTATTACTATCACCTCAACAACTGACCAGAGTTGTATAAGGGTTTCCCCTCATCTCTTCAACCAATGTTGCTACTAATTTAAGCAATGGCTAATTTGGAAGCAGTAGCCGGAAAGGAAGTGGTGTAGCAGCCACAGTGGCTTCTCTATCATTCACAGACTTAGTAGTTGTGTGTTTATGACTTCAGAATTCATGTCTTAACTACCTGCACATTCCTGAGCAGAATGACCTCTTCAAGGTTCACAGAGAAGCTGTTAAAAATGAAAACAGTCTCTGCTTTAAGAAGCTAAGAGATAAATATACTACTTAAAGTGAAAGGAGTCCAGTTTTTGAGATTTCTACAACCTTATTCCATTCCTTTTCAATAAATCTTGTTAAAGAAAACTCTGAAAACTCTTTGTTTGAAGTTGGTCACCATGAACTTGAGACCTTCTTTCCTTCTTTAAGAATGAATCCTCTGATATAGAGTGATTATGTTGTTGTTGTTTTACTGTAAAAACATGGGTCAGGAGGGAATCCAGGAACCCCCATTTTCTGCAGACCCCAAACGCATCTAGCTTTATTGCCTTCACTATTTCCTGGTTTTATTTCAGTCCCACACTTGACGAGTAAGTTCATTACAGAATTTTGAAAACAACTCTTTTTTGGCATCTTGATTCTTGTTGCCTTTGGGAATCATTTTAGATTCATATAAGAGCATTCTCTAGTTTTTTCCCCCCTATTCAAAAAGAGAATAAGCTTGACAGCCTGTCAAATTAGCTCCAGGCTGCAAATAAGAAAGATCGGGTCGTGCAAAACTCTCTCGGAACTGATTTTAAGAGAGGCTTTAATAAATGGGGGTGGAAAATAAGACTCATCTTAAAACTACTAGAAGGAAGATAAAAAACAAATAATCTAAATGAGCCTTCTCCAATTAGGATCAGCATTATGGATGCGCAGATTGATGTAAATCAGATCCATTTTATGTTCCACTTCAAATGACAGATTTCTGCTTCAGAAGATAGAATGTTTAATTAAAAAAAACACCCTCCGCTACAGATAAATTTGCTTGTCTGTTAGGGATACAGGCAGGGGTGAAATCCAGCAGGTTCTGACAGGTTCTGGACAACCAGTAGCGGAAATTTTGAACAGTTTGGAGAACTGGCAAATGCCACTTCTGGCTGGCCCCAAAATGGGGTTTAAGAAGTGCAGATTCAGTTAACAAATGTGACGAGAAAAGTCGTAAAATGGGGCAAAACTCACTTAACAAATTTCTCACTTAACAACATATATTTTGGGCTCAAGTGTGGTCGTAAATTTAGGACTATCTATAATCATCAGATATCTAATCTCTAGCTGTTCAATTTAAGATCAACATAGGATCAATTAATCTAGCCATATAAAAATTAATATGAGTATGGATAACTATATGAAAGTTGACTCTTATCTCCACAAATGTGCAGTTATAGTCAAAGACTTCAGAAATCTGTAGCTTCCAGATGTTGGCTGGTGACTCCCATGATAACTCCCAGCTGTTCTTGCACCTGGACATGCTGTTGAAAGTTGTATCAGCAATTTCTAGATGACACCTTCCTAGCTTAAGCTTAAAAAAGTTATTTGATAACTTTGGTTTATATTGCTCTCATGAAATGGGGGACAACAGATTCAAACTCAACCCCTCCAAGACTGAGTGGCTGTGGGTACCGGCACCTCGGTTCAGCCAGCTGACTCCATCGCTGGCCATAGGGGGCGAACAGCTGTCCCCCGTGGAGCGGGCGCGCAATTTGGGCGTCCTCCTCGATGCCCGGCTGTCAATGGAGGACCATGTGGCAGCCGTGGCAAGGGGGGCATTCCACCAGGTTCGCCTGGTGCGCCAATTGCGCCCCCTACTGGACCGGAGTGCCCTGCGCACGGTCACTCATGCGCTGGTGACGTCTCGCCTGGACTACTGCAATGCCCTCTACATGGGGCTTCCCTTGGGACGCATCCGGAGACTGCAGCTAGTTCAGAACGCAGCCGCGCGGGTTATTATGGGAAGTACTCGTTACTCCCACGTAACACCTCTCCTGCGCGAGCTGCACTGGCTACCTGTGGCCTTTCGGGTGCGTTTCAAGGTATTGATTACCATCTTTAAAGCGCTCCATGGCATAGGACCTAGTTATCTGCAGGATCGCATCCTACCACACACGTCCCTGCGACCTATCCGCTCACACAGGGAGGGGCTCCTCCTGGTGCCGTCTGCTAGGCAATGCCAGCGGGCGACACCTAGGAGTAGATCCTTCTCTGTGATGGGCCCAACCCTCTGGAATGACCTCCCCCCGGACATTCGAACTACCACCGACCTCCGTTCCTTCCGGCAAAAGTTAAAGACTCACCTATTTCAATCAGCTGGCCTGGCACTTTCTTAGTTTTACCTCCCGGGGATTTATTCATTTTAATTGGGTTTGGGGTTTTAATAGTGATGTTTTTAGGATTAGAATATATTTATTTCTTAGTACAGCCTATCTCCCCCTTCAAATGTATTTTAAATGTATTTTATTATTATGACTGGTTTTATTTGTATTGACTGTACACCGCCCCGAGTCCCTTTTTGGGAGAGGGGCGGTCTAAAAATCTAAGAAATAAATAAATAAATAAATAAAATGTTTTGGCTGTGTCATATTGTCTTATTAGATGCAAAGTGCAGAAACATTGCCCATTTTATACATATTTGTACAACTATTCTACATATGCATGATCTACATTTTAAAAATGGAAACATTTAAAATAACTTACCAAAAACCGAACTCCATCTATATTTAATTTTTCCACTATTCTGGCACAGTCATGCATCCCAGACTGGAAAAAAAGGAAGAAGAGAAGGTTATATACATTCTGTAATTTATATTTTTTCAATGAAGCACTTGGGACAACAATATTGCCTTCCATGAACATACACAGAGTGGAGGTTGGAGGAACCAATAGTTCCAGTGATGAAAAATGTGTCATGAAGTTATCCTGTTGATACTGATGTAAATACTAAGATGGGGCATTTGCATTGACAATCTGTTCATAGCTTGAACTTTTAGAAGTCTCTGTATAATAATTCTGTGTATCTTCTATCTACTTATGTGGTTGCTAGGAGTAAAAATAACTTGATGGCACAGAATGAATGAATGAATGAATGAATGAATGAATGAATGAATGAATGAATGAACTAATGAATCTACCTACCTACCTACCTACCTACCTACCTACCTACCTACCTACCTACCTTCTAGACTCAATCTTTTGGATTTGTTGAGGTAGCACATTTACCAACTATTTGCTTAACCATGGCTTGTGGACTAAATCCAAGTGGACTGGATTCACATATAAGACACCACATATACTACATCTGAGCTTTGAGATTGCAACGGGAACCAGAATGTCCACAAACACTTCCTTTGGGGTCTGCCAGTCTCTATAACTCATCTAATTTAAACAAAATACATCTTTTTTAAAGGCCAGGAAGCAAGGATGGGTAGCATAATGCAAAGTGGCAGGTGTATCATCTTTTGTACTGAAAGATATAGCCCCTGTTATTCTTAGTACATATAAAGGCTCCTTGGCTGCAGTAAAGTGTTTTCTTTTTGAAGTGCCCCATCCTTGTCTAAGAAAATAGTAAGGTGGAAGTATTGATAGTATTTTGGAGTGAAAGAGGCAGAGAGGAAGGAAGGTAGCAACCTTAATAGTTTACCTTCTGGTCAATGGACTTGTTATGGTAGCCTTTTTTCAACATGCCCATGAGATGTTCACCACATCCATGAAGTGGCTATTGGCCAAAAAATTTGGAGATCACTGCCTTAAGGAGGAGCCTAAGTCCTTGTCTCATTCACATTTCTGGGCAGGTCATCCAACCTACAACAATCTCCTATTCACATGGGTACAGAAGCTGGATTTCAAATTCTTCTATGACAGTGTTTTTCAAACCTGGGTAAATTACCGAAAATTGAGTAAAAGTGGTTTTTCTTTGGGTAACAACTCAAAAATGCATTGCCCAACCACAACAGGGGCATTTGTCTTGACTTAAACTGTTTTAGCTGGGCAAAAAGGACTTTCTGATGAGCAGTTTTGGTTAATGAAGGGAAAAAAATTGTCCTATGGACATCCTGCTGCACCTAAAGATGCTATGGCTTGCATTGCACGTCTAAAGAGATTAGAGGAGGTACACCTGCACAGAGAATAGAAATTTAGCACAAGGTTCTTCGTGTGATGGCAGGGCAGTTGAGGGTTTATTTCAAAGATTTATAACCTATTAGTGTTTTTTCTACATAACTCTCTGGTGCGTGGACATCTCCCCTGCAAACAGCCCCCCTCCTGCTTTGCATGTCTAGTTCTTAAAGAGGAAGTTAGTACTCATGGAAAATTCAGTAGTGCAAACATTCAGCAAATTGGACTAAAGGCAATCATAAAATAAATGCACCAGGACTGTAAAGGTTATTTTTTTTAATGAAGAAAATGCAATGGATTATAGAGAGAAAATAAGCATCTTCTACACATAGACACACTCTGAAGATTACTTACACATCTGTAAACGTGCAGCTGTATTTCAGATTACTTCTACACACATTGTCAGGATAGCAAATGATGCTGAATGGGGAGTAGAAATGGTCCTGAGCAGCTAGCAAGACAATCTATTGGCTTTTTATTTTCTTTCTCTCTTTCACCTATTTAATTTATTCTCTATTTCATATTACAACACTTAGTTAATTGATTTTAATTGTATTTATTGAATGAGTCAGGATGTCGCCTTTTTAGAACAAGCACGTTCGGATGATTGCGACATTTTTAGAAGAAGAGAACTTAACACGATTGTGGTCAATTTATTAATACTGCACACTTCTGATGTAATTAGTTCAGATCAACCTACTACAGAGTGCTATAGAGTATAAAGATAAATATTAATGAGTATAACATTACACTACAGAACAAACAGAAGAGAACATTTATTAATATGTCTAGAAGAAGGATTGGCCTGTTGGGACCCTATCTCTGTTGGGATAGGAAAGGTTCGCTAAATTGCCTTGATCCCTTCCTGCAATATATCTTTAATTCTCACCCCAATATATATGCTTGTTGTGAGGATGCCCATGGAACTTGTTCAGTTCAGGTCTTAAAGAAACCCAGCACTGTTAGATATTAGCATATATCCTGGCAAGTCTCCCCTCTGGTCCGCTGCTACAGCGGGAAACAGGTATCGTTCTGATTGGTCGAGGGGCGTACCCGATCCCTATAAAAGGGGAACCCTCCGACCACAGAGTAAGCTGGATCACTACTACTACTAATAAAGAGCTGTTAAGTCACTTCGTGTCCGCAGTCTGTCTCTCGTTGCCCAGATCTAACAAGCACCAAATCCATTTAAGATTTGACAGTTCTTATCGGAGATGGTATTCAGCCAGTTCTGACCAGTTCTGGAGAACTGTAGTGGAAATTTTGAGTAGTTTGGAGAACGGGCAAATAGGCTGGCCCCGCCCCCTTGCCTCCCAGCCTCCCAGCTAATCTTCTTTTGTTGCCCTGAACAGGAGAATGGAACTGGAAAGCAGGTTAGTGGGGTAGGGAGGGAATGGGGAAATTGTAGTATCCTTCCCTTGCCACCAAGGCACGCCCACAGAACTAGTAGTAAAAAATTTTGAATCCCACCACTGGTCTTATCTCCTTCCTGCCATCTTCTTAATCTTGATCTATCAACATTATAAGTATTTATGGAAATCTAGGGTGTGACTGCCCTTAAAAAAATGGGGATGTCTGATTGCCACACTTCAAAAAGGAAATTGCAAAACTGATAAGAATACAGGATAGGAGCCATTTTTTTTCCTAAATAGAAAAACACAAGGTAAAGGAGATGTAATCGAGTCATATAAACTTGGTAAGGGAAAAATAGATCAGGACTTTTCACATTCCAACATAATCCAGAATTTTTCAAGGAAGATAACTAATGGAAGATTCTGCATAGTCAGTCAGTCAGTCAGTCAGCCAGTCAATCAATCAATCAATCAATCAATCAATCAATCAATCAATCAATCAATCAATCATTGTTCATTTAGATCAGGGTGGAGAGCTATGGCCACCCCACCCATGGACTTCAACTCCTGTGAACTTCAACACATCTGGACTTCAACTCACAGAATTCCTAAGCCAACATGGCTGGCTCAGGAATGCTGGGAGTTGAAGTCCACAAATCATAAGGGGTTCCATACCTCTGATTTAGATTATAATCTATGGAATTCAGTGCCACAAATTTAAGAGTGGTCATAAGGAATTTACGGAGGATACAGCTATCAATTTTTACTTTCAGTGAAAGCTATTATTATCTCCAGTATCAAAGGGAGTCTGCATCTTAATGCTAGTTGCTAGGCAATGAACTGGATTTCATTTATATCCTGCTTAATGGTTTCCCCTTTAGCTTCTGGTTTTCAGTGCTGGGACAGAATTAGATGGATGTTATGTAAGAGAGTGCACAGTTTTTCAATTTCAAGATTTTGAAACTTCTGAGACAATTATTTTGAAGCTGAAGTTATTGTTTTGACCTTAGACTATTTTGAACTCAAAATATTTTGAATTCCTGGTGTTTTACATATCTTAGACTGTCGTTTGATCCAATTTGATCTGCTCAAACCTCATTTAAATCTACTAAGAATTAGTAGTACTGCTGTGAAGCTGTTGTTCTAAATACGTTTTTGCAAAGACAGTTCTATTATTTTCCACACGAAGAGCATATTAAAACAGCAATACAGAGAAATATCTGCTGTACAGCACATGTGAAAATATAACAATATTCCATGGACATGTACTATTGGATATTACACTAAAATATTAATTATGCTAGTCTTTGACTAACAAGCTTAATATCTACTGGAAAGTATTTTAGAAGACTACTAAATAAGATGATGATGTGTGCACGAGGGTGCCTTTAATTCCAGTTTGGAACAGATAAGTAGATCATACGCTGTATATAGTCTTAGTCATATTTAATAGCTTCGAAATAAAGAAAGCTTAATTTTATTTAGTCATGACTGAATTGGTCCCATTGATTTTAATGGCTTTTCTG